>NW_025333873.1:8750000-9375000 GCF_019186645.2 Phyllostomus hastatus | reverse complement strand
TGTTGGGGATCCAGTAGAGCTGGAAATGAAATCTCACAAATTGTTTGTCAAATTGGATTTATGGGAACAGGCTGAATTAGTTATTATTCCATTGAAGATATTAGCTAGAGATGCACTGATACACATGCAGGGTGGGGCACAGGTGGGGTTACGGTTGTTCGAATGTAGTTCATATAAGAATAAATAACAACACAAGAATAAACTTCATGTTTTGCATATTCACAACTGTAAACCTCCTTTTGCCTCGCTTTGTGTTTTAGATGCATTGGTGTCATTTTTAAATGTTCCTAATGTATTTTTCTAGATTTAACGTACACAGTGCCTCCTGGATGAAAAAGTCTATGTTAGAAGAGAAGTAAGAAGGCCAGAAAGGACAATGTAAACCAAATGAAAGATAACTCCTCATTCAGTGGAAATTATGGTTTAGTGAGGAATGCAGACATTGCGCGGTTATGTGGTTAATATAAGGTAGGGCAGGGAGGGGCAGGGCCTGACCACGGGACTGAAGGTGGGCATGACTGACTTCGGGACACCAGGTTAGCAATCCGATGTCCAGGAACTAGAGATGTCCCCCAGACCCACCCCTCAGCTCAGGGGCGTTGGCAGAGTCCTGTAGGGCCTGGTGAGAGAATGCACTGGGATAGGCTGGGGCGACTTAAATATTCAACGTAGGAGATGGAGCTCCTGGCAGGATTTTTCAAATGGTAGCTTGTGATCAGCATTTGTCGGAGATGTAAAGTAGAACAGAATGGAGTGGAATAGAAAATACCGGCATTACATCACAGAGAGTGAAGTATGATTTCATAAAGCCGGTTTCAGCTTTGAGGGCAGAGGAAAGTCATATCAGGTTTACTTTTTACTGTGACTCCAGGTCCGAAACGTTGCAAGCTGTGTGCTATAGGCCTGCAGGAAGCAAATTAGGAAGCATCTAATAGGATTAATAGGAGAATGAATGACTTCATTATAGCATGTTCTTTCTTTTCTTTTTCGGGTTGTTGTCACGTTTTTGTTTGACAATCTAAAGAAAAGAGGTCAGTGCTCCTGACTAAAGAGTCAGGTATGCATGTCTTATTTTTCACTTTTTTTAAATTTTGTTCAAGTACAGTCGTCTCCACTTCCCCCTCCACCACTCCGCTACTTTCCCCCTCCCCACCCACCCCTACCTCCCACCCTCAGTCCTACCTCCTTTAAACATAGTCCAGTGTTATTAAAAAGTGAATACTATCCAAGATACTTAGAAATGCATATTTCAAAGAACGAAGCGTTAAAACAGACAAAAAATAATGAACAAATACTGCCAGGGCTGAAAACTAGAGAAGAAACAAAACAGCGATGATGAGAAGTTGCATTTCTGTGTGTGTGTGTGTGAACGTTTGAGTCTGTTCATAGAACACTGCTCGGTCTGTGTCCTTTACACACAGCAACCGGACACTGAATGCAGTGGTCGGGCAAGTGTAATGGTCTTGTTATTTGGTCTCGTGACTCCATGGGTCTCCGCCGATATTTTTCAGGACCGTTTAAGCTGCCTAGGACCTTCTTAACCGACAATCTAGTTATATTTCCTTCAGAATGTAGAAAATCGTGTACTTTAGAGGAAAGAAATTTTATAGCACTTGGGGAAACCGATATCAGATAAATGGCTTTATGAGGCCATTACTTTCACTGAGAAAATGTAAATGACTTCAAATACACAAGCCTGCAATTGTGGCTACCAGCAGGGTTTAGGGTTTTGTTATATGACCAGCGTAAATAGGTTGAGATGGCTTAAAGAAAACAATGTTTCTAAATGAGGTTGGTAAATTAGGAAAACGATGCTGATTGTTTTGAAGTTTTGTCTGCCGAGTAGGTATCTTGAGCCTGTTTTCATGTCTACCATTCCCAATGCTGGTTTAAAAATATTCTCCATTTGTTTAAGCATGTTCACTGCCAGCTGGGCAGAGTTCCTTTTACAAAGACCCAACTGAATGAATTGGAGAGGACTCTTTATTTATCTATGATTTCAGCTCCACCTGTTTACCATTTTCTTGTTAAAAGGAATTAGTGAGTGTTGGGTATGTGGCTATGAAGCAATTGAACAAATCTCCACTGCAACTATAATACAAATCCATCTTCAATCCCCGAGCAAATTGTTCTCATTTTGGGAGGGGAAAAAGGTATTTTCTCAGCTAAAAACAAAAATTAACAAATATTTTGCAGAAGGTGAACTCTAGGGTCCCAACCAAATCCTGAACAAATTAGAGCGAAGCAGAAACAGCTGTGGGGTAAAATGCACATCCTAAGAGTAGGTCCCCGGCTGTCAGGCCACATTGCTTGGAGCTGGCCCTTCCCAGCTTTACCATTTCTCAGCACCTTGGCAGGGAGTGGGAGATGTGGAAAGAGGAACACAAGTTCAAGAAAAACAACAGGAGCTCCAAGTGCTCTTTGCTTTGGGACCCAAAGATTCCAATGTTCTTTTTTTTTTTTTTTTTTTACTTTTTTTCCCCCGGGGAATAGCTTAGGACAATGCTGAAGACTAGCTTCTGCAACAGGGATGCCTGAAACTGGGACTGAGCTGCGAAAACTCAGCTCTCATCTCAATAGAATTGTGGTCTCTTTGCAAGTGCTCCCACGCACCAGGGTTTAGCGTGGTAATCCCGTGACCTTCTCCCGCGAAGGGTTAACCATTGCATAACAATAAGAGGAACATCTGCATTTTATCCACTCATAATTTTAAGTCAAGAGATATAGAATGACTTAGAAAGATCGAAATGCAAGCCTGATCATTTTCAAATTCCAAATGAGCTTTTCCTCCACGTTAGAACTGTTGTGTTTGAGTCCAGGAAAGGTGTTACATTTTCTCAGGACATCCTACGCTCAGATATGCTAAGGAATCGTAAAGCAATTTGGCGCTATTCCTCTCCAACTTGCGCTTGTTTTTCTTGTTAAATGTGTTAGAGCGCGCCGAGGGACCCATAAGCAAAGCACACCACTTTCCACCCAAGTTCCAAACCAATTAGGAATTAGAACAAAGAGAGCCAAATGTAACCTTTATAATGGATACATTTGATATGGTTCAATATGGCTTATTTCTTGGGGCATTTGGGCCTTTAAACACTGAACTGGACTTAGAAAGTCTCGTGGCGCCTCTTCCTCAGGTGGCATCAGCCAATACCACGGGCTTTCTGCGCTGGGAAGCCTGTTATTATTGGTTGCCATGTGGCCTGGAAGAATCAAGAACGTATGCTCTCAATGGAATACCCCCCAACATTATTATAGTATAATTTATCTTTATATATAGCTAATTTTCTCACACAAGGTGTGAAACAAATGACAAAGATCTAAAATGAAAAGAATAATTTCCCTCATTTATCTATGCTTCCCTGCCCCCTTCTCACCCTCAAGAGGCAACAACTGTTAAATAGTTTCTGTTTTTTCTTTCCCTGGTTGCTGTCATCATAATTTTAAGTGACATGCTTCTATTTCTACTTCTAAAATTGTCTTTAAACAGTATCTATTGATTCTCTTTTATAACAGGTGAGGGATTTGGCACACTGACCCTACCTCCCACTCCACTTTTCCCTTCACCTTCTATTTTTATTAAGTATGTATATTTTTTGTCTTACTTCTTTTACAGGAGGGGGCTTACTTAGGAGTGAGCTCCTAAAGTTTAAAGTCCCCTTCATCACTTATTTACTTGCTAGTTACGTACTCTTGAAAAAGATATTTTTGCCTATCAGGACCTCAAAATACTCATTTGTAATTGGGGATAATAATGGTAAATTGGGGTGCAGAGCTGGGATTCCCTGAAAATAGGAGAAAAACCCACAAACCTTGGTTGGGGGAAGGGAGAAGTGGAGGATAGGCATTTAAGATGCTTTGCATAACAATGGCAAGTTAAAAGCTGTGCTGCTGCCCCAGGCAAAAAGCACAGTTGACTTTAAGAGCTTATATGACTCATGACACAGCCAGGGGAGGTGGATGACTACCCAGGATGCTCCTGTGTCACAGGGAACTCTTGCCCTGAGTAAAGATGGCACCTGAAGGAAGGTAAAAGATATAGGGGAACTGGCAAAAGTAGCACATCATAGGAGGAGCTGGATATGAGGTCACGTAGGAAGTTCCAGCTGAACATTTAAAATAAGGGCAAGCTGAAAGAGAAGGGAATTTGCCATGTAGCCTGGTATAGTGAGGAAGAAGCCATGTGGGTTGAGAGGGAGGAAGTAGCTGTGTGGGAGGAAAGAGTGTAAGGGGAGGGCTGGTAGAGTTGTGTGGGACCCGGCAGAGCTGATGGAGCTGTGCTGGGACATGCCTAACTAAGTAGGAGATGCTCGGACTGAACTGTGCCCAGGGATGCTGAGCCTCAGACTTCTGCTTCTCTGAAGCACGTGTGGAAAACCACTCTCTTGGGACGTGTGCCTCCCTGGACTTCTCCATGATCCAGTGTGACATGGCACATGTTTCCCTGAACCATCACAGGCAGGCTGAGAACATTCCACCCCAGATCCTGAAGGAGAGAGCTGCTGTGAGAGGATGGAGACCCTGAGACCCACAGTGCACACTGCAGACAGGATGGAGACCTGTTTTCACAGCTGGCTTGAGAACAGATAAGGATATGGGGAACTTCTGGGCATGGTGTGGCTTATAGCCTGGTGGGGAGCAGGAGAAGTGCTGGGCCATGCATCAAGGCTCCTGGGTCATGCATCTGACCCCTCCAGAGGCTGGAATCCTGTAAATAAAAACCTGTTTCCTTCCACACTCATTGCTGGGTCATGCATCAAGGCCCCACATGGGTGAGCCCCAGTTTGCTTGGTTACAATGGTACCTCCTTCATAAATAACTGTGTGGACTAAGTTGGTCAATCCATATAACATGTCTAGCAGTGTGCCCAATAGTCAGAAAACACTGAACAAATGCTACATGTGGTTTTGTGACAATAACATATTTTTGTTGGGAGCTTGATTCTAAAATCAAACAAATAGAATCTATAATACTATGATGATTTCAATATTTTTCATGGTGCAATCAAATAGCATGATTGAACTCAGAAAAAGAGATATAAATTTTTGTCACTAAAACTTTGTCCTTTAAAAAAGATGATTCCAGGTGTTAGTGTTTAATAGATCTTAATTTCTTTAGGTTTCCATATTTCTTCTGGTCATCTTAATTTCTTTGTGTCTCTTGGATTGAGAAATAATATAGTACTGCTTTTCAGCTGACAGATTCTACTGTTTATGTCTCATTGTGCAATTTACTTAGTCTTTCTATGCCTTATTTTTTTCTTCATCCGGAAGGGATAATAAAAGCATCTTCCTCAGAGTGTTATTATGAATGATAAATAAAATAATACATGTGCAGCCCACAGAAAAGCACCTGGTACCATATTATTATTTTGCCGTTTTTTCTTTTTGAATTTTGATAGAGTACTTTATTAATTTATTTATTCTTACAAAACATTGGGGGCACTTAAATCTCTGGGTTTGCTTATACAAAATACATTTTTATATTCTTCTCCCCCTCCCATAAGTGAGTGCTTATAAAATTACAAATTTAGTGTGGGAATTTTGAAGTCATATCTTCAATAATGATGAGACAACTTGCTGCAGATCAACTCTCTCACCAAAAACATGTACGGGAGCTGGGAAAAACAATGTAGGCACTGGAAGTCTAGCAAGGCCCAGTTGGGAAAGAACCCAGAAAGAAGTAGGTACCTTGAGGTGAACCCCAAATTTTGTATTTTTTTTCACTCAAGATAGTTGCTGTTCTTGGCATGTGGCCAAAAGCCAAAAACGTTGAACAGGAAGTGGCAGCTAATGGAGCAAAGCATCTGGCAATCTCGGGGGACTGAGGAGGTAAAAATTGGATTCAGTCTAGCAGGAAAATGGGCCCTTGGTAAGAGCCTCATACTTGCAGTTATGACTCCTGAAGGAGTCCACACCGGGAGTGAAGGCGAACTGGAAATGGGGCATCCCTCGCAGGGGGCCGGGTGTGAGCTCTGTCCACCCCGGACTGGAGGACAGTGACCTGCACCTGCTCCCAATGCCTACTAGAGCGTAAAGCTCTCTCCTCATTGGAGCAATCTGAATCAGTCAAAGTTCAAATTAGTTTTCCATTTTTCATTCATAATGTCTGGCAGCTAATACAAATAACCAAGCATTTCAGGAAATAGGACCAAAGGACAAAAGTCAAGAACACAGACAATAGAATCTGATCAACAGGGGACCCATTTACTACTTGACATTTACTTTAAAATGACTATGATTACTATGTTAAAAAAAAAGCATGTTAACAGTAAGAATTTCACTAGGGAGCAAGGGTATAGAAAGTAATCTAATGGAAATTCAAGAACCAAAAGTTACATGAAAGAGAATTAAGAACTGAAAGTACAATTTTAATCGCAGATTAATCGCAGCAGAAGAGAAGTGAGCTAAAACATAGAGATTACTGTCAAATATCCAAACTCATGCACACAGAGGAAAAATTACATCAGATAGAGTAAAACGCAATAAAAACATGTGGGGCTTGGTGAAAATATCTGGCATAAGATACATTTGAAGTCCTTGGAGAAGAGAGAAGAGGATTATGGCAGATAATAGATTTGAAGAGATACTGATCAAGAACTCCCCCAAACTAATGAAAACTGTCAGGTCACAGAATTCAAGAAAAACTTCAAACCCTAAATTGGATAAATAATCTTTAAATGCCTACGGATAGCATCATAAAAACTACTTAAAACAAAAGACAAAAAGAAAATCTTAAAAGCAAATGAGAAAAAGGTATTTTATCCTGAAATGAGCAAAATATAAGACTAACCGCTAAATTCTCATCTGAAATGAAGGGAACCAGAGGCAGCAAATTGACATCTTTAAAGTGCTTAAAATAACTGACAACCTAGAATTCTGCATTCAACTAAATGTACATCAAAAATGAAGGCAAAATAAGAAAATTAGAAAGAGAATTTGTTGTCAACAGAGCCATGCTAAAAGACATGATCAGAACACCAATGGTCAAATTATTGATTTAAACCCAAATATATGAAGAATTACTCTAAGTCACAAAGGATGTTCAGCATGAATAAGAAATCATCCTTTGTTGTTTTAAGCCTCTGATACATGAGGATTTTGGGTCTATAATAACCAGCCACTATTGACTGCCAGATTGATTTGAGTTTTTTCCCCCATTTCCTTCACTTTTCTTTCTATTATTCGTAAATTATACTCCATGTCTATTATGCTTTTAGTGGTTACCCTAGCTCATTTTTTAGAATGCATACTTAACAAATTCGAAGTACTTTGAATAGATTTTCAAATTTTAATGTATATTCAAGGCTGCTGAGGATCCTGTTAAAATGCGGAGTATGATTCAAGAGGCCCGAGGTGGGGCCTGAGATTCTGCATCTCAGACGAAGCCCTGGGTGCCACCAATGTGACAGGTAGCTGGACCACACTTTGGGTATAGCGAGGTGTTCAGATTTAATTTGGCTTGCCTCATCTCCAAACATATACATTACTCTTTGTCCTCTATTTTAGCTTTATTTCCCCACAAGTTAAACTTTAAAATATTTACCTAATTATTGATTTAGATCAACTCACTCGCCAATTTCTTTGCTTGTCAGTCCTTCTTGTATCTCAGTTTACTTCTTTTAGAACTTCCTTCCGTGAAGGTGTATTTGTTTTCAACTCCACTTTTCATCCTGTAAAAAGTGTTTTTGTTTTACTCTCCTTTTAGGAAATAATTTCATGGAGCAGAGCATTCCAGAACATTGCCTTGTTTTCTGATCTCCCTCCGTGTTAACATGAAAAGGAGTCCTCTGTCTTATTGATACTCAGGACTCATTCGCTGTGATGTTCCTAGTTTCTGCTACATCTTTTCATGAAGTTATGTTTTATTTACTCTTTTTGGAGTAGACTGGGCTTTTGGACCTGAGAATTGGTGTCCTTTAGTGGGTCTGGAAAATTCTCAAATGCTGTGTCATTGAACACTGATTTGTTCTTGTATCTTGTCCTGTAGGGCCATTTGTTGGTCCTCCTCACTCCATGCTTTGACTCAGTTTCTCTTCAGTATTTTTTAATCTCTCGTTTTTCTGAGTGCATCTTTGCATCTTTATATGACCTTTTTTTTAACCTATATTCTGGGTTACTACTTCTTGTCAACTTTTATCTTGTATTTAACCTATGCATTTAATTTTTAATTGTATGATAGTTTTTATTTCTAGTTCTTATTTTTAGTATTTTATTTGCATCTTTTAAAAATATCCTTACATTTAAAGTATCATTTATTCTTTGTTTATATTTTCATGTTCCTCCTTTTTTTTTCAAAGAAAGTGTAGTTATAGTTTCTATATAGTTATGTGTACAATATCTGTTATATTTAGGAAACTGATTCTCCTGCATTTAATTCAAGGTTCCTTGTCTCTTTGTATTTTTCTTTTTCCCAGTGAGTCATTCATTTTCTTCAGAACTTTATCTGTGGGCATCCTCTGAGGCCTGGGATGAATTAGTATTCCTCCAGAAATGATGTGTGTTTGCTTCTGCCAGTTTCCTGGGGGCACTACTGACCTAGGACCACTTTAAATTAAATTGTCCATTTCAGATTTCGCGGACCTCACAAGTGGCGTAAACTTGAATGGCAAACCTGTGAAGGGTCTGTTGTGGTTATAAAATCTCAGGGGAGATTTTTTTCTCCACCAGTGCCAAGGTAGAGACTGGAAAGAGTCCTTGATCTTCTATTTTTGGCTGTGAGTTTATTTCTCATTCAAGCTTCTACAAAGGTGGTAGCCCACTGGGATTTTAACATTATGCAGGGCTCTCCTAATAGACTACCAGCTTGGAGAAGGCACCCCCCATTTCATCCTACCCCTCCAGCCCTATACAGCTTTCATGATGGAATCTCAAGCTATGTAGGATAAAAGGAGTCTATGCATTCTGGAAACTGAACAAGTTTGCCTTCCTTCTTCTCTTCCTCAAGTACCTGGTGCAAGCTGAAGTAGGCAGGTGACGGAGGTCGGTTGTCTGTTGGAACCCTTGGACACTTTCCACCTGTTCTGCACTTGCATCATATTACTCTATGCTTCTGGCCCAAGACCATCCTGGGAACACTACAACATGGAGACATTCATTTCAGTCTGTTCTTAATTAGGCTGAAACTCCCAATAAAATAGGGGTAGCATTTGCATTTTGCCTCAAACTGCCTGTGCAGTTCATACCCACTTCTTTGCACAAAGCAGCTTCTCATATTCAATGAACAGCATCAATACTGGCATTATGACTCATCTGTTTATCAAAATGTGAAAACACATGAACAGAAGTCTTGAATTTGGCTAATAATTGGTATGTGTTAGCTTGATCATTTCTGTATTTGGGGGCCTCCAATTCTGGAGAAATATGAACTTCTCCAATTCTGGAGAAATCAAGTTCGGTTTCATAACTATGCGTTTCAGAATGTTGCACTTCCCAGAATCTAACCTCCCTCTGGTTTCCTGTCCTCAGCCATCTTTCTGACAGTGGATGGAATCAAACTGGATGATCAAGTGGAAGAGATGTAAGATGTATGTTTTGAGAATGTTCCCAGACTTATCCCTGTGGTTGAGATCCACAGATAGTGTTCATAGCCAGCCATACTGGGAGAATGATGGAGACTTTCCTCGGGGCACGAGATGAAGCCCAGGGCTGTGGTCAGTTCCAGTGTGATTCTTCATTATTCCAAGGTCTGACCCGTCAGGCTCTCCGTAAGTCATGAGTTAGTCATACACTTGGGACCTAGGCAGCCCTCCAGCCTCCCGCTCTGAGAAGCCCCCTGGCTCAGACCCTCAGTCACTTTTCTTCCTCAGACAATCCATGGGGCTCCTTCTACCCCTGCTAACTCTTCTCCAGCTTGATTGCAGGCCCCATTGGATAGCTTGGACCCTGTGCTGACCCACCATATTTCCTAAACATCCCCCCTTCCTCTATCCTGACAAACTTTTACAACTGCCAAATTTCACAGGGTGCGCCTCAAAATAAGAATTCTGGATTTAAAGAAACAACGTGTTGGAGTCATTATGGATAATCTATGGTGTTACACATAATTCGTGTTATTTCAGAAGGGTGGAAGGAAACGGACACTCAAAGACCACTTCTGCCCAGTTTCTTTTTATTGGCTGCCCCTCCAGAAGCTCTGATTTATTCACAGTCGTTCCACTCATCCATCCTCAGGGATGATGCTGTTTTCTCTCTTCCAGCCTTCCTGGGAGATGAATCCTTCCCCCCCTTTCTTTCTAATCTTTATTTCTTGTTGAGTCTGGGAAATGTCTTTTTCACTGAGTCCAAGCCACTGTACGCAATTCTGTCTCTCCGCCACATGCTAGTAAAATCAGGCAGGTCTTTCTTCTGGCCAGTGAAGTGTCCCAGTAGCTTCTTAGAAGGCAGACCCCAGCAGAGAGATCAGTTTCTAAGGCCTTTAGTCTCTTTGTCTTGCCACAAACACCCACCTTTTGTTTAAATTCAGAGTGATTAAATAGAATTAGTCTGAGTTTGAGAGACTGTGATCGAGGTTGAGTTTCCTTTTGCCACTATTCTGTGTGACCTTGTTCAGATTATTTAATCCGTTTTCTTATCTATAAAGTGTGTAAATCAGTATTTTGCTTGTTCAGTGGTTGTGAGCATAGGAGAGCAATTGCCTCATCTAGATCAGTGCCTTACAAGTGGCAACGACCCTGATTATAGTTGTTATTTGTTTACTCACTCAGTAAGCATTCAGCCTATGATTGTCACTGTGGGGATGGTGATAACTCACGATCATAGGAACTTGGACTTGCCCCAGGGCCCTCCCTGGCCACGACACCCCTGGCCCTGCAGGGTGGGGAGACTTCTAATGTAGTCAGATGCCTGGAAGTGCAGAGCTCAGTGGCCAGGAAGCGTCTCCTGTTTAAAACGCCATGACCCCCCACCCCAGACCCAGTAAGGAATTCCTGTGTCGTGAGTCCCCCTCACGCAGCGCTTCTGAGGCTCCTCGGCCAGTGTGTCTGGGAAAGCTTCAGGCTGGAGGCATCAAGGAGTATTAATGTGCACATGTAGAATCTGTCAGGAATACGAGCTGTGGTGCAACAAAAACCACCTGCGTGGCTTGTGATGTTTTTGAAACAGAGTGCCGGAAAGGAGCGGCCCAGGGCCAAGGAGCAAAAAACGGGGCCTTGGATCCGCGTGCAGCTCGGAGCACAGGCCCGAGAGCTGGAGGAGGAGGGGCTGCGGCTGCGCTGCCGCCACTGCTGGGCCCTCACTGCGGAGCTGGGTGTCACTCTTTCGTGACGGATGGACCCTGTCAGACTGAGGCCGGCTCGATCCACTTCTGTGCATGCGGAGAAGAGAATAGAAAGCGTCAGGGTCTCCCGTAAAATGTAGAGAACGTGCCGTCCCCAGGACGGTCTTTCCCGTGCCCTTTACATCAGAACACACTAGAGAGTTATCCAATGGTGACACGAAGCCTTCCTGGGAGGTGCCAGGCCCTGGGCTGCACGGGCCCCTCAGACCCTGGGGTCAGGACGCTCTCCCACTACTCCTCAGAGCTTGCCCAGAACCCAGCAGGGACACTGCCCCGGTTTGGGGGCGCAGCCACTGCAAACAGGCAGCCCGGTGCCCACCCAGGGGCCCTGCTGCCGTGGGATAGAAAAGGCACCGCGGAGTGATTGTCTGGGCTGTCCTGTGCCTGCCGCCGACAGAGCCGTTGCCAAAGCAGGCCTCCCGCCTCTGCTGCCTGTGTGTGCGAGCCACGAGTCAGAACTGGCGTTTCTGTCCCTAGTGTGTGCCCTGAGAGCCTGGACTAGGGTTCGCTGGGAGCTCGAGCCTGGACGAGGGAACAGCTACCGAGACGCGCCGTGCTGGCAGAAAGCCCGAGTCAGAACCTGCAGTTCCAAAGTGATTTGCTGGACGCAGGTTGAGCCGAGCAACGTCCTTTTGCACCAAGTGGCAGAGAAAGAAGTCCAGCGACGTCAGGAGCGCGGAGATGCTGTGGACGTTGTGCGGCCGGAGGGGAACCGTTCCCAGACCAGCTTTCCCACCTACGGTGCTATCAGCAGGTACTCGCCCGACACCCCCGCATTTCCTTCCCTCTCCCCCTGCCGCCGGGAGGCTCCCCCCAGCCCCAAGGTTCTGCCCCCAGCCAGGGCTGTCCCCCCTGACTTCCCACGTTGGCTGATGAAAACCCTCAGGGATGGGAGAGAAGGAGCAGGGTCAGGAGTGTGGACAGCACCTGGATGAGGAGGGAAAACGCCAAGACCTGTGAGCGGAGTGGCGAGTTGAAGATAGCTCCTACTTGGAGGAGTTAGCCTGGGAGTCGCTGCACTGACAATGGGACGCATTGAAAACATTCTCCCCTCCCCGGGTGCAGAAATTATCAAGCGTGGAAATCTGAGAGACTATGAACTGCTGCTGGGAAGAAAAACTATTGTTGCCCTAAGTGGAATAGTTGCTTTTAATACAAGACAGGTAGCTGAACCTAGGATTTTTTTCACCCTGGAATATACTAATCTTAAATGATACTGCATATAAAAAAATTCATTATTATCTCACAACTGTTTTATAGAGTAAGCAGATAAGGTGATGTTTTGTCTCTTTTCCAGAGGAGGGAAATTGTGAAGCTCAAGACGAAACCTGAGGAGAATCAGCACAGTTGGATTCCCACGCCCGTTTTTCGACTTCAAAGCTCGTGTTCTTTCCATGTGGCCTCGTTTTTTATTTTTACTCACCTGGTTTCCAAGCCCAAGGCCTTCCTGAAATAAAACATAATAAAATGCCTATTTTTGACACACAAGGTGGCGTGTGTATCTGTGTATGTCTGTATGTGTATGCGTGTTTAGGGAACATTTAACATGGCTTGGTTTCCAGTCATGCTATGTGTAATCAGGAGGGACTCTAGCCTGACTTTTGAGCAAAGAGGTGCTGGTTAGGTTTGTAAACATCTAATTTGCTTAAACGAAGTGTAATTAAAAATAGCTGAGTTCTAAACAATGTTCCTTTCAGGTATGTTCCCATTATTTCAGGAGATGGCGATTAAAAGCTAAAAGAAGGATGATCTTCATTTTTTTTTAGATGCGTTACTGTTTAGAGTCGAGCTGCATGCTCTGAAATTAAAATGTGGGTCTCTGCTTCACACTGACTAGCTGTGTAGCCAGAGCAGAGGTCGATAAAATAGGCATTTGCTGAGAACTTGCTGGGTGTCACATGCAGCGCAGTAAACCCTGCCGTAGGGGACGACATATTTACTTACCCCTCTCTCCGTTGGTTGCCATGGGCTTGGGTTCTAGCCCACCAGATGTGCTTCTGCACCCTCCAACTTGTTTTGTCAGCGTAGTTTTGGTTACCTTGTGCTGACAAACAACTCCCAACTCTCAACAGCTTGCCACAGGAAGTTTTGTTTATTCCCGACACAAGGTTCACTAAAGGTCCAGATGATTATACAAAAGCTGTCTTTTCCGTGGTACTTCCATGATTCAAAACACTGCAGCCTTTATCATCTCCATGTGAGACTGCTGCATTGGGAATCAAGAAAACAAACGCACGATCGGCCAGGCTTTCTCTCCTAAGCTGTGTCTGCGAGGGGCACACGGCAATTCCAGCAGTCTCCTGGGCACTGGCGCAGAACACCCCTCAACTGGGAAGGCGTCTAGGAGGGAGAGCCCACCTTCTCCCTGGGAGCAGGGAGACAAATCGGTAGTGCTGCCCACGAGTAGAGGCTGCTGCCACCCTGCCTCGGCAGGGAGAGCCTGAGCAAGAGGCTGTAAGCAATCCCAAACAGTAGCATCTAGCAAGAACCAAATGAAGAGCAAACCGAGCTGAAACAATTTGTAGACTTATGTGGGCTGAGGTGGTCAGAGGGGCCGAGCTAAGCTGGGCCTGGAGACATGGAGAGGAGCTGGAGGAAGGGAGCGGAGCTCCTGACAGGAGGGAGGCCCGGGGTAGTTCTCCGAGGAAAGAGCACAGCAGGTGAGCTGTCCTCGGGCCCATGCAGGGTGAGCCACTCGGCCAGGGCTGCATTTTCAGTGGTGCTCCATTATTCAGGCACAATAAACTGAGGACTGAAAGTAAGTTAGGGATAGCAAAAGTCCCACGTGGAGAGACACCTGTGCAAGATTTGAGTGACCACGGTTTTCCCGGGGAGACCTGGAAGGGCCTTCTCCAGGATGGAGGGGCGCCCTCCTGGAAGGTGTTCCCAGTGAGCCAGAGGGACGTCGAGTGCTGTGTCCGTCGAGCTGTTTGGCCAACGCCTAGAGCTTCTCAGCTTCCTTTTCTAGAAAGGAAATTTTGAATCAGGTTTATTGGAGGGTAAGTTACATCTAGTAGAATCGATCCTCCTTCTGAGTGGACTGCAGTGATTTCTAACAAAACGCAGGCAGTCAGGTAACCCGGGGTGCAACAAAGATGGAAAACGCCCACGTCCCCGGAACAAGTTCCCCGGCTCACTGCACCCGCCCCTCCGCACCAGCCCGGGGCTCCCACTGCTGCCTTAGGTCCTTAGAGTCGGGCCTTTTCTAGAATGCTATAGAAATGGAAACATACAGAAGGTAGCTTTTTCGAATGTGGCTTTTTTTCATTTAGCATCATGCATTTCTGACTCATCTGTGTTTGGTGCATGTGACAGTAATTCATTTCATTTTATTGCCGAATCCTGTTCCATTCCCGGGATGTTCCAGTTTGTTTATTCATTCGCCACTTGAAGGGTGTTTGGGTTGTTTCCAGTTTGGGGCAATTATGAATAAAGCTGCAATAAACTTTCCCATCTTGATTTTTATGTGACCATTTATTTTCATTTCTCTCGGGTAAATACCTAGGGGTGGGATCACCAGGTCAAATGGTAAGTGTTTGTTGAACTTTGCAAGGAATTGCCCAATGCATTTCTAGTGGGCCTCAGCTCCTCCCTTCATTTCTACCGCAGCTTGCTCTCACGATGCACTAAGGAAGTTTTTAAAGGCAATGATGGTATTTCATCCTCCCGTATACATGTATTTCACAATTTATGAAGTACTTTATGTCCATTGTCTTATGTGACTCTTGTAGCAACCAGAATAGGAATGGTGCCAAATTGGGAGTCGAGCACCCCGAACAAGGCCCTTCCAAACTCAAATAAATCCTTTCACTCTTCTGGGTCTCAGTTCCTTTATTTTCAAGAGTAGGAATGATATTCCTAAGGGACGTTATAGGGATAATTGTGATGAAGAGCTTGGATTTTAATGTCATTTTGTGTTTAAATCCCAGCACTGTTACTTATATGTCTGTGGTATCAGCAAGTTACTTGACCTACCTAAGCTTTACCTAGAGTAATAACAGTTATTATTATTCAGGAGCAATTATCACTTCATGGAGCTACATTAATGGTTAAATGAGATATATGTAGAGAGCACTTAATAGTGTCTCCCAAGAAGTAAATGCTCTATAAATAAGGGTTATTGTTACAATGGAGACAGTATGCCTGAATTGAAAGCATTATATGAAAGTGAGCCATTTGGCAATGAACAAAATTAGGACTCAACGTATTCGATATTAGTGATACTCTCCATCGTAACATTTCGAATGTGCTTGAACTGTAAGCTCAGAACTCTATCTGCCCACCATGTGGCCTCTTCCAAATCTTTCAAAGGATTGTGCAAATAAACCCTCTTGTGACTACAGCCTGCAAAGCTACAGCGCTGTGTCCTTCTCTGCCTTTGCTCTTTAAGGCCCCAAACTTCATGCACTAAGGTGGAGTCTGATGACCGTGGAGGGAGAGGATTCATTCTCAAAGCCACGCTGCATCTAGAAGAAAACTGGCCAGGGATCCCTGGGCCTGAGGGGCTGTTATGAGGGGCTGTTATGAGACGAGATCTCTGGGCTGCTCTTGATGTCACCAAGGCCCTGCAGGGAGTGTGGCATCACACTTACCGAGGCCACGTGGGGGACCCTCATCGAGTTGGGTTGAGGAAGATTTTTACGAGGTACAGAGATTTGCTTCAGTGCTCTCCTGGAAGTGGCTGGGTGTGGGTGCACACATTCGGTGCCCAGGTGGCAGGCAGGCACCTGGCTGGTTGCTGCATGGTTAATTGAAATAACCGTGGGGCATGGTGAGCATCGTTACTTGGTCATCAGACATCTTGTATGGCGTTGCTTGTTTATTTTAACTTTTTTTTAATTTTCAAATCACTTCAAGCTAAGAGAAAACCTGCTAAACTATTACTAAGAACTTCTGTGTACCATTTTCCCAGATGAACTAATTTTTAACATTTTGCCACATTTGTTTTATCACAGGCTCTTTCCTTATTTGTGTGTTTGCATGTGCACACTTTGTAACTTCTCTGAACCCCTGGAGAAGAGTCTACACGTGCTGTGCTCTATTACTCCTCAATGCTTTTACATGCATTTTCTAGCAAAAGGGAATTCTGTTATATAATCACTGCACAGTTATCAAATTGAGAAATGCTTTGATACAAAATGTTTCTTAAACCTGCATTGTATATTCCAGTTTTGTCAGTTGCCCCCATCATGCCCTTGCTAGTATTTCCTTTTTGTTTGCAGGGTCAGGCACGGGGTCACAGGGTCACATGTTACATTTGGTGTCTGTTAGTCCACAATAGTTCCTCGACCTAGCTAAGCCATTCATGTGATTGACATTTTGGGACTGTATGGAGTCATTATTTTGTAATATTTTATAGAACATTCCTTCACCAGGGTTTATCTAATGTTCTGTCATGATTATATTCTGGTTCTTTGTCCCCGGCTGGTCTTCCAGAGAGGTGGCCTTGTGTCCTTGTTAGGATACCACATCCCGAATCTACATTGTTTATCTGCTCTCACTGGTGGTGCTAATTTTGATCTCTGGTCAAAAGGTCTTTATTTTCTCAGCTTACAGTTATGGCATTCATCTTGCAATTGGCACTGATTAGCGATCTTGCCTAAACCAACATTCACCACGGTGGCTACACTGCTTTATTGCCATTCATCTACTTCATGGATCCTCTTGTAAGAAAAAGCCCCATTTTCTCTGTGTGTCTGTCTATCTATCTCTTTACCTACCTACCTACCTACCTACCTGTAAATATTCTATCATCTATCCATTTCAGGGTATATTCATGAACTCATATTGTAATCAATGAGCCATAATCCATCATTATGGATGATTATCTTGATTTTGATGCCAGCGGTTGCCCCTTCAAGCTCTCTCTCTCCTGTGTCTTTTTTATACTCCCCCTGCATTCTCTTCAGAAATGTACTTTCTGGTACAATAAGATATTTCAGGCTCATCTTGTCTGTTTTGCACTCCAGCCATGGAATCAGCCCTTTCTCCAAGGAACTTTTTCTCTCTATCGAGAAATGGCGTCGAGGAACCAAGATCCGGGGGCTAGGTGGGCTCGTGGCACTGGGTGTCACTCTGCTTGTCAGCACGCTCAGCGGGCAAGGCCGGGGTTGGGAAAACACATACATGTATACACTTATGTGTATATACACAAATGACATATAAAATATATATAAATGGATATATGCATATATATGCATCTTTAGAAATGACTAATTCAGTTAACACCTAAATTCCAATCCAACACCACTTGATTTCTTTCCTCCCCTTTCTCCCAGCTTGCTTCTTCCATAGTGAGAACTTCAGCCCCAATCACATCAGCACGTTTACTCAGTTCTACAACACATAAAATTAGTTTTAGAATTGCTGGACCCAAAGTACTATGAAAACAAATGAAATCCTACTCAGAAGAGGCCCAAGGTTCATCTGCAGTTGCATTTCCTCTGGCCCTAAGTTACACATTCATGGTGTTGTATTCTGCACTCACTTGTATTAGATCTATTTTTTTCCTTCAGTGTGATTACATGTTTTCATTTTAAATTTGATGGATGTATTTGTCTCTTCTTTTTTCATTGAGTGTGAGGCTTTCCCCCGCATCTTTGTTGATTTGATGTTTGAATGTGTAGGACATCGCTATGCTTCCCAAAGTTCCCACTCTACAACATCCACACCCCCAGGAGTGTCTCCCTCCATCCCTGCTCCGGCCTCCGCCAGGCAAACACTTCAGTTGTTTATGTTAGTCCTTCCCACCCTTCCTTATGCAAAAAACAATCAGACTAATACGCGTTTTCTGTTTTCCTTTTCTTTCCTACACAAAAGGCAGCACACACAATGTATGTTATTTTCACTAGTTTTTACAAAGACTCAATATAACAAAAGATCCAACTGTACCCTCTGCCTTGTCTGTGCTGTGGATTTACAACACTTTCATACAGTGGGTAAGTTGAGCCAGCAAGATGCTTCTGAAGCACCGCAAGGCTTGGGCATAGAATTGGCCCCCCACACCCTCGGCTCCTCCTTCTCCTCCTGCTTGTCCACATAGATCTGATGTAGCTCCATCCCGGAGGACTTGACCCTTATTATAACCCACTCTTTCAAACTTTTAGGAACTCCAACTTCCATTTTAGTTGTCCAGAATTCTCTTTCTATCTTCTATGTGTGGCCAACACTGAACCATCCTTCCTGACCTCGCTTACTTGCCACCTTCTCTAGGAAGCCCTCGTTAAACTACTCTGGCAACCTTATGACGTCTCCAGCAGCACCTGGCACGTGTCTCAGCTACAACACTCACTGACCTGACTCACAACACTTGGTACACTCCCATGTGCCCCCTACGAGATGTCTGAGTTCCTTGAGAATCAGGACCTTGTTTGTCTCCAGGGATGGACATGGTGCCGACTGAAAAGATTTTCAAATGATTCACTAAATGGACAATAATCTTCTCCTTTCTGCATCTTAATCTATTTTAGATGGCTGAAGAAGGGTCTACAGGAGATTATCTCTGTAGGATCCTTACAACTCTGATCTGAGATGCTAAAAGGCAAACGGATTTTTTTTTTCCTTGACCGAATTCATCACTGACAGGAAGGGGGCGCCATTTAACAGTTTGTGGAGAAAAAGTTTTAGCTTTGTAACTTGCTTTTATAGAAAGACCCGGTATTACCATTCTATATGAAACTGAAATGTATTTCATGTTTCTCTCTGATGTCAATTTACTTAACCTCTGACATTTGATTAATAATGAAGCTCAGGATACTTCATCTAAGCTCCACTGTAAATTTGTGCATAGCATTATTTTTATAAACTCTAGGTAGATTTATAAAAGGTTAAGAATGTTGATAAGGAAAGTGAATAATGGTTGCTATCTGACTGAAATTTATTAACGCATTTCTATGTGACTGTTTATGTGTTTGTATTGCACTGCAACGTCTGGAATTGGTGGAGGGCTTTCTCTGAATAAAAATTGAAACCAAAATGTATATAATAAATAATGCCTGTTTCTATCAAGATAAAAAGCAACAGCAGAAAAAAAAAGTTTCTGTTGGTTTCTTATGTAGGTGCTTTGTATTAAGGTTGTGCCCACACTTTAGGGAACTTGGTGCCTGAAACAGTTCAGAGCCCAGAGTACGTGGAGGTCCCGTAGCACCACATGCAGCTCTGAGGCCCAAACAATTGACCAGAATGCTCCAACTGTCTGTTTTAAAGGAGAGACAGTCTTGGCAAAGCCTCTCCAGGATGCCTGCTCCGCTTTCAAGGTGCCTGTTTCGATCTAAGTTGCGTTAACGGCCCGGGCCCAGCCCCACGAGGCATAAATAGAGCTTGTTATTGTAAGAGGCAACCTCAAGCCACTCTCCAGTGCAGTTACATAAATAAGACCAGAGCTGGCTTGGAAGGGATGTAAATCTCCTGCTAAAATGGGAGAAGAGGGAGCCATTCGCTTGCAACCACAGTTAACATGCTGACGGAGTTTCCAAATAAACTTTTATCTCTTAAGACTGATTGCTAGTGATGGTGATAAAAATGAGCATGGGAACGTAGCCGCAGAAGTGACCACACCTTTCCAGATTCCTCAAGATAGTTTTTCAGCTCTGTCTTCACTGGGCACTTCCCTGGAAGCAAGGCCAGGGGGCTCTGTGTCCTGAACGTAACTCACCTCTCCCGCAGACCGAAAGGGGGAGTGTTGCCCAGCCTCGGCTTCTCTTGCAGCCCCTCTGTGTCAGCCGCAGAACACAGAGCTGAGCGGGAGAGAGGGCCCACCTAGAGGACAGGTTTTAAGCCAGCCATTTCCGCTGCATCAGCCGTGCAAAGCCATTGTGCCTCAGCCTTCATTATGGCACAGAAAAGCCCCAGGAAGTCAAGGGAAAGGGCTCCATCTTTGAGTGAGTGCATTATGGGCGCTGGGACCGGAGTCAGACCCTCGGTCCTGCCTGCACATTTGGGGGGCGTTTTACAAGCTGGAAGATGTGGCTGGGAGATGGCCATTGTCAAGCCTCTTAGAAAACTGATCAGGGCCGTGTATCTTTGAGGCGTTATCTTCATCTAGCTTTCTGGTTTGTTTGCACTTGGTTTAGAATTTTATTTGTCCTTAAAATGTTTTTTTTCTCCCTGCTGCCAGTATGCACAATGCAAAATAGCAGCAATGTGTTTTGTGTTTAGCTTATTTGATTTTCCCCTCAAAACTAAACTAAACTTTCCTGCATTGGGTTATTCCTTTGCTGTTTGGATCAGTGATTATGAATTTACTGCTTTTCTCCCACGTTTAAAGAGTCTGCACACCTTAAAGAGAGTCATCAGCATGCACAAGGAGTGTAGTTCCATTTATTTGGGTGACCTGTGTTTTTCTCCTCCCTTTGAAATGGGTACTTTTTCCTCTCTCCTTTATTATGTCGCATCACCAGTCAAGGAAAACTTTTTGAATAAACAAACAAAAGTCCTGTAATCATTAAAATACAAGCAGGCAAATAGGATGTCCAGGGAAATATTTATAGCCTGAGATGCAGATTTCCTTCCAACACCTTCAAATGCGAGTCATCTCAGGGCACGGTAAGGAATGACGGTGGCTTGGGGAACGGCACGCTGACATGTAACTAAATAAGTAAATAACTGGAGTGCAGGCAAACTGCTGTTTAACAGCTTCCCCTGTTACGTATACGCTTTCAAACAAGCATGAAATGTGAGTCCCTGGACATCACTTAAAAGAACCAGAAATAAACAAAGCGTGTGATCCCACACTCCTATTCCTCCCGGACAGGGAGAAAGCTTGGCTGGGAACTGGGGTGATTTTTGTTGCCCTTCTGTCCCCTGCCTTATAAACACAAACCCTGTTGCTCAGAAAGCTCAGGGTCGTGCTGCTGCTGACAGACCCCTCGAGCCCGGAGAAGTGAGGGAAGTGGGGAGGCAAAGAGTCCATGACCCGTGGTCCACCGCCTCACCTCTTCTTTTGCAAAGCATCACACTCCGGACTCAGAAACTTCCATTCTAACATCTGGGCCAAGTCAGCCGAGAGCCTGGGAGCCGGATTTGCCAGTTCCCAAGCGGAGCTCTTTGTTCACCTACAAGATGTATCGTGAGCTCCAGCCTGCAGTGTGGGGTTAAATGGGTGCCGAAATAATGGTACTTGGACATGGAACACATTCCTTTTGCATTGAGCGCACGTTAGAACTAGAAGGCTCATTGAGACTATTATCTGTTCTAATTTTCTCTTTCTCTACACGAGGAAACTGAGGCAGAAAACAGAGCTCAGAAAAGAGTTCAAGTTCCCTGATTCTTGGACCACTGTTTTATATCGACATTTAACTCTCTGGATAGTTCTCTGTTGCCATGCGGCAAACCACCCCCGAAATTAGTGGCTTATAACAATGATGTTTTTTTTAAATTTAATTCATCGGGTGACATTGGTTAATAAAATTATATAGGTTTAAAGTGCATACTTCTTGTACTGTGTGCCTACCACTCAAAGTAATATCTTTCGTCACCACGTACTTGACCCTTTTTACCCCGTACTGTCCCCGAGCCCTCTTCCCTCTGGTAACCACCACACTATTCTCTGTGCCTGGGATTTTTTGTTTGTTTTTCTTGTTGCTTTCAGTTGTATATGCCACATGTGAGTGACATCACGTGGTTCTTGACTTTTTCTGACTTATTTCACTGAACATGTTATTCTCAAGGTCCATCCATGTTGTTGCAAATGGCAGTATTTCATCTTCCCTTATGGCCGAGTAGTATCCCATTGTATATATGTGCCACATCTTCTTTATCCCGTCCTCCACGGGAGAACACTCTGGTTGTTTCCACGTCTTGGCCACTGTGATTAATGCGTTATGTGTCACAGCTCTGTGTCTGGTTGAGCAGTTCTGCCACACTCGCTAAGGCTCACTCATGCAACTACATCCATCTGGCCAGTCAGCTGGGTGCCGGCTGGGCGCACCTGCGTAGCTGACCTGGCTGGGCCCCTCTCTCTCTCTCTCTCTCTCTCTCTCTCTCTCTCTCTCTCTCTCTCTGCTGAGCTTTCACCCCGGCCTTCTGCACAGCAGGAGGACCTCAGGGCAGAGATCCAAGAAGGCAAGTCCCCAGTGTGTGGGCCCTTAGCAAAGCTTTGCCTCCTCTCTTTGCTGATGGCCCACCGGCCAAAGCCAATCACATGGCCAAAGTCAGAGCGAAGGTGAGAGAGGAGAGCACAAAAGTATGGACGTCAGAGCATGACCAGGTGCGGGCTGGTGCTGCGAAAATCTGCCGCGCAGCTCACGGCAGCACCACTCCTGTGGTGTCCCATACAAGACTGGTTTTCTGAAAAATGTTCCAATGCCTGCCTTGAAGAGTAGCTTTCTCTGGTCAAGATGATGCACAATAGCTGTAAGGTGCTAATGTGCACCGGGCCCCAGTCCGCGGGAGGAGAAGAGGAAGAGGACAGAATGCATTTTGAAAATGTGTGTGAAACTTCTTTTTCTTTGTGAAGCAGCTATTAACACCACAGAAAATGGGTTTTAAAACTATGGCCTCGGGCATATGAAGAATGGCTCCTGGCTCCTCCCACCGTTCTGTTTCTCTCCCTCTGAACACATCTGTGGTGAACTTGAACTCAGTCAGTGGAGTTTCAGGATTAAATGCTGATTTGTGGACACTGTGTATTGCCACAGTGACAGGGCAGGGTGGCACACCTAAGGGCAGACAGAGGCTGAAGGGCCTGCCGCTCTGTGGACAGGAGTGTCTTGGCTCAGCCCTGGGACGAGGAGACCTAAACCGGCTCTTCTAAGTCTGAACAAGTGTTACTCCCCCAGGAGCTGTGGCGCCGCAGAGAACACTGCTCTGCCTTAGGAAACTAGTTCCCGAATGTGTCAGACACTGAAGAGGAAGCACCGGTGACATTCTGCCTGCTTTTCTGCGTTTACTTTTTAAAACGCTTCCTCCAACTCAGCATAGAATTATCATTTTCTTCTAAATATCTTTTAATTCATAATTAATTCCATTTTGAAAGTGTAATGTGTGCACAATGCAAAGAGTAAAGCAATGTAAATATATTTACGGTGAAAATTAGTCTGTTTCCAGTCCCTGGTACTCCCCGGAAGCAGTCACCAATACCTTGTTCTGTTACATCTTTTCAGAGATGGTCTGTGTTTATCCAGGGCTATATTTACAAATAGCACCATAATATATGCACCACGCGTCCCCTTTTAACTTAAGCTTTCTTTTTAACAATGTTATTGGAGCTCATTCTATATAAATAGACAGATATTTAAGTAGAAGAGCATCTAGTATTTTCCACAGAACTTCCGCGTGGACTGTTGCAATAACCTTGACTAATGCGCTGAATTTCCTAGTTTTCAGATTCACGTCTTTTCATTTTTGCTGGATTATTTTTTGGTCATAAATTTTAGCCAGCTGCAAGCAGCCGCTGTGTTTACATTATGTGTCTGTTATCTGGTATAGGTGGTCAAAGGGAGCAGAGGACCTGCCCTAGGGCCTGGAGCAGGTGGCTGGTACCAAGGTGGTGGCAGAAAGACAGTGGCCTGGGTCCAAGGCCAGTCCTAGCACTCTGCTCCATGTCTCTGATTCCGAGTTTCTTCTCTGGTAAAAATGGACATAATCACAGCAGCTTTGCAGATAGTTATGATGGTAAAATACGAAGCTACGTTTGGAAGTGTTTAATAATAGTTAGATGCTATACAATTATCCAACTCAAGTTAAATGCTGATAGAATTGCTACAATCAAGGGTCATTGCTTTTTAAAATATATAATGGATCTCTAAAGCACCAAGCTGATGTCAAGAATGAGTGAAAATATGAAAAAATAAGTCTGGTCAATTGAGCGCCCTTCGACACCTCTGCAATGGTTCATTGCTACCCACGTCAGCTGACGAGGCCTTGCGGTCCGGCCCTGCCCACACCTCCCATGATCCTCCCCTCCTCTTCATGTGCTTCAGCAGAATAGCCTTTTATTTCCTAAATATTTTCTGCGGCTCCGGTCCTTTGCCCAAACAAATCGCTCTTCCTAGAGGATTCTTCTTCCTGGACAGGCAGTCCCCGCTCTACACCACACACAGGTTCTCTGCCCTCCGTCCCGCAGTCTGGATGGGATTCCCCTCTCTTCCTCGGAGCGTCGGAGCGGTTCAGCACTGACCCAAGGAGGGGCAGTGCTCGATTTCTTGCTGACGTTCCAAACTCTGCCAAATGCAGTAGGTACACACAAAACTCGTTTTGACTGAAGGGATACATGTATGCGTTAATACACTGGTAAGGGAGTCAGCAGTGTGCTAGACAGCATTCCGTGTGGCTGGGGGTAGGGGTTTGTGGCAAAGCCTCCGCAAAGCCCCCTGTGGAGCAGGTAAAGGGGAGGGGACTGGACATGGCTAAATAGTAAAGTGCTTTCATCGAAGAGAAGAAAATCAAATGACCGTTCTTACTGTCAAGGAAGGGCAGTTATTTTATAATCTTCACTTCCCAACTCTTTCTAGGAGAGCTGCCCCCAGCTGTAAAGCCTGAGGAAGAATCCTGGGCACACTGGGCGGTGGTGAGTGTGGGAGGGAGAAGGCAGCTGGGCCCTGTTTGGGGCGGCGGGGTCCAAACCCAGTCAGAGACCAGGGAGTGGACCAGCCTAGCCCCGTGCTGTGGAACCAGGTGTGGTGCGGAAAAGGACGATAGGTTTGGACAGTAAAAATGCACCATTATTCCCTGGGCAGTGTGTGTGTGTGTATGTGTGTGTGAGAGAGAGAGAGAGAGAGAGAGAGAGAGCGAGAGCGAGAGCGAGAGAAGTACCAGGAGTCTGGAAGATCTTGAGAAGGTCTGCAGTGTGAATTTCTGCCTGTCTGGTTTGCCAGCAAGAGAGAGATGGAGACATAGTGGGAAGAAATAACCATATCTAGTCAAATTCCATTGATCAATTCAGCATAAGTCATTTAAAAGATCCCTATGATAAAACACCATTTTTTAAACATTTTATTTATTTATTTTTAGAGAGGGAAGGGAAGGAGAAAGATAAAACACCATTTTGATTAAAGATCAACACTGCTCTTTGTTATTGTACTTTAAGAATTTCTTCTTCTTGGCCCTGGCTGGTGTAGCTCAGTGGATTGAGCACAGGCTGCGAACCAAAGTGTCGCAGGTTCGATTCCCAGTCAGGGCACATACCTGGGTTGCAGGCCACAGCACCCAGCAACCGCACATTGATGTTTCTCTTTCTCTCCCTTTCTCCCTCCCTTCCCTCTAAAATAAATAAATAAAATCTTTAAAAAATAAGAGAAAGGAATTAAAAAAAATAAAAATTTCTTCTTTTTCATCCTTCACACTCTCTGCCTCTTTATCTCTCTCTTTATCTGTGTATGTACGTGTGTGCGTGCCTGTTTGTACAAGGGCGTTTTAAGGCATTCCTAGATGTAAATATTCAGAAAAACTAAATCTTTTTAGTGACAAGAAATCTCCAAATGCTATTGGCTACTAAGTAGGGGTTATATGAAATTTAAGTGTCCATAAATATCTTTGAGATTTGTTTTCCTGAGTTTTGGACTAAAATAGGTTGCTTTGCATGTGTGTGAAGAAAGCGGATAAGAGAGCAGAGTCAATATCAGAGAACAGATCAACCACCAGTGACCTCGTGAAAGTCGTTAAATGGCGAGATTGGAAACAATCATTACTGAACACGCAGTGAGGTTTGTTTCTGGGTTTCCACCCTCACATTACATCAGCGGCGTATTGCAGCCCCACAGAAAAGTGGCCATGACCTCTGAATGAATGGGGAGCTTGCCTGAGTGAAGGCCGAGGGCTGTGCAGCCCGTTTCCCTGCAGACTGGGGTGGCAATGAGTTCCTACCATGAGGAAGTGTCCGCAGAAGGGTGGGGAGGGTGACGGGGCTGGGCCCCCAGCTTGCGATGTTTCAACTAAAGCATTTGTGACTTTATGACGTTGGGGAAGTGATACTCATTCTGTAGACACAGTGCTTCAAATTCTGAATTTTGACTTTTTTCCCTGTGGGTGGTGATATGCTGTATGCTGCCCTCCCAAGATGATGGGCTGAGGCAGCCAACTGCAGCTCCCAGACAGCCACATGGCCAGGAGGGTAAGCAACCCGTTCTCTAGCAGGGGTGCCCAACCCGTGCCTGCAGGCTGCACACAGCCCAGGATGGCTGTGAACGCAGCCCAACACGGATCATAAATTTACTTAAAACATCATGAGATTGTTTTGTGATTACCTGTCATAATGTATTTCATGGATGGCCCAAGACACCCTTCTTCCAGCGTGGCCCAGAGGTGCCAAAAGGTTGGACTCCTGTGCCAGTGTGCCGTGCTGCTGGAGGCATCTGACTGTTGTGTTCCGTGCATGTTTAAGGTAGGCTAGGCTAACCTACGATGTTCAGCAAGTCAGTGTACTAAATACACTTTCGGCTTAGGATATTTTCAATCTATGATGTGTTTATTGGGACGCAACCTCATTGTAAGTCAGGACATATCTGTACTCTGCTTTTTAGATCGAGCAAGTTGATGCAACCATATTCCTCACGTGTGAAAAAATTCTCGGAAGATCTCATTTCCCAAAGAGCCTCAGTGAGAGGCGTTCGTCTAGACTGACACACAGGACACTTCAAAGCGGGGAGCCACAGACACTGACCTTCCCGGGACACAACACAGCAAAGGTTAAGCATTGGACTCCGGTACATGAATTTCGACTTTGTCGTTTATTAGCTGTGGAAACGTGGGCAATGTACTTAATTTCTCTTACTGTGTATTTGTATCTTTAAAATGTGTATGATAGCAATATTTATGGCTTGGTTGTCATGAGGATCAAATGGGGAAGTTAATACATGCCTAGCATTTTAAAAGTGCTCAGTAAATGTTGGCATCAACAGGAACAGACTCACAGATACGGAGAACAGACCAACAGCTGTCAGAGGGGAGGGGCTGCAGGCTGGGTGAAGGGGTTAAGGAAGGAAAAAGCAAAACTCATAGCCACAGACAACAGTACAGTGATTACCACAGGGAAAGGAGGGTGGTGTTGGGAGAGGTGGAGGAGGGTTTAGGGGGGTAAATGGTGATGGAAAAAGACTTGACTTGGGGCGGTGAACACAATGCAATATGTAGATAATCTATCATACAACTGTGCCCCTGAAACTTATATAATTTTATTAGCCTATGTCACCCCAATACATCTAACAAAAAAAGAGAAAATAATTTAAAATGTTAACATCCTATTTAGTGTAGGCATCAGTTTCATAGTATAGTATAGGTTTTTGTTTTATTTTTTTAAAAATAAAGTAATGCATGCACATGGTTTAAAGGTTCAATTAGTTCTACAAGATTTATTATGAAAAATATTATAGTAGGTCTCTGCCCCCTGACTGTCACTGCCCCCAGAGGAAATCACTTTCAATTCGTTTTGCTTGTTTTTTTTTTTTTGTATTTACCTCCCTATCTCTAAATCAGAGCTTCTCAAACAGTAAGCAGCAAATAGACTACAGGTGTGGGGAGATATTGATCCTTTCGGCCCTCAGGGAGGTCAGGTGGCACCTGGGGTGGCCTGAGCCCCTGTCTGGTTCCTTCCAATCTCAATCATTCTTTTTCATTTGTTCCTGTGTGTTCTACGTGTGTGTGTGTGTGTGTGTGTGTGTGTGTGAGAGAGAGAGAGAGAGAGAGAGAGAGAGAGAAATATCTTGAACGAGGTTGGAAAGCACTGATAAATATAGTGCTACTTGTAGATGTTTCAGTGTAGGCATTACCCACTGACCTCACACACAAATGTGCACACACACACACACATATTTCCTGTTTCTCCCACCCTCCCAATATATTCCTCATAATTTTGGCTGCGTGAATGTTCAGTGTTTCCTGTATTATTAGTAAGTAAACCCTGAATCATAATGTCTTCTTGTTTGCTGTACAATTTTTTCACTTTTTCTTTAGTGAATACTTATCTTGATTTTTTTCTTTGTTTAGTTTTCTATGGACTTATCACTAATGCAGCCAAAATACTTTGCTGATGGTCAAAATCTGCAAGGATCCTTGAAATTTTGTGTTCTAGAAAAAAATCTCATCCAAATTGTGAGCATCTTCTTCTAACGGGTTAGATTGTCTTCTACTCTTTGTGTGCAGCTGTCACCCTAGGTTACCCTCATTACCCCGGGGACTCGCTGCTTCTGGCGTTGGAGTTCGCCTGACTGCATCTACACCTTCTCTTTTGCTCACTTCCTGGTTTCACTGGAGCCATCACCCAGTGCCTTCACCAGAAAGAAGAGATAATAGAAAGGAATATTTTTAAAGACTATGGCACACGTTCGTATGTCTTTATTCTAGTGTCACCTTTGACTGAAAGTTCGGTTGGGTATAGAGTTTTAGGTTGTGAGTCATTTGCCCTCAAATGTTAAAGCTCTGGGGCATTGTCTCCTACCTTTCAGCTCCGTTACTGTGAAGTCCAAAGCTATTTTTGGTTTCTCATCTTCTGTATATGACTCTTTCTCTCCAGCAATGTGTATAATCTTTGACATTTCAAGATGGTACAGGAGTTGGTGTGGGCCTGCTCGTACTCACTGCACCAAATGTGTGCGTGCCCTGCCCTTCAGTTCTGAATATTTCCAATATAGTTTTTCACTGACAACTCAACTACCCTCCTTCCTCTGCATGAGCACCGCCTTTCTAGAACTCTTGTTATTGGCATGGCAAAAGTTCTGCACTGATTTTTAAGTTTTCTTAGTGTTCTTTCCCATTTTCCATCTCCCAGACATTTTGTTCTTCTTTCTGGGAAGTTTCCCTAATTTAATCTTGCAATCCTTTTTACTGACCTTTTTATTTCTGTTATTATATTTATTTCCAAGAACATTTAAAATTGTCAGAATATTTGTTGTTGAAAAGTACATCCAGTTCTTATTTTATGAATGCAATATATTAATAATATTTTTTGTTGATGTTTTTTATTACATTTTTTCTATTATCTCTAAGTTGCCTTTTTTCTTCACTTGCATTTAGGTCTGTATCTTTCATATTAGCATCTCTTTTTAAATGGTCTGATTGTTTTTTAGAGTGGTGCTCGTAAGGCATAATGTGAAGTTCTGAGTGCTTTGGTGAAACGTGTTAGGCAGAGTCTCCAAGTAGAGAGGGGACCTGAATGGGCTGCCTTGTGGGGGGAATCTCCATGCCAGTGCCTTTGTGTCTTCCTTCTGGGGCTAGTCAGATTCCCAGAGACAATTTCCAGGCTTTTCCTTGCAGGATGTAGGTGTGACTTTCAGTGTTCTAGAATTCCAGTAATGAGAGGCTGGGGATGGGGCAGTAGGGTGGCTCTCAGCATATGCATATGAACACAATCTCACCAACCCCAGTAAGGCAGCTGCATCCTTCGCTGTGGCTGTGTTTCTGTCCAGGGACATGTTCTTCTGGCTGGACCTGGGAAGAAAATCTGGGGATGTAAGTGTTTTTAAGCAGATTTTCAAGGAATCCTTCACTTTTAAGCCCTAACCTCACTTCCATAATTAGTGCTAACTAAGAGCTGTGTATTCCTGAACTTTGTGGGGTTTCCTGCCATAAATTTGGTCACCTTTTAAAAGTTGGCAATTTTCCTATTGCCAACTTAGAATTTATATTACTCACGTTCCCTAAGTCATTTAACCCAATTTCTCATCAGATTCCAAAGTTTTGTTGCTTTGTTTTCTTTTTTTTTTTCTTATGGTTTTAAGCCTTAAACATATTTTCATCAGGTCGTTTTCTTAGGTTTCTGGAAGGAGCAAGAGTGCGTGCATGCTTGGTCCGCTGCCTTCCCCTGGAAACCCAGCACGCCTTTCCCCTGTGATCTCTTTGATTAGCCCGGCCTCTCAGGCTGTGATGTTTTTCTGCTGACCTTCTCTCTTCAGTGAGGCCCAAACCTAGCCATGGCTGCAACCTCAAGTCTTCTTTCATATCTCCATTCTACGGGGCCACTCTCTTTGCCCTTAAAGCATTTGGATTTCTGTCTGCTTAGTACCTGGATTTTCACATGCCTCTGCTGCTGAATCTTCTTCTACTACTGATGGTAATAATAATGCAAACTAATGTAAATTAATAGTAACATTTACTAAATATTAGGCATTGTTATACCTGTTATGTATATTTTCTCTTATCTCAGTGTTACAACTCTTTTCATTAGACGTTGTTATCTCCATTGTACAGGTGGGAAAATTGAGTTACTTAGAAGCTACATGAGTTGACCCTGTAGTCACACAGCTCATAACTGGTAATGTAACAAGGTGCAGCCAAGAGAGGGCCCCCAAATAGGGATTTGAAATGGGGTCCAGAACTCAAGGTGTCCAGGGAATATTAAGATGTCCTCACCCCCCACCCCCACAGGTGTGAGCTGGGGGAAGGGACACATGGAGCAGGGCCATTGAGAGCTGTTTTGCATAGCAACAGCTTCGCAGCTAACCTCTGGTGTGGTCATTTAACATATCTATAACCTTTAACTGGTTACATAGATATGTTAAATAGCTGTGGCCATGCTCTGAGCCAGGGAAATGGAAGTAACTTCCCCACCAAGATGTAACAGGGGGCAGGTCCCCTGAGTTACTGCGCCTGCGTGAGAGCTTGGAGATGATTGGCCCCATGTCATTGGCTACACCTGCCCAGTCTCCCGATGGCAGCCCAGTAAAGCTGGAAGGATATGAGAGTGCTGGCTAGTGTAGCCAGTTGTGGGAGGAGTCAGAAATGGGACTGCAGAGGAAGATTGGCAAGGGGATTTAAACCCAGAGGAGGCAGCCAGTGGAGAGAGAACCACACAGCTGTGGCAGTGCAGAGAGAGCACCACAGCCCGGGCAGGAGGGGAGAACCACTCGGTCTTTAGCAGAGTGGGGACTCCCGCAGCCCTGTGAGAGAGAATCACCATGCGGCCTTAGCAGAGAACCGCCACTCAGCTCTGGCAGAGTGGCGACCCCCCTCCTCGCAGCCATTGCAGAGAGAGAACCACTCAGCTGTGGCAACAGAAAGGAGAGCCACGTTGCTTTGCCAGAGTAGGGACAGGGGTCACCACCACCCGGCTTTAGCAGAGATCTCGGTGACACAGCTGATGGTGCCGGGAACGGAGGGAGGCCTACCATCCGCGATGGATTACTGGGAAGAACCGGGGCTGCCTGAGCCACAGACTTCTGTTTCTTTTCCTGAGATACGGTACCCCAGACTGGGAAAAGGGGGAAGGAAGGACTGTGTGTGTTTGTGGGTGTTTTTTCTAGACTGTTCACTTTGGGATTTTGATGAAGACATTAGGTCACTACTTTAAGTCTGTATAGCATTAAATAAACATTTCCTTTCCTTTTCACGAATCTCTGGCATTGAGAGACATCTTTCCTATAAGGCAGTGGACATAATGAACCTGGGGGGTTCCTTTCGGTAATAGTATATCATCCCAAGCTCCACCCTCTTGTTGTTCTGTAACAGTAAAGCCAGATTTTCAAATGCAAAGTCTGATTTGAGTGCCGGTGTTCTTAACTATTCATAACAGTGATAAGAAGTAAGTACTCTTACGTCTATTTCACAAATGAGGATAGGTTGGTCAAGAGAGTTTATATGATCTTCCACAAGTTGCTTTGTGACTGGTAGGGCACAAAACCGGAGTTTTAAGATAAGTGCAGGGAGCTGCACGACCAAGCTACTTCATTACTAAGTATTGTCCTTTTCTAATTAGCAAAGCATTGTGTTTCACTGTGTCAGGTCTCCACTACATTACTGATGAGATGATTAAATGTGTGTCATGTGCTGCCTGCAAATGTAATATGTAATGGTAAAAATATATTCCTAGCATTTCAGCATTGACTGACAATTTGAGAACATTTAATCCATTGCCTTATTTGGCAGATTACAGGTGATACTGAAAAAAGTTAAGTTGTCCCCATTTTGATTGCGAATTTACTGAAGAAGCTCTGTCCAAACCCAAGCATCAGATGTGGTCTTGCTCATACGTAATAAAATACCTTTCAAATGACTCATATCGTTAGCAACTTAAAAACAAACAACATTTTTTTCTAGCGTGTTCACTTAGTTTCAACGAAAATCACTTTACAGAATATACTGTTTCTTACAAAGGAATTTTCTGTATGTCAGATATTTTTTCCATACTAAAATAGAGTTGTTTTTTAGCTGTCGTATTTTGGACCCAAAGCATGATAAATTCACACAACGTAACAAATTCACAAATATCTGCAATGTGTGTGTGTGTGTGTGTGTGTGTGTGTGTGTGTTCTGCTAAAGTATCTGTGACTCTTACAAAAAGGACGTGGTTATCAATGCAGCCCTGAAACCTAAAATGCCACAAGTCAGAAGTGGGGTTGGTTCCCTCCTTGATCCATGGAAGAGAGCCTGTGTTCTCCCTGCCGTCTCTCTCTTTTTAAACTCAGAGTTGAGTTTTATCTCAGTTCCAAGGTAAATATTCTTTAAAAGTCTAAATCTCTTAGCTGTTCCTTTAAAAGGTTTATCTTGTGCACGTATTGTTTGTTTATTTAGTAACCCTATGAAGCTATTGAAGTGTTTGTTCAGTGGTCTTGCTAAATTTTTTTATGGTGAGAGCCAACTAATCTACCATCACAGTGAATTTCTGTTTCTGGAAATTGCTACCCTTATTGATTGTATTTCCAATTGAGAATTTCTCCAAAGTGCTCAATCTTCAAAGTGTTAGATCTTCAAGCACTTTTTTTTTTTTTTGCAGAGAAAAGTGAGCAAGTTTTTCACACTAGATCTTATTCCCAAAGGAGAGTTTGGAAAACCAGTGAACCTGTGGATATTGGGAAGGGATTATGACTTCTATATTCACTCATTTCTTTCCCTTTTATTATTGAGATAAAAATAGAGAATTAAGGTGGCTTTACTCAGGCACTTAGAAGAAACTAGAAAAGTAATGAGAACAGGAGCAAAATATACAAAACTCACAGCAAATACGTCTTGTAAGAAACGTCAACAATGCGGAGGAAATGCAGTCCTTGGCTCCCCAACCAATCTGAGGTCTCGGCAGTTTTATAGTTCAGGGCAAATGACCAGCGGACCCTGAGCTACACTTACACTTCCCTAGTTCACAGAGGGGCTGGCGTGCTTTTGAGAAAAGGGAGTGTTCAGCTTCATCTCTGAGGCCAAAGATTAGAATCATAGCATATTAGCACTCAGAGGGAATTCATAGATCATCTACTTTTTAGTTCAATCTCTTTGTTTCACAGTTGAGGTCGCTCTGAGGCCAAGAGAAAGGATATATGTTTTCCAGACGCATACAGTCAGATGATGGCAGGGCATTGATCAAAACCCACCCCAAACCTTGATTCCGAGACTTACAATGTCAGTAGCGACGCGTTAAAATGCAACTCAAATCCAAGCCACTTAACTTGGCTGACCTTGTCTTCTGTCACTCTCCTCACTATTCCCTCCGCTCCTACCACGTTGGCCTTCTTCTTGATCCTGGGACATACCAAGACACTTCCTGTCTCCAGATCTTGGCTCTTCTCTGGGCTTGGAATGTGGTCTGCTCCCTGCCCATCTTGTCTCATCACAGCGTTCTACTGTCAGTCGGATCTGAGTCTCAGTCTGAATGCCGTCTCCTCAACGAGTCCTCCCCCAACTTAGGTGACACTAGCTATACTCCCAGGATCTCTTTATCATATCCTTATTTTATTTCTTTATCATATCCTTATTTTCTTTATCATATCCATATTTTATTTCTCAGCCTAGCACTCGCCGCAATCTCTTTTTGTTGTGGTTGTTCCCCTAATGCAATGATTTTCAACCACTGTGTTGCAAGAATTTTTAAAACAAGCAATACCCTGACCTGTTTTCCCTTAGATCATCAAACAAAAAAATGATGATAGCCAGCACAACAATAACCACCCAGTGGGTATGAGTCAAAATTTTACATATTTTTTTTGTCAGACTGACAAAAACATATATATGTTTGGTGTAACTAGTTTATGTGTGCCATGAGATAAAAAAGGTTAATGATCACTGTCCTAATGGAGTGTTAGCTCTATGAGGGTATAAGTTTTGTTTTTCTATTGTATTCACCAATGGCTAGAATACACCCAGGACATAGTAGGTATATATTAAACTCATAGTGATTAAGTAAATAGACAGATAGATAGATAAAATAGGAGGAATGAAACAATAAAAAAATGTCATGTGGTGCAGTCATTTCTTTTACACATTTCAACTTCACCAAGCTCTACAGAGTTTTCTTAGTATTAGCTCTTATAAATACACATATTTCAAATTAATATACAATACCTAAATTAATGTATGAAAGTATACACATACATACACACACACACAAGCTTCAACTACTGGATTCTATCTAGAGAACCACGTATGGACGGACATACAAAGGGAAAATGATACACATTTGATGAGTTCTTAGTGCACAGGAAATTGTTTTCCTGAAGGTGTTTTTGAATTTTGCAGGAATTCCGGTTTTTTGAAGACGCGAGTCTCCTGAGGTGTTAAGAGACGTCGCTGGCTGTGGGAGGGGCAGGGAGCAGGCGTGCCCATGACGAGTCCATCAGCAGCTTCGCGCTTGAGGCAGCTCAAGTGCTCTTTGTCTTTTTGCTGGAACTCCACTAAAGTGCGAGTGATGCTTACATTTTAACTTGGCAGCTTTAGGAGATCCTGGGTGGGGATGGGAGAATCCCTGATAGGAATAGTAAAGGACCCTTTTCACTTCCCACACACGCCCACACTCTTTTCCATTAGAATTGTAAAAGCATTGTTAGTTGTGTAAGTGCTTCCTTGTCAAACACTAACTTTCACATTGTAAACGGGTGAGGCTTACTCTAACCTGGATAGCTTATGCTTGGCTTTGAAGGATAGAGAACTGGAGTGCCAAGGGGACTCCGACCTCCCTGACTTCCACCAAAGAAGAAGCAGGGTCTATCTTGCTTTGTCCATCTGGGTCCTCGTTCTAGAAGAAAGGTGGGGTGGGAGAACCTTCTTCTGGAGGCAAATGAATTAATCAGCTCCCAGAGCGTCAAGAAGGGGATACAATCGTAAATCTCTCTGTGGCACTCACATCTCTTAGCTGTCATTGGAGAAAACTTTCTTTGTCCCAGGGTGTTGACTCCCCCCACACCAGAGAGGTGTTCGCTACATTGTGACCCACGACAGGAAGCCTGTGAGCCCTGTGAAGAGAACGGTGTGCCCTCCTCACGACACCACTGTCACCGTGAAGACACCGTTCCAGGCCAGCTAGTGTTTGAACAGCGCCTCTGTACGCCAAAGGGAAACACAGGAGCCAGACCCTTCTGTTTTCCTTTTGAAAAGGATAAGCACGTGACACCAAAAATATAAGCAATGAAAGAAAAAAATAGATAAATTAAAGTTCATGAAAATTTTAAAAATTTATGTTTCACCCTGGCTGGTGTAGCTCAGTGGGTTGAGCACAGACTGTGAACCAAGGCATCGCAGGTTCGGTTCCCAGTCGGGGCACATGCCTGGGTTGCAGGCCACGGCCCCCCAGCAACCACACATTGATGTTTCTCTTTCTCTCCCTTTCTCCCTCCCTTCCCTCTCTAAAAATAAATAACTAAAATCTTTAAAAAATTATGTTTCAAGGAAACCATCAAGTGAAAAGACACCCACAGAGAATGGGAGAAAATATTTGAAAACCACAAATCTGATAGGAGACTTGCATCAAGGATATATAGAAAGAACACATATAACTCCATAATAAAAAGACTTCCAATGTGAAGGTGGGCAAGGGATCTGGATAAACATTTTTTCAAAGAAGATAGATAGATGGTTGATGAGTCCGTAAAAAGATACTCAATACCGTGAGTCACCCGATGCACTCCTTTGCCCCTTCTGGATACTCTGGTTTCTCTTCAGATCGTATAAATCTTCCTTTCGCCTTTTACTCCTTCTGGCTTTAAGAAACTGCTAGTCTACTTCTGTCTATGAAAGTTTTCCTAGTCTAGGCATTGCGTACAAGTTGAATGATTCAAATATGCTACTTCAAAGTTGGTTTCTTTCTCTCAGCATACAATTTTCAAGGTTTATCTATGTTGTAGCAGATATCTATATTTCATTTTACTGTCGTGTAAAATTCACTTGTATGGATATAATAAATTTTGCTTATTCACTTATCAGTTGATGGACACTTGTGTTATTTCCACTCTGGAATTATGAGTAATGACTGTAAGGTGTACCATTTGTGTACACCTTTTTGTGTGAATACATATTTTCATGTATATGTGTCTGGGGTATGAACAGGGGAGTAGAACAACTGGGTAACAGGATAACTGTGTTTAAATTTTTGAGCAACTTCCAAACTGCCTGTTCAAAGTGACTACAACATTTTACATTCCCATCTATAATGTGTGACCTTCTCTGACACTTGTTATTGTCTGACTTTTCTTTTAGCCACCCTAGTGGGTGGGAAGTGGCATCTCATTGTAGTTATTATTTGCATTTTCCTAGTAACTGATGATGTTGAGAATCATTTCAGAAGCTTTTTGGCCAATTGTATATCTTCCTTGGAGAAATGGCTATTCAAATCCTTTGCCCATTTTTAAAAATAGATTGTTTGTTTATATTACTGAGTTTAAGAGTTCTTCATATATTCTCAGTACAAATATCTTACCACATGTAAGGTGTACAGAGGTTTTTTCCCCTTCTGTGGCTTGTTTTTTCTGGTTCTCGGTGGTGCATTTTATAGCATACAAGTTTTGAATTTTTTGTAGTCCAATTTGTCCAATTTTTCATTGTGACTTTGGTGTCACACCTAAGAAATCCTTGCCTAACCCAAGGTCACATAGAATTAGTTCTATAATTAATTTTAAGTGTTTTGTACTTGTACTCCTGAAGTTCAGATCGCTGCTCTGTTTTGAGTGATGAACGTTGTCACTAACAGGGTTGGGTGTACCTGTGCCATTTTGCTTTATTTTTCCTCTGTAATCTTTATGGTTTTTGTTATTGTTCCTCTGACTTCCAATACTTTCATTTTTTTATTAAGTGACTATATTATAGTAAAACACTTTAATACCTTTAATGATTGTAATTATATGTTGAATTCTTTTTTTCAGTGGTTGCTCTAGAACTTACGATACACATCTTATCAGAATCTATATTAGGTTTCTGCACTTAGGTCAAGTAAAACGTAGAAAATTTTCTCCTATACAATATCATTTTTTTCCTGCCTTTAAAAACTATTACTGTTACACATATTATATCAATATATATTACAAATACAACAATATTTTTATAATTATTACTTTATATAATGTCATATTCTTAAATAAATTGAGGGAAATATAGCTGGCATGTATTTATAGAGTATGTTATGTTGACTCTCTTATTTACCCTTTCTAGGTCTCTTCAGTTCTTTCTGTGATTTGAGTTAGCATCTGGTATAATTTCCTAATGCCAATATAGCCTTCTTACTGTCAGAGAGGTTGAATTTCTATATTTTTATGACTCCAACAATGAGTATGTGTAACAGTGCACTATTGTTTTACGTAATTGCTTTTTAAATCAGTCGATAAAAGAAAGAAGAAGAAATATGCAAGTATACTGTCTTTTTCATTAACTACATAATTATCATTACCAGTGTTATTTTGCTTTTTCATGTGGATTTGAATTACAGGCTGGTGTCACTTGCTTTCAGCCTGAAGAACTTTTAGTATTTCATGTATAAAATGTATGCCAGCAAAAAATTCTTCCAATTGTTGTTTATCTGGAAACATCTTTATTTTGCCTTCATTTTCAAAGGTAGTTTTGCTGTATAGAAGGTTCTAGGGTGACATTTAACTTTCAGTACTTTTAATACATTATCCCACTGCCTTCTGGACACCGTGTTTGTGAAGAGGTGTTAGCTGTTCATCTTATTGTGGTTGTCTTTTATGTGATGAGTTATTTTTCTCTTTCTGCTTTTAAGATTTTTTTTTTGGATTTCCACATTTTTATTATGAACTGTTTGGCTGAATTTTATTATAGAGGTGGCTCTACCCAGAGAGGAATCAGACCTTGAAGAAAAAAGTTCTACAGCTTGCCTGAGGATATTCACTACCGCAAAGATGGGGGTAGAAAACCCTTTGTTTTGGAGCACTACAGCTCTACAAATAACCATATGGAAGGTATATCAGCAGCCCTTTGTCTTCTGGATTCCTCCTGATGTGGAACATCTTCCCTATACATGAGCTGAGTCTGAGCAATCAGAGTCTAGTATTCTTGGCCTACTGGGTGTGGGGTAGAGTTTCTGCTCTATGGATGGGGGCTGGCTAAGGAAAAGAAACATGGTCCTCTTTGTGGTGTCTGCCTGAAAGAGAGCTCCTGCAACATGGGTCTGGGGGAATTACAAATTCCAGCATCCTCCTCCTCCTGGGGCAATGCCTTAGCCTCAGATTGGGAGCAGAGGTACCTAGCTCACTGAGCCATGGGGGTAGAGGGTACCAATAGTGTCAACTGTGGCTAAATCCACTGACCCTGAATATTCCTACTGAAAGTTTGTGAATTTCCTTGAATGAAATAGATTTTTCTATTTTCTATATGTCCTTAGGAAAATTTTTAGAGACTTTAAATGATTAATAAAAAATGTCACCAGTTAAGCAGTTGTTTTGTTGGAGGGAGAGAGTTCACTCCTTATGTCACTCTGAAAGTCCTGAGATAACCACTTTATGGTTAAAGGTAACTGAGAGAAATAACTTCTATTTGCTTTTTATTTTTATTTCATTTCTCTCTGCAAAGGTCACTGAATACTCATACTGAATACTGTTATTATTCATACATTCCAGTGTTTGTGTATGCCCCTTTGTCTTTCTGTCCAAAACAGCCTAACTTGTTCTTCATGCCCCACCCCCAGATGTTCACAGACCATCAGAGCTGCAAGGGATCCCATTTGCTGAAGGAATAGGACCACTTATACCAGATTAGTCTGTGCTTTTCTTTAGTGTGTTACATGCATGCCATTTGTACACAGCTCTGTTTTAAGCACCTGCAATAGAAACTGTTTCCTACTTTTTTCTACTCCCTTTCATCACTTGGCTCAGAACTTGGCACATTGACTCTGCAATGAGTATTCAGTGACCTTTGCGGAGAGAAATCTACGTGCATATTCAGTCCCAGCATACAAGAACCTCTGCTCTTCAGAGTGACAGGCACAGTCCTGATAGATGAATTTCCAGTTAAATTTTAAACAAAGAAGGATTACGAACTCTGTAAAATTTATGGCTCTTACTATGGAATGTTTCTCAGTTAATGCCATATTGTAGTTACAGTGTATGCATATAACCAGTTTTAGTTGTCTAAAAAACAATCGTTGTTAGAGCAATTGTTCTAAAGGCCTGAAGTCTAAAAATTACCAAGAAAGATTTTATCTGTGGTACAGATTCACAGTATTACATGTAATGAATGTTTATGAAAACTAGACATTTTGTGGAATGTCATGGATTTACAAACTTGAATCACCCTAAGGACGTTAGAATTCAATAATGGAGAACTTTCTAATAAGAAATAAGGGGGGGGGACCCCCAGCAGAGATGTAAGGTAAACTGTGTAATTGCAACAATGCATTGTGGGTCTGTTAAGTTGCTCAACTGAGGGACACTGGACAGATTCTCCCTGAGGACATGGCATGTTAGAGTCTCCTGGGACTGAAAAATAGACAGGTTTTTAGGAGTAACATAATAAGCTGGGACTTTTGAGCAAAAGAGAGTGAACAGACTCTGATAAGAGAAAACCTAATAGACTATTTTTAAAGTATGGGCATTCCCATATGTTTGTATCATGGGGGCCATGATAAAATGCAGTGGGATAGAAGAATGGACATTTAGGTTGAATCAGATGGTGGGTAAGTTGATGAGTTTTCAGTTTATTTCATCCTCACCATTAGGATACAACTGAGTAATATTGAATGTTTTTGAATTAGTTACTGTAAAACTGGATCTAGATCTACATGGTCGAAAAGGTAGCTACTAGCCACAGGTAGTCATTTAAAATTAAGTTAATAAAAATAAATTAAAACTCAGTCTCCCAGTTGCACTAGCCGTATTTGAAGTGCTACTCGATAGCCTTATGTGGCTAGTGACTGCTGTATCATACAGTGCACATTTTGATCCATGCTGAAATATGTCTCAGACCATGTTGCACTACATTTTAGCTCTGACACCACTCTAAAAAGAAGTGTTTGTGGGGCTTGGATAACAGAGATAAGGAGATAGGAAAGAAGCAATGTATCTGATCAGATGTTCTCAAAGTAATATAAGCAAAGGCCATTGGAATCTCAGCTGGAGTTATGACATGTGGGCAGTGGTACCTTCCATAGAAATGAGGGGGAGAAAAAGGTGGAGCTGGTTGACAGAGAATACTGAAATAACGAGTACAAGCTAGTAATGCTTGGTTTGAGTTTCCTGCAGCAGAACACAGTAGAGGTTTCCAGAAAACTAGAACACATATTTGGAGTTTGTGATAGAAGAGTATATTTATAACCAGTATTTCTCACGTTTAGTTAATGGTTAAAACAATCAAAGAAAGATAATAGGATGAAACAAATTACCTAGAGGTATTATATTTATTTCTGTTTTGTTCAATTCTTGTTTGAAAGAATCTAGGTCAAAATTTCTGATTTTATCCATTGTCTCCAATTATTTTATTGTCATCCTAGTTTCTTAAGAGTGACTTTGCATGACCACTGACCCAAAGGTTAGTTTATTTCTTCAAGGAATCACGTGTACATTGTGCCAGATACTGTTGAATGATATGAGATACTGAACTTTTCTTGTGTAGCGCAAAGACAAAACACGACCCAGGAAATAGTTAAAATATAACTGTTGAAATAATAACACACATTACTCCCTGACCTCTAATTGCCAAGTGTATATCCATATACCCCTAAAGGATTGTAGGCATTTAGTTTATGTAGCAAACATTTACTGATTATTTACAAAATGAGCAAAGACAGATGATACAAAGACTTCAACAGTGCAGATCCTTGTTCCCAAGGGTCTCACATTTCAGTGAAAGAACAGAGATGAACACAGTCTGATCAGTGCTAGAGAAGCATAAAGGCGGAGAGCATTAAGATGTTTGTGGGTGCAGAGAAAGGAAATGTCCTCTGGGGGAGTCAGTGAAAATTTCTCAGAGCTGATGACTCCTGAAACAGATGGTGGAAAATGAAGAGGGGGCGGCGTAGAGACACCGTTGGGAGACCGTGGATCACTTACTATAATGCAGTGGTCAGGGCAAGCAGGTGAGGCCAGGTTCTGATGAGCCTTTTATGTCATTCTAATGAGTTCGGGCTTATTTGGGGGGAAACACAGTGAAGGGGAATCATTCAAGGATTTAAAACTGTGAGATGGTATTGTCAGTTCCATAATTCCATTCTAGACAGATACCTAGTAGCAGGTGGCAGGACTGTGGTTAAGAGGTGATATTAGAGGAAACACCAGTTAGGGACCTGTTGATGTCATCCAGATTTGAGCTGGTAAGAAACTGAGCCCCAGAGAAGTCTAGGAGTTAACAAGTAAGACTGGGCACTCCTTAAATTTTAGGTAGAAAGAACATCTGGGATGATACCAAACGTTTGGCGTTGAAGCCAGGGCATAAGGAGGTAGCAGCCCTTGAAGCGAAGGTGCTTGGAGAAGAAGCAGGAGTGGGGCATGAAACTGAGCTTCTGTTTGGTAATATTGAGGCTGAGCTTCTGTGGGTCACCCAGGGGAAGATGTGCATGTGAAGACATGTTGCAAATATTATCTCTTATCTGTACCAACTGACCTATTTATTCATCGAGTGTGTATCAGTCCCATACCCCTGCTTTATTTCCATTCCGTGGGTGATGATGTGGCATTAAGGTCTGATGCAGCTGATACAAGGTGAGGTGCCATATTATGAGCTGCCACAGAGTCAGAGACTCTGGCATGGGTATGGGACTTTGTGGCGCCTGAGGTTGCCTCATGGACTTGAATCTCATCTATGTTCTCCTTTTCTATCCTGGAACATCCCTGAGAGATATGTCACTAATGCTTTTTTCCCCATAAACTATACTCTCTTTGATGTGTCTCCTCTGTCCCTCCCTCCCTGCTTCCTGCCTCCACCCCACCCTTCTCATTTTTCTTTTTTTTTAGATCCTTTTCCTGTGGATATTTTTACCTGCTTGAAAGGTACGCTTCTTTCCTGGGCATTCCCTGAGACTTCTTTTAATCTGGAACTTCCATCTGCTGCGTGACAGCCCTTACAAAACCAGCTTAGAAAACCAGCATTTGGAACTCAAGTGAAATTTAGGGACTATCTCAGACAATGCCTTGAGTTTGCTGATTTTGAGTTTTTAGAGAAGAAAGAACTTGTTCAAAGTCACATCACTAGACAGTGCCTTTCATGCACTTTTGATTATCTAAATCCTTGTAAGTTTAAATCTTTGAACGTGCTTTCTATTTATAGTATAAATATATACGTCATGGGTTTTTAAAACATGAAACATGGGTTATTGGTTACAAGTGCATTTACATTATACATTAAGGAATACATTCTGAGACTTGCTTTAAAATATTGCTTCTAGCTCAGTTGAACTTTATTATATTTGTTTATTCACTTAATGAAATATTTTTCAGTTCATTGCATAAATAGAATTTTTTTTATGTTAGACCAGTCTATTTAATATGGTTTATAAGTGTTAACTGGCTGAGTAATAAATGTATTTTTTCAATTTTGCCCTTTAAAACATATTTACATTTTTCTGGTCTTTGAATTAATACATACCCATTGTACAAAATTTGGAAACTATCTAAAATTAAGCAGAAGTTTTAAAAAGACATGCATGTCTCATTACAATTATGGAACACATTATTTTAGTGTGGGTTTACATTAATTATTCCTCTGGGTGTTAATGGGACTTTAATAGATATTTTATTCTTCTTGTAACCTTAGTGCATTTCCATGATATATATCCTTATTAACAATTTTAATGTCTTTGTTATATTTCATTATGCTTCTATACCAGATCTACTAATCTATCAATGCCCTTACTTTTGGATATTTAACTTATTTTCTATTTTTAATCCTATGAATGGTGCTATAAAGAATATTGTTGGATACGAGTGATGCTAAATTTTGAAGACTGCTCCTTCGTGATGGATGCCCCAGAAGAGACGCCCTGAGTGAGAGGGAATGAGCGTCCGTGCACGAGGCTGAGACTGTCGGCCCGGGGCCAGCACAGCACACGGGCCGCCCTGAATTCCGAACGGTCTCCGTGAATGTGGCCTGAGAACTCTCACTTTGGGGCTCCCCTGGGGCCAGCGGAATATGTTTTGAGGTTGATGGAGATCAAGGATGTCATTCTTAACGGAAGAAGCAGAGGTCTTGCCTTGATCATGCTAACTTGCCCTGATGGGCAATAAACTTTGACTGTCATAGCATTGCACTCACAAAAATGAAGCCAGTGTGGTCAGTCGTCTACACTGTCAGAATGTAGATTTGAAAACATATGTATTACAGTTACACGGTGTACCTGGATGTGTCATAGAATCATAAAATTTTGGAGCTGAAAATTATCTTTAGAAATATTCTTTCTAACTCCTCTGTTCTATACGAGGAAGGACCTTCCCATTTATTCACGCTCCAGCTGAAATCTAAACCTCATGGTTCTCAGATAACAGGCCTTTGTCTGAACACTAGGGAAGAATGGACAGTTATTTCATGTGATCTGGGTTGCACCTTAGTGGTCTTTACTCCATTAAAAATACTGCCTGCCTCAAATTTCATTGACTCCCAGATACTGATTAATGTGGATGAAGACAGACCTTGATTAGAGATATCTGGAAAGTGAAGATCCTAGAAACAATTTATTCTATTGACATGTCTCTTCATTCAAATCCAATATTTTGATATTTATAGATGGACAAATTACAGGATGGATTGGGATTGTCCATTACAAAACTACTATGTACTTATTTATAGATAATATTTTATATATATAAAATATATATTGCGGCACTCTCACAGAGGAGGAGAATGTTGCAAATACAGCTGGGGAAGGCTCGCAGAGAACTGATTCTTAAGCAGGAGCTCGGGGCCGAGGAGTAGTCCGACTCAGAGACAAGGCAGAGAGGGCGGCCGAGGGAAGGAACAGTGTGTGCGGAAGTGCGGAGCCTGGAGCTCATTGCCTGCGTTGCCCTGTAAGAGCTGCACGTGGCTGAGAGGATGGCGGTGAAGGGGAGCGGGGCACAGCTGCAAAAGATCGGCAGGAAACCGGGTCACGGAGGCCTGTAGGCTCAAAAAGGGGACTTCATTTGATGGAGGCCGGTAAGTCAGTAAATACTTCTAACCAGGGGAGACAGCTCCTGTTGTACATAGAACGGTAAAATGTAGTTAAAAGCGAGTTACCTTGCCACTGAACTAATTGCATGTTTTGCCTCTCAGTACAGTATCCAGTCGGCATGCGCCAGGCTCCATCAGTCACGAGCCGTTTACTGAGATGGTATTCGGGCGCGCGTCCTTCCCCCTTCCGTCCGTTCCTGTGGACAGCCAGAGTTTTCGAAACGACACCTGATTGTTTCACCAGTGAAGTAGTCACAAGAGCTACTAAAAGTAGTGCTTCAGTGAAACCCTCCTCCAGATGATCTTATGTCTGACCTTCTGTACTTTATCTTCCAAGGATCAGCTTGTGGTGTTAATTATGGGGTAAGTAAGCAGTTACTTCCTACAGCAAATCAGCCAAAGTCCAGGTTTGCTCTGGAGGTCCCAGGGATCAGAGCTCTGTGTTTCTTCAGGTTTCAATTTACCAGCCTCAAACCACTTAAAAGCAGGAGGAGGAAAGACTGGGGAGTGATCAGTTTACAAGTGACCTGGGAGTTCACAGCTTTCATCCCTGGAAATCACAGCCCATATAATAGGCCTTGAGAAGATACAATTGGGACAAATTGACTCAGGCGTCCTGCTTTCAGAAACGCAAACCCTTTTTTCCCTTATCAGCGTCCCCATGCCTGAATTGTTAGAATCAAGCATTTGATGAAGGATGGTAGTTGTTCTAAGGTCAAATAGGGGATGTAGGTCCCAGTAAGAGTGTAGGCTGTTAAGTGGCACCCAACTGTGTTAATTGGTTAATAGGACTCTAGCCAGTTTGGGGACTTAAAAGTCCTGCCCAAGAACCATGCCCTAGCAGGCTCTTCTGTTTCCAGGCGAGTGAGAGAGAGATGTAACTTAAAACAATGTACAGCCAGCACATCTTGAGACGAGGCTTCTGATGTACCAAATATTTGTGGATTGTTTTAGATATGCTTTTAAAATTTTTGAATGTTTTCAAGAGAGGCAGTATTTCCAACTTGGCACCTGACGTTGACTTTTAGAGGTGGTTTGAGTCACCAGGAACTCAGGGGAGTGGGTATGGTGATCATTGTTGCCAAATAATCATACTTACCGAAAAGAGATGCAGCTTTTAAAAAGATTATCTTGAGTGATTTGCAGGCTAGTTCTCATGGCACTTTCCAAAGTAGAATAAACAGTGAATCTGAATGGGGATTGTTATCTATATTCCTTTGGACAGAGAAAGTCTGGCTATTAGGAACTCCATAGTCTTGCTCTAAAGCCACGTATCAAACAAACAGCAAAGCATGCAGGCACTCCGTGCGTTTGAAAAGCATTGTGGTCGCGGTGTGATCACGTTATGACACGTTACCGATGGATGGATGCTGCAGTGACTGAGCTGACGTCGCCCAGTGCGCTGGTGCTGATGAAGGACATCGCTGTTAGTCCCTGTCACTGATGGATTAATGGTCATCGTTCTCCCATTTGCCGTTCATTCTATGCCTAGGGTATTTTTTAAATGTAATTCTAAACTTGACACCTGCATATTTAAAGCCTTGCAATGGCTCCCACATGCCCCACGGAACAAGGCCCAAAGGTCTCAGTCTGCCATTTTCAAAGGAGGCAGCAATCTGCCTTGAATTAGTCTATCCAACATCTTTCCAGGGTGCTGTTCTCAAACCACAACGGGCACCTCACCAGCTTCCCTACTGACCACACACACCCCGTGCTTTAGCTGTTAGCTCTGCCAGAAGTTTCTACTATTTTTTCTCCCAGTAGAAACTCCCCTCGTTTTTCAAATACAACTTGGTTAGTGAAGCTTCCCCGCCTTTGTAAAGTGCCCTTCCTTGGCAAGTTCTCCAACTAGTCCCTTCCTCAGCATCTCAACAAAACTGTTCGCATTAAGGTTACCCTCAACCTCCTTGTTAGTAAAGCCATTGAACACATTTTAGTGTTTGTCTTGATTTTCCAGCAACATTTGGTACAGTTAAGTAACCCACTTCTTAAAATCCTTTTTCCTTGGCTTCCATGATGGATTCTATCATGATTTTCCTTTGATTTTTCTTGTTCTTCTTTGTGAGAATCTCTTCCTCTGTCCATCCATTAACTTGTCGTGTTTCTTAGGTAATCACTTCTACTGTCAAATACTTACTTAATTACTTCCCATACATTGATAATTCCTAAATGTACATTTTCAGTCTATCTCTGCGTTTTGTGCTTGAGATCCATATTTTCAACTGTCTAATGAGTAAAAAGCAATGGTCATCCCCCAAGCATCTTAAAGTCAATATGTCTCACTCAAAGTCATTATTTTTACTCTGGATTCTGCCCCATTCATGGCTGCTAAACTTAGACCATGGTGTATCGTATTCACCGTCTCACATTCAAAGCCTGCTGTCATCCTTGATTATTCTTCCCCATATCCAATCAGACATAGAAAATCAAATATAGCCCTGACTGATGTGGCTCAGTGGGTTGAATGCCAGCCTGCGAACCAAAGGGCTGCTGGTTCAATTCCCAGTCAGGGCACAAACCTGGGTTGTGGGTCAGGTCCCCAGTAGGAGGGCGCATGAAAGGCAACCACACATTGATGTTTCTTTGCCTCTCATTCTCCCTCCCTTCCCCTCTGTCTAAAATAAATAAATAAAATCTTTTTAAAAAATTAAATATATACCTAAATTTTAAAACTAAAGCTATCATCTATTTATCTAATCTATTTTTCTTGCTAGCTATAATATCCTCTTCTATTCGCCCCTATTCTCATGGCTATTATAATCAGTCACATGGATTTTTACCAGTAGTCTCTTAACTAATTGTTTTTTATTCCCCTGTGTGGACCCCTCCAGCCATTCTTCTCACTGAACACAAGAGTGATTTTTGTGGAATACATGCTTACACATTGTCTTACTATAAGAGCTTTTCAGTTGATCTTTCAATGGCTCCTGGATAAGACTCAGCTCCTTAATATAGTCCATAAGTCCCTGCACTAGTTTCCTCTCTTACTCTGTCTGTCCCCTGGGGCCCTGCTTCAGTCATAGTGAGATAGTCTCTTTTGCCTATTCTTAATTTATTAAAATGTGTCTCAGTGCTCCTATGGAGGCCTTGCTGTGCTTAGGGCATTCTCCCTCCGTGCCTTGGCCTTACTCTGGGGAAGACTTGGAACCAGCCCTCCATGCCACAGTACAATATATACCTAAATTTTAAAAGTAAATACATCTCTCTCTCTCTCTTTGGGTTCCCATGGAACCCTCTGTTTCCTCAGGGCAGTGCGACTACGTTACATTTTAGTGCTATTTTATCTATTCCCTACTAGTCCATAAGTCTTTTGTTTTCATCTTTAATCCCCAGAACCTAGCATACACCTTACCTAATAAAAATAAGTATTTGTGAATGATCTTATCCTCCCAGTCCCATTGCTCACCTTAGAATAAGCTCCTCATTCATCTGGAGGCTGATGGATCATTTCATCACGGCATGGATTTCATCCTGTTGCTTATGACTACTTATTATCAATTACTTATTGTGCTTCCCTATGCTCCAGCCACTGTAGCAGTCATCTATAGGAGTCTCACTTGCTTTTCCTAAAGTGTAAGGACCCCATTGTGTCCATTGACACAATGGCATGTCCAGGTAACATATGCTGAGGGACTCCACAACTAAAGGGATTCCACAATCTAATTTTGTAGAAAATAAAATACAGATATTGAAGCTTGTGTAGATGGATGAAATCTCAGCGGTACAGCCAAGGATAGCTCAAGGGCTACTTCCCACAACATAAGTTTCCAATAAAATATATTTTGAATTACTCATAAGTAATATTGAATGCTTTGTTTTAGGAAATCTGCTCCTTAGACTGACAGTCTCCCAATTTCCACAGCTATATGAGCTGCTAAGTGTTCATTGAGTAGAATTCCTGTCTTCCATCCTGTCTGGAAGACGTGGAGATTAGAAGAGACACGGGGATGTCTTCTCTATCCTCAGGAAGCACTGAGTCTTTTTAGGGAGGTAAAATATGCCTTTATGAACTAGTGGACATAGGAGGCCGCTAAACTCACGGGGCTTGCTCACTGTAATCCTGGGTCTCCATTCCCCAGCATGTGGGCCAGTGAGGGTGTCATAAAAGGTCCAAGAGTGAGGAGAAGCCCTTGCAAACGTTAGTTGGAAGAGTTTATTATCAGGAACCATAATAAGAGTAACAATTGTCACCATCCTATATATCATTAGCAGCATGGAAGCTACATGTTCTTTTGTTTTAGCCAAGCCTGTCATGCCATAGTAATGATAAATATTGCTGTTTTAATGATTAAAAGTAAGTGGGGTCCAGAGTGCTGCTTCTTCCTTACGGAAGAAATATCTCTAGCCTGGTAAATACCCCTGGTAATCTGAATTCATAAAAGTGAGGAAATGGCTAATCACATGCATTTTATTCTAAAATCATCATAGTAGCATATATCCTTTCAACAAGCAATACTGTCTCCGTGAAAGTACATAGCATGCTGCTCAGTACGGTGACTGATGCTTGGACCGTGGAGGCTGCTAGGATCATTTGTGTACTCGAACGAGAATTACTTTGTTGCGCACACGAACGCCTCTTTCTATTTTGCGTCAACTACTAGCTCCGTGCTTTCCCTGCCTGTGGGAGCGGATGGCGGCAGAGATCTTCACGAACATCAGAAGACGCTGCTTCCTTCAGAGGCAACCACAGTTCCACATCTGCGTACACACCATGGAAAGCAAATACTGTGTTTATGGGAACTGCATTCGAGGAAATTCTCTGAATTTGTCTAACTGTATCTTTACGGAGAGGGTTAAAAGAAAAGATAGTTAAAGTTTTTTCTAGAGGTAAGAGTGTGAGGGATGTGCTTTCCCCATTCACCCTTCACTACACACAGGGGTTAAGAACATAATCCCCTTTTATGCTACTTATCACTGTTTAGTTTTAACATCTACACAGAAACATATAAATTTTCTTTAAATAGCAGGGAGGTTTTTTGACTGAAGCCACATTCCAAACTAAGGCCTTTGTTGTTAATTTCACCTATAATTATTAAGTTAGAAAAGTTTTCTACAGTTGACGCAACAATCGTCAGTAGCTATCAAATGGGAAAATAAGTGTATGGTCCAAAGTATATTCTATGGCAAAAAGAAAACAAGCTTTTGGACAAAAAAGTTCTGCTTTAGGTAAATACATCTTGTAACAATCTGAACCCACCGAAAATTATTGTGATTATTCACAATAGTTGGTTATCCTTCACTATACAAAACAGTTCAGCATTTTTGCTGGGGGGGGTCAGTTTAACAATGCTGGTAATTTCATAAACACTGTCTGAGAGCTTCTCAGACACCATGGTTTAGGGGTGCACCTCCACCTACAGGACCAGACACGGAAACTCTAGACTTCTGAGTGATTGCGCTGTGAACAATCTCATCTGGGCCAATGGTATATTGGAGTTAAGATTTTTGCCCATCACTTTCTCAAGAGATGTATCATTTTTAGTTTTCAGGGAGTTCATAATATATCCCTGTTATTATTTCTACGTAGATTTATCATATGATGTGATTTAAGGAAACTGTTGACTTTATTCTATAGTTTAAATTTCTAACAATCATTACACATTACAACATCCTCCAAGTAATCTCTGCCAGAGGATTGTGGAGAAGCGAACCTGCTTGCAAGGGACTTGGCATTTCCCAGCATCCCTCTTTCCATCTTCCCTTCTTTACATTTTCAGTCTTTTTAGTCCCTTGACCGCAGCCCTTCTGTTAGACCCTAGTTTTATTCCACTTCACGTAGCATATGTCCATTTTGTGCTCTAAACTGTGGTACGTGCTTTTTTTTTCCTATGCCAGGCCCTCGCACACCCAGAGAAACTCTCTGAAACCCTAGCCCCTCGCGCGGCCCGGCCCTCCGCCGGGCAGTAATCAGATCATTATGGGCTACACGAACGGATGGAGCGTTTTCATTCCCACAGCGGCTGCCAGCCCCCACCTGTCAGCTGGGGAGAGACCATCTCATAAACCTGCCAATACTGTGATTTAGCTGAATACATGTTTGTTAATAAATCTTTCATCATATTATAATCAAAGAGCGCTTTCCGTTTATGACCCACCTAATGAAGGATTTGGGGTGTCTGCCCATCGATTTGATGTTTGTAAAGACAAAGCTAAGGGGTGTCATGAGCGAGTGTTTGGCCCCTCGGCTCGGCTGGGGTGAAGAGTGGAGCCCCAGAGGTGCTAAAGGAAATGAGGGAAAATGTTAATTAAAAGTAAACGCCTGGTGTGAGCCCTGTGCCCGGTCCTTGAGGTAATAGACTGTGAGAAACAGAAGATGTTTTGACATCTTTTCAAGCCAGTAAGCTGCGAGGATCTACAGTAGTTCTTTATCCAACGCCCTTTCAAAGACTTAACGGCCACCATTATTCACCGACGAATTTGATGTGGTTCTCTCCATGATGGAAGTGTAACTGCCAATAAAGTGCAAATGAAGCTTCGGACTTGCTAGGGCTTGCCATCCATGCCGGCGTACAACAGTGAACATTTGTACTTTTTTCACATTCGTGCTACACATTCGGGTTTCAACTTCATGGTTTATTTGTACTTTAAACTATAATCAGTTACAAAAGTCCCTTGGGTATCTTTCTTAGTACATTGAGGGTAGGTATAATGACTGCAGTGCTGATATATTTAGATCTAATGATACACAATCCTCACTGAAATAAGCCAAAGATCTTAATGAATGGAGAGCAAACCTTTACAATTGTATCCACCTACAGCCTGGTTCATTTCTCCTGCTGTTCTCTTCTCTGGCAAAGCTTCTCTCCGTCGTCCGGCTCGCGGTTGCCATTGACTGAGATCCAGACAAATAAATCCGGGGAAAGAGACGTTACACTGACCTTGGCTTCCTATGTGTTTCCTTCCAGCTCTGGGCTCAGTTGTATTTCAGCCTCACGATCAACGAATAGTTGCAAAAAACAAATAGGTCACGCTGTTGGGAGTCAGAAAGAGTGAGGTCAGATAGAAGCCTCGAATGGCTGTTAGACCAGTCTTCTCTTCTGCTGTGTGGAAATTTCCAGTCTTCACACTCATTCATCAGGATATCCTCTTGGCGCGCTGGTGCCATTGACATTGCCGCGCCGCTCCAGACTCCACCTGAGGATGACACAGCTTGTACCAGGCTGGGTGATCTTCAGTGTCACATCTGCATTCGCTGCTTTCTTTCCGTTCCTTTGTGATATTTTCAGCACCAGGAAGTCTCACTCACCTTGACCATTGTTTTCACACAGTTGGGCTACACACACGCGGTTGTTGTTTAATTTGAATCCAAGAGGACGGACAGGAAGGAAAGCAGACGGCAGAGATATCATCCATTTCCTAAGTGAATCACAACTCTATTTTCACGACGTTGTCACATGGCAGAAAAATGCAGGGCGTTCAAACGGAGAAGCGTAAACAGTGGGACGGGGGCATGTTCTCCTGAGCATCTCCACGCTAAATGTAAAGGCCGCGCTTTATTTTGGAGGGCATTATTAGTTTTTCTGATGCCACATTCCCTAATAAAGTCCAGATTTGGCTCAAAATGTGTGTGCAGTGTCCTGCTTCTAAGTTTTGAGTTCTTAAGTAAAGATTGTCATTCTTACTATTCTTGTAGTGGGTCTATAGAAGTTAGGCTGCCTGACTGACTTTTCAATGTTGCTAGTGGAACTCGAACATGTATATATGTTGGATTATGCTTTTGTTTTGTTGTGAGCAGAAGCTTTGATGCCGGACACATCTGGTTGTAAATATTGGCTTGGCTACATACTGTCATGTAGCTTTGGGGGAGATAATGAACTTTCCTAAGCCATGGTTTTCTCGCTGCTAAGTTGGAGAGGAGTCACTTGACCTGGTGTAGCAATGAAGTGAAAAAAATGTATGTTAGATGCTCAACTCAATGCAAAGCATATAGTATTTATTTAAGATAACTGCTATTCTAATCAGTGTCATTGGTGCTGGAGGTTTTCAGACTTTACTTAGTATTCAGATTGTTGCAATATACATGTAATAAAATCAGTACCCTGAGCATCTATAGTTATTCTGTTGAATTACCATATCAATAATGATTTTTATTTTATAGTTCATACAACATTTTTTAAAGGGCTATCCCAGAAAGATCACATACAACAATTTTATATCCATTTAGCATTTGTTAAAATGTTTTCTAGCTTATTATTTTCAAACATACTCATTTTCTAGTTTTGATTTATTATGGAAATATGTGTTTTGACAGTTTTCATGAGAATCTCCAATCTTCAGGCTTATTTTTGATAATACCTTTTTTAAAAAAGTGAATTAATAAAAGTAACACTCCCAAATAGATATTATCTGCCATATTGTGTTAAATGTAGAATTTATATATTCAAAAATACCATGAGGGGAGGGTGTAGGACACACCTGAGGACACTCACACCTTCCTAAAGTGGTTGCATTTCCAGGTGAGGGTAATTAGCCAACTTAATGTCTTTGTACATTCTGATTTGGACCAGGTATATACCATCTAATGAATGAATTCACCAGTTAAGTAAGAGCTGTAGTATCAGAAGTGACAATCTTCTGTACCATGTATTAATCCGTGACAACCTTAATTGTTTGAGCTTTTTCAAAATAACAAGTGAATGGCTTTCCCCAATATCAGAAAGCATTCTGCATCGTCATATCACGCAGAAAAGGGCTAATGTCAGTAACTGCATCTTGGTACAGGTGGTCCCAGAACCTTCTAGCATACCTCAGTGTACCACCCAACCTTGGCCCGAAGCTCAGATAGCACCCTGAGGTCTCGTCTCAGGCCTCCCAGGTCCTTAGCCCTTGACCTCCTTGGTTCGCCCTGGTGAAAACCACACCATGCTGGTGACTATTGGCCTCTTTAAGTTCAGGTATAGACTCAGCTTGACCAAATAGAACAAGGAGAGAATGTGATTTTATGACCTCAGGACTACCCTGAGGTGTCAGGACTGCCCTGAAAGAAGTATTAGGAAAAGAGAAAAAAGAAAAAGCCACCCTGGTGACTGGGCAAAGGAGCTTCCCTCAGAGGGCACCCTGAGGGCGTCGGGGACGCCGCAGCGCTCCGGCGGTGAGAGCCGCGCTCGTATCGGGAATGCACAGGAACGGGATGAGCATGAAGGCGAGTCCACACTCGTCTACCTGCCCGGACACTCGGAACCGAAGGATGCGCATGCTGGGGTCTCGGCGTTCAGTTCTCATCGATTTAAATGATAGTAACTTCCCCGTAAGTATCCCAGAAATTCCAGGTCCACTGCAGATGCCGGTGTTGTATGCTCAACACGGGGAATCCCGTACACCGTCCGATGCATTCTTCCCATTCATGAACCGCTCTGAAAGCAGCTGCCAAAGCCCCGTTCCAGGATGTGCCCTAGTTTGTTCAAGCAGCCTCCTGTGTATGGGAGCATAGGTTAATGCCGATATTTTACAGTTATGAGTAGTGTTTCTCTGAATAAACTCGTGCACATCTGTCTAGAGTATGATTACATCTATCTATAAGTTTCAAGGACAGTAGAAAGAACTGTTTCTTTTAACCATCCGAGAGTAAATCGCTGACCACTGACGTGATGCATCATTCTTCCCTAATCATGGTATTATAACTAGGTTCAAGATTCTTCAATTAGTCAAGCGCGTTCTTTTCAGAAACAGGATCCCGTCCAAAACCATGCATTGACCTTAATCTCCTGCAATACGGGCTTGCTCTTCAACGTTCCCTTGACCATCCTGACGTCGATACTTGTGCAGATTACAAGCCAGGGGTTTTGCAGAACACCTTTCGACTTGGGCTTGTGTGCCATTTATTCATGAGTAGATGCACACCACGTATCTTTGGCAGAAATTCCAGTGAATTATTGTTACACTCTTCTATTTGTAACCTATCAAGTGACACATGATTAAAATGTGCACCATTTCAGATGATATGAGTTTTGATAACAGTTTACCTGCCAGGTTTCTTCTTCCTTTACTGCATATTACCTGTGTCTCCTTGGCTAACAGGTCAAATCTAGATCATGGTTTAAGATTTCTACTGAGGGTTTCAGGAAAGCTCTGGTAAAGGGAAAGTTTTGTAGTGAATTCTAAAGATACTGATGCCATTTTTAAAATTTCTATTTTGAAAAATATTTAGAGAAATATACATATACACATTTGAAAGAGAATTTTTTTAAAGATTTTATTTATTTATTTTAGAGAGGGAAGGGAGGGAGATAGAGAGAGAGAGAGAGAAACATCAATGTGTGGTTGCTGGGAGTTATGGCCTGCAACCCAGGCATGTACCCTGGCTGGGAAGCGAACCTGGGACACTTTGGTTCCCAGCCCGCACTAAATCCAGTGAACTACGCCAGCCAGGGCTTGAGAATTTTTATCTCTATCTTAATGAGGGCTATATGTTCTGTAGCTTTCTTTTCTTATAATGCCTTTGTTTGATGTTCGAAGTTAAAAATTCTGGCATCACACAGTAAGTTGCAAAGCATTCTGCCTGCTCCTCTGTTGTGGGCAAAGCTGCGGAGCACGGGTGTTTTTGTCCTTCCTTAAATCTGTGAAGAGTTTGCCAGTGTGGCCCTCTGTAATGCCTACGTTGGGGAATGTTCCATCTCCTCTAGAAAAGAAAGTACATTCTACAGTTTTCTAAAGCTACTATTTTTGCTTTGGTTTCACTCCCCACACCACATGCTTCACATTCCTCTAGAGATGCTTTGTGCTGGGGTGGCGTGTGGTTCACCAGAGCAGCGTCTGCACAACTCTGAGTTCTAGTTCCCCCATTTGTTTGACCCCAGAGAGGGTCTCTTGGCAAGCTGCCGTTGCTCTTCTGCCCCTGCCTAGCAGTGTTCTCCTGTTACGTGTCATTCCAAACTTCTTCCATTGGCGGTAGTGGTGTCGCAGTCTGATCTCTGTTTTCACTAAAGCGTGGTCTTGGGTACATACCCTGTCCCTGGACCTCAGCCCAGTGACCTTCTCTGTTCTCTGTGGCTCCCCTGCCTCTGGCTGTGGGTTCAGCATGTCACTCTATTCTCCTCCCAGAAGTAGGTTTTCCTCCCATTGTCCTTTCCCTAGCTGTAACAATGTTCCCCTCTGCCCTGCGGCCAGTGGCGCTGCCCTTCCCCCTCACCCCTTCAGATAACTGCCTGCTTCCATGGTGGAGATACAGGGATTAAGGAGAAGCTCTTGTCTCCGTCACAGGGCTACTCTTCCTCTCACTCAGATCTGCACTGAGATGCACCTTCCTGATCTTTCTTGTGAACACCCTGGGGGGTCCACGGAGGGCAAGCCAGGAAGATACTGTGAACCCCTACAATTTCTGTGATCCCACCCTCCGGAGGCGTTCCTCTCCGCCTTCCCCAATTTGTCAGCAATTCCAGCTGAACTCCTTTTGCTGGTGCCTGGTTCTGTCTGTCCAAGTCGACGGTATGTTCACATCTTCTTGCTGCCTTCAGGCAGGCACCGCATTGTCTTAGATGTTTGAGCCAGCTCTCTGCAACCTCCATTCCCTGATGAGTTTAAAAAATTCTGTGAACTTGAAGTTAGCCTCGTTCTTTTCATTATGAGTTGGGAATGCTATTTTTTTTCCAGCTCTTTCTATCCTGGAGCTGAAGTTGTGCGTAATCCACTGACACCATTGTGTTAAGATTAATTATTAACTATTGTTCATTTCTTTATTTGTCCATTTGCTTCTTCAAACATTTCCTAAGCAACTTCCATTTGGATTCTGGGGATATAAAGGTAAATAGAAGAACATCCCTGTTCTCATGAATCTCACTATCTGGTGGAAATAAGAAGTAATTAGACAAAAGAGCCATCAATTATCCCTACAATGAGATTCCAGGGCCGTGTGCTTTGGGGTCTAAGTGAACAGAGCCCAGGAATGCTTAAGTTTTATTTTTAACAATGTGTGAAAAGATACCAGGTAGGAAAGGTGGGGAAGTGCATTACACATGAGGGGAACAGAATGTGCAAAGCACAAAGCATGAAATAGGCACACATTTTTTTGGAACTATCTATAAGTAGGATAGTACTTTTTTTGTTACGTATTTAAAGTTGTGTCTTTATTTACACTATTGCATTTTAAATAAGCCTTTCAGAAGAAAAATGAAAAGTTAATATGTGTTCCAAAGTTACAGAGACAGCATTAAACCTAACAGGCATAAACACAAAATTTACACAGATTTATTTCCACATACATTTTAGAATAAGGTGCTCTATCTCTACACACACAAAAAAAGAAACCTTGTGGATTTTTCTAGGAATTGCATCAAACCTACAAACCAGTTTAGGAAAAATTGATCTCTTTGCTGAGTCAGTCTTCTAATCCATGAACATAGTATGTCTCCCCATGTATTAAGGTCTTCTTTGATTTCTTTCCTGAGCACTTAGTAATTTTAAGCATAGAGATCTGTACACATGTAAAACCTAATTATTTCATTGTCTTTGGAACAATTATAAATGGTACTATATGAGTTTCTTTTTTTTAACCTCCTTCAGCCATTCCTCTACCACCCCCCCCACCCCGGGGAGTGTCTCTAAATTATAGAGTGTACATCCCTTCAGAGGACAGCTTTCTCTGAAGCCAATCAAACACAGCTGTAACATATCAGATTATCCCCCATTTTTTTTCCTTGCACCACGTTCGAAATACTGTATACATCTTACCATTATTTCATCCAGGCTCTTTACAATTGCCACTTTCCTCAAGTGCATGAAACACATACATTTGCTCTTTCTCTGCCATTAACGAGCTGTGCAACTTTGTTTATTTTGCTGGTACCCGGGTGTCCTCATCTGTCAGTAGAGGTAACGCTCCTTTTCCTGGCCCCCTCACGGGAATAGAGGGAGGATATTGTGAGATAAAGGGCAAGAACATGCTGTAAAAAAAAATTAAAAACATTTTTAAAATGCAATGTGAACGGATTTCATTCCTGCCAAGAAATACTTTTGGGATTTGTAGATTGGCTCAGTGTCCCCTTCTCTGTGTTCTCCCAATACCCTCATTTGCATCCATTTTATCACTTAAAATATTTTATTGAGCCCTGGCTGGCATAGCTCAGTGGATTGAGCATGGGCTGCGAACCAAAGCATCGCAGGTTCGATTCCTAGTCAGGGCACATCCTTGGGTTGAGCACCAGGTCCCCAGTGGGGGCCATGTGAGAGGCAACCACACATTGATGTTTCTCTCTCTCTCTTTTTCCCTCCCTTCCCCTCTCTAAAAATAAATAAATAAAAAATCTTAAAAATATATTTTATTGAAATTATATGTTCTTATGTGGTTTCCCACTAGTAGGCAATGAACTCCTAAATCCAGGAGGTGGGGAGTATTTATCTCCATAGCTTCTGCTCTTAGGTTCACGGTCATGTCTGGTTTTCCACACTCAAGTTCTTCAGTAGAAGAGCTGTGTCTCTCCAGAAGCAGGCTCCGTTTCTTGGGCTGCTTCTTGGCCTGGACAACCTTCTGTTACAGATGGGGAGACCTTGTCAGGCTCCTTGGTCGGGCTCCATGATGCTACCACTGTAAGGAATGCCGAGGTGGGGAAGCCCCTGCTTCTCCGCCCAAAGGGCCCCAGCATCTCCGAAGCTCCTTCATGCCAAAGCTTCATCTCCTGGAAAGAAGTTGGATGAAATTCAAACAGAATCATAAAATGTTAGGGTTTTAAGGGCCCTTAGAGACTGCTGGTACATTCTGTCCTGAAAGCACCTATTTCCAGGAGTAACAGGAAGGCTGTGGGAGAAGGAGAAACGACACTCTGATGAGAGCCTGGCATGGCAGGGGAGGGCAGAGTGTCCTCATCACGCACTTTGTCTCCATTTTACCAAATGCCAACCTTTGTCTCTTCTGTCCCTGAAGCTTAAGAACACCCTGTCCCCAGACAGGGAGTATCCAGGTCCTTCCAGGATGACTAGAGGTAGAAATAAGGAGGCACTCCCTCCAGAGATGGCCTCGACGACCCCACAAGCCCACGCATTGGAAATTGAGTACATGTTTGGGTGCTGATGACCTGCACTGACTTCCATCAGCTCAAGGGCACATTCGTGTTTGGTAAACCATAAAGGGCTGTTTCAGTGTGAGAGACACTGTTAGCAATGGTGGCTCTAAAAGAACAGGCAGGCCTCTCTCTCTTCCTGAGGGCCACTCCACTAGGCACTGGTACTGACGCATCCTAGGCAACTAGGACATAGTTGGCTGGGATGCTGGAGATGTGGGTGTGGGGAACCCCAGCCTTGAGCTGGGGGAACCTCTCCTGCCTCAGAGTTCCACCCCAGCTCCAGCAGGGCCATGATAGGCCTCCCCTCATTCCCACAATCACGACACAGGAAGGAGGCAACCCCATGGGTCACAGCAGAATACTACAAGGCCCCAAGTGCTTGGCAGGATGCCCAGCGTGAATTTCTTTTAACCAGAGAGAGAAGACAGATCTTTGTGGGAACAAGATTCAGAGACTCGGGAATACACTGGACCTGAGCCAAATGCTGAATCCTGAAAGGAAAAGAGAAACTCCAGGCATTGGACCGATGTCCCTGGTTGGAACAATTGAGTTACATATATACATGCGTGTCTATATATACTCACATGTGTTTACGTATATGTGCATATATTTATTTCATATTTCATAATTTGTACAGTTCAGACACATAACAGTCACACTGCAGGAGGTGGATTTAAACAAGGTCTTTAGGAATCTGAAGATTTTGCTCAATGAGCTCTACACTCTGCCCTTGAAAGTTTAAACTGGAAGAGACCTTAGAAATGGACACTGGCCTTTCTACTCTTGTTTTACAGATGAAGAAAGTAAGTCCCGGGGAAACGGCGCAATGCGCTCAGCGTCACGTAAGGAGAACTACTGGGAGTTCTTCCTAAATCCAGGGCAGAGAAACCCAGACCCCCCTTGCATTTCAATGTGCGGGCGTCTCTGGATCACATGACCAAGTGCCCCCATAAGCCTAGGCTAGTACTATTCATAAGGGCTTTCTCATAGGGTGTCTCCCTTTAAACCTCACTTCCACTTTTGTGGGGAGCTGGCTGTTATTTTCCGCATATTTCCTAAGGGGAAACTGAGGTCAGGAAAGGCTAAGTGACTTGTCCAAGGTCACATGTCTTAGACATGGAGGAGACTGGCTCAGGCCAAAGACCATCTGCCTCTCAGTCATTACAGCCTCTCGAGGGGAAAGGCGAGCAGGAAGGAGGCTAGGAAGCCGTGGCTGCTCTCGTCCAGGATGCTTGCTGGGCTCTCCCCACAGTCCCCTGTGACCCAGCCACGCGGGCCTGCAGCATCGTGCAGACGGCACCCGCACCCTCTCTGCTCTTGTTCTTCGTGGGATCTCCTTTCTCCCACCCAACTGTTCCACCTGGCAGCCTCCTGGGTGGGCTAATGCTTTCCACTCTCCTTGCCCTGCTCCTTGTCTTAGTTCAGGATGCTGTTCTGGAGGCTGGAACTTCAAGATCAGGGCACCAGCATGGCCAGGTTCTGGTAGGACCCTCTTCTGGGTTGCAGCCAGCAAACTTCTTGCTGTGCTGTCACTCAGTGGAAAGGGTGAGGGATATCTTTAGTAAGGTTTCCCATGCCATTCAAGAGAGCTCTGCTCACATGGCCTAATCACCTCCCAAAGACCCTGCCTCCCAGTACCATCACTTTAAGGGTTAGGATTTCAATGTATGAATTTGGAAGGACACAAACATTCAGAACCTAGCACCCCTTCTCCCTTGGAAGAGCAATCGTCTTTGTCTTTAAGGGTCTTCTAGTGGCTTGTTTGTATATAAGCCAGGCTAGGCTGAGGTGATCTGCTCCCTTCGCTGAAGGCAGGAAGAGTGGGAAAGGTTCGTGCTCTACCCAAGTCCTGGCACGTGAAGGGTATTCAATTTGCACATCACGAGCGTGTAAGATGCATATGAGCCCAGGGATATTAGTTCCTTAGAGTCTGGGAGACACGAATACACAGTACCTTGCACAGAGTGAATGTTTCCAGAATGTGCTATCACCCAAGGCCTTGACCCATGTCCTCTTTCTCAGGGCATCATCCTCCGCAAGTTAGATACGTCTTTCCGGAGCACTGCTCTCCTGGCCTCAGTCCCTCTGCTCCCCTCCGACTCTACTGGCTGGGAATATCAGGGGGGAAAACACTTTGATAGAAAATATTTCAAATGTATAAAATAGAAGGAAGGAGAAATCAAGACAGATAGGACTACTGATACCTTGAGAGCTCATATTAAGGCCCCCTTCATCGCTAAAACCCCCAAACTAGCCCTCGTGTGTGTGTGGCAAAGGGTCTGGACAGATAGAAAACCATGGCGTGGGGCTGGTTGTTGCTGTGTTTTGCGACCGTGCTCACACGTGAAGCTCCAAACGCGACGACGTGCAGGCCGCGCTGTGTGGTTAGCGGGAAAGCAGGGGGCTGGGCGTGGAGAGATCCTCCTTCCAGCCCCACTTCACCGCCCTTTGATGTCGGGGTGGAGATCGGCTCTCAGGGGAGAGCGTGCACAGGCGGCAAGACGTAAACAAAACAGCATCCCGGGGCCTTTGTCGGGCCTTCCGAAAACAAAGTGGAAGCATGCCGGCTCCTGGGCTGACCCAGTTTTAAAGGACGAGCCTGAGACGTGATGATGGGGCGGTTCCCACCCACTCTCGGGGTCCGCGGCCTCTGGACAGGGAGCCCTCTGCAGGCAGACGCGGAGTGGTCCCCGGGGGCCTCGGCCTTCTGAAGGGTCCCCTGGGGTCCCCGTGCATGACCCTTCAGGCAAAGCACCATTCAGCCTGCACACAGACTTTGGTAGCAACAGAGAAAATGTTCGTCTCTGCCCTGGCTTTACGGCTGCGTCCTTCCCTTGCATTCTCCCATCCCAGTGAGTGCTGCGGGGAGGCTGTGGACCGGGGTTAAGAAGGCAGACGGGCTTGACTGGCAACCCCTCTCAGGAGGAGCCAAGCACGAGGCAGGAAGCGGGCTGGGGCACTCTGGAAGTCTCTCTCCATGGTCTCAGCGGCGAGGCACCGAGGCTGGCACTGCTCACCGAGAACCTGTCCCGCCCAGGCTCCACACCCAGGGGCTTTCCTGGAGCCTGCCCCCGGGGCCTGGCACCCGCGGACAGGGGCAGCTCTGTGCAGAGCACAAGCAGCTTTATTGCGCCTCGGTTCAGACGGGGCCCAGTGGACAGGGGCGGAGCCGGGGCCTGTCTCCTTCACTTGGGGACCAGGAGCGTGGCGCATACTTGGGTACCGGCTGGGCTCCTCCCTGCTGGCCTCACCCCGTGCTCTCTCATGAATTCCTTCTGAGCAAGAAACGGCATTTGTGTATTTTGAAAAGTCAGGCGCCGGTGTTAAATGTTCCTACCTCTGAGAGAAAGCACATTGCCTTCCCCATGGCCGTGCCGGGGAAGGCACTCCAGCCCCGATGCGTGCTCGTGACTCCAAAGGACCTGCCGGGTGCCAGGTTCTCGTCTCGGCGAAGCCCCTGAGAACCAGCGGCGGGCTCAGCTGCAGTTAATTTTCATTTTCTGTTTGTATATAAATGCTTTTAGTACTTAAACTAAATTCAGATCAATTAAACTAATGTTGTTTGACATAATAGTCCTTGTTCCAAAATCAATATCCCTTCATTTGACAGACTTATTCTTGAATCCAGGATGTTTATTGTTCTTAAAGCTTACCTATAGACCTGGTTTTTGTCTGTAATGATATAAAACAGCTCTTCCTCGCGCACTGTGCGCCAGCGTGTAATGGGGCTCAGATTTCCCCAGTAAATATCTTTAATTGTACCGTCATGCCTTTTAATCTCCGCGGCACATAACCGCCCTTCTCTGTCTCCATTTGTCTCCTTCGTTTTAAATACATTCCTTGAACGGTGTCTGTTTGGAAGGAGCTGGGGTGAAGGGAGGAGCCAGGCCGGGGTTTCAGGACCAGTGATCCCTCTTTCCGAAGAGCTGGGCCAACTGAGGAGAAGCCCGGGGCTGTGCAGGCACGGCCGGCTGGCTCTGCGACGGTGGCCACTCAGCCTCCGCCAGCCCCCACCTCCCCTGCCGCCCCCACCCCACCACCGTGGAGCAACATGCAGCTACTAAAAACGTGCCCCATTTTCTCATGCCGTCTTTCCCCCATGCCCTGCGGCTCTTCTTCACCCTGCCGTTAGCTCTTATAAATCTTGTTCTGTTTTCCCTGGCCTTTGTCCAGAGACAGGCCTCGCTCGGCTCTGGGGAGAGCGGTCCGGCGGTCATTCATCACTTGAACAGTGGGAACGGGGGACAGAACAGTAGTTTTTTTGCCACAGCCGTGGCAAAGGTCTGTGCACAGTCACCTAATTGGAAGAATCTGGCCCTCGTCCCTGTAATTGCTCCACCTTGATAACGTCGCCCTGGTCCGACGGGCCGGCCTGCTTCCGTGACAAAGGAAGGGGCCGGTGGAGAGTAAGCGCACCCCTTCCTTGGTGATAACACAGAAACCGTTTGCCATGTTTTCCTTCTTTGCCAGGCAAATATTTTCTTTAAATTCGTAGTCACTGAAATGATGTGAGCTGGCGTTTGTGAGAGCCGTAAGCAGCCTCTGCAGTGCACCCAGCTTCGCCCTGTGACCGGCCTTCAGACAGGGTGAAGCCTCGTGGGACCGGAGCTGGGCCTGCTGTCTCGGCCGCCCCACCGAGGGGGCTCCTGCAGCAGATGCCCCCAGATGAGTAGCCGTGCATGCACACACAGACACACGCATGCTTTTTTTCCCCTACATTGCTTTTCGAAGGAGCATAGACAGAGACCGGAGAGATTTGGTTGAACTCAGAGTCCTTCACGTTAAGTGTGGCTGAGAAGGGGACAAAGGGAAATTGGGGACTAAATGGCCCGTGCCTCCACATTTTGTTTTCTGCGAACAGTAAACACAGCTGAACTTGTGTTCTGGACATAAAGTGTGACCTCACCCTCCCACGGACCGGTCGCCCTCCCTATTCTCTTTTGTCTTATTTTTCCTTGCTCTCAAATTTGGTCTTTCTCCCCCTTTCCTTCTTGTCCTTCTCATCCCGCCCCTCTCCTCTGGGTGTCCGCAGGATCCCATCTGGAGCATTGTCCTGGAGGGGCTGAACCTGGCGATGCTAAACCTTTTGCAGTTGTCCGTCGCATAAAGCAGCGTTGGCTGATGCGGCTTGCAGGGGGACGCTTCCCCACGGCCTCCATCTTCGGTGAGCCACACTTCCTCCCATGGGAAGCCTGTGATCGTGGCCCACACTGCACCTGGCTGCACTTCGTTTCCATTCCTCCAGATTCCTGGGGCCTCTGGCCAACCGCTCTGTCCCTCTGCTGAGTCCCGTCCTCATGAGGACACAGCGAGGCTGGGAGGGAGGTGAAGCACTGGTTGCTCCTTGGAGAGAAGTTTTGGAAGGGCCTTCAGCCTCTCGCTCAGCCCCACCCTGGCAGGACTTTTAGCGGAGACCGGGGAAAGAGGCCCCGGGATAGTTTAGAAAGGGGGCAAGGGCCCAGAGCTCCCAATGTAATGTCCTAGAAAAGGCCGGGAGGAGGAGAGCCTTGCAGAGTTTTCTCCAGCGCCGTCCCTCCTCTGCCCCCAGGAAGGAGGGCAAGGGCAGCACCCCAGGGTGCCGCACAGACGGTCAGAGACGGCGTCCATGCCACGCTCAACACGTGCATGGGCTATTTTTCAGCGAGTTTTTTAATTCATTCTATTTAACCTCCCCCAGTTCCATGTGATGAGGGAAAGGCTGGCACCATGAGCCCTTTTTCACAGCTGAGGCAAATGAGGCCCAGAACAGTGACTTGCGCGAGGTCGCTTAGCCAATACATGGGGGTGCTCTGATTTGGACCCAGGCCTCCAGTGCCCGCTCCGCAGCTTGCTGCCCTGTGGTATGCTGTACCCCTCCTCCAAGGAGCCATCCCTGTCCTGGTCTCTGCCATCCCACACTTGAAATGGGCTTATATCTCAGAAGGCTTAACCATGTCCAGAGCCAGACCTTCCCAGAGTGCTGAGGACAGACACTCAAGTGGCCACTCGAGGAAGAACCGTGCTCCGGTGGACAGCTCCCCAGGCTGGTGCCAAGGCAGCGGCCAGGGCCTGCCATGCGGCTGTTGCTTCCTAATCGCTGTAATACTCAATCTACTTTTGGTTCTGAAACCAAGCAGGTCTGTGCCAGCCCCTGAGAGAGCCTTGTTTAGGTTTGGGGCTGTGTGACTCAACTCCTACTCACTTAGGCTGGGTGGAGATGAAGTTAAATGAGATGGTACATCAGAGGTGGCATAGTTCCATGTGTGACTCGAGAGATGCTTGATCAATGAAAGACTGAGTCCTTTCTAGAAGGAAATTGGAGTCTGACTCCAAAGGACAAGTGACAGACTAGGAAATTGGGGGCTGAGGTGTCCAAGCCTGGGTTAGAGACTAATTTTACTACAGCGACATTTTCTTCTCTTTCTCTCACGTAACCACACACACACACACACACACGCACACACACACACACACGTATCTGCAGAGGACAGAGACATGATGATAACCCTCATAAGCCAACATTAAACTCTGTGGATTTTCAGTGAGACCGACATTAAGATCGCTTACTAATGAGATTAGTTCAATATAATCCCAGGACCAGGCTTTGGGCACATACTCAATAACTGAGCACCCACCTTCTCCTCATGGTCTAGAAGTTTCTAACCAACTGTAGTGTATTAACTTTAATAAGAAGGAAGATCTTAGTAAAGGAGCCAGAAGTGGTAGGTAAGGGGTGGGGAGGCAGGAGGGGGTAGGCAATGAGAGACAAAAATAAACGTGAGAAAGAGTGCAAGTGGGACACTCTTTTATCAATTTCTGTGAATTGCTTGGTATCTTCCCTGGTAGCTCAGGATTGCAAAATTCAAGGCCACGTGGGCCTTCATGGACCATCCTCAATCCCATTCAACCTTCGCCTTTCCGTAGCTTCTCAAAGCGTGCTTTGCTCGTAGCACTGTTCTGTCATTATAAGAGCCCAGCACAGTAAGAGAAATGCATGTCATGCATATGGTTCTGATTCACTTCGACTCAAACCCTCAGCCTGCTATTAGCTAAGAGGAAAGCAATGTTCAAGAAGGCATCTTGGTAGCAAGAGCGCTGTGAAGAAGCAAGTTTTCCTGGGAAAAGCGAGAGCGAACGGACCCTGAGGAACAGTCCGGGGAGGATTCCCAGGGCTGCTGCGAGTTGCGCAGTGAGGGTGCATTGTGAGAAGCACGCCTTCCTGCGTCCCGCCTGAGGATCCATCTTCGTCAGACTGCAGTTAGCTGGGTCTCCAGGGAGCGAAGGGAAGTAGTAATTTAGGAGAAAAAGAGCTGTTACCTAGGGCTGCTGTTTACCTTACAGTAAATACAGGGGAATAGTGGTTAATAAAATAGTTTTATATTTTTCCTTTAAGAGAATAGCTATAATGTATGAAATATATCAGCATTCAGGATTTGAAGCAAAACAATAGCTCTTGTGATTTAATTTTTTTTAGAAAAGCATGAAAGAAAAAGAAGAAATCCTGCTTCCCCTTTCATTGCTTGCAAACTGATGCCATTTAGTTATTAATCGGGTCTAATTTTTTTCGAGGGGAGTATTCATCTTTACTGTGAACTTTTCCCCCCTTGGGCTCATTATGTTAAACGTTGCATTTAACCCACACTTTAAAGGGGAAAAGTAATATTTCTGTTGGTTTAAACTGTCAGGTTGACTCACATGGTGGAAAATGGGCTAGCTTGAATTGGGGGAAAATATGTCAGTACAAACAAACATCCCTGGGAAGGGATTAGCTCCAGCCCATTCCCAAACCTGGACTGCATTGCTGCCTCCTGGCTTTTCCCAGTGGAAGGGCCTGCAGAGAGGGCACGCGGGAAAGAGGAGGTTGGCTTGCTAGAAGCTACCACCCTGAGGCTTGCCTTTCTGTCTCCTAACCCAATATTACCTCTTAACGGAGAAACCCTGGGCAATCACGCCCCCGGCTTTTCTTCTGTTGCATTGTGCGGAATCACATCTATTGTTTTCTACAATTTTTTAAAAGTATGCTGTGTTACTGTGTATCTCTTCTCCTAAGTGGCAACGCAAATCTACAAGGGGCAACCCCCAACAAACACTGGAACTTATTTATAAAACATTGCGTGTTCATTCTTACACGTTTAAACTTCAGTCACCTTCAAAGTACCCTCCATCGGATGCGATACACCAATGGAGACGTTTTTCCCACTGCTCAAAATGGTTTTTGAGCTTGCCAATGTTGATCTTTTTCAATGCTTCTGCCGTTTTTTGTTTGACCTCTTCCACATTAGCAAAACGTTTCCCTTTAAGAATTTTTTTCATCTGGGGAAACCAAAAAAAAATGTCTCTCAGGGTGAGATCAGGTTAATAGGGAGGGTGGGGCTCAGGAGTCATGCTGTTTTCGGTCAAAAACCGCTGAAAACGTAGTGTGGTGGGGGCAGGCGCACTTGTCAGTCGCCCATCAGGAAACAGGCAGATGAACCGAAAGAACCTTCAGAAAATTCACGGAAGCCGAATGCTGCCTCTCGCAACAATGCCCGCTGGTACACTCACCTATGGGGGGAAGCCTGTGCCACAAGGGGCCCGCCCCCCCAGGAGATAATCTCATTTTCTTTGGTCCCCCCTCACATTTCTCCGTGTGGAATAGGCCTTCATTCCTTCTTTTAAGAATGGTAGGTGCTGTATGAAAGGAGAGAAGGTTAGCACTGCCCTGGACAAGGATGGACTAACAACACGCATACGGTTAAGGCATTGCTACCTACTTCATGGCATAGAACCACTGCTTTTTTTACACAAAGGAAAAAACTGAGACTTAGACAGCATTTGCAATTAATAGCTGTATTAATATCATTGTCTGTAAGTTAACATATTCAGAATATGGAAAAATGCTTCTGAAATTAGTGGAAATGTGGAAATCGGATACATTTCTAGAATAGCTTTATACTATTATAAAATAAATATATATACACTTTAAAATATATATATATTTCTAGTACATAAAGTACAACACAGAAAATATTATAAATAATATATTGACTAGGTACCGTGTCAGGTGGCTACTAGGGTTATCGGGTGATCACTGTGTACGTTACATTAATGTCTAATCACTATATTATACAACTGACAGTAATACAATATGTAAACTGTAGTTAAAAGTAAAGCTAATATCTGTATGTAAAAGAAAGAATGTTAGACCTCACTAGTCCCCGGCATATAGTGAGAGCGCAGGAACAGCCACTGAACAGTGTTGAAAGGATGTCCGGGGGGTGGGGAAACTGGTGAGAAGCAGGGTGTGTGGCGGGTTGTAGTGGGTATTTGAGAGTGAGGCAGTTGCGTTCAAACCCTGGTTTTGCCCGACTGGCCATTTCATGAGGTCTCAGGCCACAGGCAAAGCAGGCGTGAGAATGACTACCTCAAACCGTGCGAGAACGAATGAGTGTATCGCTGTTTGTTCATGGAGGCCAGCGGTTTCCAAGCTTTTTCATCTCAGGGCACACAAAAACTGATTACTAAAATTCGGCGGTACATCAAAAAATACATTTTTTGCTGATCTGGCAAAAACAGTTAATATAATCTTGATTCTGTCACACCAGAATGCTATTACTGTGTTGGCCATTGTCATGTTTCTATTTGACAATGTGAGGGAAAAGGGGTCAATGCCCCTGCCTAAATAGTCAGGTACTGCCTAAATAGTCAGGTACTGCACGTCTTCAAAATTCTCGCAGTGTGCTGGCATGCCGTGGCACACCGGTGGTCATCGCTGGCTTGGGGCATCATGTAGCACCGTGCATAGCCCTGCGACTGCTTGGGTTAAAACCCCGTTTACTCCTAACTTAGGTAGATCATTTGACCTTCCTAAGCCTTAACTTCTCATGGTAAAATAGAGATACGACACCCACTCAAAGGGTTGTTGGAAGGATTAAGTAAAGGTTTCTTGTTTGTTTGTTTTTAAGTGAATGGATAAGCCATCAACCTCAAACTTGCTTCTGAAAATAATCTTAAAAACGTCTCTGATCAAATCCAAAACTTTGGGCTTATAAAGTGGCTTCGGTAGCTGTATTTTCAGGGAGGGCGAAGGGAAAATAGATATTTACATCAGTCGGTTACAACTTGAGAGGATTAAAATCTCAGTAACTTGGTAGCACCACGAGCAGAGCATCGGAAGTACCTCCTGCTGGCAGAGCTGTGACCTTGCCCCGCTGCTGACCTTGGCCACAAATGAATGTCTCTTTAGTGCTGCAATTGCACAGTATTGTTAATGCTAGAGTCACCAGTAACTGATAGTGCTAAAAAATGATTTTTTCACACTCTATCCATCTCTTAAAATTTGAGTATAAAACATTGAAAATGAAGCAACAATAATATTTACTTTTTGATAAAATGTCAGGTTTATTTTTGCGTCTCAAAAGCGCAGTCTGTAAGAGTACGATACTCCGTTTCTGCCTTGGCTTGTAGCCAAGTATTGATTCTAATATTTCAGCTGGGTCAAAACTGGTGCACCCTGACGAATGTGCGGTACCTAGTCAAGTCCCTGAGAATGACAAGCGCCCTGTGGATGGGTATTTTATTTTTATTGGTTGCGAGGATCGGGGGGCGGATTCCCTGTCGGCCTGGACAACGCGGTGTATAGGAGGCTGTTCTGACGAACTGTGCATCTCAGGCAAGTTCATTCCTCTTTCTGGCATGAGCTGCCCACACGTGAGACAAGGGGGTGGCTGGGCCTCCGCAGGCTCTGATGCTGAGCCGGCTTCGTCCTCACCGAGTGCTCTCAGGGTTTCCCTCCCTCACCGCTGTGGGTGCGCTGCAGACCTGGGATGCAGCCCATCTGAGCCACTAGCCCTTCGTTCTTCATCCAGGCTGCAAGAGCAAGGTCAGCAGGAACGCCAAAGCTGTGAGACAGACAGACAGACAGACAGACAGACAGAGGAATAATGAGCCCCTTCCTGATGATGAAACATGGCCGTGGATACATGGGCCCCCAGAACAGCTCAAGTCAAAGACAACAGCATGGCGGCGAAAATGTAAATGAAGGGAAACCCATTTCGGTGAAGAACCTAGATGGAAACATTTACGAGACCGCGCGCAGTGCCAAGAAGTGGTCGAGAGACCCAGTGCCGCTTCCATTTCCTGTTCCTTTATCAAAGAAAATGACAGGGAAGAACCGGCCAGCGACTGGGCCCGACGTGCCAAGCCGTTACTAAGTATCTGACATGCATTTTCTATCGACTGCTCATTACGACACTACCAGATGTGCAGTAAAACGTGCCTTTTATTGATGAGGGAGCCAAGCTCGGGAGAGATTAACAGGCACGCTAAGGTCACGTAGCCGCGGAGCGCGGTGGCTAACCGTGCCAACCCCGGAGTCAGGCTCCCTGAGCACGCATGCCGGGTTCACCTTTCATCCATCCTGTGGTCCCGGGCAGTGTTCTCATCAGTGAAGTGCAGATGCTGAGCCTGCACATGCCGGGGAGTGTAAGTCACTTTTTCCTTGAGTGGTTTTTGGGAAAGTCCCCGCACAGGAGGCCAGTAAACCAAAATACAGGGCCAGGTCACAGGAGGTTTAGAGTTGTGAATATGTGAAACACGGTTTATTCCCGTATCGTTTGTTTGTCTATTAAGTATTGTGTTCAATGGTGGATACAGCTGTAACCTACTTCTGTCCCACACTGTGTTCTGAATAGCTATGAATGAGAGGGGCTGGTCTGGGACGCTTGTATCATGTGGTCTCAGGAGTGGGGAGCATGGGCCAGGGGGCTTAGTTACTTTCCATCCCTAGCTCATAGTATCCTTTGATGGCGTGGGGGCCCTTGAATCTTTGATGCAGTTGGCAGATCTCAGAGGGGAGGGGAGTGTGGGGAACTGAAAGAGATTAGCCAAAGAACATGTATGCATAAATGCAAAGCCCATGGACACAGACTGCAGTGTGGAGAAGTAGCGGCAGGGTGGGGGGAGGTTGGTGGAGGGAGAAAAGGGAGTGGGTGATGGCCATCTGTAATAGCGTCAACAATAAAAATTTTAAAAGAAGTCACTCCTGATCCCCATAAAGTTCGCCTTGCATCTCTCCCAGTGCTGCTAGATTCTGGACAGAGGGAACTCCCCATGTTACAAGTTCAACAGCGGCAGTCTTTTCCCTTACAGAGCACCCTCTTCTTCTTGGCGGTCCTCTGCTGGCAAGGCAGGATGCAGGGGGCAGCTTGTTGACTGTTTTCTGTTCATGCAGAGCTCTTGCTGGGTGGACCAGAGTTAGCACAAAAGGGTCTGCACACTGCAATCGGTCATGAGCAGAGAAGAAAGGGACCTGATTAGAAGAAACAAGTGGTGGCTTTTGTGTGTGCCTCCCTTCATCAGTACTCCTTCCGAGTCAGGGAGGGTTGCAGCCCCCCCCAAAAAAAATGAGTGGTGTTGAATTTGCTACAAGTTTACCCGAGATTAAGGGCGAGTTGGATACAGCCAGTATCTTTTATTCCAATATTGACTTAGTCTTGTTGTCACAAATCAGCTATTGATTTTGGGGGTCCCCATTAGTCTCAGGGAAGAGAGCTAATCCTTCTTTCATGTTTGTTTATAGACCATATTTGGCCAGAGCTCAGGGTGCACTTTTCACCTTGATCTGCAAGGAGGAAGGCAAACACGTGACCTCAGGACGAGAAGCCACCCTGGCTGGTCACTCTCCACTGTTTGTTTAATTTCACTCTGACTTCTGCCTGCCTCCTCGTCCCAGGTATTTGGACATGTTACAAAAAGAAAGGGACCCTGAGATCAAAGCGCTGGCCAGGATTTTACTAGGGGGCACTGCTGAAAGAATTTGCAGGCCTGTGTGAATAGCCAGCGCTGTGACCTCGAGAAAATACTTGGCTCTCCAAACTGGGGGCCAGCAGATTTATCACTCACTGCGCCCAGGCCTTCCAGGTCAGTCCAGGGTTATTCTGCGTAGTGTGTGCAAAGCCATGGCAGTTCCATTACAGAAGCCTGAAGAGCAAATATTTAGAGCACACTTTCAGGATGAAAGGGGCTTCTGAAAGCACGTTGTTTTTTTTTTTTTTAATTTTAGAATTCTCTATAAAAATGTTAACTTCCTTGCTGTCTGCTTGGGATCATCGGCCCTGGCCCAGTTTCTCCCTTGGCCACCAGCACCGTGGCAGCTCAAGATGGTGGGTGCTTCTGTCTTCTGCTGTGCAGTATTTCTGTTTTTAGTCTGTGAATGGCGAAATCTGTGGACAAAGGAATTCCGAAGGAAAGTCCAGCTGTCTTTGTTTTAAGTTGTATGCGGGTATATTTCAGTAAAGGGGGAGTAGCAACACAGGTGATACAAAATAACTTTGTTCTATTCTGATTCTATTGAAAGGGCGGTGGTTTTAGTATGGTTTGGAACATTCTTATTCAAATCTGCAGAATAGGGAATTGACAAGATTGGTAGATTTATGTTCAAATCCCTACTTACTATCTTTTTTTTGTATCTCAGGTAAGTGATTTTACCTCTTTAAGCCTTAATTTCATCATCTGTAATTGGGAGCACTGTTGGCATTGTCCTCAGAGGGTTATTTTTGGAAGGATAAAAATACCCGTATGTATGCTACTTAGCATTACGCCTTCCACATCAATAAAGGGCAGCTGATATTACTGAGTTCACTCTCCGAGACCTCCGTTCAACTCCCTACAGGGGACCATGACTGTTCCTTTACACAGGAGATTGAAGGCCTAATGTTTCTTTCACCTCCAAACATTTTTGTGTAACAACCACTTAATTCTAAAACGTGTCCAAAATGTCCCGGGCGCTTCCTCTGTGCAGGCTTCTGTTCTGTCTCAGCCCTGCCTTCACGCACCCAGCCCACTTATCCCCACAGCCAGCATTTAACTCACACGAGAGCGGAGGCTCAGGGAGTTTCGTGATTAGCTCAGTGTCATGCCGCTTCGCGTACGAAGGAAATCACTGAGCTTCGGGCCCTGCCTTCCTGTGCTCTGCCGTCTGTCTCCAGTGCCTCAGGGTTTCCATTCTACACAGTCTTCTTGCAATTTTCTTTCTCCCTTTCTGCTAGTGCTTTGCCATCTTTCTCAAAGAATGCCTCAGTTCTTGTCCAATGAAATGCAGAAACGAATCAATGAACGGATTAGAAATCTTCATCACTCGTTTACTTTAAAACCTGATCTGGTTGTTGTCCCACTGCCCCCAAAATGTTCCTCCCCAAGGTCACATTTGAATAGAAAAATGACTGTCCATGAACCAGAAAGTAGGGAATCACTTAGGAGGCTCTTGCAATATAGTCTGAGGCAGAGAGGTCGGTAACTGGGACTTGGGGTGGTAGTAGCGAAGATGAGGAAATTACATTATTTCAGGATATTTGGGAAAGAAGGTCGTAAGGATACACTGACTGCTGGGGGAAAGAGGAATACTGCGTGATGCCTCCCAAGTTTTTGGTTTGAGTAATTGGTGGATGGTGCTGCTGTTTACGGAGAAGAACGGGCTTGGACCAGGCACGGGAAAATGTAGGGAAATTAAGCGGGTATTTTTTTTCTGGGTGAGTGTTGTACAGTGGAGACTACTAAGGACTGCGAGAGTGTGGAGCGAGGAGAGGAGTCACTGCCCCGAAAATGATACGTGCAGCCGCAGGTGACGCCTCAGGGAGAACACGCAGCCGGAGGAGAAGCAGCTCCGGAGAGAGTGCTGTCATTCAGGAGCCGAGCAAAGAAGAAGGCAACAGAGTAATAAAAAGAAATGCACAAGGACGTAAGAATCAGACGAGGAATGTGGTGTTAGTGGAAGTAATGTATGTACTTCTAGAGAGGTGCTGACCCTGTGTTGCTGGTGAGAGTTTGTACAGTTTTACAGAACCTCCCTCCACCACTGACGAGGTCTTACTGAGCTTCTCTGCCTGCCAAATGTTGACTCTTCCTCAAGACGTAGATCAGTTGCTCTGGAAGCCCGCTCTGGTTCCTCACTTCTCACTGCCTAGATGGGTATTCCCAACGTGCTTTGTCCTTTCCTCTATCCTAGCCCCAGCAACAACGGAGCCCTCAGGATTGGGTTATCTCGTTGTCTTCTGAACTCTCTGGCTCCAATGAGGTGCGCTCCTTGAAGGCAGACACTGAGTCTCATTTCCGAATCTGCAGCAACCAGCACAGTGATGGTGAAAAAATAAATATCTGACTGACTTCATTAGCTGAATAAAATGCATGAACGCCTGGCTGCCCTTCTGAGCCCCAACATTCACTGTCAAATCGTTTCATCTCTACTAGAGAGCTCCACCAGCAGGTTCAACATGGAGTGCTACCTACCGTCCAAATTCTGAATCTCTCAAATCCATGTAACTCACTTCCCATGAACCTCCTTCTGTTGCTGTTTAGGGTGCAATGCTCTCAAATCCCTCAAACAAGAAAACAAGACATGAAGCTTGGCCCTTCTGTGTGTGTGTGTGTGTGTGTGTGTGTGTGTGTGTGTGTGTATCTCCAGTCAACCACTTTCCCTGACTGTTTTCCCTCCGTATCTCTTGAATCTGTATCTTACTTCTCTTCTCTACTTAGCAGCTTGCCCAAGGTCACTGAACTACTCAGATACAGAGCCAGGACTGGACTCCATTCTGTCTGACTCACTGAGTAACTGGGATCCTTTGAAAATATGGGATGCAATTCCAAAGAATGTAACTTGTAATTTTCTGGAAAACTTTGGGAAGGAAAATACTCCATGGACTTTTGTTTTGTCTTATTTCTGAGACTTAAACTGGCTATTTTACGAGGCATTGACAGAGAAATAGATGGATGGACTGGTTTATTTCCCACGATAGGGTGACATCTGATGACTGTCTAAGGGTATAGAAGCTAATAAACTCAGTGAAGTCGTTGTATCTAGAACTTTCCTGGTAAAAATCACTGACTGCATTCACTATGACATTGTACTTTCACTCCCAAAGTTCTAGTCTACTCAGTTTTGATGTCTTCTCCTAAGATTAATTTGCTCCCTAGGCGCTCTATACAAGCCAAAAGGAAAACTTTATAATTCTGAATTGTCACACTTTTCTGGCCTTAACCCTGGATGATATCCAGAGAATGGTTGGTGACAGAACGAATATATAATTGAATATTCATATTGCTTATAAGTGAATATGTAAATATGTTTGTACAGCAGTACCAATTAGCTCACTGATATTTTTTCTACTTTCTTACCATTTGGTGATTAACTAAAGATGCAGAAGTTACCTGATCACATTGTGACGTTGTCTTCCCACCAGTAACTGCTCTACATCCAAAATCATGAATTCTGTCATCCTTCTTTCTGGCGTATGCTATACCCAAAATTTGCACTACACCATTGTTAAAGTCATTGGTTCCATCAGTTTATTTTTTTAGAATTAAAAAAAAACAATTAGGCTTCTACATTCTACCTGATTAAATGTGAACTCTTTCTATAAGCACTACAAAAACTGAACAAATTATATTAACTGACTGTTCTCAGACAATGCACAACAGGAAGTGCAGTGCTGTGATTCACCGACGATTGTCCAGTTTGCTACCAGGATGTGGTGTGGAGAGGGGAAACTCAAGCAGAGCATCTTCACAGAGAAGAAGAGGGGAAACGAAAGAACTCTGAGAGCCTGAGGCCGTTGGAATTTGTAGAGCAGGGTCCTAGAGCTGAGCAAGCTAAACAGACTGCTGTGGACTGAGTGATGCCCCCCACCCCCCACAATTTATATGCTAAATCCCTAACTCCCCATGTGGGGGGTTCAGAGATGGAGTCTCAGGAAGGTCATTCGGTTTAGGAAATCTATGGGAAAAACCTGGAGCTCACATGATGTTTAATTATGAAACATTGAATACTCTCTCCCAAAATCAGGTACAAGGCCAGGGTGTTGTCCCTTCTGGCCACACCAACTCAGACGTTTACTGGAGATCCTGGCTGGTGTAGTTAAGGCAAGAGAGAGAAACAAAAGGTACACTTAAGAGGAAGGAAAAAGTAAAACTTTCTTTTATAGAAAATATGATCATGTGTTTATAAGACTTTAAAGAATCAACCAAGAAAAAAAACTACTCACACAAATAAACAAGAATTCAGGATACAAAATTCACATATAAAACTAGTTTTATTTCTTTGTACTAGCAAATAAAAAATCAGAAAGTGAAATTTAAAAATTCCACTTACAGTAGTATCAAAAACATAAAATACTTAATAAGTTTTTTAAAAAAATATGAGCAAGACCTATACAGTGAAAACTACAAAACATTGCTGAAAAAAGACCTAAATAAATGACAAGATAAAACATTATAGTGAATTGGAAAATTCATTTGTGCTAAGATATCAATTTTCCTAAAGACGACCTATATATCCAATGAAATCCCAACCGAAATCCCAGCCAGATTTTCTTCATTTGAAGACATTAAGAAGGTGACTCTAAAATTCATATGAATATGAAAAGGATCTGGACGATCAAAAATGGTTTTTAAAAATTAGAACCAGTTGAGGTCCTTATATCTGATATCGAGACTTACTGTAAAGCTGTAGTAATCAGAGCAGAGTAAGGAGAGACATAACGAGCAGGGGAACCTGATACTCATCTCCCACTCAGGATTCTCCTTTGAGCTTCACGGCATTTTTTAAATAATAGTTTTACATCTCTTTCTGAACGTCACAAAGACATCATAAGCTCCCTGCATCTGAAACCCAGCCGGTTATCTTTCTGCCTAAACCCGATCCCCCCGAGACTCTGTTTTCCAGCCCCTTCATTTAGATTCCCCCGCTGGTGGTACAAACCAGAAACTCCAGAGTAATCTCCGCCTCTCCCACTCTTTGATCTTCCACATTACTGACTCCTCACTAGGAGCTTTCTGTCTTGTTTCCTAAATACGTTTTGACTTCATCCATATTTCTCCACACCCTCCACCCTATTCTAATACCTGCTGCCTGGACTTCTGTGAAAGTTCCCTACACTCGTTAACCCACATCAACTCTTGACTACCTCCACGGTCTATCTTCAAATGAAATTTTTGTTAGACCTTGCTTAAAATGCTTTGTTTCCACATAGATATAAGGAGAAAGATACATTGTAATATGACTCTCAAGATTCTGCCTTGAATCTAGTCTAGACCCTCCTCGCCTCCCTAGTATGGTCTTGCACTTCTGTCCCTGGCTTTCTCAGTGTGGCACTCGCGTGTTTTGTTTTTGTTTTTGTTTTTGCTTTTAATTCAGAGGAATACAGCACAAATCATACATTTGTTAACTGGGTGAACAAAGGCATTGCATACTCTAACATTACGACAGGCAAATATGTAATTATATTCCCATTTCCTCCTGAAATTTGACCATACATTGACATTCCATGAGAAGCTCTATCTTTTCAGACAATCGCTATGGTCAAGTTACTGAAGCACGTACATGCTCCAAAATGATAGGAGTTTCATAGATTTCTTCTAAAAGTCAGGGCATCATTTTTATGTTCTTGACATATTGAGATGCTTTCTTGTGAAATTGACACCTAGAAGATGTACCTGAACAGCATGTTCCAGCACGTGCATTTCCCACAGATGCAGAGATCGTCAGGACGACAGGAAAACAGTGCATTACTTCACACTCAGTGTTCGAGAAGGGGGTTCCCGACTTCTCAGCCATCATACATGTAACGGGAAACAGAAGACATGCATCACACATTCCCATGGGATGCACCTGAAGTCACATGCAATCACCTGGGTGCTGACTGAAACTCAGTTCTCTGTCTTCAAGATCGCTACTGTAAAGTTCAGTGCAAATGACATTATTTGAGGCACGATCTTGAATCTGATTTTATAGTGTTCTAAAATTACATCATCCACAAACTTGAGACTTTACCTGCTATTACTAACACATTACTTGTGGTGCATCTCACCAGTAAACTGGGCAAAGGGATGCCCTATGACATGGAAGGATGTACAGTGCTGTTTTAGAGAGTAACATTTCAACAGTCGTGAACCATCATCACTGTGTTGTAGCCTCAATGAATGTAACAACAACCATGCTGAACGCTAGAGAGTAAATCATGGGCATATTTGCACGCCAACATTAAAATACACCCTTGTATGAAAACATTTCTCTACCGAATGTGTCCGTGCCCGAAATACTCATGCATACGAGGTCTGTCCAGAGGGTATCCAGCCATACAATATGAAAAATAGAGACATTTATTGGAGAAGATACAAGATACATTGTGCAGAGGACAATGACACCTCAGTCGCATTCAAAGTAGGCACTGTGGGACCTCACACAGTTCTCCCAATCTCCATCAGCTGCCCCATCACATTTTCCTGAATCTCTTTGAAGGTCTGAAATCTCTTCCCTTTCAAAGATGATTTTAGTTTTGGGTTAAAGCCAGAAGTTGCAGGGCGCCAAATCTGGGCTGTGGGGAGGCTGAATCACCTGGATGATTTGATGTTTCACCAAAAAACTCTGTGATGAGATGTGATGCCTGAGCAGGCGCTTTGTCGTGATGAAGCTGCCAGTCATCAGTTGCCCATAGCTGTGGCCTTCTGAATCATCTGAATAGTTTCTGCCACGGAATGTTCAAGCTTAAGGCAAAATTTGATGTAGATTTGTTGCTCTATTTGCTCAGCCATTGAGAATGTGCTGGCTCACTCACTGAATGTACAGTGAAGTGGTCATTGTTCACACCTGCGCATTCTAGCCCACTCTCCTTGGCTGCTAATTTACATCGACGTTGCGCAAACTGTTCTCATTGTATTAACAATGGCTGGGCTTTTTCCAGAAAAACCTCATATTCCTAATAATGCTGCTTGTAAATTCCTTACCCACAAATATTGGAGAGTGGAAGATATGAAATTTCTGTTAATAATATACATTTCTTAAGCTGTTACGAGACTGGGGAAAGTAATACCCTCTGGCCCATGCAGGGGGTTGTGCTGTGGTTAATTTGATCAGCAACTCGGCACACAGAGGAGTTACTGGGAGTTTGTAAGTCCCAGCGGGTTGCGCTGGCTCCTTGTCCGCTGCACTGACGTGCCATTTCTCTGTGTCATCCCCACGTGGCCGATGTCTGCAATCTCTTCCGCCGTGTCACCTTGCCTTCTCTGGAAACCTGGAGCCCAGAGCCTTCTACAGGGTGTTCGCTCTCGTGTGGCACAATAAATCTTTAACGTCAAAATCCACTTTACTAAAAACATGCTACATCTGACTTGATACTCTTCCTACTCATAGGTCCTAGTTCTGACCTCTGGCCCACACTCAACAAACCTCCCAGTAATCTGCTTCTTCCCAATCTATTTCTTTACCAGTTTTCTTGGCTCCGGATTTCACTTTTCCCTGCTTGTTTTCCCGTTTCCTTTCAAACAACGCCCCTTGGCAAGCATCATCCCCAAGAGGGAGGGAGGGTGGTGTTCCAGGTGGATACCATTCACAGTTGTTGTTTCTTTTTCAACATTCAGGGGGTTTCTGAGAAAGTGGCCCATATGCTGAGGCAGGTGGTGAGGGGTAGGTAACGCAGGTGGAGGAAGAGTTTGTGGAGCGGTGTGGGAACATGGAAGTTTGAGGCATCACAGAAAATGCTTTCAAAGTTTCCTAAATAGAGCCGTTGCATGGTACAACCGATGTTTTAGCAAAGCTCCTTTGGTATTGGTGTTACAACGTGTGCACAGGGAATAAAGCCAGGGTAGAAACACCAGTCAGGAGAGTTGTCCAAGAGAAAGGGATGGGGTAGAAGCAGAGACGGGTCCTTGGCACATTTTTTTTTAATCCACAAAGGTAGGTAAATAAATAGGGGCTCTTTCTAAAACATAGGCTTTTAATAACACACTTGGAGGTTAAGTTGAAACTGATTCTGGAGAAAATGCACTCGTTTTCCCCATAATGGTTCAGAAGCAGTTTTGTTCCACTCATTGGGGCCACATTCAGTCAAGTTGCTCATTAGCCCAAATCTACCTTGGGATTATCACCCTGTTCTGAGCCCCGTCTTCACCACATCTCTGCCTGCCCTCTTTCTGCAGCCCCCAGCTGTCCAGGCGCCCATCTGTCCTTGTCTTGCCTCATGGGAAAGGCAGGCAGCATGGCTAGCAGAGCAAGGAGAAGCTCTGCAGATGGGCAACCCTGGACTAACAGCCCGGCTCTGCCGCCAGCTAGTCTTATAATGCTAGGCAATTGTACCTTCCTGACGTTTAATTTCTACCTCTGTGCAAATACTCAGTGGTCCTTTGGAGTAACACACACATGCACACACAATGGCTAGGCACACGGTATTCAAATGGGCAAGATAAAAATATTCTCACCACAGCACAGGTTTAGAATTTGTGAAGGATTTAGAGGGACAGTGCTGGTATCCTTCAAGGTATGGGGAGGGGGGATCATTGTCCGAGGAGGCCTGTCTCCAACCGCATCTTGCTTGAAAAAGGGAGGGGATGGGGCTGACGCAAGGCACAGAACCAGTGTTTCACAGGCTTGTTTTCTGGCCTTTCTCCAAATGCCAGTGCCTGCTGACTTATGAGTGACACTTTCATCTTGAGGTGCAGAACTGAGTCTGATGGGAAGATTGGCTGAGCAACATTTAGCTCAGGAGAGTTTTAAGCCTAAATAAGCTGGAGAGTCCCTCTTTTTTGGACTTGGGGCTGGCTCAGCAGCTTGATTTCTGCCTCTTCTGTGGCCTGGTCCTTCCGTTCCTCTGTTGGGAGGAAGTGGGGCAGGGAGGAAAGGCAGGGCTTTCTGAACCCTGAGCTGCATTATATTAGCAGGTTGTCAACGTCTCACCACCTTCTCTGCAAAGCAGGTACAGTTACAGAATTAGCAGACCACAGTGCCATGCCAGGAATGGCTGCTACCCTGGGCAAAGCCTGCTTGTCTTTCATGCCCCCACCGAAGGGGCAGGCTGGAGAAGCTCCCCCAGGGAAGGTGGCTACAGGTGGCGAGTATGGATGGCTGAAAGGACTGGCTCATGCCTCAGGGCCTCCTCTATATAATTGTGACTCTATGTGCGAGGGACAGGGGACACAGGAGACTTCGCCTGCCTTTAGTGCAAGGAAGGGAGCACAGGAGATGTCAGCACATGATTAAGTGAATGGAAGATGGCCCGATGGGTAAACCCCATGGTCTCTCCACCCACCCAGGATTCTGCGCTGGCACATGTATATGAGGACCCCTCTTGGAAATGCATCTGCCTGGTGAGTCTTTCCAAGATTAACTTCAAGTGCTAGGGATTTCCTGCGACGCCCATGGGTTAATTCTTCATGAATATGAAGTTGTTCTTGAGGAAACAAACTCCATATTTGATAAACATATGAATTAGGGTCTGGTTTCATTTAACCTAAGAGATGGGTCCTTCAAATCTTAAAACGTGTCTCCTGATGGTGTATTGACAAATATGTGTCCACTGCTGCTACGTATTGTTGTTACACTGAATTCAGGTAAACAATGATTTCTGAATGCCTTTTAGCATCCAGACCTGTATCATAGGAAATGTGGTAAGGTGTTTATCTGTCTAACCTATAGATTGTAAATGCCTTAAAATCAGTGGATTTTTTTTCTAACTTCTTTCTCTATGACTAATGTAGTCCCTTATATCTATTATGTAATACACACTGAGTGAATACTTCTTAAAAAGAAGCATAAGCAACTTCTCTGAAGGCCTACACATTCTGAATAGTCGAAGGATTTGTCAGTCCAGAATGCAAGTCCCTTTCCTGCCTCATTCTCCAAAGAAGAGGTCTCAGAATATAAATGAAATAACTGTCTTGTGTTCCTGAAGTTGCCTATATGTTCAATAGCCATGGAAGTAACAGTCAGAAGGCCACTCAAATAAATGAGTCATGCATTGCACAAAATTATGGTAATGAACAAAGATGGAAAGTTTTCCTGTTTATTTGAACATGCAATGGTTTTAAGCTAACTATTAAATAAATGAATAAATAATTGCAGATATGTTTAGATTACCCTGTATTGCTGTACCCAGAGATCTCTGGAACTATCTAGTCACTGCTATAGGGACTTATGAAGCCACAGGAAAAAAATATATATACTTTGTAAAATAATGTTCATTAACAATATAATAGAATAGTTGATGTAACTTCCAACAAAAAAGAGAGTGTTTGAAAGTCGTGGAATGGACAGAGCATTTACTGAGCACCTACTATATAACAGGCCCCGTCTTTGAGCATAAAAGAAGTGACAGGATCCTCAAACAGCTACACTGTTGCCACTGGTGAGATGAGACCCAGGCAAAGTTACCCGATACCGAAGATGTCAAAGGCAATATCAAACCACCATACTGGTTGTGGCTGTTACTTTTTAAAAGCGTGATAATTCTTATTTCTACTGTAATTTAAATTTCTACTTTTTCTGGCAGTAAAATGACATATTCCTATACAGGAGAGCATGAACCTGGATTTTTCAGACCCGGACGAAGTTTCATTTCCACACTTGAAACAACCAGCTATTGCGCCGGCACCTGGGCGGGAGGCCAAGAAACACAAGCGGTCAGCCTCTTTACAAGGAGGACGGCAGGGCTAGTGTTAGGCTCTTCCTCGGGTCCTTTCAGTTTTACTTCCCAAAGACTCTTTAACCTTCATCCCTAGGGAAGAGGACGCTATATTGAGCAGTTTCTAAATAAGCTCCTTATTTTCCACCCTGCAATATTAGATTTAGAAGGATCTTAAGAGCCATGCCTGACAATCCTCTTTTCATTTTTTTTAAGATATGGAAAAGGAGGTCCAAAGGGAAATGACTTGCTCAGAATCATACGTCAGTTGAATTCACAGCTGAACTTGAACTTAGAGTCTCTTGATTTTTTCCCAGCTGACTTTCCATTGTCTCAGGGAGGACAGCCTAGAGGAGTACTTCTGGGAGCAAGTGCTTATAATTTCCCACAAAATCTGGCACACTCACATAGACCAAACGTGGGGTTTTGATTTAAACACTGAGCTGTTGCAGAAGCCAGCGAGACTGGCCATTGACCCCTCAGTTTATACTGATCTACGGCCCCGTAAACAACCCAGCCCGAGGTGTTCGTTTTTGTTCTGGCTTCCCAGTGACCACTTCATCCCTGCTGGGAAAAATGTTCTGAAACTGCCGTGAAGGTGCAGTGAACCTTCTGAATCTATTGTTTTCCATGGGTGCCCTCTAACTGAAGCATCATATTCAGTATTTTTAACCTAGAAAACATTTTATTTCCAATTCTATTGCTAAGCTTTTCAGAATTTGGGAATAGGATCCAAAAGTTTTTAAAGAATGCTTAGGCAAGGTCTGGCACTCTCGGGACAACACTGGTGGCTTTCATGAAGCAATGCTTCATATACAAGTTCTGTCCGGGAAAAGTCCAGCCATTGTTAATATATCAAGAATGGTTTGCATGACATCGATGTAACCTGGCAGCCAAGGGGAGTGGACTGGAATGTGCATGTGTGAACAATGATGACTTCACTGAATTAGTCGGTGGGAAGGCCGTAGACACTGTTGAGTGAGCATGTGTACTGTGTGGCCGTCACATTCAAGATGACTGAGTGAGTAGAGCAACAAATCTGCATCAAATTTTGCGTTAAGTTTGAACATTCCTTGGCAGAAACTATTCACATGATTCAGAAGCCCACAGCTATGGGAAACAGTGTTTGGAAGCTTCATCACAATGCAGTTCCTCATCCATCACTCCCCATACAGAGCTTTTTTGAGAAACATCAAATCACCCAGGTGACTCAGCCCTCCTACAACCCAGATTTGGCACCCTGTGACTTCTGGCTTTTCCCAAAACTAAAATCACCTTTGAGAGAAAAGAGATTTCAGACCTTTGATGAAATTCAGGAAAATGTGATGGGGCAGCTGATGGCCATCGGGAGCACTGTGTGAGGTCCCAAGTGCTCACTTGGAAGGGGACTGAGGCATCACTGTCTCATGTGCAATGTGTCTTGCTTCTCGTATCTTCTTCAATAAATGCCTCTCTTTTTCATAGTACATGGCTGGATACCTTCTGGACAGGCCCCGTACATCAAAGAGTCTTCTTTAAACTGACTTTACTAGTCTCTCCTGCACTTACAAATGATCACAGTTCACTTCCATTATTCTGAAAGTTTTAAGTAGTGTATTTCTTTTTAAAAAAATTTATTGGAGCAGCATTGGTTAATGAAATTATACAGGTTTCAGGTGTAAAAATTCCATAATATATCATCGATTGTGTATTCGCCACCCCAAGTCAAGTTTCTCCTCTATCAACATTCATCCCCCCGATACCCTGTTCTACCTCCCCCACCCCTTTCCCGTCAGGTAACCACCACATTTCTTGATCATTCTAAAAATTTTTGAAGAAAAGGAAACTTGGAATATTTCAAGACCTGTTCATTTTCCTTGAATCATAAAAGCTGTAGCCACAGCCATCTTTGCAGTCCTATTCTTTCCTCCCCAGCTACCAGTTTAGACTTAAAAACCTGGAAAAAGTATAATTTCACCAGCCACCACTAGTACCCAGTGTCAGCAGCTCATATAAAAGCTGGGAAAATATAGTCGGGATTAAAGAAATCTGTAAAACTATGAAGTAAGGCCATAGCATGTAGAATACAATTCCTTTTACCAAGTACATAATTTATTAGGAAAGCTCTTTATTTATAGGAAATGTACTTGACACCTTATCCTTGGCAACTGCTTACATATTTTTGGAAGGGTAAAATGTTTCCCAGTATGGGAATTCATTAATTTCTCAATAAATATCTCTTTGTCTGCGCTTCATACCCATTCTTCTAACCCCAGGTACAATTTTCCTTGTCTACCTTTCTTCCTCAGTAAGTCACCTCCCTATAATCAGTCTTGGGGACTAGAACCAACGGGTTTGTGTCTGCTCCTACCCATGTCCCCACGGTCTCCTGCTTTCCCCCGGGCACTGGCATCCACAGGGTGAAATTCACTGCTGTCAGTAACAAGCGTGTGGCTTTTGGACTCCCATTGCTATCCAGTCTCCATCCTCCCCTAGTTCAGTGAGCCATGTTCAACTGTGTAGCGAGGCTGGGTTTGGTCTTTTTCCAAGTTATTTTCTCAGGAAAACATCAATTATCCGCAATTTTTGGACAGCTTTGCCAATAGAAGGAACACTTCATTTTCAGACCCCTTTCCTTGAAACAGAGAAGGGCGTCACTGTCACAAGCACTTCATCTTGGCTGGAGTCCCCTCTCTTTCCAGACATATATTTCTTGTATATCTGAGCTTCCTGACACCCTCGGGTTACGCATGCCTTTAGCTGCGTGTTGAGGAGGACTGTGTGAGCACCAGGACTTGGGTGCAGAGATTAGCCTTAGATCTTCTAAGACTGTGTGGTCCTTTGCACTTTCCAAAGCTCCATTTCGTTTCTGGAAAGTGCCTGCCCTGATTTATTTGCTCAAAATGGAACTCTGAGATATTGTACCAGATTGTCATGTCTCAGAATTTTGTTTGCTTTTCTGGGGAAAGGGTAGGAAAAAGCAAAAATCTCAGGATTTTTGCTTTTCTGGGGAAAGGGTAGGAAAATCTTCACTCATTCACTCAGAGACAGAACCACCATTGGGTGGGGAGACAGGAGAGTGGGAGGGAGGCAGCACGGTGTGTGGCGGGCTTTGATCAATGAAGGGCCATGTGGAAAGGAAGTGGAGGGAAGGCCCCGCCCCAAGTTCTGCACATGCAGATTCTGAGGCAGCTGGCACCGTGATGTTGCCCTGGGCGTTCCAACTCTCTTCACACCTGCAGCTCCTTTGGTAGCCAGGGGGCTGCCTCAGGCCCACGGTCAGCTTATCCTGCGGTCACCGAGAGCAGTGTATGTGCAGGGCGTGGGTGCTGGGCTGTAAGTGTTGGTTAACAAAGTTTATGATCTCATAAGTTTCTCATTTGAAACTTTGCACCCAAGCAAGGTGTCTCAGGGCAAAACCTACTTTACCTCTTCCTAATTTATTCATGGAGACTTCGTGCTGGGAAAAAAAAGAAGGTCAATCAAAGTTCAAGTTTTTAAAACCATATTTCAGTAAAATATCAAGTTAAAAAACTTATTTTAGGATTTGAATTTTCATTCATTGTCCCAAATACTAATAGCAGGTCAACCAGGCAAATCTTTTGTTAGAGCCCAAGTGGACTTATACTTGGGATAGAGCTTGAAGAAAAAATGTATTTAAAGTTAAAAGGGGAGATGAGTTAGAAAGAGCTGTTCATCTTCCTTGGTACGTCTTTACATTTGAACAAAAGCCAAACTGACTCAATATTTTAATTTGGTGATTTATTTACTTACCCTGAAAAATATATTATTTATCTCCTAAGATACCACAATACTAAATTAAAAAAATCTTATAGAGCATAGGCTGCTCACAGTCTTAATTATTACTATCATCATGATTACTATTGGCCATCATATAGAAAATACTTACTGTGCTAAACACAATACTAAATATTTTATATAGCATTTAATCCCAATAACAACACTTTAAACTGTTTCCTCCAGACTCAGTGAGATTCAACACTGTACAGCTTCTAAGTGATTGCACCTCCTCCATCCAAAGGTTCATGTTATCCACCTGCATGAGATCTGTTTACTGATGAACTCATATCCTGAGGTGTATTTCTTTCTAACAACATGGACCAAAATGAAAATGATGATTTTGGTTCAGTCTGTGTCAGATTCAGGAGTTCTAGACCACCAGTACCTTTTTAGACTCACAGAAATTTCCATGTATCCATTTTTTTCATACAAGTAGCAGAGTAAATGAGGCCATAGGGCAGGAATGAGGAGGTAATTTATCACCCTCCAGCTGAAGAAGTAATTATTATTCATTTAAAACTAACTTCAAAGAGCTTCATTTATTTAAAAAAAAAAAACCCTAACTTCTTGAATGAAGAAATTCTACAGGTATTTATTCTAATTTTATTATTTTTTTGGTTGCTGGTATTTGTTTTCTTTTTCTAGTTAGAAACCACCTGCTTCCTCCCCAAATTGTTCTTTTTGCTGTGAAAGATTGAACAGATAAGGGAAGAACAGAGACTAGTACAGGAGCGTCGTTGTCCCTTCTTCTTGCTGTTCTGTCCTGCTGCGGAGACAGCTGCTGTCATAAAGTCAGCATCCAGCGTTCCCACGAATGGTTTTATGCTTGAGTGTGTGCAGGCGTTCGAGCACAGCAAATTATGGTTTCTCAGGTTTACAAACTTGACGTGGAACATTTCACATTTTATGCATCCCACTTGAAGAGGTTTCTTCTATGTTTCTGAGAACAATCCCTGTCGATTCTGAGATCCATTCATTGAAACAAACCCCTGTGTAGTAGTCTGCAATATAAATAGGCCACAACTGATACGCATTTATGTTGTATCTAACTTTCATTGTTACTATCAGAATCAGTGCTGCAACAAGCAGGTGTATATGTACTAGGGTATACAAACCTATCAAATTTATCTTGAGTTGTTATCAAAAAGTCGAATCGCTGTCTGGGATCATAGACCATGCCATTCATTTCTCCAGCTTTGCAATCTGGTGCCAGAATTCCCCTGACCGGAGAGTTCCAAACACCCACTCGGGACTCGAGCAGCCAGAAAGGGGACTTGAGGAAGTGCGTTAGCTCCATGGGTGAGCTCAGAGGACCACACAGTGCTCCTTCCTCTCCATAAGCCTACTGTAATAACGACGAGTTCCTTGCACTCTTCAAAATGTTGGTAGATTATAATCCAGAGCTGAGATTTCTGTTTATATTTTTTCTGTTTTAATTTTTTCCCACTCATTCCCTTGTGGGGGGAAAAAAGGTTCTTTCTAAACCTGAGCATTCTGTGGAAATAATGCTTTCAAAGTAGATCCAGTACCGATACTGAGTATTGACCATTTGACAGCTGAAAAAGCCAAAGTTTAGGATACAGCAGTGCCCAGGCAGTGAGGTGCACAGAAACTGCCTGGGCACCTCATGAATGCCCAGATTTCTATGTAGCAGGTCTGGGGTTGCCCGGAGAGTCTCCCGTTCTAGCAAGCCTCCAGGGGCTGGCCAGAGAGTCTCCCGTTCTAGCAAGCCTCCAGGAGAGGCCGGTGTTCACCTGTAGACCACAGTTTGAGTAGGGAGGGGCTAGCCTCACTTGCGAATATTTCCCCCTTTGTGGGAGTTAATGCAAATTATTTTTAAATCCCTTATTTTTAATTTTTCTTTAAGTACCAACAGATTATGCGATCATCAGAATACTGCAGGAACAACTTCTTTCAAATATGTTTATTAGATTCTCGATAGAATGGTAAGTGATTTGGTTTGTTACAATAAATCAAAGTTATATCTGTCGATCTCACTTTTGGTGAAATAATGGAGTGCATATTTATGTCAAGCACGATAATATGTTAGTGTTGCAATAGCTCTTTTTTTCCAGGTTTACTGAGACATAATTGATGTATAACAAGGTGTATGTTTAAGGTGTACAGTGTGATGATTTGATATACTCACGTACTGGGAAATGATTACCGAGACGAGGTTCGTTAACTACCAGCTGTGTGTGTGTGAGGTAGCATTTGCATGCACTCCACTCTCCTGGCAACTTGCAAGTACTTAACGACGCAGCACTGTCAATGACGGTCGCTGTGCTATACATTCGCACCCAGAACTTACACATCTCATGACTGAGAGTCTGAGCCGTTTGAACCAGAACTCCTCGTTCCCACCCAACCTCTTGCCCCTTGTACTACTGTCCCCCAGTCCGGCCCCTCTGAGCCACCATTCCGCTCCTTCCTTCCACCAGTTTGGCTTTTTAGATGCCACACATAAGTGATATCACACAGTATTTGTATTGCTCTGCCTGACTTTTTTCACTTAGCAAAACATCCTCAAGTTTCATCCACATTGTTAAAAACGGCAGGACTCCCTTCATTTGTATGGCTGAATAATATTCCATTGTGTGTATCACATTTTCCTTTTTATCCATTCCTTCATCTGTGGACACTTAGGTGGTTTCCACCTCGTGACTACCATGAATGATGATGCAATAAACACGAGGGTGCAGATATCTCTCCCAGATAGTGACTTCACTTTCCTTGGATATACACCCAGAAGTGGGAATCCTGGGTCACAGGAGAGCTCCATTTTCAATTCTTCTGGGGAGCCCCCATACCGTTTTCCAGAGTGGCTGTACCAACGTGCGTTCGCACCAGCAGTGCAGACGGGTTCCCCTTTCCCCTCCCCTCACCAACACTTGTTGTCTGCTGTGTTTTTAATAACAGTAATAATGTGGCTTCTTTCCATGTTCATTCTACCACATGTAAGTGATGTCTCATGCTATTCACTTGAATACGCTCAGTGATTAGTGAGGTTGACTACTTTTCTATGCACCTGTTAGCCACATGGTTGGCATTACATACATGTTATTTATATTATTTTAAGATCATTGATAGGTGAACTTTGCTTTTATTTTTTTAATTATATCTTGTTGATTATGTTATTACAGTTGTCCCAATTTTCCCCCTTTGCCTCCCTCCCCCCAGACTCCCCCAAGCATAGCAGCTAGAATAGAGCAATAAGACTAAAACATAGGATGCATGAAAACTGACTTAATCTCGCTTTGTTACTTTCCTTTTTTAAGATTTTATTTATTTTTAGAGAGAGGGTAAGGGAGGGAGGGAGGAAGGGAAAGAAATGAAAATGTGTGGTTGCCTTTCACCCACCCCCTCACTGAGGATCCGGCCCACAACCTAGGCATGTGCCCTAGACTGGGAATTGAACCTGTGATGCTTTGCTTCACAGACCAGCGCTCAATCCCCTGAGCCACATCAGCTAGGACCCTTTGCTCCTTTCTAATTGTGTGATTTGAGGAAATCCCTAAACTCTTTTCTCTAAATTTCACTATTTAAAGCTGAGCAAAATACCAGTAACTATCCCACGGGGTTGTGTGAAGATTAAATGCGATCACGTATGAAGGTAGTTCACTAAGAGACCCAGCCAGTAAACGTCCCACAAATATTAGAGGCCACCGCTCTTCAAAAACACGCAGCGTGAGATCCAGCCAGGGGTAGCTGTGCCTGCAGGTTGGATGGGCCTCCCCCTCCCCAGGCTCACTGGGTGCTGACATGCGCTTTAGGGATTCTCTGGGCCTCGGCCTCCTGTACAGAAGTGGGAGCTAAAGCTCAGGGGGCCCTGCGGCCTGGCCCCGGCCACACAGGGAGCTAATGGCCGAGCCTACGGGAGTGCTGGCTGTTTCCACAGCTCCCCAGAGTCTGACCTCGCTGCCACCTCTCATTTCTGTGCCTTTTGACCTACAGGAGTGCACAGCAAGGCCTTTGACAAATAAACAGTGGCCTGGAGATTAGACTGCACCTGAAGCTGGTTATGCAGGTTCACTTAGCATTTGAACCAAGGGCGGAAACTTAGCTATTCCCGGACTGCAGAGGGATTAACCCATTCTCGGACTCAGCCGGTGAATTATTGCCCACTTAGTCAAACACAAAGAAGGAGGGAAGAACTCAGTCTCGTGGAAAGAAACACAAGCCTATGTAAATATCTTAAACAGGCAAAGAAAAAACAACAAATAAAACAATTGGAGAGAAACTAAGTCTATTTGGATGTATAGTAAAAAAATCCACATAACCCTTCTTCTGGCCATTCCGTGCATCCCGCCCAAGAAGGGAATGGAGTGGGGTACCGTGAAAAGGGGGTCACTTTCTGGGAGAAATCTGGGGGCTTTCTTAAAATTCTGCCGACTGTCATCACATTTCAAACATTTTCTTCCTCTTTTAACCACTCCAGTCCAGCCGCCTTGGGCTGCCCGTGTGCCCGGACAAGCTGGCTCCACTCCTCGCTCAGTGCCTTTGCATTGGCTGCTCGTTCTGCTGGGTGAAAGGTTTTGCTGGGAGGCTGCATCCCCACACAGGCCTTTCTAACCGTTTTAGTTAGAGAGCCTCTTCTCTAACTCTCCGCCATGCCATCGGCGTTTCCTCTTTACTCTAGCTTCCTAAAACTTTTTTAAAGATTTTATTTATTTATTTTTAGAGAGGGAAGGGAGGGAGAGAGAGAGAGAGAGAGAGAGAGAAACATCAATGTGCGGTTGCTGGGGGTTGTGGCCTGCAACCCAGGCATGTGCCCTGACTGGGAATTGAACCTGCGATGCTTTGGTTCGCAGCCCATGCTCAGTCCACTGAGCTACGCCAGCCAGGGCTAGCTTCCTAAAACTTATAGCCACCTAAATTTATTTATTCACTTGTCAGTTTGTGTTTTATTGTCTTTCACTGCACACCTCCCCCCCTACAAGCTCCTTAGGACAAAGGACTTGCTCCGTTCATTGCGGTGGCCCCAAGACCTGGGTCAGTGGGGTCCCCGACAAGCACGCAGCAAGTACCAAGCACACACGTTCCCACGCACACTCACAGGCACAGGAGGGCATGTCTGCAGACAGTGGCAGGACAGAAGGGCTGTGGGAGTGAGCTGTGAGGGGGAGGCTGCGTGTAGCTAGCGCTGAAAGTCTGGAATGACTGGCCGAGGGTTGAACACCATCTGAAAGCAGCAGGTCGCCCCTGGAGAGACAGTGAAGGTGCGAGGGAATGTTCACAAGAGAGTCCCAGGTCCCAGTGATCCTGTAACAGCCCCCTGACCCCCCACCAAACACACACACTGTGTTTGGAGAATGCAAGCTCCAGGCACAGCACTTCGGAGGGGGGGCGGGGTGACTCGACGCACCTCGTACCACCTCCTCCATTCCGATTCTCTCATTCCCTTGCGCTTGTAGGACGAATCTGGTTTCCCACTGTACCGTGTCCAAAGGAACGATGGATGAAAAGATAATCTTAGATATGTGAGATGCTGGCTCAAAGGAGGGAAGCATGTACTTGCCATAACAAGCATTTAATGTTCGTTTCCAGGCACTGCTGAGGGGCCAGCGGAGCGCACGCGCAGCCCCAGAACCGCCGCCTTTCCAGGGAGACTCAGGAGGGCTCCCTCCCGCATCTCCAGCTGCGCGCCAGTGGGTGCGGATGTAAGTGTCCCAGTCTGCAGTTCATTAAGCCCTTATTTTGGGATGATTTTATTTGTAAAATTTCCTGATGGTTTGTTGTAAAGGAGAAGAATTCCCCTATGTATCACATATTGGGTACATGTGTGTAATGAATGCGGGGGTTTTAGCGTCCCCCGATGATTACATTTCTTGCTATATCAGCTGTTTTAACACATTTTCTTCTTAGTTACTTGGGCTTTCATTGCATTTATTTCCAGACACTACCTAGCATATGGCATAGGGTTCCAAATTTTACTTTATTTTATTTTATTTTATTTTATTTATTTATTTTAGAGCAGGAAGGGGAGGAGAAAAAGAGAGAGAAACATCAATGGACAGTTGCTGGGGGTCATGGCCTGCAACCCAGGCATGTACCCTGACTGGGAATCGAACCTATGACACTTTGGTTCACAGCCCGCGCTCAATCCACTGAGCTATGCCAGCCAGGAAGGTTCCAAATTTTAAATAAAACTTGTTTGTACCACTTATAGTAAGATGCTGTTATTCAATTCTTATTACCTTTTCCAGTAATTTTATTGATGGAGGAGGCATATCAAGATACTTTCAGCATTATTCACCCAGGTTCCTCGCTTAGGCAATTATCACACTCCGGCTGCTGGCATAGCTTTGCATGTGCATGTACTGTAGCGTGTGTATTGTGTATAAATCAGCGAGGTCTTTTATTTAAGTACAATAGATAAACAACCTCAGCTGTAAGTATTTTTATTGATAGACATACTCTTGTGATACCAGAGGGATGTGGTTTTATGGTGAACTTTGAGCTGACTAAGCCCAGATCAAAGTCCACGATGGAAAGTGGTATCTGTTTAGGAGTTTTAAGTGTCAACTGGGAATTTCCTCTTTAGTTACTTCCCAGTAAGCTGAGATTTTGCTGATTCGAAATGACAAGAATTGCAGGGGTTGGTCCACTTTACCAGACTTTGCCAAGAGAATCTATGTCCCCTGGGCTCGGGACCAAAGTGCATAATTAATTTTTGCCCAGGCCCAAGGGAGTGCACACGTCTGTCTTGTCATAAAACAGGCTACTGGCATTCTTACACTTTGAGGGTATTAGGTTCACTGGAAAGACTGAGGAAGAAGCTTTTAGTAAAACCATGTTGATCTTCTTGCAGAGGAGGGAAAGCTGAGCCACAGGGTGAAAAGGAGAAGGTTCAGAAGGAATGGCTGATGTGCTTGTGATAATTCTGTTTACATGGGTAAGAGGTGTCAGAGTGACATTACTCATGAGACTGATTTGAGCGGAATGTTGCAAATCACTTTCAAGATTTTTTTTGGACTTCCCCATATTTTTGGAGGTTGGAGTCAGGACTGCTGGCTTTGGTAATTAATCCTTCGCAGCCTGCATTCTTTGCTACTGAGCGTAGCAGTGATTCAGGGGCCCAACCTGCTAAATCAAGATAATGCTGGACTCTGGAAACAGAAGCCTTTTCCTCACTTCATCCGAGAAACTCAACCCAGGAGCACAGTTGGTAAAGTCAACAGAGTTCATATTTTAAGAGCTCTGCAGGGAACTTAGAATATCTACTTTGGGCATTTGGAGGGTATTTTAAGAATATAATATAAAAAGTTATTAACTCAGAAGACAAAGTTAGTTGGGTTTTGTGTATGAGTACAGACATGGGGCTCTTGGAGAACTGTGATATCTGCAGAGGAACCATGGATTTCAACATAAGCTTATGAAAGTAGATCTTTCATTGTGTTTGCATGTTTATTTGCCTGGTGTTTGTTTCACAAGAGCCCTGTGTTAGTATCACAGCTATGCATAAAGGAATTCTCCTGGTGTGCTTGACCAGAGCTAAGACACATTAGATTATCTTGCCCACTTGGCTACCATTATCTTTGTGTTGCTCTGCAATTAGTTACAATGCCTTTGGACAACCTCGGACTCTAGTGAGATCATGTTGATAAAATGATCACTTTGCTTTTTGTCAAGAAAGGAAAACAGGATCATTTTTCGACCGTGAGACCAGTTATATTTTCTAAGAAGACCAGAGTGGCTCCCTTTTGAAAGAATTAAGATGAAGAAGCCACATTCTCCCTAGCATAGACACCAGTGCTTGGCACAGAACAGATACTTTAAAAAATATTTGAGTGAGTAAATAATATTAAATAATGATTTTCTATTGTTTTAAAAATAATTTTGTTAATCATTAAAACAGCTTACACTTGAGACTTTTGAGACTGGAGCAGGGAACATTTTGAGCAAGTTCACCATTATATTTCTCCAACCTCACACACAAATATTAAAGCCTTACTGTTTCTTTGAGTTTAAGGATGAGTCCGAGGCTGGTGCAAGCATGGGGGAAGCATCTTCTGTTTGGTAAAACCAATGACAGATACATGTTCCGATCACGGCCACTCTGCTTCTGGCTGCACAGAGTGATCAGAACTTGCTTTCATTGTGTCTCTCATCACTCTGTCCTAGAATCGTTGGGTTACTCTGTCTCTCCCAGTGTATTGCACTCTCCTTGAGAGCAAGCCCTAAATATGTCACCTGACTTTACATTCCTAGGGTCTGCTTGATGCCTGTAATATACTAGGACCGAATGACTGATTAAATGACAGAATTATGAGAGCTTTTTAAAAAATACGGCAACCTTTCCGTTCCTGTGTCTCAGCGTATGTCCGTGTGCGTGTGTCTTACCCAAGATATTACTGCATTCATCTAACTGTGCTTCTCCATACTGTTTGGTGTAAGTTTAATTTTACACTGACACCCACATACAACCTCATACCTCATACCCACCAGAAATACACCCATCACAGCAGCTACACACACTGCATATGGTCTCTAATTTTTAGACTTTGAAAGCTGAAAGAACAATCTCCATACATTTATTTCACTCCCAACAGCTAAGCCTCTAATGTCGGACACCTGACCCCTCTGTCAGTTAAGCTGGAGCCAGTGGGTCATCCTCTGTATTCTGGTGTTTAGGACTCATCTTGACCGGCAGTTGTAAACACAGAAAGATATTGGCCCTCTCTGCTCAATTAAAATTCTTTGCTCAATTAGGCCTCCTTTGCATGGCAGTCTCCTCCTAGGTGACTCCCAGAATCCTGACCTTTATTTATGGCCTCACGTCGGTGGAGACTCAGAGAAGGTGGGGGACAGTCACGAGTCCAGACCGAAAGAAACGTGGTTTTCCTTCAGACCCGCATTTCAGTCTTGGCTCATTTTGATGTGAAAAGCCCCAGATTCGGAGGGGGGAGAGTATGAGATGCATGTCTGTCCCTCCGTGCTGTAGCACACCGCCGTGGACTTTAGGGGGAGGATTTGCAAGTTGTTTAAGGTCTAAAATATTTGCTCCCTGCTTTTCGGGCACACGCGTTTGAGGCTGAGAATCTTATCAGTAGATAAGAGCAGAGAGGCTGCCATCCCACATTCCACAAACTCGCTTCCAGATGGTTTAGAGACCGACCGACCGAGGGGTGAAAAACGCAAGCTCTTCAATCAAGCCCCACAGCCCCACACCTTTATTGCCCCATTTGTTTAGCAGCCTGTCAAGGGCCTCCCAACATCTCAGGATCCGCCATGGGGGCAGCTGTTTCATTAACCCCTCGAGGCTGCATTTTGGTGGGGGCAATTCATTTATTATGAAAAACAAATCGAAAGCCCTAAGGGTTTTTTTTTTGTTCTTTCACTTCTTCAGTGGTCACAGTTCTCTGGAGCTTCTGGCTCCGTCCAGCTAGCAAAGGGGATGGTTTTTTCAAAGGAGTCACTTGATCTTTTGTGCTGTTATTTCTTTTTTCTTTCCTTTTTATTTTCCTACATCAGTCTGGCTCTCTGACTTGAATGCGGAGAGATTTCTTTTCCTTGGTGCCAGGAAACAATGGCATTTTTCTGGACTCTCTCTGTGTGTGTATGTGTGTTAGTTGTGGAAATACTACAATTGCGATATTAACTTCTTGCAACAATGGCAAGGTTGCATGTTGTCCTGTCCCAGTTTAATATTTGGCTGTGCATAGTTTTTGGCCAACTTAATTCTAATAAGAATTTGGTGGCTGACTGCAAGACACCTTTATGCTAGGCTTTACAGAACAGACAGGAAGAGAATGGAAGACCCCTGGCCCTGAGAAATGTACGGTCTCACAATACTTATCTTTGTATTATTCTTAAGTTTTTAATTTGGAAACAATGTTTAATTTCAATAAGATCTGCAAAGATACTACAGAGTTTTCCCAGATACCCTTCACCCATCTTCCTCCACACTAACATCTTATAAAACCGTGCTATCCAAAAAATAAATTGATAGCATAATACTACTAACAAAACTACAGACTTACAGATTTTAACCAATTTTTCTACCCATTTCTCCTCTCTGTTCCAACATCTGATTAGGATCCCACACATCTCATTCAGATGTCACGTCTCCTTGCTCTTCTCCAACCTGTGACGTCCTGGTCCCTTCCTGCCTTCCATGACCTTGACACATTGGAAGGGGAGAGGCCAGGTTGGTGGGAATGCCCCTCTGTACCCGTCCTTCCGGTGCCTGCAGAGACTCAGCCTCTTTCATAGCGCTCTGCGGAGACAATGTGTAAGATTTGGAATCCTATGGACTTAGAGCAAAAGTCAAAGGGACCCCTCATTTTTAAAATGTAGAACATAAGGTCTAGAGAAGAAAGAATGAACTCACCCTAACTGAGATCGCTGACAGAGGCAGGACTAGAAGCAACCCAGACCCCCCAACTTCCCAGCAACGTTCGAGTGACCCTTTTCTCCTACTCGGAAACCTGGGGAACTTACTTCCTGGGGCAGCGTGACCTCCAGCGTGACCTCCAGCGTGACCTCCAGGTGCCCAGTGAAGCTCAGGGACTGGGCTCCACGTGCTTCCCAGAGCCCCTAGCACAGAGCCTGGTAGCCAATGCCGTGCAGTTTAACTACATTGTGCTCCAGGGAATGAAAATGTCGGGAATGGATAAAGAGTCTCCAAGATAAGAGCTAAAGTTGCACAAAGAAGTAGATGCTGAGAAAGTGTGGGTGAGGTCAGGAAAAAGCACAGAAGGCCAGATGCACTGTAGCAACCCTGGCTTACAGCAGAGCTGCAGCCGTTGGGCGATAGGCCTATGGGAGCTCCTCCAACAGCGGGTGATGTTTCCTGCCCTGTGGCAAGCACTTTCCTTTACTCACGGCCCTGCAGGAAAGGACCTATCCGCCCCTTGACCTCAGAGCACTCTCTGCCCATCTTGATTCCTGAGGCCGGAGGGCATGGGGCGTGGCCACCAAGAGTCCTTGCCGCCAGGAGTCCTCGCCCCCTGTATCTCAGCCCAGTCTCCCTAGTGTTATACACCATCTGCTAAGGGCCAGACAGGGCTGAGCAAAGCACCATTATCCCCCAACCTCAGGGGTTTAATAGGCAGAGTTAACACCTGAGTCTGATAGTGCCATCCTTACCCATCTAGAGTGCTGGGTAACTGCATCACAGAATGTTCCAGAAAGCAAGTTCATGCTTTATGATTGTTGATCAGAAATTGACACTTGGTTGTCAATGTTCTGTGCATTCTTTTGGACATAAAAGGGCTTTCTCCTGGTGCCCCGGGTTGGCATTATTCTAGCGTGTACCAACCAAGTGCAGCAGAGGGAATTCACCTTCTGCTTTGGAGTTAATTCAGAGCAAGCAGGAGAATGACCTGGGAATTAACAGCCCTGGGTTCTAGTCCCAGCTGCCCCGCCAAGTGACCCTGGCACTTCGGAGAAATGGCTGCACCTCTATGTTTTCGAGTTTCTTCCAGCTGTGCTCTTACGGAGGTCAGCTTGATTGGCAGTTCTTAACCCGGGGAATAAGAAGGAACTTTAGAGGTTGCCCTGGTGGGAATAGTGTTATTGAAGAGCGTCAGTGAAATCTTCTGTTGCACAATATTAAAACCAAAAAGGTTGGAATGATAATCCAAGTGCCCTATTGCATGGCATTAAAAATGGGGATTCTGTCATCCGTCGGACAAATCCACTTTCATATAGCAGGGCGGCTCCTTACTCGCTGTGTTCCTGGGGCAATTTGATTAACCTTTCCAAGTTTTAGTTTCTTCGTCTTTAAAGCAGAAATAATAAGCGTAACTGCCTCTGAAGTGCAGATCAAATGGGCTGTGGCATGGAACGTGTCTGCACAGGCACCAGGCGCATTTGAAGGTGCTATTACTCATAAAAGCCCTGCCACCTGTAGCGGTCAGTGCTTCTGGGAGCTGGGCCTAGTTGCAATCTCCTGTGAGGGTCAGGTGCTTCCTGAACAGGAGTCGTTGGTCTGTGGTAGGACAGGACGTCGACCCCAGGCGGGACGCAGGAGAGAGTTTATGAATGTGGCTCCTGTAGAGGCATCATAGCTTGAGAGTCAGCGAGAAAGTGATGGAACTTTCCTCTGACTTTCACAGAGGGTGGGGACGAGCGACTTGGAATGCTTCTGTTCTTGGCCCCTTATTCCTTTTCTTGCCCCGGCTGTGCAGTGCTATTCTGGGCCTCTGTATTTTGGGAGCCTTAATGAGGTGCTTCTCATCACACCTTGCCATTTTCAGGCAGCTTTCACTGGCCGCCTGGACACAGGGACAACCTAGTAATTTAAGAGCTATAGTGGACGAGGCTGGAAATAGAGGCCGAAGCTGCAGCAGGGCGAGGTGGGAGAGGGGGTTTTGCGTTCTCCCCTCCGTAAAAGAGGGAGCCTAAAACGGCTCCCGGTCACGCACGGAAATGTGCACGGAGGTGGGCGAGCAGATTTCCTTATTTTTGTACCACACCGTGCCTGGAGAGCACAAAAGCACGGATGAGCTCTTCAGCAGCAAAGAACCAGTTTCAGTGTGTGTTGGAACCGTGGGCTTTCCTCACTGGTCCAGAGCAGGGGCTGCCCAAGCTGCCTGGTCGCCTTCATGTTGAGCTCCAGCTCTCCTGGCGTGGGAACGAACTCGCGGAAAGCCAGGCTGTCGCATCAGCCCCCGAGACAAAGGGCTGCCCTTAGACACGCCTGCAGGTTCCAAATAACCGACCTTCCCAGGTTTCCCTGCAGCACACAGCACGCTGGAATTTCACAGCTCGTCTCCCTGGACGTGATTTTCCAAAGCTCAGACATTTTCCTTTTTTACCTTTGAAGCTATGAAATAATGTTATGTTGCGAGGATACCTGGACCTACAGTCTTGCACCCAGAAAGTACCTATTTGCTGACACGATAATGCAGGCACTTTGCAAAAGCCTAGTTCAGATTGATGTCTACTTCACATAACCTCACGTGTTCACTTCTCTTACGGCTGGGACGGGGGGAAAGGAGAAAAACGCTCACACTAACATTTCGCTCAAGTTTTCAACCAACTATGTTGTCCTGACTTCAAACCCTGGGTGAAGGAAATGCTTGTCTCCAGGAGCTGACACTCCCGGGTCGTATTTCAGATGCAATTAGCCTCCATTGAGGGTGGTGGTTGATCTATCAAATGAGCGGCTAATCTTATCTGCGGTTCACAAATGGCTCGGATGGTAGCTTGTGACTTTGATTACTGGGAGACTGGACCCCATCAGACAGCTTTGCTCCAAACAGTGGTCCTTTCAGCCTCCTGCCCCTGGAGATCAAAGCACTCTCCCCTCTCCCTATCTGCAGGGAAGCTCATTAGAAGGAGGCTGTCAGGGTTATAATCACGCAACAGTTTTACTTCTGGGCTATAACGCTTTCCCCTTCTTAGCAGTCTGTGAGGTCCAAAGTGAGAGGGATAAAGGAGGTACCGATGACATCTGATACATTTAATAGGCTCGCTGGTGACTGCTTGGGCCCCAGCTCTCTGCCACCGCTGCCTCACTGACTACTGAAGGGTTCCCCTCCCCCCACCCCCAGACTTACAGGGTTTATACTTTACTCCTGGGGGGTTGGGGGTGTGGGGCTGGGGGAGAACGCTCTATTGTCCCCCCTAACAGTTGCATAACTATGAGAACAGAATTGACTAAAATAGGAGTTTCTAAGTCCAAAGTTCTGCCTTTATATTTCTTCTCTTCCACTCAATCGCTGAGTGAACTTAAGACATCTTGTTGTGATCTTCAGTTTCCCTTGTGATATATGTGAATGAATACTTCTTCATTGGGCTTACGATGCAGATATCAAAATTCCCCTCTTATAGAGGCCTTCTGCTATACCCTGAGTTCTCTCCTTTCCCCTTCCCCTTCCCCCTCCCTACCCTAGTTAAGGCACCTTCGTTCTGAGTCACTGCCCCCTTCTCTGCATTCCCAGAGCTCTGGAGATTCCCACTAACATCTAGCTTTTCACGCCTGATTTTCTATTCACTTGCCTTTTCCTTCCCAATAGATAGTTACATCCCTGAAGCATAGGGGGCGGAAGCTCTATGTATCAAAGGATGCATCCACCTGATACACAGCTGATACTCGATACTAAATAAGGGTTTCTTGTCCACAGTGAATCAAGTGCTGTCTCCATGTAGGTCCGAGTTCAGTGGGAGGGATTGGCATTTCTTATTGGACATGGAGCCTTCAGAGCTTCATGGGGACCCACGCACATGACCCACCGTCGTGTTCTGGGGCGGGGCCCAAGAATTTACATTCCCACATTGAGAAGCACTGACATGATCCAATCTTCTTGTGATAGATGCGGAAACCGAGGCTCCAGCTGGGGACCTGGCTTGTGCAAGTTAATGCAATTAGTCAGAGACACTCAGTATGTTCTTCTTTCTAAGAGTTTATCAGAGTAGACTCTGCCTCCTATGGGGTGTGTGTGTGTGTGTGTTGAAATGTAGAGGGAAACAGCCTTTCTGTTTGTTGTTAATCTACGACTGGCTCCTTAAAGCTTCAAACTCGGGTCTTTGAATTCTGACTCTCACGGCCGTTTCACAACAGGGCCGTTTCACAACCCGCGGCTTTCATGTGAAGAAGCACCAGTCATGCTGCCAAGACGCTGGCTCAGTTACTATCTGTGTTTGTCTCTCATATCCCTTAGATTTATTGATGCTTTTAGCCATATCTGGGGGGAAATGCTTAGGGGAGCCCGGCTCCCAGGCAAACAGAGAGGGACTCGGAGCACCGCAGGGCAGGCTTGGTCCGCCCAGCGCGTAACCCGAAGAGTCTGGGTCGGGCCCTTCCCCACCCGCGCTGGCTGGCGGGCATGCGCCGCAGCTCTGGGCAGGAGCTGTCATTTCCCAGAAGACCGAGAAACGGCCACCGCTGACTGTGGGGGTGGGGGCTCGGACCGGCCCCGGTTACTTTTCCCTTTCTCACGTCCCTGGGGGAGTCAAACCGCCCGAGGGATTTAACCTCAGGGCGACTCAGTTTGCTGCTCCGGGAAGGAGGGGACATATCCATTTCACAGGGTTATTGCAGACATGTGAAAAGTAGTGTTTAAGCCTCTCGCACTGTGTCTAGAACCTACCAAGGGCTTGGTCTTCTCATCTTCCCTCTGTCCCTCTCTTCACCCCCTCCCCGCCCCCCCACTGTCACCTAAAAACCGGCGCTGGCACAACACGAGTGAGAAATGTAACCCAGCCGGAAAAATAAGCAAAATACACTGTCTTAAAACAACAACAACAACAACGTATGTCCCTCTGCTGTACTTACTGTTATTTCCTCAACATTAATTTAACGAGGTATAATTTTTTTCATGGAAATCCATTTAAAACTTTTGAGAAGGAAATTTTTGTAGTTAAAATAATTACCTTTTCATTAAATCGAATTTGGGAGGCATTAGTACTAATTGTAATTACAGTGGAATTTGTGCCTACACATTATAGTTCATGTGATGAAAGCACGGCACGCCCCGGAGTTCAGTGGCAAGCTCATCAGAATATTAATCTCCTTCAGTTGCCCCTTAAAAGAATAAATAACTAATCAGTCACTGACTGTTAATGTAATATATAACCCTTTTGCTAAGATGTATTATAATTTAGGCTTTGGCAGGAATATATTTATTTAACTGACAGAAATCATGACTCAATTTCATTTGTTTTAAATGACAACGCAGTAAAAGCCAGACTAGCTAGAAGGCTTGGAAAATTGAAAATTTTGACTAATTATATTTTTTAAAAATTAATCTTTGTGAGAAATAATGAATTCCATCAACTCCATCTTAAGCCTTAGACATATATCTGAAATGTTTGCTAATTACCTAGTTTTAATAAGTGGTCTCCAGGAAATATTCTTAAATCTGTGTTAGGCTTCTTATTAGAGCACAATTATTTCGACCATCAAATCTCATGGCATCTAATGTCAGCTGCAGAAGGTCTGAGAACGTGGGCAAATCTCTGCTGACTTGGGCCAGAACTAGCTGTTCTGATTCTGAACAAACTTCAGGCACTCCTCAGCTTTGTGGTGACTCCTGTCCTCTCCTGCCGTGGACTGCGGGGAGCAAGACCTGGCTGAGAGAGAAGAGCATTCCCTGGAATCCTGGGTGGCGTGGTTTTTATGCGTGGACTGCGAGGCGAGTGTAATCCCTGCCGAGTTCTGTTTCATCAGGATTATGCTCCATTCCGGTGGACAGAATACGGAGAACTGGCGGTTCTCTTGCCCGGGGAGCAGCGGGCCATTCTCAGCACAAGCTGCCATGTGTGAGCATTAGCAACCGCCTCAGGTGGAGACTGCCTGACTCCATATGGAAGGACTTTCGGCCAGTGTAACTCTCCAGCCCTCGCTACCCTTCTTTCCTTTGGAGGAGGAGGGAGTTAACCAGTTGGTGAGTTGGGAAAAGAAACGGAATCAGCGTCCACTGTCCCCTTATAACCAGCCTGCGTGCAGAGAGAGTGCCATCTCGGTGGCTCTCAACTGTTTGGAGAGCGAGTTTGGACTGGACCCCTTCACAGACTTGAAGACTTGTTAAGAACTACCTATTCCTGAGTGTTGCATTCTCTAAGTTACATTCTCTAAGTATCTGGGGTAAAATATTCACACACCCACTCATTTGTGAATCTAAAGTTACACTCCATAAGTAACTTGTGAATTAGTTCAGGATGCAAGGGGCATTCAGTTACCTGTTGGGCCCCCTGTCCAACCCCTGAGGAGCCTGTGGGAATCCTGCTTCTCTGAGTCTGATGCGGCAGCTCCAGGCTCCTGCGTGGACCCCTGGACCACCCAGGGCTCAGCAAGGATGTGACTGGTGAGAAACTGAACAGAAATCGGAAGACGTCTTCTGATTGTTGTCTGGTGGTTATTTGTTTAGCAAGGCAAAATAGGTTCTGCGATTTCGTGTCCTGTTCTCACCCCTGCCCCCGCACTTCCACCCATACCTCCAATGTGGGTCTGTATCTTCCCAGCCTCCTGTTTCCTGCCAATCAGGGCTCCCCTCAGACTGGGTGAGCAAGAGAACAGGACATCCTAGCCTGTTCCTGGGTTGTCCTGAGACCAGAAAGAAAGTGATACGGGGGCCTCTGTAGAGTCACCAGGCACAGTCGTCATTTGGGTGCATGCCTTTAGCTGCCTCCAAATAGAGATGGGCCTTGATGTTTACTCTGAAAAATTATCTTCTTGGGAATATTGTACAACAAGTACAAGAGTGGCTCTGAATCATGCTTTGCTCAGAACTAGAAGTGGCCTGTGAAAGTCCCGACGGAATGATGCTGTAAACATTGAGAGGAGAGAGGACACTCCCGCTGGTGAGCACGCTTTAGCTGCAGAACTCTTTCCCACTGCCCACCCTCCAGGCAGCGGGCTCCCCTCTGAGGCCAGCAGTGACTCACACGGCTGCGTGATTCTGTGGAGTAGACGTTCACCCAGAGAGAGGGAGCTCACAGACTGTCTTTTCTTGGAGATGTGGTTCACGGAGGGCCTCCCCATCTGGGTCCCCAGGGTGAGCAATGAGATCAGGGAAGCCTGCCCATGCCTGAGAAGTCTGTCGGAACTTCCAGCTGGGAGATGGAAGAAATGCTTATTCACCTGATCTTCATCATCTGACCACTTCATTCATTCATTCATCAGATAGATTTGGATGTTTATCTCTGTGTCGATGCACAGTGGCCACGGGGTGGGGGAGCCCAGAGATAAATGGAACAGAAGTCCCAGGAGTTCACAGGCTGGTGGAGGAAACAGAAACAGACCCACGAAATCATAATGAGGTGCACGTTCTGTGGGGATAGGACCGTGGAAGAGCCTCCCAGAGCCTCCAGCCCTGGAGAGCCAGGGAGGCTGCTCAGAGGAGTGGTGTAGGAAGCTAGACCGGGAGAGCCAAACCGAGCTAACCAGATCCTCCCGAGGCCAGTGGGGCTGTTGAGGGTGAGGGAAAAGTCAACGGAGTCCCGATCGCCAAGGGTCTGGTGGGGCTTCCTCTCACGTGTTTCCTAGAGGATTATTTCTGTGGGGGCCCTTGTGTATCTTAAGAGAGCTGCCCACTTGTTGACAACCCAGTTCTTATGTTAGACACCATGCGTGGCAATTTCATGTAAGTTATTTTGGTTGCTTACAGCAACCCTGTAAACTCAAGACCATGTTCAAATTTTCATAAAAGAATTGAAGGTTGGGGTGGATAAATAATTCACCCCAATGTGCACGCTGGGCCAGAATGTCCAACTGGGGCTTCCCAACGTGAATGCGTAGGCTCCATCCATTACCCATGCTGCCTCTCTAAGGAGCAGGAAATGAATCCAGAACTCAGGAGCAGCCAGCCCCGCCCGTGGCACCCGACTGGGCCCTAGTGCCTCCCACTCTCCAGCCAGCAGCCCTTGAGGGTGAACCAGCCTCTTATCTCCAGAACTCTAATGGGCACCTGCTTATCTATGAATTTACTAGCTCCCACCTCGGCCTCACCCCCGCCGATCTCACTTTTGATTTAGCTATTTGTTCCACTCCGACTGTAGCACATTGCCAAAAGCTGTGGGTCCAGGAAACTAAGCTCCTAGGCCAAGAGGAGGCTTCTGCCTCCAACGTGCCAAAGAGTCTGATCTCTCTCCCCTATGAAGTACTTTTCAAAATATTTGGGAAAGCATAGCTCCCCTCTCCTGTCCCACCTCTTTCCATCTCCTGCACTCACCATCTTCGAGAGACAGGGTAGCAGGCCAGTGGGGCTGGGCAGAGACAGCCAGAAGGACGGGGGGTGCTCGCTCGTTTCTTTGAGTTCCAAGTGAAACTGTGTTTAATTGGCCTCCTGGTTCTCAAAGGCCGAGTGCGTATTGTTCGTGGCTCATTTTCTCTACGCAGCTTTCACAAAGTGAGCCTTCAAAGGTATCACGTAACTGAAAGACAGAATTAGGCAAGGATGGCAGAATTCTGGCAGCAAGGAGCCCTCTGCTCGTGTTTTTCATTGAAAAGCATATAGAATTACCTTATTGTTCCAGATATTAGCTTTCTGTACCCAGCATATACATATTTAAACAGCATAACAAATGGGCTGTATTACAGAGCACCTATATGTCACCGAGGCCCAGAGAGCCCACGCTGTGCCAAGGCCTAGAGACATCCTTCCAAATTCCCTTCCCAGATTGTCTCGGGGTTCGGGGTGGGCCAGGCTGCCTGGGTTTAATAGCAAACATTCTCGGGGTTTATTCAGACCCCCGTGTAAAACAACTTTCAGTTGACTGTGACATCTGCCTGCCAAGGACCAAACCCCTGGCACCACCGGCACGTCTCCTCGTGCCAAAACCCAGAGGGGCCAGGCTGAGGGTGTTCCGCCAGCACCAGAGTGCGGACTCCAGACCTGGCCTTGCTTGCTCTGGAGAACATTATCAACCTCCTGGTACAGGGTTAAGGGTTGGGGTTGGGATATTGTTAGGGTTTTCATCACTAGCGGAAATGTACAGTCTGACAGTCACCATGCCCAAGGATCAAAGGCAAAGCGAGGTGTTATCTTGCTGCCGGCTGTGCTGTGAGTCAAAGCACCATTGTGGTGGGCTGACCCCAAGGTGAGCTGGGGTGGGAAAGAGTCCTCCAAGGACAGCTGCCTGGCTGTGGGCTCATGGGTGATAGTGTTCCAAGAGCAAAGCTTCTGTCCCTTCCTTTCGTCTAACCCTTAAAAAGCTTGGAGTGCTTTGAAACTCGTGTTTGATTGACAGGGAGGGAAGTGTGTCCATCTGTAGAAAGAGTCGCCTGGTGGGAGCGAGGTGGTCTGTATTATCACCCTACATCTGCCACTGGTCTGCTTTCTTACTGGGCTGAGACCCAAGCTCCAGTCGTACTGACCCCTCAACCAACCTTTGCACAGATCACAGTCCCTCGTGATGGGGATCATTTGCTCTGTCTTCCCTGCTGGAGAACCCGAGCCTTTATCGCCTAGGCTCCACTTAACTGTGCCTCCTTTCTGATGCAGTGCGTATCCCCATACTCCCTTAAAAGAGTCATCTGCCCCTTCTTCTGCGATTCCCTTGTTAACATTTTACGGCAGTGTTTACCACCAGCCGTTGTTTATGTGTGTGTCCCTGTTGCATGTCAGCACCTCGAGGGTGACCTCTTCGCTCTGGTCTCCAGATGCCTATTCTAGCACCTGGCAGGCAGAGCTGAGTAGACATTAGGTAAATGAGTGCACGCATGAGAGAACAGGTAGATGAAAGGGACAGAGGGTTGTCTGCCTGCTCGGAGGGAAAGCACTTCCCTTGGCGCAGGCATGTTTCTGCAGGAGGTAGTATCCCCCAGTCTTCTGGTTGCTCCCATTTTCCACGTGTCTGCAGTTGCTGCGGGTGCGGGGGCAGGGGGGGGGCGTCTGTGCTCTCCAGTTCCGGGCTTCCCTCCTTCTCAGATTCGTATACGCTCGGCATTCAGTGCTTATGGTTCAAGGCCTGTGCGCCTCAACCTGTTAAAACTGGAGTTTCTTACTAGAAAACCCTCCGTCCCCTCTCAGGTGATAATGCCCAGCATCTTCTGACAATCTCCAGTAGGCCATTTCTTTCCTCTCTGTATAAGATGTGGTTCTCATACAACCCCACGTGTCTGCAGCTCCTCCAGCTTTTCCTCTGGGCTTTGGCCACCTACTAGATTGAAAGGCCTGAGCAAGGGCTGGAGTGAGGGCCCTTGGGCCCTAGGCCTGCTGACAAAGAGGGGTGGGCACAACCCCTGGGTGCTGTGGCCCAGGGGAGCCAGGAGACACAACCCAGGAGCTAGCAGATGTTTCCAGTGGTAGACAATGGACGGGAGAAAGCCATGGGAAAAACTGTTCTTTCTTCCGTACCCCATGTATCATTTTGAGACAAGGCAGTTCATATCACGTGTTTCTCTCCAAATGATGTGAGAGAAAGAGCAACCGCCCATGTTGTCATGAAACTACGCCTGAATGGGTACTGCACACCCTCGTCTTTGCATTGGTTGTCCCCTAACTTCTCCTCTGCTGTCCCAGTTCCCTGGGGTGCCCTCCACGTGTTAGTGACAAGCTTTGGCCTCAGTGTCTGTCTTTGAGGGAACCCTGCTGGCTGACGCAGGTTGGATTGGCCTTTTCTGTGCCGATAACGTCGTATGCGCATCCCCCTCTCCCTCCGCACAGCACCGTATCTGTCTATGGGTCTCTTTCTGCTCCTGGATTTCGTGTCTCTTGAAGGCAGAGATCACACTGTGTATTTTGAATCTCTGGCACCTAGCATAGCACCTGGCATAAATTAGGACTCGGAAAATAGTAAATATTTGCCAGATGACTGGCCGTGAAAGAGAGCTAGGTTTTCTCTGATCAGAGAGAGATTCCAACAGAGCTAAGGAATACTTGAGATGGCTTGCTCTTTCCATGTGTGGTCTCTTTTGGCTTCACCTCTCTTGAGTCAGGGATGATGCTAGAAATTGCATCATGGTACCAGAGTATAATTATATCCAATAATTTTTATAAAAAATAACTACAATAAGCTTGGCACCTACATGCTACCCTGCTATTAGATATGCTCCATGCATAATCTCATCGAGGTAAATATGTCATTATATCCTTGGGACTTTTTGAACATATATAACTGGGCAACTGGTCTTGACTGAAGGCTTTCTTGAGAGTATATGAAAGGTGGTTTTGACTGTAGTTTTTAAAGTGGGATTTCTCCTTGTGGTTAATACAGTGTCTGCAAACATCTACCCACTGGCACACAAACGCCCAGTGGCAGAACCGCCTGAATAGAACAAAACGAGAACAAAAAGCAGCTCACGTCCTCCTTCGTTGACAAAGGTGACTTTGTATCTAACACTCAGACTCACTCTTGCCCACGTGAACATGCAGATACATTGTGCCCTGGACTCAGGCCCGTGGAACTGGTCCCCTGTGTCCCTCGCATCTCTGTGGTTCCACGGAGGTTAAGGAGCTCAGCGAGATGTAGCAGATAGCTTTGCCACCAGGGCACGGCAGACAATGACGAGATTCAAAGTTGGGTTTACCCTGGTCATAAATCTTCTGAAATTGTGGAAACATTTTGTATTTCAGAGGCACAGTTTCTAGGGTAAATTTTATATCAAACCCTTCAATGGTTTAAGAATCCCTGATTCTGATTCTATGTGAATCACCATCTTGGGGTGGACTGTGAAGAGTGGGGTCGGATGTCTCTGCCTCCGAGGCCCCGGCTGGTCCATCAAGCCCTGAAGGACCAGGGGCCCAGGGGCTCTCACTCTAGGCGCCAGAGTTGGAGCTGAGGCAGGACGGAGCTCCTGGTGTTTGCTTTTCTCGCTCAGAAACCGTGAGGGGCTGTGGGGCTGAACCTTCACTCCGGGCTTGTCCTCCGCTGTGGCTCTGTGGTCAGGACTTCGTGTTATGATGTAATCCAGTACAGCTTGTCCAAAACAATATTAGATTTATTCCATTTGTTAAAAGGAAGATATCACTAGTATGTGGCCCTTTTGGCATAATCTCAACTCCTAGTTCTAGGCATGGTTTCAATCACCTGTTGCTAAGATACTGCAAAAAATATTATCTGTTTTTAAATGTTTCTTTTTAATTGAATAAACTGTTGCTTTGAAATATCAGTGCAAAGGTTAAATAGGTCTTTGAAATCATATACATATATATTTTTTTTTCCACTGACAAGAGAGAGATTTCTGAGCATTGTAAGTGGAGCAGCTGCCGTCTCAGTGGAGCTCCTTCGTGGGGTTTAAAATCACCCAGGAAGGAGCACTCACAGCGCAACTGGAGCATGGAAACAGCAGAGAGAGGCTCAACCAGCTCGGTCAGCTCCGTACGTGCCACGGATGCTGGTTGCAGCCAGCGATGCCTCGGCGAGGGCATGCGAGAAAGCCCGCGTGGGTCCGCTCTCCCAGTGAGTGCCGCTGTCAGTCAGATTCAGAGTCTTTGGGGTTTCCCAGGGGGCATCCAGGGCACACATCCCCAGAAGGGTCCGGGCCAGCGCCTCATAATCAAAATCACTAACGTTTGTGTGACAACATTCTAGTGCGCATGCTAAGTTCTCACACCCAACTGTGATCAAGTGAGTTCGCCGAAACTGAGGACAACACTGGGGCTTGAAGAGCATTGTTGACTTTTTGTATTACAAATGAGTGATTGTGAGCCATTAATGTTGAGAGAAGCTTGAGGGTGTATACAATACAGAATAATTTAAGGATCCACTTAGACCCCGAATGACCCAGGCTGTGGCAAGGTGGGGAGCCAGGAGTCCAAGTAAATGGAGAAGGCTGGAAGGCGGGGACTGAACATGCACGTGAAGTCCAAACTAGGCAAAGTCGGCGCTGGGCAGCAGGGAGGGACAGAGGTCTGGGAAAGCAGATGACACTCGGAAGTAAGGTAAGAATGTAAACACGTCATAAACGCTAGCGCTTCTCTCATTCCACAGGTTTTGCATTTGTCCCGGCCATCACTCTAGATCCCTACAGCAGTCTCTTGACTGATCTTCCTTCTCCATTCTAGTCTTTTGACCCAATCAGTCGTACACAGCTGCCCCCAGTGTGACCATTCCATGGGCAACTCTGACGTTGCTGCTTCCCCCATGAAACGTTCCGGTGGTTTCCCATGACTGACAGGGCAATTTGCTAAATGACAGGGCCCTCTCCTGTCTCCATCTTATCTCTGAGCCCTCCCTTCTCGTCTCAGGTTATAACAATGCAGTTGTCTTTACATCACTAAGCCCGATGTCTCTGCCTTCGGAATGCTCTCTGCACTGCTTGCTTCCTCACATGGCCAGTTCCTACCTGCTCTGCAAGACTGACATCAGTGACCTCTGGCCCAGGCCCCTGGCTCACCTGAGTGCCTCCGCAGTCTTCCCGTATCCCTGTCAATGCAGTTAGCCCTGTTCATAGTAAGTGTCTGTGCACTCTCATCTTTCATTGGACAAGGAACTTCCTGAGGGCAGGGTCCATTTCTCTTCCATCCCATTACCTCTCAGAGTTTAGAACAGCGCTGGGGGCATGGTTTGTGTCCAGAAAACACAGTTGTCGAACTGCGGATGGAATGGCAAGGTAGACAGAAGTGCGGAATCCAGGCAGTCCCAGAACAGGAAGAAGCGATGTGTATGAACAAAAATTTCCCAAGTGACGTGAATAAGGGTGAGTTTCTATCCTAGAGGTGTGAGAAGTGTTATGAGATAAGAAATGCAGGGCCCTTAAGTTATTCTGACACAATAGTGTGAGCTGTCCTTTCCTTTGCCTCTAAGGGTAGGGCACAAGGGGGCAGAGTTACTTTAACCGAGCAGTAGGGATTTCCTGGTCGTGAGCACATGTGGGGGTGGGATGGCTACGAGAGAGCACTTTTGACAACAGGGCCCCGGGCATCTCTGAGGGCAAAGGAGTGACCAGGAAAGATATGGAGAATTGACTTGTCACGGTCCCTAAAACACAATGCTTTTGGTAGGAGTTTTTGCTACACTCCCCCTCCATGGAGTTAGCTGGATTGTGTCACATTGAAGTCACATTGTCATGATGACCTGGGGATATTAAGCAGAACCCAGAGAAGTCGACTGTGATGGAGTAGATACAGCACTGGTCCAAAAAACAGAAGTCCATCCAAATCCTAGGCCTGCAATTTGCTGTGCTAGGAAATTAGTTACCCCCCTTCATCTTTCATTCTTCTTCTGTAAAGTGGAGATAATACCAACCTTAAGGGGCTATTGTAAGTATTAAATGAAAAAGATGTGCATTTATCTGTCAAATAATATGCACTCAGATTTCTGTGCATGCCTTAGGGATTTTGCTCCCTGGAGAATTGGTATGAAAAGAGATAAAGCAGCATTCTATTCCAGTCTGGATTTTTAATTTTATGGTAGGGAAAGGTGTTACTTCCACCATTGCAGAGTCATTCAATAAAAAATGGCTTGACCTATCCATTTGGAATATAGTACTGAAAAATTCTAAAAGCTGCACTTATATTAGTATGCATCTATTAATAAATATTTTCACTAAATTTTTGTCTGTTTTATGCATTTGTACACAGTGAAGTGTCATTTCGACCTTCTGTGACTAGGAACAACTTGAAATTAAATCCATTCAAAGTAACTCCTCACAGAGCAAAACCATCTAAATATAAGCCCTGCAAGGAATCACAGAGAGGCTGAAAATTAAGACGCTAATTAAGTCAGTAAGTACAACCCTCAGGTTAAAGTTTAACAAGGGAGGAGGGATGGAAAGGGAGGTGTAGGAGAGTGAAAATTCTCATCCGTGACAGGAAGATGAGAGAGAATGTCTGAGACAGTGACTCCAGCGACTAATTATATGTGTATTGTTAAACATAGGAGGTAAATGGCTGAGTAAACAGTTCTCAGATTTGGAAGCGGCTGCCCCTGGAAGGCACTGGGCATGGCCTGAGGAAGGGACAGAGAAGACTGTACATATGTGTCTAGATTTACACACATAGCTAGACGTAAGCATAGATATATGCAAATACCACACATACTGACATTTTATACTTTTTGACATCGTCAACTTCGTATGTGCATATCTATGGTGTGCATATATATGCATATATATATATAAATTATGTAAAGTGAACTTGATATTTAAGAATTCTAACCAGCAAGTTTTAAAAATAATTCCAGCACACACACATACATGCCCAATAGCAAACAAGAGGCCATAATATATGCTTTTGAATTAGGAAGAGTCTTCCACTAGAGAATGTTTAAAATCACTCAAAGAGGGCATATTTCTTCTAATTAAATTTCATAATCTAAACCTGTGTGTTCTCCACAAGGGAAGTGTTTAAGTACCCATGAACACTTAGAGCTCAGTGGTTTCTGACAGAGGTCCTGTTTAAGACTATCAAATACCTGCCGTGCCCCAGGCATGGTCTATATGATGTTTCATTTAATTCTTTCATCTTCACCTCTGTTTTTTAGTTTATCAAGGTATAATTGATATACCAAAAAGCAGTACACATTCAATGTATACACCTGGATGAGCAGGACATACCCATATACCTGTGATACCATCTCTACAGCCAAGGCGCTACCTGCAACACTGTCCTTATATTCTCCTGTGATTTTTTTATTTTTGGTTGGTTGTTTGTTTGTTTTTTTGTTGTTGTTTCGTTTTGTTGGTAGGGGCACTTAGCATGATATCTATCCTCTTAGTATGTTTTAAAGTGCACCGTATCTTCTTGTTAACTACAGGAGCAGTGTTTTACAGTGGATCTCTAGAGCTTTTTCATCTTGCCTAGCACAGATGTTACACCCATGGGAAACATTCCCCATCTCCCTTTCCCCAGCAGATGGCAATTGCACTGTCTTCTCTGCTTCTGTGAGTTTTACCAAGCTGAGAGATCTCACGTGAATGGAATCACGAATAATTGGTCCTTCAGTGACTGGCTTATTGCATTCAGCATAACGTCATCTGGTTTTATCCATGTTGTCATAAATGACAGGATCTGCTTCTTTATGAAGTCTGAGTAATATTCCGTTCTATGTATATACCACACCTTCTTTACCCATTTACCTGTTCATGGGTATTTGGGTTGTCTTTCTACCTTGGCTCTTGTGAATAGGTTTTAAAGTGTATCTTGAAGAATGAATAGAGTCCATATCTGGTTAAGTTTTACATAGCACCCATGGTACTTACAACAGTATTTTTCAATGATGAGCTTTTTGCGTATTTGCTGAACTGGGTTAAATTTGAATAGAAGGGGATGCAAGGAAGGACACTGTGCAAGTGAAGCCCATAGGTAGAAATGCACACGGGCGTTCCTCCTTCTTTCCCTCAGCTCTCCGTTCCTTCTCTTTGATTTACCCGTCTCTTCTCACCTTCAAGTCTAAGGTCATGAGTGTTATCTGATCTTTAGCCGTCAGGTACGCTGAGGCTTTCTTAGGTTCCTTAGTGGAACATATTGTTGACTCTTTGGGCTGAAAGCAGGGCTGTGTTCCACCTGCATCTACTCAGAGATCTGGTACGCATCCAGTATTAACTTGAGGCATGCAGATGACAGAGTTGGCAAATATAAGAGCAGTTACTTTTGGACAAACTGACTCGCACTATAGTCCTTTGCTGGGAATGCCTGTTATCCAGAGGTTGGACGCATCTCTGCTTCTAACGTCCTTGAGGAGACTCTTCCCTCCCAGCATATGATGCCACGTCAGCCTCTGCTGTGTCTTATGAGGTCATGTCAGTCGAGTAAAATTTACTGGGGCATTCAGTTGGAGCTGTAGACCACATGGGCAGACATATTATTAGGAGTTACCTATTGATTTAGAAGCAAATAGCAATGGAGATCTTACTGAGTTAGTATGCTTTGTGTGAACATCAGTCCATAAACATCAAGGTTCTGTGATTTTTACAAAGCAAAAAGGAAAAAGAGAAAACCACCCAAAACACAATGCCATTGAATTGATCTGTTTCCAGCGTGTTTCAGCAGCACTGAACTTGCTGATGTATCTCCATCGTGGAGATGTTCCTTCCTCTAGAACAGGGATGGAGTGGGCAGGGAATTAAAGAACACTGAAATGAGAGGGAAGCTGAGAGTCCGGGTGTCTTGGTCCTGTCCGAGCAAGGTGTCCTCACAGCAGTCGTCGGCCAGGACTCAGTAGTTCTTAAACGGGGCCCTGCTCACATACTAGAACTAATCATTTGGAGATCTTTTTCTGTAAAATATAGCCACTCCAGTTATTCGGCATGGTTTTCTAAAAATGTGTTTCATGTGCCAAGCCCTGAATCCCATATGCTTTTGAAGCTTAGAGCTTTTAATAATTATTACATAAACGTGGCCTGGAAAAAGAAGTCTGTCACTTCCCATGATAGCATATTTTATAATAGAGAAGACTGTATGAGTTAAAAAGTGCATCCGACTGTTGATAGGAATGATGTGCAATACTAGCGTCTTAAACCAATTGGGAGATTACCTTTCTCTTGAGCAAAAGAAATCAAGAGGGAGACAGTCCAGAGAGAGTGTGATAGATGCATGCTATCATCAATGCTCTGGGTACCTTTTATCTTTTGCTGCACTATCCTTAACACATGGCATCCATCCTCAAGATCACAAGATGTCAGCTGGAAGTCTTGCTGTCACATCTATGTTGCAGGGAGAAAAAAGAATGGGAGGGGAGTGAACAAAACGGTATACCTCCCAGCTGAGTCAGACCCCTTAAAGGGCTTTTCTGCACCCCACCCAGTAACTTATTATTACTCACTGACTGCATTCTAGATGCAAGAAACCCTGGAAAGTGTCCCATAGCTGGCCACATTGTACACCCAATAATATAGGAATGTTGGCTAGTAAGAAAGATGGAAGAAGATGGATATTGGGAGTGTAGTTCACAGTCTCTGCCACAAGGCAAGTGGGATACAGGGGAAAACATAAACTGGGTTGTCAGATAAATGCCAGCATTTAATAAATTGATCTGTGGAATCATTTGACCAATCTTGGGTGATTCATTTAGTAGTTGGGTGTCTCAAGTTTTTTCACCTATAAAATTGGAGTTTGCAGTGAAAATTTTGCAGAGGTATCTTCAAAATTAAATAAGATGCCTCACAGTTTAATGTGTTGTTTGCTGAGCAACTTCTGTTGCTCCCCCCACCCCCCAACTTCCTATCAAAATCCCTCGAAGATATGTATAATGATAAAGAATAAAGACACTGACAAGCATGTCAAAGTCTGAAAAGAATGTCCACTAACTGTAAGGAATAGATGATGATAAGGAAAGGAAAAAATAAAAACCAAAAAGCCTTCACCAGGAATGTGAAAAAGGAGTACGTGGAAAAGGACAAGAAGATGCTTAATCCCACAATTCTGTGCTCCTGATGCAGAACCCCAAGGTAAGGATGTTGTCTGTTTTATTTACTCTTTTCCCAGCACCTGTAACAGAGCCTGGCATATGGCAAATGCTCCATGTATATTTGTTGCTCTGACAGTCCCACCAACTAGATCTATCTGGAAACAGCAGCTCGCTGAAGACACTGGGTCAGAAAGTGTGAGCGAGAAAATCCCTGATGCATCGTTGCATCTGAGGGGATCGCTCTTGCATGGGCCTGTGGGACAGGAGCAACAAGGACAGTGCTGATGAGCTTGCTGGGACTGGCAGCTCCCCCACATCGCGTAGGTTGTGAGCATCAAAAACCAACACCCAGAATGACACCACCATAGTAGAAAGAGTAAATACCCGTATGAGTAATAAAACGATGTAAATTCTCAAGAACTATAGAATCAATGTGAACATTGCAGGTATTCAGTAAATGTGTATTACTGTTTACATTTCTTAACACCCAGCGTCCCCTAGAAACAAACAGTAAATCCTTATGGACAGGGATTTTATCACATCCTTTGTTTTGACTTACGTAGATGTATAACTCCTGAAATACTGCTCATTGGACATCTGCTAAAAGTCTTGCTAGTTGACGGCTACAGACTTCGTAGAAGTCCACTAAGAGCCAAAAGAGAGATTTTGAAATCTGAACAGCACTGTATTTTAACCCAATTAAAAACAAACAAACAGGAAAGGGGAGGGGATGTTCTGACCAATGTCGAATCAAAGAGACCTCATGGTGAGTTCTGCTTTGTTGGCGTCACAGCGAGGACAGAACTTGATGGCTAATCCTCGATGACCAGTCTCGAACTGGAGGGGAGGTGTGTGGGCTGGTAGGGCACAGTGGCAGCCACTCTCCAGCCCAGACAGATGTCAGGATCAGCGGAGAGCTGCCCCAGCCCGGTGTACAGTAGAGGAAACAATAAGGTCCTCAGTTTCATCTGGCTGGAAATGGGGAAAAAATGGCATTGAATCAGCTCTCCCTTGTTCCTGTCTCATGAACCGGGAGGTTGGGGATGGATGAACAGGAGGAGGTCTCCGAGCTGGAGGGTCTGGAGCACGTGAAAGAAGTCTGTGGACTGTGCTTTGTCCAGAGACTCTGGTGGTTTTGCATGAAGTTTGCCTCCTGTGTCCCCATTTGTTAAATTCACCTTTCTGATTTCATACAACTTACTTTTATCTCAGCCACGTCCTTCCTAACCCGGCCTTTCTTTTGAAATGTCCATCTTCCTTGAAGCATTGCTTTGTAAACTCTTAATCATATTTGTTTGTTTTAATTGAACAAATATGCTCCGCGTCTTGGGTACAAGTGCTGGCTCCTAATTGGTTACATGCTCGCTTGGCTCGCAGTCTCCGAGGATGGAGTTTCTCTGGTTCTGGTTGGGTGTGTGCAGGGGGAGATAACTTTAAAGCTTGATTAAAGCAAGTTTCCCTAATGTCAGGGTTCCCTCGAAAGAAACAGGCGTACTCCTGGAGGAACAATGGAGGCTTGCTTGCGTTTAGAAAGTTAGAACAGAAGTTTAAAAAAACAACCCTTGGTCCAATTTTCAACAGGATTGTATAATGTCCAAAAAATGAAAAAAATCCCCCCCACTTGTAACCACAGGAAGCCAAGCATTACAGTCAGAAAACGCCCAATCCCACCCCCAGAATGAACTGCTCCATACTGTTTTCCTTCGTGCCTGCCGATCTCAGATTTTCATTTTCTGTGCATTAAAAAGGAGACTTAAGAAAATATTCGTTAGCGGTTTCTGTCTAAATCTCATCATCTAATTACTTTCACAGTGAACATTTGAAATGGCACAAGCAATTCTGCCAAGAGCCTTCTCTCTCTGGATTCCAGGAGATGTTTCACAATAATTAGAAACCCCAATGGGTCTCTTAAGAACCTTTAAAGGGTTCCATATGCAGACTTCCATATGAAGTGGTACAATGTGTAGTTCTTCATTTTCCACAATAGGGCCTGACAGCTCTTAATGTATATTATTACATTAAATGAGATGCACATTAGTTGGTCAGACTGCTGGGTAGCTGGCCCCAATTCACTGAGAAACACAAACCAACCTGGCAACCCCATTCTTTGCTCCCAGCCCGCCCCACCCCCACCCCCACCGCACAGAGTACTGTTAGCCATTGTTGAAGTACTCAAGTACTAATGGGCTTCTTGGACCTTGTCCTTGAGCGTGAGTGGGGTTTTCATTGATTTTACTGGAATTGTAAGACGCATGAACGTATCTCGGTCAGAAATCACTGGACCAAGCTGGGGGTCTGTTTTCCACTGCACGGCTAGCAGACTTTTATTTGTTCTTTGGGAGGTGTTCTTTGGGAGGTAGTTACAAAAGGCCCAAGGCTCAGTGGGTCCTCTATTTTACATACGTGACTTGACTGGATCTTAGCATTCCTTTATGCATTGTTGCTGTGACATTGTGTGCTAAGATAGCAGAAAATAATTACATGCTGACAGTATTGGATATCTTTTCAGAAGTGTTTATTTACCGTGTTTTGCTAAGAAAGGAGCACAGCTCACCAACCTTATCCTCACTGAGAGAAGTCAAATTGGTATTCTTTTTTTGTTGACAGTAAAATTACTTAAAGGTTATGCATGGTTTATTGGGTGGGTAATGAGTCTAAACTCTTTGGTCCCTGGTTGGTGACAGTTTAGGTGACTGCTTCCTGGTGCTTTGTGTATCCTAATGAGGTCAGGCTGTGTAACTCAACGAGACCTCCAGGGAGCAGGGCGACTGATAGCGTAGGGGGGAAAAAGAGCTTCTTTCCCTGAGCATTTTATGTCCTCAGTAGACTAGAGGGCTCTGTTCTAACTTTAAAAAAATCTGTGACTTTTTTGAAAAAATCAAAAAGATCTTACCGGTATTTTTATCTGGACAAATTATAAACATATCTCCCTCCCTCCCCATTATGCAATGCCCTCTCTCCACCATTGGCCATTGCTATTTTAGTGCAATGACCAATGTATGGCCATTTGCATCTGGCTGGAGGGTGGAGGTGCGAAACAGGAACAAAGACCAGCAGGCCGTTTCCCAATGTTATGCAGGAGAAATGCAGCTCAGCCCAGCATTCCATGCCTGATTATTTGTTCCCGTCTCTTCTCCCTGCAAATAAGTAGACAAATTAGGAATGCTAAGTTTGGGTAGATGCTGTATCTGAATATTCTTTTGAAAATGCTAACACGACACCCTCTCTTATGGAAGAAAAGCTGTGAGAGGAGGACTGATTTTGTCAGAATGCTGAGATTCCCTTCAATATCTGATAGTAATTAGGTACAAAATAGGAAATCCAAGTAAAAAGAGAAACGAGTAATTTTGCATTACATTTAGGAATTGTAGTATCAAGATTTTCTGTGCAGATAGAAGTTTCTCGAAAAACAGATGATTTTTTTGTGTGCCAGTAATAAGAGCTAATCAAAAGATCAAAAGCAAGGGGGTATAAGCAATTGCCTCTTCATAGCTCTGAAACCCTTTTCTTCTTTGACTTAAACTATCATCTCGTGACATATAAAGTGTACAATTTCTCCACCAAAAGCTGTTATTTAACAACCCTTAGCAGGTCTGTTGCCTTCTCCTGTCCCTAAAGCACAGAAGTTGAGAAAGCCACTGAAGATCATTTGAGTTCAGAGTAAATATACAGAAGGCCGAGTATGAATGCAGGACAGCAGGAGTCAAGTTAAGAATCACACTCTCATTCAATCAGGAGAACAAATAAAACATTGGAACAGCTCTTCTGTGAGATACAGCAGTGCAATAAGCATTTGGAGAGAAAGGGGACGGGCCCTGGCTGTCTGAATGCGAGGCAGGGAGGAGTCCATAGGCTGGTGCAGAGGGGACCCCGAGAGAAAGGTAGAGAGGAACAGTTTAAGGAAATGAGGTTACAGGGCTACAAAGTGGCCCAAAAGAGACACTCATAAACACTCATTTACACACACAGGCACAACTATCCCCTGCACACGTGCACACTGATAATGCAGTAACAGATTTTTTTGGAAAAAAATCTGATTGCAATTTTGGACTTCAGCTGCTCACATTTAGCACCGAGTTATTTTCAGGGTGGCCAAATCATGTAACCAGTCCTGACTCCCACGTGGGTGTGTGGAGACCTGGAAATCAATGGTGACAAGATAATGTGCTGCAGTGTCCAGGAAAGGAACCGTGTGACTGGGACAACAAAGAAGAAAAAGTCTGCCTCGAGCTCAGAGGTTCCTGCATGTCTTCGTGGTGCTCTGTGTGTGTGTGGGATGGCAGGGAGTGGGAAGGAAAAGCATCGTGTGACAGCCTCCTGAGGTCACTGTTCGTTCCAACTTTTGGGTAAAAATATGTCACAGCACGAAGACTTTGCCCTGGTCCTCATGAACTCATCGATGAGCGGGGCGACTTGAGGGGATCCATTTCCTCTAAACTCAGAAGAGCAGCTCCCAGAGTGCATGTGGCTGACAGGCAGACAGACACCCTAGTGCAGGGAGGCTCCCCGTGTGAACCAGGGCCAGCCAGCAAATGCTGGGTTACTGGTCTGCAAAGGCAGAAGTCCAGAAATGGAGAGTCTGGGCTTAGCAAGTTTGGTAGTGATTTAACCAAGTGATTTTCTATCTGTGGAATCTGATAAGAAAAAAAAATGTGTCATAGTTTTGTCTCTGTTGTCTAGTTTCTTGTTTTCTGAGAAGTATGTGTTTATTGCATTTTATAAAAGTTTGAAGTAAGAGGAATTAGACAAACAGACAGAACGCGTCCTCTGTCCCAGATCATTTGAGAAGCACTGGCCTGACGGAAATGTCCCAGCAATCCACGGAATGGACTGAGACGTCCCCTCACATTTGCGCTCATTGTCTGCATTTTAATCTCACATCTCTAGCTTCCCTGATAGCTGAATGTTTAATGCACTATAACATAACGTGTCTTCGTTGGAATACGAGTCCATAAAAACTGTTCTGCCAAAATATTCAGGGCCAAGTACAATAGAAAACCGGGGCATACCCTATACTCACCGACTGTCACAATGCCAGTCGTCGTGCTAAAGATTCTGAGAACCTTGGCAATAAACAGAAAGTATCTGTTGGACACAAAACTTCCCTGACTTATTCGGTCACAGAGCTCCTTGTATCCCGTAGCATCTTAAGAGACATTAACTTCCTGTGCAACTCGTGTTCCATGAAACGTAAACTGGAAAACACTTCTTCTGTTTATTCATGACTGGAGACCGCAGTCAGAGCTGAGAAGAAAAAGAACCAGGTGGCAGGAGATAACGTTGCAGGGAAGAAATGGGCAGTGCTCACACTGTTTAATCACGACCCAAGCCATGTGCTGACTCCGTTCAAACTGGCTTTCAGGTATGAAACCGGTGACTTCTGGCTCTTTCGTCCCCCAACGTGCCTTGCCAAACGGGCCTGCCTTCTTAGCAGGCTCTTCCTTCCATACTTAGAGAAAGACTTCTCCTGCCCCTGAGTCTTCTTCTGAGCCTTCTTCTTCTGAGCCAGATGATGTGAAATTTAAGGTTTTGCTAGTTCCTGACTTTTCAACATCGGTCCTTTCTATGTACTTCCAGCATGGAGTGAACCCCCTCTGATTTGGACTAAGAAGGGAAGAGGTCTATCTAACTTGGTGAGAAGCCTGCTTTATAGGATATCTAAAAGTGATGCAGTTTCAGTTTTTCTATTTTCAGAAGCTCGTGGTGGCAGAAGCTGACGGTGGACGTATGCAGTTTCTGTTGTGCAGACAGACATTGCAGGCTCCTATTAACTGAACTTAAAATAAGGTTTTGCATTAAGTTTCAGTGTCTCCCTTTTTTCCCCATTTACAGTGATTATAGAACCATGATTATAGGACCACTTTAGTTTGCTTTAAAAAATCATTTCTACATAAAGATACAGTACTTTTTGCAAGTCCTATCTCAAAAACAACTCTTTAAATGAGTGGACCTTGAAAAATGACGCCTGTTTGCACTTGGTCTCCTCGGTCACTGGGGCAGGACCTATATGGGGCATGGACAAAAGCAAAGATTTCAGAATTTCCCTGCTCTTCCTTTCCAAGCATTTACTCTGAAAAATGGTCGTCATTTTTGAGGCCAAAAGTAAGGTACCTCTCACTGTCTCTTCTCATCATCATCCCCCTACTTTATCCCATAGTGATAATCACTGCGTGGCATTATATTGTGTATTGATTTGTTTCCTACATATTCTTCTGCCTCTCCTCACTAGCATGGAAAGCCACTGAAAGGGGTCAATCCAGTCTGTGTGGTAGAGTATGGAAGAGGGTCCACTCAGAATTATCAGGTATAAAGTGGAGGCCCAAGGCCCTGGAAGCGAGAAGAGGTGTCTAGAACAGTATCCCCACCAGTTGTCCTCTTCCCCACCACCCTCCCACAGAGCACTGGGCCCCCCAGCCAACAAAACAGGCATGCACTCCCTCTGACAGTACTTAACTTACCTCCTGAGAAAGACTAAGTCTGGTAAAGGTCCTATCAGTATGGCACGTGGGCCACCCTCAGCCTAATGAGCTACCCCACGCTGTGTGCAGACTTTCAAGTAGAACCTTCTTGTTCACAGTTTTGACACCAGACGTCGTTTCCAATGAGTAATTAGCTCATCAAGAGGAAAGGCACATGAGAAGCACCCTGTTTCCACTACCTAAAAAAAACCAATAGTGTTCTTCCTGTCTGCATATAATGGACAACCAAGATTTTACCAGAAATATGAGGAAAATTAATAGCACTAGTAAAGAAAAAAAGCTTAAGCCCAGATCAATGAAACCTCACGCAAACAATAGATAATTCATAGGACATAAGTGAACTGTTAGAAATTCTAAATAATAGAAAAATTCAGAAGGATATTGTTACCTCTAGAAAATAAGAGTTGACGGTGGTAATAAAAGAAAAATGAAAATACTATAAATGACCTCTTGGAAATTAAGAATTGTTTGCCCAATTCTGGTGTTTAATAGAATGGCTAGGTGCCAGCCAACATGGACGACCTCTTCTAGAAGGGACTAAGAAAAGGTAGGTATGACAGAAAAAGTAAACTATATAGAGCACTAAAAACATTGACATTCAGTAAAATCCTAAAAAGAGAGAACACAAAAAAATGGAGAGGAATTTAAAATAAATAAATGATAGAAAACAGTTTACTAGAGCTGTAAAAAGATACGGTCTTTAAAATCAAAAGGAACCTTTAAGTGGTCTCAAGGTAGGAATTTATCAGAGTTGTAGAAAAATAAGATTTTTCAGTTCAAAACTAATATCCAAATGACCTCAAGGTAACACATAAACACATACACAGGCAGATTCTTTTACTCTTTTCCCAATATTTCAGAACACAAAAGATACAGAGGAAACCCTTAAAAGGCAAAATTGCAGAACTTTGGAGGACTGAAATCAAACTGGCATCAGGATTTTTATGGCCAACAGTGGATGCTGAGGACAGGGGAGGGACTCCTTCCAGGCCCTACGAATAATTGCTTTGAATCTGGAATTCTACATACAACTACAAAACTGGAAAGATCTATTTCAAAAATTTCAAAAATCTGAGTGTGATAAAGAAAGCGTGAGGCATGAGAGATATCGGAACTGGCTGAGAGGTGCAAGGGGAATAAATCCCACGGTGACATCTGGGCTAGTCCAGGAAGCTGGTGATCCACAAATAACATTTTTTAAGAACAAAAGAAAAGATTCTTTTAAATTGATATATGGGATAAGCAAGAAGGTTTTACTTGTGTGGCAAAAAATAGTCATATATATTTCCTCAACAAGAATAAAAGAAAAATAATTAACAATGTCTTATATTGGCATATTTATATATATTTTGCTTATTTGCATACAAAAATCATGGTGAAAATATGAAGTAAATGAAATGTGTCATTTAAAAAAATTTTATGGAATGTAAGAAATACTCCATGATTTCATTTATGGTTTCTGGTTTCCTGTTTGGCTGAAAAGGCATTCCCTACCCTGAGGTTATATCAATATTCTTCTAAATGATTTTGTTTAAATAATTGTGCTTTTGTGTTCATTACACTTAGATTTCTAATCCATATGAAATTTATTTTTACATGGAGTGTAGTAGGGATTTAACTTTGTTTTTCTCCCACTGGGTAGATAATTGTGCCAACATCAGTTATTAAACACATCATTCTTTCTTGACTGAATTTAAATACTCCTTTTATTATTTTATTCGATACTATAGGAAATAGCTTATGCTTTAGGCCAAAGAAACCTGAAAGCAGGTAAAAAGACTTGGCTTTTTCAAGGAGAGGAAATAGATATTAATAAGGTAAAACAATGAAAAGTCATAATCAAACATAAGTAGGTGTCATAATTTAAGTCCAAAATCATAGAAATAAAAGTAGAACATAGGATTTTATTCAGAGATGACAATCTCAATGATTCACAGGATACAGAAAAGAAGAAAAGGGTGGATACAGAAATGTAGAACTATAAAATAGTGTGAAAAATAATTGCCAAGAGAATGGAATGCACACTGATCGTCAAGTGGTTAATCTCACTAAATAAAATACAGAGCTGTTCAAAATGGATTAAAAATATACACATACACATACAGACTCTCTCACAACAAGGAGTTTGTTTACTGAATGAAGAGGTACATTCATGAAGAACATGGGTAAAGCTTTAGACAAAATGCAACATCCTTTTCTGATTAAAACAAAATTAAAACAACTCTTAGCAAACAGTGATAAAATGGAACTTCTTCACCCCGATAAAAACCTCTGAGAAAAACATACACCTACCTTTACTCTTAACGATGATTGTCTCAACCCACACTCTTCTACTAATATCAAAAACAAAATAAGAATGTTCTCATTCTTTTTAAAAAGTAAATTTATTGGCTAACATTGCTTAGTGACATTATGTAGGTTTCAAGTGTACAATTTTATGGTACATCATCTGTATACTGGTCGTGTGCTCACCACCCAAAGTCTAGTGTTCTTCCATCACCATGCAATGTGATCCCCTTTTCCCTTTTCCTCCCCCTCTCATTCCCTTCTCCTCTGGCAACCACCATACTGTCATCTGTGTCTCTGAGTTATTTGTTTTCTTCGTTGGTTTGCTGCATTCTGTTCTATATCTCAGATATGTGTGAAATCCTGTGGTTTTAGCCCTTTTACATCTGACTTATTTAGCTTGGTATGTTACTCTCAACACCCATCCATGGTCTCATTCTTGCTGTTTTCCTGGTGGTTCTAGCCAGTACAACAGAGTAAGAAGAAAGAAGATACACAGACAAGGAAGGAAGAAGTGAAATCATCTTTATTCATAGACAAGTGCTTATTTTTGTAGAAAGTCCTATAGGATCTACAAGAAAAACTATGGAACTAAAACCTGAGTTCAACAAAGTTGAAAGCCACAAAAGAACATACAAATATTGATGTATTTCTACATACTAGTAACTGACAATAAAAATTGAAATAAAAAATAATGCCTTTACAAAAGTATCAGAAGTAGGAAATGCTGAGACGAACCTTACAAAAGATACACAAATCACAGACACTAAGCAGTACAAACACTGCTCACTGAAATTAAGGCCTAAAGAAATGGTGTGATAGCAACGGATGGGTCAGAAGATGCAGACTTGGAAAGACGTGAGCCTTCCCCAAATTATTTGAAAATTTTAAGATGAACTCACTAAAATCTCAGTGAAAGTTTTTATAGAATCGATGAGATGATTCTGATATTCATGTGAATTCAAAGGACCTAAAGAAGTGAACATCTTTGAAAAAGGACCCTAGTTGGAAGTATAATACCCGATTTCAAGACATACTAACGTTTTGTTAATCAGGGCACAGTGGTGTTAACATAAAGACAGACAAATAGGCCAACCGAGCAGAACAGACTCCGGAAATAAAATCACACATGTGTGAACAGCTTATTTCTCACAAAACGAGTGTTGTTCTTCATCTGCCTTCTGTTTGTATTGTCCTGTTTCTCATTTTTGAATGGAAAAATATGCTCCAGAGGTTTGCTATTATTTTATGACCATGAATAGTAGTCGTAATGTTCTTAATTTGTGATTATCTTTGAATGGAGGGAATTCTTGTAAAGGACGTTTATGAACAGGTCTTGTGGACAAGGGAGCTGTGGAGAGAGGAAGCTGGGATTGGAAGCAATTCAAGCTGCAGGCCCGCAGGGAGGCAGAGTGTCTGTCTACACAGCCTTGCTCCTCAACACTTTGCCCCGCAGGTTAAAATAAGATCCAGGAGGAGAGAAAAGCTCTTCTGCTTATTGTAAAACTAAATGATACTCCATGAGGCCAGTGCATGAGTGTATCTATACGTGTGTGTCAGCTGGGGGAGGGGGGTCATATGATCTTAGTTTAAGTTTCAGAGATTTGATTCCCATTCTTTCTTTTTTCTGCCATCTGCTTATTCAAAAATGGTGCTTCTTTGCTCTATGCAACCCGAGTTTGCCTGCCATTCTTTAGTCTCAAAGCGGAATAGAGAGGTGCATACGGGGAGTCTACACACCGCTTTTGCTTGCATCATCTCAAACAAGGAGTCTCTGTACTCATCATCTGGCTCTGGCTCAAGATCCTTGAAGGCAGGTGCCTCTTCTTGGTTTCCTCTCTTACCATCCTTCCCATTTTATTTCTCTCAACAGCCCTTATTTATTCATCGTGGTTCGAAATCATAAGTGTTCCATAGATAGGTCAAAGGCAGCATGGCTCTTTCGGTTTCATATTCTACTTGTTGACTTTAGTTCACTTTAAAGAGAAAGAAAGAAAGTTCATTTTACTTTCCATCTAAAAATTTAAATAATCTAAGAAATCTTTTAAATGATAATGCTGAGTCCTATGGCTGAGGTAGCTCACTTAAGAGCAATGACAACCTCAGGACCCTGACTCAAGGTCATGCCTTCCAAGTGCTAAGGCACCTTAAATGGAGATACATTTTGCAGTAAAGAGCTCTTTGAACTGTGCTCCCCATTTAGCACAATTGTTATTCATGTACTTTGTATCCACGAACCCCATTTATAAACCGACTGCAAATTATGAAGGTGTGTTCATTTGAAAATGTTAGTTTACCTGCATTTCCTCTGAAGACGATGGGCCGAGTCAGAAGGTGAACTTGAGCACTAGTTTCATGTGCCCGCCTTCTCCTGTGCTTGGGCAGACCTACTGTTCTGGTATGATCTGCACCGGTTATTTAGAGTAGCTACGATCACCGTACCTCCAAATGTTCTGGGACACGTGGCTCCCCTGTGGACGGTTGTTCCATACGCATTGACTAAGGACTAACTAGGAACTGGGATTGAGGGGCAAGGTGACTAAATACACTCAGACCCTTCCGTCAAGGGGATTCTCACATGAAGACAGTTCAGTTAGACACGTAATTAAAATACAAAGCTCGTTTCTAATCACTGCCTCATAGGATTACGGTTGAAATAAGAATATGAAATGGCATGCAGTAAACCTTCAATAACTATTAGCTCTATTATGGCTATTGCTGTTATCACCATCGTTATCAGTGCAAAGAGGTAATGACAAAATTCTGAAGGGAAGAGTTGGAAGAATCTTTTCTGTACCTAGACTGGCCCCATGGGTATTGACAGGGACCACACCGTGGTCCTTGGATAAAGGGTGGTCTGTATGGAGAAGCGGAAGCGGACAGAAGGGCCAGGGTCACAGGAGAGGGGCTGTGTGGGCGCTGCTGCCTCTGGTGCGTGGGGACCAACCCTGCTTCAGTCCTGGGTCCCGTGCGTTGACCTTTTGGTCCTGTTTCATCCTCTCTCATTCTCTCACTTCCACTTGGCCTGTTTTCTTTAGCAGGGCATTTGGCATCAGCCTGGTTCCTGTATAACAATTTTGAGAGGATGAGAGACGTGGATCGAAATAACCCATCTAAAGTTACGATGACCTTCTCCCATAATGTATTGTAATGTGGTGGTAATGATAGATGCACTAGCTTCTGTATTTGAAGTTAAAAGAAAATTCAGTTGTGTTTTCTTTTCACCATCCACAAACTGTTATTTTGTAATAACAGAGGGAAGAGTTTTCTATAGCAGCCTCGTCAGTGGTTCCAAACTGGAAATAACATCCAACCACTAACTGCTGTTTAATTTTTTTTTGTTTTCACTTTATTTCATGCGTAACTATGTTTGCACAGCAGGGCAGCAAACATCTGAGGAAATATCACTTGGAATAGCAAACAAGCTACCCTTTCTGCCTGGGGTTTTGCCTCTGGTGGGTCTACGCAGTCCCAATTCACCAGGAAGGTTTTATGTAAGAGAAATAAGGTCGGTGGGAAGATAAAAGATGGCAAATGGTGCTACTTGCTGAAATAGGAATGCTGTGTTTGTGGTCCTTTGTTTCTCTAGAGCGGACAGAGCTCTTGAGGAGACGGCTCGTAAAGAGCATTCCCGGCCACTGAGCGTGGCTTGGGAGGCCGAAGGAGGGGAGGCCTGGTGAGAATTCATCACGGGGGCAAACCCAGCAGAAAGAAGCCCAGATGCTCAGCGTATAATCTTTACTTGTAACTAAAACCCCAGACAGACTTCTTGTGTTTCTGAGGGATGCTCCTGGTTTTTCTCAGGGGTTTCTATTTTGGGCCGTTGGCACAGAGAGACGTCAGCGGATGTTGGCAGAACCCTAGGCTCTCCGCAGCTGCACCGTGGACACCATCACATTACTATGACTCATCTCTGTCTTTTGCCAGAGGGGTTTTGTCCACCATCTTCTCCGGTCAAAGCCATGCCTAATGACCTGGAAGGAGCAACAGGAATCTTGGGACCCTGAGGAGTTTGTGACTTTGAGTTTGAGGAGCCCACACTTGAAGGAAATGCTGTGGGAGCTAAATTTTGAGAGGTTAAAAGGGAACCATACTACACCCCTCTCTGAACAAAGCATTTCTCTTGCGTCGGGTACAAGGCAGTGGGCTAGGTAATGGTTTGGAGTTTTGTTTCTGGCACCTTCAATGATATAATTTTCCCTCTTCCTTTTCAGCTTACCTCTTGTAACAGAAAGAAAAGCCTAGCATTTACATTTATGAGTTCTGATAGAGTCCCAAGTCAGCATTTAACTACTTGGAGTTTCAGTTTACAGATCTGTAACATGTGAGTAGTAACCACTTCCTCGGGGTTGTTGAGAAGATGAAATTAGATAATTGAGTTTAGTGCATGCAAAATTTTCCCACCAAAGTTCTCCTGGAGGTAAACCTTCGATGTTAGTTTTCAATCGGAGGATTTCCTCCGGGAGAACTTTGCTGGGAAAATCTTAGATGTACCAAACTCTACTGCTGTATACATGAGAGTGATAATTTTTTCTAATACAATATCTTGCTGCGAAGATAGATCTGTCTATCTAATGAAAACTTGACCTGGAGCTATTTCTTTACTCATCTTTCCTTATACAATCACGTGATAGCCTCCCCTGATGTAGCAGGCACAGAGGTTTTGGAACTGTGCTGCAGGCACCATGATGTCCAGAAGGCTGGATGGTGGAGCAATTAATCAGGCAAAGTCCTTGCCTTTAAGCAGCTCAAGTCTGATAATACGATATGATAAAACCCAGTGCAGTTGCTTATAAACTAGCCTGGAGTGGAGTGGAGGAAAGAGGTAAGGCAGGATAAAGTGGGCCTTGGATTATGTAAAGTGGGGCGACATCTATGAAGACATGGACGAGGAAGGAGCGTGGCATATTCAGGAAACGTAACTGGCTGGACGCACAGACTGTTTATCATGCTGGTCTCTCCTTGGAGTTTCAGTGGCCCTTCTGGAACCACGCCAGGAACCATGAATTGTGTCTCGGTTGGGATTCTGAGATGGAAGGGAACAGTGGAAGTGTGGGATCTCCACAGCTGTCCTGAGATGCTTCTCCAAGCCCCAGAGCTTGGACCCGCACAGAGGACACAGATTAGCTAATGTCCCAGATAAGAAGGTTTTGTTAATCTTGTGCAAGGGGATATTAGATGTAATCTAAGTGGGTAAATTTGGAGGATCAACAAATCCACATTAAAAAAGAATGTGACTGATTTCAGAACATGGTTTAGACAACTCTGAAAGGAATCTCCAAGGAAACCAGCCCAACCCTCTGTATCCTAGATGTATTCAGAAACCTAAGAAAAAAGCGAATAAGACACTTCTTTTCTGAAAAATGTAGAAGGGGGCCATGCATTCTTTGGTGATGTGCTCCAGAAAAATGTTAACAAAAGATGGTTTTTACTATTAAACCTTCAACTGACTTTGGCCTGCAAAACACCAGCTGGCTTACATTACTTATAATACGCTTTGGTGTGTCTCTGATGATAAATATGAAAGGTCCTTTAAGACATACAGAAATATTAAGCAACTAAACATGCTTGTCCCCCCTCCCTTTGGAAATTTAAGATGTCAAAAGGAACATGGAGGCCTTTTAAACATAGGGAAAATTATGTATAGATAAATCACCTGTGTTCCCACTAAGAACCAATGAGTTCTCTCCTTAAAGGGATAAAATGATTGAATTTGAGCTCCAAAGTTCAGGACTTTGGCCTCGCATAACCAAACCAACAAATGATTTAAGAGACCCACCTTTCATAACTCAGCTTCAGTCTATGTTCCAAGCAGTATGTCACAGGTTTATTCTTGTTTTTGTTTTTGTTTTCCCCACCAGAACTCTGCAAGTAGGCAAGATAGGTCTTTATACGCTGGTACGAGCCTGGCATATTCCTATTGCCACCTCTTTGCTTATTCTTTCTGGGAACAATGCCTTACCTGGCCATTTCAGTTAACATCTATCTGCATTTCTGCTGGCCTCCTAACTGAAGAACTCTAAGTCTTGTTTTTTTCCCTGCCTGTCCTCTGGGACCTAGTGCACTGCTTCTGAGGTTAGTGGCCTTCAGGGACAATCCGTCCTCATAACCAAGGGTGTATAGGCTCAGGAAAGCCCCCCTCTTGCTCAACTCTGCCTCCCTGTTACATGGAGCTGGGTTGGAGCGAGGGGTTGGAGCGAGGGATTGGAACAAGGCACCTAGAAGTCTGGCCAATGCAGCTGCCAGAAAGTTCTGTACCTGACCGGTATAGGCAGTTGTGAAAACTAAAGGTTGGGAAGGTCAAGTCCCCAAAACAGTGCCTGGCATGGAGCAGACATTCAAAACCTGTCTCTTACCTACAGAGTTGCCATGGCAGCCACTATGTAAAATGATGGACATTTGTAAATGGCTGTAGAGTTTCCCACCCTTTGCCCACATGATCTCAAGTGAATCATGGCCATGTGCAGCGACCGAGACTCCTCCAAGGTCCGATTTCCCCTCAATGGGTAGTTTGGAATGAGAAGCTCAGAAACTTTACTTGATGTCCCCAAGCTTCCACCCTCATGAGATAAAGCTCAGAGTTGAATAGAATGTCTGGTGCAAGTGAAATATTCTTAACGTGCCCTGGCTGGAGTAGCTCAGTGGATTGAGCGCAGGCTGCAAACCAAAGTGTCGCAGGTTCGATTCCCAGCCAGGGTACATGCCTGGGTTGCAGGCCATAACCCCCAGCAACCGCATATTGATGTTTCTCTCTCTCTCTCTCTCTCCCTCCCTTCCCTCTCTAAAAATAAATAAATAAAATCTTTGAAATATTCTTAACATAATGGATGGTTCTACATGGTTGACAAGAAAAAAATCATGGAAAGCAGCTTTAAACAAGATAAATCTTTCTGAGGCACTCCAAATTTGCTGAATGTAACATCTCTGAGGCTGGGAGCAGCAATCTGTATTTAAAATTTTGCCTCCAGTAGTTCCAAGCTAACAGCCCTGCAGCGGGAGACAAGTCCTTGGGGTGCAATTGCTTTACCCCCACACAGGTCCCTCCACAGCGAGACTGTGCTGTCGGCCCCCAATGCTCACCCTGGGGGGGCGGAGCTGGGGCCGTAAGAGCTTCTGAGTCTCCTCTTTAATAGGCTAAGAAAGTGGCCCTGTGTTCATTCCCATCTTCTCCAAGAATTTTTCATTTAGTTATTATCCAGAATTTGCTTCTAACAACTTAAGACATCCTTTTTTAAAAAAAGAATTAAGAAATAGATCATTGTCTAGTCCATGGTGTTATATAGATTCTGGGAACCTGAAAAATAAATTCGAATCTTTATTTTCATTTCTCAATGAAAACAGCACGTGAATGGAAAAATGCTCTTGAACACTATAGCAAACAGAGGCAAATGGCAAAATAGTTTCATACGTGATATGAAACTCATCAGAGGAATTAACAAGTGTGTTAAATGCATAAGAAACTTTGAGAATTTGGAAGATACACACACACACACACACACACACACACACACACATTCTAACTGCAGTAACACAGTGAAGCTTCTGTCTTGAAGTCATGGGACTGTGTGACCCAGGTGAGGTATCCCCCTTCTTCAACCTTTTCTTTCCTCATATATTAAATGTAGAACATCGTATTTGCCCCCTAGTACCCTAGGCGGGATGAAAAAAGATTGTATATATGGACTGTAATTCTGCAGCTGACTCAGGTACGTGAGGTTCTCGACACAGCTAAGCGATGTCTGACCTACTCTTTAGAAAGATTTTCAGTGAAATGGTTCTTCAGTTACTCTGTGTTTCTTCCTTTTCTGATCTATAAATGGATGTGGACTGAGGTAATATGATCTCCACGACCTCTTACAAAGCTGAAGTTCTGTACTTTCATTATTCTAGAAAGGTTTCCTGTGTGACCTCTGGTTAGTAGAACTGTTCTCAGAAGTTATACTGGCCACTGAGAAGTTGATGAAAATCCCTAGATAATCAGTAATATTACATTAAAAGATATATTGGCGATAGTACATAGGATTTCCTTGTCTTTAGAAAATTCTAATGTTAATAAAAATACACTAAACTAAGCTATAGCGAATGCCATTCCTTCTTTGATATAAAAGGAATGTCAAGATCTTATATGACCTTTTGTTTATTCTCATGTGGCAAGAATCATTGTGCAATTGGCATTTTGATGTATCAGTTAATGGAAATTTTCAGGAAAAAAATTATGCAAACTGGAGTTCTCTATCTATCTATTCAGCATTAGATGGATTCTGGGTTCATTACCATAAAAGTTTAATTTTGTCCCCATCCCACTATCTGGTATGTAGGTATAGACTGGGTCAGCAAAAACTCATCAGAGGAATTAACAGGTTCATTCTCCTGCTGAGTTTCATTCATTGGTGTGATTTAGTGGGGAAAAAAGCATTATTTGAAGTTCTTCTGCTCCAATTCTTTTCTTCTCTTTCATTTTCTCTCTCTTCCTTTTCCTCCTGTTCTCTCCCAGTTCTTTCTCCTCCTCCCCTTGCCGTGTCACCAGCTGGTCGAGCTCTGGACTACCATCTCCCATGTTGTAGGAGCCACCCGCAGTGGCCTCGGGAAGCAGCGGAGTGAAAGTCAACGGCGGAGGAGGAGAGGGAGGGCAGCAGGGCCCGGAATCATATTTGCACCATTGACAGCGGAACATAACATATGCTGATGTACATAATGTATATCCCTGGCTTAGACCTTCAGTAAAAGGAAATTCTGCGTGAAGACTCTTCTGCAAACGATATTCCTACAGTGAGTTAAATCACCGAGCAAACGTGGCTTATAAATATTTCCATCCCATTGTTTTTGCAAGAATGTAAGCCACACCTAAAAGCACATTCCTTACTTTGCAGGGAAATATATGGTGATGCACACTGCAGCCCACTATGCCAAGACCTATCCTTGAATTTAATGTTAACCTTGTTTTCCCCTTGCGATATGGCATGATTGCGCAGTGCACCCTCCCATCTGCTGAAACGGAGAAGGGCTTGCATTTTCGGCTCAGATGACTAATATTCGCGAGGAACACATCCAAATACAAACTAAATGCACATTTTTGCATTTGTCCAAACCCAGCCATGAATTATCTCAGGCTATCAATAGAAGAAGAGGAAAGTTGCTATCTGTAAATCCTATTTGTTTTCCCAAATTGCACCCTTGGCAATGGGTGTGACAGAAAAATGTTCAGTATTCCTAGTAGCCTAACCTGCCAAGAGAGATAAAGCCACTTTGATGTCCTGGGGCCGGAGCCTACACAGATTTTTACCCCAAATGGGCCTCAAGCTCCTCTTAGGGAGCAGTGGGCTAAGCTAACCCACCCACTTCCTGGCCCCTGAATCCAGGAGAAGACCGCTGGCCCTGCTGGCTCCAGCCTGTGGTGGACCTGGAGTACATACAGGTAACTGCTCTTTTAACTGCAGTGGCCAGTAATGAAGCTAGTGATAATGACAATGGAAACCGTGATAGGAAAAGTCAGTGCAGTAGTGGTCAATATTATCAGTGCTTCCATTCATTATGTGATCACCATGTTCCAGCACCGTGCCTGCAGGCTCGCATACACCCTTCCATGTATTCTTACCACACCCCTGCAATGAAGCAAGTGGAGCTCAGGGTGGTGACAACGTGCCCAAGGTCACAGAGCTAGTAGCAGGACTGAGACTCGCACCCGCCTTGCCTCTTCCTTTTACCTTTTCTGTGCGGTCTACGCACCCCTTGCCTGTGCTGCTGCCTTTCTCAGGTGAGGCCCAGCACGGTCCTCGTTCTGGGACAGCTGCTCCTAAAATGCCGTTCGCAGCGGCAGCCCCGCCACCTACCACACACCTCTTCTGGAGGCCAGGCAGCAACAGCGCCCCAGAGAAGCTCTGACGGGGTTGCCAAATGAACTGCCTTCGCCGAGGGCCTGGGCTCCAGCGCAGTTCTGGACGCCCCTCCCCTTGCTGGGGTTTCTGTGGCTGCCTCCTGGGTTCTCGGGCAGCCGGTCCCCGGGAGCGACAGCATCAGAGCCACCTCCTCGTTGCATCTCCATCATTCTCCTTCCTGGCCAAGAACTGGTCCTCTCAGCCTAATTTTCTGAGCATATGCTTTGAACCAGCACTAGGCTAGACACTACACTTACTAAGGCCATGAATCCTCCCCAAAATATTGAAAGAAAAATACCAGTCTTGGTGTTTGTTTTTGCTTTGTTTTGTTTTGGCCAATGAAGACAATTACATTAGAGGCACTGAATTTGCCCGAGGTACGAAGTGCTGGTACACCAGTGGTTTTCAAGCAGATTTTCACTCCTTACTTCCAAAGGGAATTTGGCCATGTTTGAAGACACTTCCAGCTGTCACATCTGCCGGGGCGGGGGCGGGGGCGGGGGACCAGGCTGCTACTGATACCTAGTGGGGGGAGCCAGGGGTGCTGTGGAAGATCCCACAATACGCAGGACACCCTGCCCAGGGTATCCGCAGTGCTGAAGGTGAGAACCCCGGGATTAAACAGAAAGGCTTTGGACTGGGTTGTGCCGTGGGGCTGCTCTGGCTGATGACTTAGATGCTCCTAGATGGATGCGGCCTTGACTCAGAGCCTCTGGCTACTCTGCCAGAAAAGTGTCTACTCTCCGGTCACGTGCGGCAGCCTGGGAGCCAGGGTCCTCCGAGCGCAGCCATCTGGCGCTCCAGAATGTCCGTGGCTTAAAGCCTCGACGCAGCTACAACCGATGAACCCCTCTAGACAGGCCAGACGCCCAGAATGCGCAGCGACGGTGAGTCAGGAAGCACCCGTGGCCCAGGAATCTCAGAGCTCTGAGTGCCCTTCAGATGCAGGGAGCCCTCTGTCGAGAGTAGCTCTGCTCTGGGGAATGGTCATACAGCTGGCTCTTTTACAGTGGTTCTTGGCCCGAGGAAAAGAGGAAAAGGGGGCTACCCGTTTCTTTTCCAGAATATAGTCCAACTTCAGTGAGGCAGAGAAGGACGCAGGATTTGGGGCAGTTGCTCTGTCTGGGAAGGAAGATGGAAAGTTTGACTGTGTTTATGCACCATCAGGTGCCCTAACAATTTAAAACACAGAGGTAGTATTCACAATTATTCGACATAAGTGGATGTTTGTTGGGGCAAAACATAAACTGATAGTGTAAAGACCCGAGCTTGAAGCCTTTGGTGTGGCTTAATTCCCTAAAAAGACATGCTACTGAGCCCTTACTACATGCATGCCAGGTACCGAGTAAGGCCTCGGCTGTGTAGATGCCAATCTCATCGGAGGGAATCCCGGAGGAAGAGACGTGAAAAGGAGACAGGGCGATAAGCAGAGTGAGCAGCAGAGCAGAGGCCCTGGGGAGGGCAGGCAAGGTTACGCCTGACAGTCTGGGTTCACGCTGAAGGCAGCACCCTGCCACTGAAGGGCTCCAGGTCAGAACTGGTGGTCAGAAATCAGGGGAGAGCACAGGGCGACCAGGGAGGACGTGACTGCGAGGGCGTGGGCAAGGGTGGACCACATCTGACTAGAGCTGTGGCGGAGGGTGCAGGGAGAGGGGGCGGATCTGACATGTACTTGCGGGGAAGGGCAGGCCGGGAGCTGGTGATGGAGCCGTGACAAGTGAGGGAGTTGAAGACGAAGGATTCCATTGGGCCTTCCTTTCCAGGCACCTGGGTGGGTGCCACTTACCACGACTGGGCTTCCTTCTTTCCTCCTCTGCAAAGTGGAAACAAAACTTTGCCTTTTCTACAAAGCCGTTTTGATGACCAAGTGATAAAATAAATAAGAAAGGATTGTGTAGATTCTAATGCATTATACATATCTGGATATGCGGTGCATGTTCATGATTATTATTATAACGTGTTCATTTCTATGGCTTTGTTATCGACCCCTTTGCGCTATAAAACATGGACCCAGCTCTATGGTAATATCATTTGGGTGCCTTGCAGCTTGCTGATTTCACGGTTGCAGAAAGAATTTACAGAACATACTCGTATAAAATGACAAGGGAGAAGGTGTGGCTCCTTGTTCTCTAGCATGAACTTGGCTCTTCACTCTTGAAATTGACTCTGATTGCCATGAGAAAACCCAAGCCAGCCCAGCTTCGTTGCTGACATGATTGGGGAATTGGGAGTAGACAATGGAAACTGTTTCTCCCATATTGTTTCACCAAGTTGCCAAAGAGCGCCTGGGTCTCACCAGTCTCCGCCTGGTAATTATCCAAATGGCTCTGGGTCCTCCAAACCACAGGAAAGATCCTACTGGCTTGCCGCTCCTCCATGTCCCAGCTGTGACCTTTTTTTTTTTTTCAAATCCCTCTGCAGCTTCAGAGAATAGAATGTGATTGGATGAGCCTAGCCAATGTTGCAAGGGAAATATCTTGGGACCAGTAAACGTGGGCTCAGCCCCAGCTTTGCCACTGAATCAACTATGTCACCTTGAGGAATTCACCTTGAGAAGAATCAGTTTCCTTGAGCATAATTTGGGGGACATAGATAATTGATCCATTTCAGGGCTGTGAGAGGCAGAGGAGATCATGAATACTTTATAAATTGCAAGATGCTGAGAAAAATCAAATGAATGGATGGATCGGCTGAGTAATATTAGTATAGTTCTATGAGGAGAAAGGCTAATGTATATATAATATTATATATAATACATACATTCTTCCTTTGGGACAGGGGATAGTATTTGTTGGGAAAATTATATTAAACTGGAAAATTAGTGACCCAAATGTATCCATCAGTACAATTTTTAAAGCCATATTCCTCCTTGTGGAAGTAGCAATAATATAGCCTGCCTGTGTCTTAGAATGCCCCAGGACTGGAGGTCCCTCCAGGGGGGTCTGTACTCGCACATGCTTTTCAGGAGGCTGCTTTCTGCCTAAGTCCTGGCTTGTTCGTGATAATCCATCCAGGCAGCAGTGGTTTGGGGCTGAAGCCCAGATCTCTGACTTCTCCCTCAGTGCTCTTTCTACTCCACCACATGCCCTCTCAGGAGTCTTTCTACTTTCTGCCAAACATCACAGCGCCCCCCTCGAGCAGGCCAGTGAGGATCAGGGTCCCAGGCTGCTGGTGGTAGTGAAAGCTGTAGGTCTGATGGGAACAACGCTTCACGTGTATTGCTTCACGTTTATTCGCTGCTCAGGCCAGGCAACATTACAGACTCAGTTCACATCATTGGAATTTTTTTCCCTTAAAACTATGACCTCAGTGTTTAAGGTCATCACTGTATACTATTCACAGTTACTCGGCTTTAATTTTTAAAGTCAAGGCAACTAGCTCTACTCCTGCGTGGTAGAGCAAAGGAGTGAGTGAGTGTTAAAACAAGAACTGTGGATCACTCCACTGGAGGGCGAAAGCCCTTCCTCAGACAGCGGGGGCCCTCTTGACCCTGGGCACCCTGACTCTGCTTTCTTCTTGGTGGATAAAAGTGACTTCCGGAGATGGGGGGGAATATAGTGGCATCCTCTGTTTCTCAAAACATCTTGAACAATTTTTTTCCCAAACATTTTGAGTTTGTTAAAATCCAGGCTGCATAGTGCCAACCAGTTTTGCTTAATTTCTAACCCCCCTGAGTATTTAAAGGGAAATGTAATCGGTATTTTTCTGAATCGTTTCATTTAACTCATCAGTGTGCTGTTTCATAAGAGCCGTTTGATGCCAAAGAAGTCCTTCTGCGCCAATGTAGACATTTCGCTCTGGAAGGCTCTGAAGGACTGAGAACAGGAAAAAGAGGAGGGGCGTGCAGGTTCTAGAATCTCGCACACGGAGATCCGGAAAGGGCTGCGGAAAGGTCTTGCTCAAGATCATTCAAGAAACCAGTGGTACCTGTCCCAGGCACTGCTCTCCTTCTGTTCAGAACGACTGCAGTTCTGTGGTGGAGGACTGTGAACTCATGCTCAGCAGAGATTGGCCGGGTGGTGAGCAGGAGACAGTTTCAGGATGATGCCACCCAGCGACGAACATTTCCAAGACGCTCGGCAGTCAACGGCATGACTATGCACCTTTTTGGCTGTGAGAAAGCTTTTGCTCCCTCGGGGTCCAGGCCCAAGGCCTTCAGCAGACAAGAGTATCCCAAAGATAAGAGTTTGCTGAAGCGTTTTTCTCCTTCTGGACCTACTCATCTCCATCAGTTCAGTAGAAGCCCTCAGAGCCAGTTTCTGTTTCTGTGCATGAAAGGTTCAATAGTTTAACACGCGCATACACGCACATACACGTTGCAATGCTTTGAACAGGAGTGTTTAGAGCTAGATTTTGGGAACTGACCGATGCCCAGTAAGAGGAGACACATCAAGCAAACAATGGTGTGGCCACATAAACGCAGGAGCTGCTGATGCAAAGGCTCGCTTAGTGCCTCTTCTGGCCCAGGCCCAGTGTCCAGCGGTTTACACATCTTCAGGCATTTTATTAGCATTAAGCTGACTTTATAGTGATATCTGTATTTTGTGAGGTTACCTACCATGGCCAAGATCGCCCAGCCAGTAAGTGGCAGAGCAGGACATGAGCGAAGACCCACTGCCTTCAAAGCGAACGCTCTTGCCGTTTGTCCGCCAGCCTGTGTGCGCAGACAGTACCTGGTAACTGGTCATACGTTTACAAAAGCAGTACGGCCGCGTGAGTGACGTTCAGACCCGATTAAAGGGAGATTAATTAGACACAGTTTTTAGCTGGAGAATTTTCAGTACTATTTGCTATTTACATATTATATATCTTACATTTGTATCCAGAATTTCCACTATAATAAAAAGGTAATCCTGAAATTCCAGAATGCCAGATAATTTAGTGTCCCACGTCACATAGAATAAATGAAGGCGCATAATTAGGGGTACATTCTAGTGAATTTAGGAGGCTGTGCTCCCTTGCGTGAGTGTACATGCCCGTGGGAAATGCTCACGAATACTTCCTCAACCCCGGCAGAAGCGGATGAGTGCCTCCCCGTGATGGCTGCACGTCCGCAGGGCTACCGCATGCCCAGAGAGCTGGTGGAGCTGCTCTCCGGGTGTGTCTGTGGACATGTGTGGGGAGGGGGTAAGCACTTGCATCAGCAGACTGAGGCAAGGCGACAGCCTTCCGCAGGGCCACTGGGCGTCACCCAACCCAGTCTGGTGAGGCCTTGAGTAGGACACAGGCACAGGAAGAACCCATTTGCTTTCTCTGTTTGAGCTCAGGCATCCGCCTTCTCCTCTCCTCAGACACCTGGGCTCCTGGGTCCGGGGCTTTCAGGCTCACACCGGGACCTACACCTTCTGCTCCCCTGGCGTCCGGGACATAGGCCCCTGGACTGAATTCCACCGCTGGTTTCCCTCGTCCTCCGGCTCGTGGGCAGCAGGCCATGTGTGGGACTTCTGGGCCTCCCTAGCCGTGTGAGCCGGCGCCTATAGTGAAGCTCCTCTTTGATCTATCTATCTATCTATCATCTATCTATCATCTATCTATCTATCATCTATCTATCATCTATCTATCATCTATCTATCATCATCTATCTATCATCTATCTATCATCTATCTATCATCTATCTACCTATCATCTATCTATCTATCATCTATCTATCATCTATCTATCATCTATCATCTATCTATCTATCATCTATCTATCTATCATCTATCTATCTATATATCATCTATCTATCTATCATCTATCTATCTATCATCTATCTATCTATCATCTATCTATCATCTATCTATCATCTATCTATCATCTATCATCTATCTATCATCTATCATCTATCTATCTATCATCTATCTATCATCTATCTATCTGTCTATCTATCATCTATCTATCATCTATCTATCATCTATCTATCTATCTATCATCTATCTATCATCTATCTATCTATCATCTATCTATCTATCTATCATCTATCTATCATCTATCTATCATCTATCTATCTATCTGTCTATCTATCATCTATCTATCATCTATCTATCTATCTATCTATCTATCTATCATCTATCTATCTATCATCTATCATCTATCTATCATCTATCTATCTATCTATCTATCTATCTATCATCTATCCATCTGCCTAATTTCTGTTTCTTTGGAGAATCCTGACTAATAACACTACTTCATTTTCCCTCTTACTCATCTGTTCAAACACTTACTCACTTGCTCGTTCATCAATTAAATTACTCATAAATTCATTAATTCACTCATTTAAAATGATCCACACCAGCTTCCCAATATGGATAACACTGAACTATGCTAGGCTCACGGTACTGCTCATAATATGTGAGGTGTGGTGACTATTTTGAGAGGGAACGTTGACTCATAAATTTGGCATTAAATGCCTGTGTTGTCCCAGGCTGCGTTGGCCAGGCCCTAAGGATACAGCCACGAACAAGGCAGACACGGACGCCAGCTTCACAAGGAGAATCCAAATGGAGAGGCAGGTTCTTGCCCACAAAGTGCCAACAGTAGCAGCCACGAAGACACACAGGCTGTGGCATGGACGGGTGTCTGTGATGGCGAGCACTACATGTGGAAACGAAATTGGGCTTTGAAGGGCCTCGGTTCTAGAACTTAGGGCATGAGCTGTGTCCACTTCACTTCTCCCATAACGGTAACCAGGGATTCTGGGGAGAGGCTCCTGGGTGTCTCAGGAGGAAGGTGGTTTTAGGCCCCCTCATGCCAGAAAAGGGAAAGCAGGTTTTGAAGTCAAGTGGCTGGATTTCAGCAATGCCATCTGAACCTGGTGACCTTATCCTCTATGCCTCAGTATCCCCACCTTGTCCATGAAAATAAAAATAACACCCACCTGCAGAACTGCTATCAGGATCATAGAACTTGAGAAACCCAAATACCTGCCTTACACAGTAAAACTTTGGTTAAGTCTAAAATATGGTTTTAAGTCTCTACTGGCCTTCCATAACCTCTGGAATGCTATACTCTAGGATTTTATTATAATCCAGTTAGAAGTCATTAGCGATGCATTTTCTCACAGAAACAACATAAAAATGATGGGCCTCACTGATAACCCATAAAAGCTCATAAAACTCAAATAACCACAGAGGAAGGAGTAGCTCCAGAATCGGGAGCAGGGCCAGCCACCGGCCGCTCGTCGGGGCAGCCCCATGGGAGGAGCTGGGGCGCAAGAAGTGGGGCCACGGACAGCGCGTGTGTGACGGCAGTGACCATGCATCACGGCCGCTTGGCTGTGGGCACGGGAGCCCTTCAGCCAGAAGTACAGCCAAGTCACGGAGCCCCAGACTTTCTACCGCTTTGGTCTGTGATGACAAAGTTCAGGAGTAGCATCTGTTGTTCATCAGGACTTCGGGAGACTGAAAATGTGTTCTCTTCCTGCGAGACGCGGTATCGGAAAAGCATCACCTCTCCGGACAGATTCACAAGTCTCGCTCGCAGCAGTGTTTCACACGAACACTTCCATGCCTCCGCTTCTGTGCCACGAGCCCCACAACGGCAGAGGCCTCAAGTGCCTTGTCCACCACTGCGGCTCTGATGACCAGCATCTGTCTGACAGACCACAGGCCCTCAACGTACATCACTGAATGAATCAACATTCACTGCATTCCCCATTCACCTGCCATCAGCCTTGTGATCATCAGGAGATTTCATCAGCCAGGCCATACAGGAAGAAAGTTGCCATGTTTTGGGGCACCGTAGGGATGCAGGTGCCTGGAATGCCCTCCTCTTTACCTACCAGATGCCCACTAGTCCGCCAGGAACTGCACTCAGGCCCCTCCTCGGGAAAACCTTCCACTCTGCCACCCGCCTCAGACAGAGGCCGCGATGGGTACTCTGACATTAATAATCATTAGCCTACGATTGTCTCCCTATTATTATTATTTATCACTCCCCCATTATTTTATCATTTTTTGCCTATCTTCTGAACTGGGAAGCCCTTGAGATTTATTTCTCTCATAACATCTAACTCAGTGATTGACACAAAGTAAGTGCTTAACTGGTACAGACAAAAAAAATCTGTCCCCATGGCCCTAAAAAAATGTCCATGCCCTCATCCCTGGAACTGGTACATAGGTTATACAATGCAAGGGAATTAAGATTGTTAGTCAGCTGAACTTAAAATTTCAGGGTTGTCCTGGAGTACCTTGGAGGGCCCAAGTGGTCCCAAGGGTCTTAAAAGTGGAAGAGGGGACATAGGAAGAGGTTGCAGTGATGCAGCGTGAGAAGGACTTGACCCTCCACCGCTGGCTCTGGAGATGCAGGAAAGGGGCCGTGGGCTGAGGGATGCAGGCGGCCCGCGGAAACCAGAAAGGGCGAGGGAGCGGGCTCTCCTCTTGATCCTCCAGAAGAGCACGCAGCCCTGCTGGCATCTCGAGTGTAGCCCAGTGTGGCCCCTGTCAGACTTCTGAGCCACAGCATTTGAGATAACTTTGTGTAAATTTAAGGCAATCATCTGTGGTAATTTGTTATAGTAGCAGAAAGAAATAATGGTAATAATACAAGTGGCATCTCTGAAGCGGCCATTTAGGATGTGACCAACGGCCCCATGCAATGGTGTCCCAGAGAGCCATCGTCAGGGTCCTACCTGCCCAGGTGAGCACGAAGTCTGGTCTCTCGCTTCCTTGTCTAGGAATTCACAAGTGAAGACCCACGTCTGGAGGGCGGATCCTGTTTGTTTCACTGTTCGTTAAGGTCAGAATTCAAGGGCATGCATTTTTGCATGAAACAATCTAACTGCCATCGGGAAGCGTGTCAGTGCCACCAGGAGCAGGTGCCGTAGGTCTCTGCGCATGCTCGTTCATGAGGGACCCCAATGAAGAAATGTTCTGTGGAACAAAGAATCCAGGGCCGATCCACTGTGTCTGCAAGGAAGAGTCCAAGCTAACATTCTGCTCCTGCTACTGCCACACATGCCCAGGCCACTGTGATTCTCTTAGACGAGTTAACCTTTCCTTTCGGGGGTCACGCTTAGCCGAAGTCTAGAACTCCCAAGCAAGCATGCCCTCCCTCCTTCAGACGGGTGCTGTCGGGTCCCAGTGCATCAGCACGGGTCCCACCTGCTGCCCTGCGGCCTGAGCTTCTGGGGGCTGGTAAAGCTTCTGCAGGTCTCTGCCCCCACGGGAGAAGTTGCCCCAAAGAAGAGTCATCCCACAACCCTGGAGTTCAGTGAGTCAGACCGCACAACGGAACCCTGCTCTGGCCTGCTTCGGAGCCACACACAGCCATGCCTCCCGGCCACCAGCAGACACCCAGCGGCTGTCCCAGGACAGGTCCCAATACCCCAGGCTGAAGGACCCAGGTCCAGCCTTCAGCGTTCCCCCTTCCTCCTCTGGCGACCGTGTGGGAGCCAGTCTGACATAATAAGTCAGAACAACTTTATTTTCTAAGGAGCTCACTGTTTTTTCTTCATCGGGGCCCCAAACTGTCTCCCTAACTTTGATTCTGAAAGTAGACGCTAGGGTCTCCAGATCTTCCTTTCAGGACGGTCAGAGCTCCTCACGCAGTTCCCTCCCAGCCTGTGTGCTCTGATGCGCCCCGGGGGAAGCGGCTTTCATGGGGTCCCCCAGCCTCCACCCCTCCCACCCCTCACCTCACACGCGTCTTGTACAGCTTTACCTAACATACCTTAAAGCCATTTCATACTAAGATGCATTTTTAATATGTGTGAATAAGTGGACTTTTCAAAAAGCAGATTATCTTTTTTATATCAAAAAAGAAAAGCCCTCCTCATCCAGTAGCCTCCTGCATACTTGCTAGACCGACTGGTGAGTGCATGGATGGAAAGAGGAAACCCCGAAGGATTTTTAGGGTAATTGGAAGAAGGCAGGACTCATTGGAGGAAGGTGGATGGGGTTGCGCAGGGGTGGGGTTTGATGAGCTTGTTTCCATCCGTCCTGATAAGCAGAATGTCAGGAATGAAGGGACCTGGGATGAATGTGCTACCCAGGAAAGGGAACGGTTGACTGGGGTGGGGACTCCGAGAACGGGGACAGAACTGATCCCCGAGCAGTGCCGGAAGCACACGGCCCTGGAAGGGTTAATAACTCGCCAAGTGGCTCCCTTCCTTGGCACTCTCCCCTCCCCCACGTTGGAAGGTATAAATCATTGACTATCAGGGTAATGAGAAGCAGATTTGCCTCTGCTAATTTCGGGGATATGGAGGTCTTTAGAAAAAGTCTCATAAGACATTGCGGAGTGTTATGAGCCCCACCGCCTTGATGGAAGGCACATGTGGGGTGCAGGCCAGCAGGTCTGGCCTCCGACGTGGCAGATGCTTCACAGGTAACACCAGCAACCCGGTCGTGTGTTCTGGTAGACGAGGAGCCTCCTGCCTTTATTTTGGATTCCAGAGCCAGGGATGAATGAGGAAAACGTAGTCTCGGAGTCTCTCTACATCATGTCTCCTTGTGCTCTGAATAGAGTCAGGAGAGGCTGGGCAGAACCAAAGACTCCCCAAGTCAAAATTGCAGGGCGTGCGCAGAAACAAAAAGTGAATGCAAAAGTGTACTTCATGAGAAAGTAAGTTTGTATAAACCAGAAGGAAAGAGCCGAGCTTTCCCTGAAGAGAGACCTGTCTGCAGGTCCCGAAGCAGGAAGGCCTCACTGAGCAGGACGGGGAGCAGCAGCAGAAGCCAGGCATCTGGACTGGGAGCCTCTCACTGATCCTCAGAGGCTCCCCTGGAGAGATGGCATCGGTCTGTCCCCCTGGTGCAGACCCTCTGCAGGGGCTGGCCTCCCCCGTGCTGGCTGGTCCTCTGGATGCAGAGCTGGGCAAGGGCAGTGTAAGGAGGGCTTCTATTGCACAAGGCTGAAGCATCTGGCAATCATGATGAATATAGGGACCTACTACATTCCTTAGGGACCTCCGACATGTGATCCATTACATTTCAATGTGATCTTCCCATGCAGTGGCAAAGCTTGCGTGAAAAATGGATGTTGTCTAGTGGGTATCTTACACCATACTAGGGAATGGACTATTAGAGTACCACAGAATATCAGGATTGGAAGGGAACTTAGACAGTGTCTTCCAAGTCTTTCATTCCGCCGATGGAGAAACAGAGAATCAGAGGGCAGGTCACCTAGGCTACCTCTTTCACTGAAGGTGTTGGAATATGTTGGACTTCCTAGACAGTATTTGCCTGTGTCTTTATGTAGGATTCACCTCAACATATATCTTTGAAATATATTTCACGCCTCAGAAATGTATTTTTTGTTGTAATGTAAGAGGTAAACAAGAGGCCAAGGAAAGGAAAAGAAGCTAAGATATACTTTTCAGATGTAAGATGTTACTATAAATACTTAAGAAATTATAAGCTGAAAAAAAGAAACAAAATAATTTAAATAAATTTAACTTATATTACTGTAATAAAAGAAACTGCATGATGAAAATTTTAAAAACATATATGAATATTATCAGCTTGATATATTGTTACTTTTCTTTGAGTAGAAAAACTTATAGAACCTACATTAATCATATTGGATATTTGTGCTACCCTCTATGAATTTTGCCTGCCAGAGAACATTTTGGAAGTGATGATGTTAATATTAGGAGGGTAATTCGCAATTGGTTAATTATTCAGTAGCTTAAGTCCACAAATATATGGATATTATTGTAGCCTGGTGTGTGTGTGCGTGTGTGTGTGTGTGTGTGTGTGTGTGTGTGAGTGTGTGTGTGTTGGTGTGGGACTGAATGAAGGGCAGGGTGAGGTTAGCCAGGATCAGAATATCAAGACCCAGAGTGCTGGTGAATACAATATCATGAGGAAACCTCCGTGACTCCAACTGTCCTCTGTGCGCGCTACCCAACGTAACTGATGACCAAGGCCACCGCAAGTTCTCAAGATGAGAGGGAGTGATGCGTCATGCTAGGCCCTCCCACCTTTGAGCCACCTTGCTTTGCTCTGCCAGGGGCTATCTGAAGTGATCCCGGCACGTTGGGGGAAAGCCTCAATCCTCATCCTTAAAATCTACCCCTTTGTTCTTGTGTGCAGCCAAGTCTTTGACCGCACCTTGTCTGCTGGCCTGACCCTCACCCAGAGGGAAATAATAGGATGAGGAAACAAGTTATTAGCCTCTAACATGGGCCTCGTGCGTTGCTGAGATGAGACTGTGCCTGGATGGGGTTCAGGGAGCGCTGTTAACGTTAGTAAGAGGACAGGACACGGAAATTGTAGTTTCACGCTCCTGGGAAGGCGAGGGACGGTAGAGCACTCATACACACTCTCGTCGGGGCCCTTACAAGCTCCTGAAAGCTTATTCCAATGGAAACAAGGAGAGGATGGAGATAGATGTATTTTTGAAACTTCTTCAGAGTTGCTTCCCCCAAACAAAGTCAGAGAGTAAGGGTGATTTCATGTTCAGTTCCCTCCCATCGGATTGAATCATTTATTCTTAAATCATGTGGTTGCAGAACACTGATGGAGACCTCCATTGTACCAGCCCTACGTGACTGCCATGCATGTGGTTTGTGTTCAGCACAGCTCTGGGGACTGCTGCCAGTTTCTAATCTAATACAATATGACATGAGTTGATACATATTATTACATTTTTACTCTATTTTGTAAATATATATATATATATGCATCATCATTCTATAATATTTCACAAGGGCACTCATTGTCAGATACTCTGTTAGCTAACCAAGTGTGGGAACCACTGGACTAATTGAATCTTTGTCGAATAGTTCTCTCTCCAGGAGCCGCCTCATGTTCCAGCCCATCCTAGCCAAAGACACGGGGGAAATGGGCCATGTCTGCTGCCTGCCCGACACTTCCTCTCGCCCAACCACAGTGACTGACAGTAGCTCTCTTTCCACATGTGCATGTCCCGTGTCCTTTTTACAGTAGTCTAAAAGGCAGGAAGATATTCTGCTTTAAACTATCTTCAAGTATGGCCAGTATTGATTGAGTTTTTTGGTGGTTGATTGATTCATGAGGTTGAAATGCCTGTGTGCTGATTTGGGACCTAATGCTGTTGGAGAAAGTAGGATCTTGGAGCCAGAACGGACTTCCAGAGATATCCCCAACTTGGGAGATTGCTGGAGGGCTCAACAGCCAGAAACTCCACAGCCCCTTAGGACAGAAACAGCAGGGTATACAGCTGCTGCCTGGGCTCACCTGTGAGTCACCTCCACCCTGACTGGTGTCCCGGTTCCCCTGGCACTTCCACTAGCCTCTTGACAAAATTTGTATTGAATCCTTCATTCTTATGTATACCCTTGCCCTGATATTGACTGTGACCATCAGATTTCTGCAGCAGAATCCCCAGGACAATGTCAAAGGCTTTTTACACTCTTTAGAACTGTCCTGGTCATTGTTTTTCCTTTCCATCAGAACAGGTTACGTTTGAGGGTTACTCTTCAGTTAGATATCAACTGCATGTAAGAGTGATTAATGTGTCCACATCCCTCTCTGAGGCTCCCTAAATAGATCGGGGACACGTGTGTCCCTTTGCAACTCTCGGAGAGTGAAAGCGTGCAGTGGAAGGGTTCCCCATTGAAATTTCTCGCGGAGAGGTTACAATGAAACTGCAGCCCTCGGGATGGTGATAAAACAGAGGCTCCTTGTTGACAGGATTGTGGCCTCTACATTTTCCATCGGAATCTGGCTCCAGGCCAGGAGCACACCCCTGAATTAGCCCCCAGGCACGAAGTGACAATTGCCATCTTGATGACCCAGGGCTACTTGGATTACTCCAGGCTGAGACTGAAAGTAACAGAGGGAACATCTGTAAATTGTTAGGATATTACATTTCAAATGAAGTTAAGGACATACAGAGCTGATCAGCCGATCTGTTCCTTGGTGTTTTGAAGTTTTCTCTCCTTGCTATTAATTAAGGTAGGAAGCAGCTCAAAGGGTGGAAGCAGCCATCATTTTGACAAATCCAGCAGGCAGTGGTTTACCAACCTGACGGGGCAAAAGCCTCAATTTTCCCAGGGAGATTTTAGAATTCTCAAACATAGTCAAGGTAACATTTCTTAACATTAATTTAAATTTGTAAAAATAAATATCGTTGTTTTCCTACTATTTTTTTTCTACAAAATTTGTAAAAGCTGGCCTCGGAATGAAGGAACACCTGGACTCCTCAGGAAGTAGTCTGCCTAACTCACGGAAATCTCGGGAGTGGGAAACGCGGGCTTGAACAGACTATCCTGAAACCCCACGGGGGCAGGAAGGAGGTGTGAGTTCATCCCAGGGCCTGGAAAGGGTCTCAAACATCACCAGTTGGGTTCTCTCTTCTCTACTCTCTGCTCAGAAAGGTTTTTTTTTTTTTTTACCACCGTTCTAGAAATGTGAGGTCATACTGACCTAAACTCTGCCTCCCTATCACCTTGCTGCTTGCTTCTCCTCATCTCATGCCCCTGAGGTGTCTTCTATTTAACAGTCTTTTAGGGACCTTCAGACACCACCTTCTCCCTCCTGCCCTCCGGGACTGGGCCTTCTGTGGGCCAGGCACACCCAGTCTTCACGCCCGTTCCATGCAAGATCTTCTTCGCTCTCCCGGCCTCCCTTCTTTAGACCACTTACACTTTGCCGGAGATATGTGTTCTTTCAATTGAAACACCATGATACTCCAGGTAAGATAAACATGTCCTTTATTCTAAACACTCGATATTCAGCAAGTAGTAAGTCTAAACATTGAAAGTTTCAAAAGTCCAAAAGAGTAGGATTTCACTGATCATTAGGCAACTTTAGAATTTTTTTCAAGACCTTAAGATACGATACCCAATAAGTAAAAGTGATATATTGCAAATGTATGTGTACAGATGTAGACATATGTGTGCACTCAGGGTGGTCCACTTGATGGAGGGTCCTTATAAACCGCATTAGGTTCAGAAGCTTCCAGAATGCCTTGAGTTCAATTTATGAGGTAGGCTTTCTTTGGGGGTCTAGCACACATAAATAACTATTGATTAGCTTCCTAGAGACAGGTTTTTAGTAGGACTCTGAACAAGGGCATTAGAGAAATGCCCCCAATGGGGTCATATTTGTTGACCTGGGGCTACATAAAAATAGGAGTATTGAATGCTTAATGTCACATTTTATTGCTTGGTTCAGCTAATTTGTCTTGTGGGAAGCAAATGTTTTTGAAAGCATTCCAGAGCCTTTGTAGTGTTAAAGCTCATTACCTTGGATTTCATATGAGCCAAAAAATATACAACCAGCTAAGTGCCCTGAGCCTCAGCAAAACTTCATGACTAGACAGAAGCAAAGCTGTGAGTACGGTGTCATGGAAAAATAAGAAAAATTTAGCCAATGCCTTCTGATAAAATGCAATATAATGAATTTGCTGGATTCCTTTGTTCCTATTTTCTTTAAAATGCTAAAGGCGATTTAAGAAACAGGTTAAGGAACAAGATAGGACATATCTTCTTTAGGGAAATATATGACTTTTCTCCATCCAGCCGTATGAATTTGGAAGAAGACTGGATGTTTTACGCAGACACAGTGCTTTTGTAGAACATTTTTCACTTCTCTCCAACAGAGCCCATCCTGGGACAGGTTCTTTCACACGCGAAATTCAGTTCTAACTCTTGAGGAATTGTTTATCACCATTTTACAGATAAGGAAACTGAGGCTCCAAGTCCCTTCTATGATATTTTTAAATTGTTCACAAGAGCCAGAAGAATGTCGTTGCCCCATCTGGTTCTCGGGATACCCACAATCCAATCCTAATTTACCTCGTTAGACCTTGTTTCCCACTCCCATCTTTAAGGCCCTCTAAAACGAACTTAACGGTCAGATAACAGTCATCACACAATCTGCGTATTCGAACTTCGCTGCCTCTGGAAGACTCTGTCCTTTCGATTCTATCTGTTGACAGCATTCAACTTGCAATTACCTGGATGCCTCGTTCTGCGGGAAGCACTGCCTTGACAGGACAATGCCCATGGTGCCCTCCATGGTGCCCTCCTAACCCCTCGTCCATAGATGCTGAGGGGATAGTAAAATATTTTACTACCAATGGGGAGGGAAAATTTAATATGTAGCACCAAAAGTTAAAGTGTTCTTTTTACTCTCAAGATACACTAACCTATGTATTACAGGACTCTTTACCGAGTGCTATAAATTATGGTACAAAATATACATACAATTATGCATGTAATTTTTGAATCATATTGATATTTAGACACTGCTGGCATGAGCAGTCTTCTGATGCAGGTGTTACTAGCTAAATAATGAGCCTACTTACAACTTTAGTTTGACAGGGAGATGCAATCCCATTTTTAACTTTCTTTAATACATAGTCCTGATATGATTCAGCTTAGTAAATAAAGAATTTGTCTTAATATCAGTTTTATCATTCAGCACTAAATCCTTTATCATATTCAGCCAAACTATGTAATTAAATTATATTACTTTTAGTCCATATATGTTTGTCTGAGATATTAACATAATGTATATGTCTACTATGGACTAAGTCATGAAAATCATTGCTTAGAATGTTATATTTATGAACTTGATTTTATTATGTTACATTCACCTTTACTCCACAGAGACTTACAAACTTTCTTTGGTCAAGTTTCAGGATACACATAAATTTGATGTATTATTTTACTTTTTGTCATCAAATCATGGTCACATTTTCACATATTAAACAATTTAATACCCATTTCTCTTGGAATAATATATTTTTTTTCAAATATTTTACTTTTATTTCTACATACTTTCTTCTCTTATATAGTTACCTTGTCAGTTTCTCTAAATAATAACTAAAAAATTCATATTCTGTAAACCTAAAATGGTATTGAAATTAGGATTCAATTTATTAAATTGTCATTTTCAAATTATACAGTTTTTCTAATTTCTGAATTTTTAAAAGATTTTATTTATTTAATTTTAGAGAGGGAAGGGAGGGAGAAAGAGAAAGAGAGAAACATCAATGTGTGGTTGCTGAGGGCCATGGCCTGCAACCCAGGTATGTGGCCTGACTGGGAATTGAACCTGCGACACTTTGGTTCGCAGCCTGCGCTCAATCCATTGAGCTACACCAGCCAGGGCTTTAATTTCTGAATTTTTGTTAGAGTACTAGTCAAAGCTTGGCTCATTTCAAAGGCATTGGCACCTCCAGCACTCTGCTCTAACTCTGAGACCCCAACATGCCTTCAGTAGTCATGATGTCAACTCTACCTCTATCAGTCTCTTCCCTCCGATGCTTATTTTTATGGATAATAAGATTTAGAGACTTGTACGTTGTATCTCATCTTCGTCCAAAGAAATGATGTAGGTAGTAACAGACTAAGACACCTAGATGTATTTTTCAAACTGTGGATGAGCTTCTGGCTCTTCTGCCTCGCCACACCACGTCTTTACAGCCTAACCCTTTGACCTGTAGTTTCTTCATCAGTTCATAGAAGGTTGTACCTTTCCATATATTTGTTTGAAAGACTATCTGAAATGCAGTCGTAGGAAAAAAACCTGGCACACATTGGCCTTGTCAGAAGTTACACTATAATCATTATTATCTGTGTTGCACAGTTGTTTCTATGTGCCCAGCGTCTTTACTTCCTTATGTTCATAGCAGAGTCCCTGTGTTTGAGGACCTGCTCCTCCTGTACCCAAACCGTGGGTTTCTGCAGGCTTCCAGTACCATGGCTGCCATCTTCAAGACACAGCATGAGCACGTGGCGTGAGCCAATCAAGATAGCAATAGTGCCCCATCCCTCTGGCAACACTGCTTGATCTGGGAATGGGAATATGACCAAGGTCAAGAAATCGGTTTTCCCCATGATTCTCTTAAGTAGAGCAAATAGACAAAAAATTTTTTTCTTTCTGATAAAACAACATCACATACATGAAGACTGCAGACCTAGGGGTGACCTTGTCCCTACACTGCTGAAACACTGGCAAGACCCAGGCTGACACCAGAGAGAAGCAGTAGAGATAGCATCCTGGAAAGGCTGAGTCCCCGCCCCCAAAGTTTCCCATGACCGCAGGTCTTCCAGTTAATGCCATGAGCCTTTATCTATTCCTACAAACGTCTGAATCCAGTTTTTGTCATTTGAACCCAAGAGCTTTGCTGATGAGTACTGCCATTTGTGTTAAGAAAAGGAGCACTATTATTAAAAACAGCTGAGAAGACCTGCTTCTGGGCACTGTGGTGGTGTCGGGGAGTTCTGGATGTGGAAATCTCTACAACAGGAAGCAGAGCTACAGATCCCAGGTTTTCAAAAGCAAAACAGTGCAGGCGAAAAGGAAGGAGCAAAGACAGACCCGAGGGGCAGGTTCTTGAAAGAGAAAAACACCCCCACGTGCTACTATCCCATCATTCTGAAGAAGGCTGTACAAGGTGAACTATTTGGGGCTTGGAGACACTGCCTGGCACAGAAAACACACAGTGGAAAGGTAGCTGTTGGGTAGGGGCTTTATAAGCAGGACATCACACTCCAACTGTCCTTGACCTCAAGTGTCGCTTGTCTGAAGTAGATCTCTGAAGGGACTTGCGATTAACATCAGTCAATGTTATTTTCCTCTCAGTTATTTGGTTCTCTGCTAGGCATTTAAATTCTCTAGGACTGTCACCCATATCTGCTCAATCCCAAGGACCAGTCTCTCTAGCATTTTGCTGTATGGAGTTGGCCTTGTTGGTTGTCATGGAGGGTTGTGCATCTGGGCATTTCTCCATCATTTTGACTGTAGGTAGGCCAGATTTCCTAGTCTGGAACCATTGGGAGTGAAGCTACCCAGAAAAGGTTTGGCATGACTCTTTAGACTTGGCTTGTCTGGTTTTGGGTGACTACAGAAGAGCCTGAAATTTCTTACATTCTCATTCTGATCATTCTTCTTACAGTAATTGGCCCCTCACGCATTTGTAGGTATGGAGGGGGGGCGCTATTCCCATGAGCTGAAATAGTCTTTGTGCACTAAGTCATTCAGAGCTTGGGGTGAAATGCTTTGGGTTTTTTACATTGTTGTTGGCTTGGTGTTCTGTTTTGTTTTGTTTTGTTTTCATGCTACTATCCATCTCCAAGAAACAGGGAGCCTTCTGCTCTCTGATATAGGGTGTTGTATCGACCACAGAACCATTGGATATTACAGGAAGATGAGACTAAAGACACTGTATTCCACACTATTTCATCTTACTGCTCTTGGACAGCAAGGGGAATGTGTCCCACACATAGTTAGTGACAGAGCTGGGCTGGTAACCCAAGAGTCCTAGTGGTAGCCTCTCTCCCCCCACCACACACCACATTGCCTAAGGACACGACGTCTGTACTTGATGGAGCTTTGTTCTGCACTGAAGCCCATTTTTTGACTGGGTCAAGGTCCTGGTCGTGGAGTGACTTCTGGAGGATCGGTTTCCTGGGACCACAGTGTGCTAGACCAGAGTCCTAGTGGTGGTTAAGACTGCAGGTGCACTGACTGATGGGGGGCACCATGCAGGGAAGCCCAGGGCAACATGCACTGCGCTGGTGTCATTCTAGACCCTTGGAGGGACGGAAGACCCAGAGCTCCTTCCAGTGTTGAGTTTCTCACCTCATCTCAGTCTAGCCTTGGCTCACTGAACACATTTGCATTGAACACTTTCTATATACCAATCTACTTCTGTCCTCAGGAAGCTCATAATCTAGTGGCAAAAGAGTCAGTGCCAGGTGAAATGGAAATGCTTCTGTGCCATGAAAACAGAGGCCAAGTGTGTATCCTAGTTGTAGGGTTTTATAGATTTTCATGCTCATCTTTGCTAGAGAAATTAAAAAAAAAAAAGACCATCCACTTTTACAAGTACTGATAATGGCTGCCAGCCATTTTATTACATTTTTACCAAATTAAATGACTGGGGAGCAGGAAATCTGGGAAACAGGCTTTCTCTGGGTGCCAGTGCCCCTCCTCCACCCCCCACAGCACCTGGAGCTCATCCTGTGTGAAGTTCTGTTCACACTGAGCTGCACCTGCCCATTCACCTAGCTGCCTCCTCTCCTCAACCCTCAGTCAGGAGGACATGGGCTTGTACTTATTCTTTTTATCTCCTGGATCAAACACGGTCCACACAGGAAAAAAGACTTAGAATATCTGCTCGATGAACAGACACAGTTGCCTTCATGCCCGGGGGTTAAGTCCTATGATGTCTAAATTTTGCCTGAAGTTCTGAATGGTTTATTGATATAACAGAGGTCAGCATGGACAGGCGCAAGTGTGCCTGTGTCTGTGCCTGTGTGTGGACCTGTGTGTGTGCGTCAGCGAGGCGTGCTCAAGCAATAGGCAGATGCCTATCAAAGTACAGGTTGCAAAGGTTTCAAGTTTAAGGTGGAACTTCTAGATCACACAGTAGAAAGCACCTTGGAACAGAAACGTACGTGAAACAGTGATCATGGAAGCCTCGAACACTTCAGAGGAGAATGACAGAAAGGCACTGCAGTCTAGAAAAAAATCACACTACCATCACGCAGGTCATTTGTTCAATCCTCAGTGTTTGCATTGTGAGAAAGGAAGATAGGTGATAACTGGATATTCCTTGAGGAAAAATATCTGGATTTGAGTCTTGATTTTGACAAGTATATGGGGAAAATAATTCCATTTTCTTTCATGCAAAATAGGGTGATAATACCTCTTTCATAGAATGGTGGGGAGGAATCGTTAAAGGAATATCAGTAAACCACAGTGCATGTCACATAGTGAGAACTCAGAAATATTGTTATTGTTATTGTTAGTCTTTTCATTGTGGACATTTCTTCCAGAGAATAGTGCTTAAAACCAAGGCATGCTCTTGGGAGCAGGACCCAGCCATGGTGAGTTTGCCTGGTCTTCTCTCTAGATCTGGACACTGGGGGGCAGCAGTGAGACCCGAGGTCTGCTGCATCAGCCCACCCAGATATGGACAGGGAGCTGGTGTCCTTCCACACAAACACACAAGCGAGACCAGCTCGCTTCATGCCCCTGCCTTGCTGGACATTTGCTGGTGACTTGTGTTTTCTTGATGAGAGAGGACTTATTGCCAACAGGCTGTTGAACCCTTCACCCTTCGGAAAGCCACACTCCAGCCTCATTGGCCTTTCATGTAGCAGTCTGGCTGTGCAAGTCTCTTATTCTGTGCCTTCTAAACATGTGCTCCATTATGGAGCAGCCTTCTCCTGATAGCTCTGACTTGACATCTTCAGCAAACCCTGATAAATGGCATTATTTACAAAACGTTGCATGCGTATGCGTTATGCACACGTGTGTTTCTGTGTATGGATGCATGTGTGTAAAACTCTCTGATTTGCCTGGGAAGGTTCCAGAGGCTTTGCTGGGGCAGGTCAGTGGCTGATTCTGAAAACTTCCATGTGTTTCTGGCCTGTGGGGTAGGACACAGGCCCTTGTTAGTGGCCCCCATCTCTGGACTCAGCGTCAGTCATGGTGCCCTCTGGAGAAGCAAATTGGGTGGAAAGTTAAATCACTTCCACACATGCAGAAGCACCATTGCACCAAACACTAATATGAATAAAATAAATGCATAAAGATTTGAAGCATATTATCCTGTTTAGACCAAACTGTAGCTATTACCAGCCATATAGGCCAGAGGTTTTGAAAGTTGTTATTCTTGAAAAACATGATTGATTTTAGACTTTTTTCTTTAACTTCAATGTCATGAACCAGACATCCATAATTATATTATTTGTCTTATACAAATGAAAAAGAATAAATTAAAACTGGACATGTTGCAACAGGACTGTTGACATTATATACAAAGCCTGCTTATTGTCATAAGATACTCTTAACCTTCAAGCCAAAATCTTTCAAAACTATTAGTGTTAAATCTAGCAGCTGTTGTCAAAGTTCTCCTGTTCTCTGTTTTATGCATTGTGCTTTATTTGAAATGTTTGTTATATTTGTGTATATAACTTGCTGTGAGCTGTTCCTTGAAAGCTCCAAGGATTAAACATGAAGGTTGAGCCAGTTCAAAAGGAACAAAGTTAAGAAAATTAAAGAAAACTTGCGAAAATGAATGTTTAAACCATTAAAATATTTAGCAAGGTTTGCCTGGAGCTGTTTCCTTTATATAAAACATGATGCGTTTCTTTTTTCTTTCATTCTTTCTCCTTTAAAACAAATGAGGTTAAGGAAAACATATTCCTGCCCTGAAGTTTTTGTTCTTTAAAGCATTAGAAATGTAATATCTAAATATTTTATGCTAATAGATATGCTTGATTGAGACAGAAATATCTCAGGCATCCCATGTATTTGGGCGAGTGGCTTATGGATATCTTTGATAGGTGAAAGGGATGCAGAACCCAAGAGACCATCCTCTTTGAATATGGATCAGCTTAAGACTTTACTAAGTCATCAGGAATTAAATATATGGCAACAGATGATCTGTTCTCATATATCTTCAAAGTGCAAAAGAAAAGGTGAACTTTGCAAAACTCAATGTAAATTTACCACGCATTCTGTTTATTTATTCAGTACCTAAAAAGAGTGTTTAATTGATATTCCATCCAGCTTTCTCTACCTTTCTATGGCATTGGAAGTTTCCTCCCTATCTACCCTGTTCTGAAATGCCAGGTCTTTGACTGGCATGGATGGATGGATGGTCCAGGTATCCACCCATCCATCCCTCCACCCATCCATTTGGGGGAAGTGTGGTGTGATGAAAAGAGCATGAGCTCCAAGTCCAACCACCCTGTGTCCAAATCACATCACCTAATTGTGTGACTTGTTAACTACTTAATCTCTCTGAGCCTTGGTTTCCTCTTCTGCAAAATATGAATGATATAACAATTCCCACTTCATTTAAGCATTGTCAGAATTATAGAAGAAATTTTACTTAAAGAGCTTTTTTTACTCTGGCCAACATGGAAGCATAGGTAGATATGCTTCACTTCCTCACACAATCAAAAAAAGGATGATAACCAATTTAAAAGAAAAAACAACCAGAACTGCCAGAAAATCAAACTGTACGGAAGTCCAACAATCAAGGAGTTAAAGAAGAAATATTTGAGTCTGACAAGAGGCAGAGATGGGCAGCTGGGGTGAAGGTGACACATGGCAAGGTGGCAGCTGTTGGACCAATCAGTCCCACATTCGTGTGCAGATAAACTGGGAGGAACAACTGGGGAGTGAGATAGACCACACAACCCAGGGTTCCAGTGCCAGGAAGGAAAACCTCAAAACCTCTGGCTGTAAAAACTTGTGGTGGTTATAGCAGTGGGAGAAACTTCTAGTCTCATAGGAGAGTCCATTGGAGGAGCCTACAGGGTCATAGAATGTACACAAGCCCACCCACCCAGGAATCAGCACCATGGCAGCACCTCAAAGGGTACAATTCAGTTGTAGATAGTGGAGGAAGTGACTGACGGTGGGGCAAGAACCAATCAAGCAGCATTTTTCCCTCTCAGACCCCTCCTCCACATTTGGCTCCACAACACAGAGAAGTAGGTGGCTCCCCACTCTGGCAAATACCTAAGGCTCCACCCCTTACAATGTAACAGGTGCACAGAGACAAAGAAATGTAGCCCAAATGAAATAACAGATCAAAATGCCAGAAAAAGAACTAAGCTCTGAGGAGATAGCCAGCATACCAGATGCAGAGTTCAAAACACTGGTAATCAGGGCGATCAGAGAAATGATTGAATATGACCACAAAACAAAGGAAGAAGTGAAGGCTATACAAAGTGAAATGAAGAAAAGCATATAGGGAACCAACAGTGAAGGGAAGGAAACCAAGATTCAAAGCAACAATTTGGAACAAAAGGAAGAAATAAACATTCAGCTGGAACAGATTGAAGAAACAGGAATTCAAAAAAATGAGGAGAGGCTTAGGAACCTCTAGGACAACTTTAAATGTTCCAACATCCAAATCATAGGGGTATAAGAAGAAGAAGAGGAAGAGCAAGAAATCTAAAATTATTGAAAAAATAATGAAAGAAAGCATCCCCAATTTGGCGAAGGAAATAGACATACAAGTCCAGGAATATCAGAGAGTCCCAAACAAGTTGGACACAAAGAGGACCACACCAAGACACATCATAATTAAATTACCCAAGATTAAAGGTAAGGAGAGAATCTTAAAAGCAGCAAGTGAAAAAGAGAATTACCTACAAAGGAGTTACCATAAGACTACCACCTGATTTCTCAAAAGAGATCTTACAGGCAAGAAGGGGCTGGAAAGAAGTATTCAAAGTCTGAAAAGGCAAGAACCTACATCCAAGATTACTCTATTCAGCAAAGCTATCCTTTAGAATGGAAGGGCAGATAAAGTGCTTCTAAGATAAGGTAAAGTTAAAGGAGTTCATCATCACCAAGTCCTTATTATATGAAATGTTAAAGGGACTTATCTAGGAAAAAGAAGATAAAAAATACAAACTGTGAAATGAAACAAACTCACAATTATCAACAACTTAACAAAAAAAAACAGAGAAAAAGACAAACTAAGCAAACAAGAACAGGAACAGAATCACAGAAATGGAGATCACATGAAAGGTTAACAACAGGGCACAGTGTGAGAATAAGGGAAAATGTACATGGTATACAAAGCATAAGTGGTAGGTACAAAATAGACACAGGGAGGTTAAGAATAGTATGGGAAATGGAGAAGCCAAAGAACTTATATGTATGACCCATGGACATGAACTAAGTATGGAAGGAATGCTAGAGGGAATGGGGGTATCAGACAGAGGAAGGTAAAGGGGAGAAAAAAAGATGGGACAACTATAATAGCATAATCAATAAAATATACTTTATAAAAAAGAGCTTTTTAAGTGCCTGATTCATGAAATGTTAGGAGAAAATATTAACAAAAATGAAGTAGGTGCTTACTGAAGCTGGTTACTTCCTCAATCTCCCCAGGTTTATAAAGCCATAACTAAAATAGCAATCTTGTGAGTTATGCTTTTGTAGTCTCGCCAACCAGCTTTGTCTGGGGCAGAGCACCACAGACTTTTTTGAAACACAATGGCCTTAGTGACTAAGTAATTTTTTTCCAGTATATCCCTAGACTAAAAGTGAGGTCTGTCTAGAAAGCAACCAGCCATATACTATGAAAAATAGAGACATTTATTGAAGATACAAGAAACATTGTATGTAAGACAATAACACATCAGTCCCCTTCAAAGTAGGCACCTTGGGACCTCACACAGTTCCCCCAGCGTCTCTTCCACTGTTCAAAACACTCTGCAAAATCCTTCCTTGGAATCTCCATCAGCTGCCCCATTGTATTTTCCTGAATCTCGTAGATGGTCTGAAGTCTTTTCCCTTTCGAAGGATATTTTACTTTCGGTAAAAGCCAGAAGTCACAGGGTGCCAAATCTGGTCCGTAGCAGGTCTGAGTCACCTGGGTGACTTGATGTTTTACCAAAAAAATCTGCATAAGACATGATGCATGAGTGGGCACATTGTTGTGATGAAGCCACCAATCACCAGTTGCCCATAGCTGCGGCCTTCTGCATCATTCAAACAGTTTCTGTGGAGGAATGTTCAAGCTTAACACAAAATCTGATGCAGGTTCATTGCTCTACTTGCTCTGTCATTTTGAATGCGATGGCCACACAGTGCACATGCTCACTCAACAGCATCTACTGCCTCCTCAACCTAGTGCAGTGGAGTCGTCATTGTTCAAAGATGTGCATTCCAGTCCACTCTCCTTGACTGGCAGGTTATATCAATGTTGTGCAAACCATTGTCATTATATTAATAATGGCTGGACTTTTTTCCAGATAGGCCTCGCATATACTGCTCATAACTTAAGAGAAAGAAAAATATGTTTATCTCATTCTTTAAAAAACAAAGCCCTGGCTGGCGTAGCTCAGAGGATTGAGCGTGGGCTGCGAACCAAAGCGTCGCAGGTTCGATTCCCAGTCAGGGTACATACCTGGGTTGCAGGCTATGACCTCCAGCAACCGCACAGTGATGTTTCTCTCTCTCTCTCTCTATCTCCCTCCCTTCCTTCTCTAAAAATAAATAAATAAAATCTTAAAAAAAAGAAATGAAAATATGTTTAAAAAAAAACACAGTTACCCACTAGCAGTATATCTGTGCTTGTGGAGCCCTGTACATCTTCTCAAAAGTTGGGATCCAATTGGATGCCTCTGAATTCCTTTCCTGTTCCATGTTGATTTCCATGCAATGCTCGCTTTTTATTCACAACCACCAAATGCCTAGCTTTGCAAAAATGTGGCATCTTTGAAAGGAATATCATACCATCCCCTACCTTAAGCCAACAGTTCTCACGATGTGTGACAGATGTCCAGTATCACCTAAAACTTAATTAAATCAACTCTTTAATTAAAAACCTGTAGAGCCTGTGGTACCCTGTGCTTTTGCTACAGCCTCCTGGAGCACCTCTGCACAGTTTGGTAACTGTGGGACTAGAATACCCTTGGAGGAGTGTTGCATTACTTCTGCTAAGAAATGGCATTGCTTCTAGCCCCAAATGTGGATTGCACAAGGAGGAGAGAGAGGTACCTGCGAAGGCACTGAAATACTGTGAGTAAAGGCCAGAGTTTCAGTACGTTTGCATCCTCCCAGCCGTTCAGGACAAAGGTGCCAGCCTCCTCTCTGTGTAGCATGGGTCCTCTCACCAAAGTGCTCAAAACAGGGGCCAAATGGAGCCTAAGGACATACAGCTCCCTACCAACAGTCCTAAATGTCTCCCTACCAACAGCCCACCTCTGTCATCCTACAGAATGACCAATCATTCTACTTCCCCTTCAGAATGGTCATGTCATTTATTGCTATTAGTATGTAGAGTTACAGAGTGCCATCTGCAGTCACCAACCAAATAGCTACCTGCTTGGGGCTTGGCATGGTGTTAGCAGTCTGTGTCGGAGCTGCCTGTTTCTAGACTCTACTGGGCACATAACTGAGATCATATTTTCTCCCCGGGCACTCTGGCTTGCCCGTCAGAGGCCCACCCCATAGGCTGGGACTCTGTGTCTTCACACAATGTCATTTCAATTAGCAACTTCCAGAGGTGCCACAGAGGCAGGCCCCGGGCTGTAGTCTGTTTATTCTCACACAATGGAACATACATTTTTGTGCTTCAACTTAGAAACTTCCAGATGCCTGGAACTCTGTTATGTTCTTTGGGTGTGAAAAGGAAAGTCTCTGACATTCTCTCTTGCCCTTACAGGAAAAAAAAATAAGTTTGCATTTAGCTGCTTTGGGGCTAAAGTCTTACCTTCTTTCACAAATACAAGATCTCTGTGCTTTATTTTGAGGCTTCCAGAACTTTAAGGCATGAAGCTGGTCTGTGGGCAGGACAAGAGAGAGAGGAGTTGGGGAGGAAAGTTTCTGGGGAAGCTAGCTTCTTCTCCACTTTTAACCTTGGAAATGACACAGCGGCAGCCAGAAGACACAACATCAGGAGCTGCATTCACCCCTACCTGCTGAACTGGGCGCACTTGGACTTGCCCAGAAGAAATGAGCTCCTGGCTTCTCAAGGCCAGGACTTGGCCCCTGACTTAGCAAGAAGACAGGTCCAAAATTCCTTTTCCTGCTGGCGAATAGCTGAAAAGCCCTCCCCCGGTGCAAATGTGCCAGAATAAATTTCTCCCAGCATCAAAGTCAAAAGTGTCTGTTTTACACTAATGTAAAGAATTCATCTGAAATATTGGAAATAAGAGAAACTATTCAAGTTTGAAAAAGAAATTAGAAATCCTACCAAGAATCTCGTTGAGATATTACCTTTCCTTCCTTTTGTTGTTGCTGTTATTTTTGTTGTTGTTTAAGGTAAAATCTGAAAGAAGGAGATGAACTCTCTGTATGTGTGGCATCCTAGCTCCCAGGTCTGCTTTGACTCCAATTTAGATTCCTCCACTTCCAGAGCCTCCGGGTCCGAGGATGACATGATCCAGACCTGATCTTACTCTGTGCCCCATTCTGCCCCCACAGCCCCCTCCACTCACACGCTGCAGGTAAGAACATGCGGGGGGAACGCCCCCTTGACATGTGAGGGGAGCTGCAGTCTCCCAATGGCTCCAGAGAGGAAGGCCTAACAGACAGGGTGGAGGAGAGGTAAAAACAGTCCATTGGATGCAAAAAGCAGGAGCCATTGTGGAAGAGGGACCATGTTCATGTTTTCCAGAACTTTCAACCCTGAACCAAGCTGTGAATACAAGTGAAGGGACAAAAGGCCATTCTACCATTTTCATGCCAGCAACCTCACTCTGGTTCCACAAGCACAGCAGGAGTACATCTCACGTTGTCTTTCTTAGCGCCGTTTTGTAAGATTTCCCCAGAAGTCCTCTCTTATCCGTGGTCCCCAGTAGATGTCTGAAACTATGGATAGGACCAAACTCTACATATACTATGTTTTTTTCCTGCACATACATATCTCTGATAATAAAGTTTGATTTATAAATCAGTCACAGTAGGAGATTAATAACAACGATTAACAGTAAAACAGAACGATGATAACAATGTACTGTAATAAATGTTACAGGAATGTGGCCTCTCACCTTCTCTCGACATACCTTATGACACTTTGCCACCTTTTCACTTACAGAAAGTACTTCACGGCTTCTCTTTGGCATCTCTGAATTACCAGCATCACTACTCTTCTGCTTTGGGGCCATTCTTAACTAAAATAAGACTTACTTGGACACAAGAACTTTGATACCAAGACAGTCGATCTGACAACCCAGATGGCAACTAAGTGACTAACAGGCAGGTAGTTTAACAGCAGGGATGCATCAGACAAAGGGATAATTCATGTTCAGGAGGGGCGGCCAGGAAGGCTTAAGATTACATTATGCAGCCCCGGCTGGTGTAGCTCAGTGGATTGAGGGCGGGCTGGGAACCAAAGTGTCCCAGGTTCGATTCCCAGCCAGGGTACATGCCTGGGTTGCAGGCCATAACCCCCAGCAACTGAACACTGATGTTTCTCTCTCTCTCTCTCTCTATCTCCCTCCTTCCCTCTCTAAAAATAAATAAATAAAATCTTAAAAAAAAGATTTCATTATGCTACTCAGAATAATGTGTAATTAAAACTTATAAATTGCTCATTGGTGGAATACTTTATTTAATAGTTTTGTACTGTAGCGAACCGTGAATGACAAACTGAAGAAAGCGAAACTGTGGATAAGGGGTTGGGGCTACTGTAGTGAGTGAAAATTCCTCCTAGATTTTGGTAGTAGGATGAGTATATCAGTTTTGGTTTCTGAAGTTGATCTGGGGGTTAAAGCTATTGGGGATGGCACATCAAACTTATGGTTGGGAGACGATGAGAATTAAATGAGATTCGGGGACTGTTAACCAGATGCCATTTAAAAACTGAATTTCATGTAATTCTTCAGTAAGAGTTCATCTGTTTTAAAGTAGATAATGGGATCTATTCCAAGAAATTTGATTCATATACTCTAAGGGTCCAACAATTACTGGGAATGGCACCTGAAGCTCACAAATGGGAGAGAGTTAGATTTTGTGACCTACCTGAAGGATTCAGCCTGCTGTTAAACCCTTCCCTTATTCATCCATTGGTTATGTACTTTAACACTTTCCCATACACATCATCTTGATATTATGCTTATAGGAAGGTAGAATGTGATATATATTTTTTACAGATAAAAAATTATTGTAAAAGGAACCCTGGTTGGTGTGGCTCAGTGGATTGAGTGCTGAGCTGCAAACCAAAGGGTCACCAGTTTGATTCCCACTTAGAGCACATGCCTGGGTTGTGGGCCAGGTCCCCTGTGGGAGTGCACCCAAGAGACAACCACACATTGATGTTTCTCTCCCTCTCTTTCTCCCTTGCTTCCCTTGTCTCTAAAATAAATAAATAAAATCTTTTAAAAAATTATTGTGAAATGATTAGAGAGATTAAGTGGATTATGGTCATACCAATTACCAGTTCATTAACTAGATCACTCATTCATAGAAATATTCATTCAACTTTTTGGTAAAGACTATGTTTCAGAGCCTTTGCTAGGTCTTGAGGATGCAAGCAGTGGTATGCTAGAAAATGTTTAACAAAAAGCCCTTAGAGGTTGAGGGCTGATGTGCAGCACATGCCAATGTCTGTGGTGTAAATGATCTTAGCCTGGCTGACTTCTTACTAGCAGTGTGACATGACTGAACTCAGGGGTGGAAAACATAAGTGGCATAGCTGACTCTAGCACACCACTAGACAACTGTCTTAGTCTATTCAGGCTGCTATAAAAAATTACTATAGATTGGGTGACTTATAAACAACAGAAGCATATTTCTTATTGTTCTGGAGGCTGGGAAGTCCAAGATCAAGGTGCTGGGAGAGTCGGTGTCTGGTAAGGGCCCACTTCCTAGTTCACAGATGGCCATCTTTTTACTATCTTTTCACACAGTGGAAAGGGTAGGGGGAGGGCTCTCAGCTCTCTTACGTGGGGACTAATCCCATTCGTGAGGACTCTACCCTCATGACCTAATCATCTGCCAAAGGCCACACTTCCTAATACCATCACATTGGACACTGGGCATCAGGATTTCACATACATTTTGGGGGAGTGAGGCAGCTAACAGTAAGTTGATAGCAACAAGGTGTAGAAGACAGTTCCAGTGTTTGATTTACTAGTAGTAGGCAAGAAACGGAATTGTAAATAAATTTATAATATAACATTTTATGAATGGTGGGATAAAGAGATATAATGAAAGTACGAATTTCCCCAGAACAATGATCAAGTTGAGTTCACAGAAAAGGTGTCAAGGTGTCATCTGAATTGAGCCTTAGAGAATGAGTATTACTTCCCTATGCAGTCATGTGAAGGAAGGGCTTCACCGGCTGGGCAAAAGGCATGGCCAAGGTCATGTGAGTGTCTGTGAGCGTGGCCTGTGCCAGGAGCTGTAAGACCTTGTTCACACATGTGTGTTAAGATGTTAAGTAGATTTGTCTCAGATTAAGAGAGTCCCGGGAGAGAAGAAGTAAGATCACCACGGAAATTTTAAATTGTGTTAAGAAACCAGGACTTGCTTTATCTTGAGGAAACTGAAAGAGGGGGTTTCAGAACTTTCTTCAGCTTCGTTGGAGTATAATTGATGAATAGGAATTTATGTTTAAGGTGTACAACTTGATGTTTTGATATATGTATATATTGTGAAATGCTCACCATAAATAAGCTAATTAATATATCCATCGCTTCACATAGTTACCATTTCTGTTCTCCCTCCCTCTCTCTCTCTCTCTCTCTCTCTCTCTCTCTCTCTCTCTCTCTCTCTCTCTCTCTCGTGAGGACGTCTAAGATCTGACCTTTTAGCAAATGTCAAGTATACAGCACAGTATTGTGAACTATAGGCTTCATGTTGTATATTAGATCTTCAGAACTTACTCATCTTACAAAACTGACACTAGATTTTTTTTAATTATGTGTAGCTCTTTGCCTGCAAAGTGGTGAATCGATTTCGAGGTGACCAAACTCATGGTGATAAGACAACCAGAAGGTTGCCATAGGAACTGGGCTGAGAACACAGAGGACTAGGTATGGAGAGGAGAGAAGGGGTGGACCATCAGGATGTAGAATCACCTGGGCAGACCAACATAATGGGGACTCGAACCCATCCCTCTGGGTCCATCTCATTAACCCCTCCTCCCACTCCCTGGACTGCCTTCTGCCTCCACTAGCCCCTTCTGGGGGGACTGGCCACTAGGCGACCCCGGCTGGCCTCAGATCACCCCAGGCTGTGGACCATGAAGGCAACCCCCCCCCCCCCCACAGACCCTATCTGTGTTACTCAGGGCTGCGGAGATGGTTTGCTCCCTGCTTTGAAAGGCCACGCAGAGCCAGGGCCACACTCCAGAGCACATGTGTTTGCTATTTCATTCCTGCTTTATCATTTTTCATTCTGACATTAAAGCTCCTCTGCAGCAGGGTGAGAGCGCTGTACATTGTAAGGCGTAATGTGAACCGAGGGCTCCTGCTTCGTGCCAGAGGAAACGTGATTCAGAAACAATTTGAGGGCAACTGCAAGGTGATGTGGCCCAGAGAACCAGAAGCTATTGAAACTTTAAACATCATTTCTGGACAGTATAATATGTTCTGCAGGGCAGCTTGAGAAAACAGGAAAACCCTCCCTGGCCAGTCCTTGGAGAATTGCAAGTCTTTAAATATCATCTGGATCAAATGCTTCTTAAAGAGCCCATGCAAGACCATCGAGTTGAGCTGGATGCACCCTCACCCCACGCCTGCCCCAGAAACCTGGGAGGAGGCGGACTGGCCTAGGGTCTCACGCACCCTGGACAGCAAGGGCTCTCTGCTCTGCCTGTCCCGCCCCACTGCAGGCTTGCCCTGCTGATGGCCAGCTCAGCCCAGGCCAGTCTCTTCTTTCTACTCTGGAGCCATTGAAAGGTGAATTTTCAAGGGGACGACAATTCTTTCAGACCTTCCAGAAAGAGAAAAGCAGCTGCCTGTTTACCCTTGCACAGTCAATTCAGTTTCATGACGTTTGCATGTATTTCTCCCACTAGGTGGTGTGTTTCTTGAAGGTGCCTAAGCCTGGTGTCTGGAACAGAGCTGGTGTCAATACATTTTGGAAGAAGAAGGGGAAGGGGAGAGGCAGACCAGGAGGGGAGGGTTGGGAGGGTAAGAGAAGCATGGGGGAAAGAAAATTTTCAGCTTTGAGTTTTTTGTAAAGGAAAAGAGAGTAATTAGACATTCTGCACATTGATGTGGTCAGAGATGAAAAATATAAAGGTCATTTTTATTTATTGAATGACTTGTTTAACATCTCAAATTTTGTTCATCAGTTTATCACGGAGAAACTACATTTTATCTATATACCATTAACAATGAATAGCAAAATAGATCAAGGTTATTGGTAAATTCAGGCCTCAAATATCACTGACTTTCACCAAATGCCACTGCCATTCCTTGGTGGGATCCAGAACACCTCCTCCTTATTTCTTCTGCTTTTCAATCATAACATCAAGTTCGTCTGTGATGGGATGGGCACATGACCCATTGTGGTATGTGGAATGAACTTTATAAAAAATACCCCATTATGTTTTTAACTAAACTTTTAACAATTTAAAACAGTTTTAGATTTATTAAAAGTCTGAAAGCTAGTACCATGAGTTTGCATATACCCTTCCCCAGTTTTTTCCGTTGTTAACAACTCACGCAAGTATAGTGCATTGGCTACAGTGAATGGACAATGTGGACACATTACTATTAACTAATGTCCTGGGGAGGAGCCTAAAGAAATTGTCCCATTTCGTGTGCCCACAGCACCCTGGCCTTCCCCTGTAGTGAGACCCGTCGCACCTAAAAACTGTGTGAACAGCTTCACTGAAAGGTACTTGACATACATCACCTGGACATAAGTAGTATAATGTGACGTCTTTGGCAAACGTGTATACTCACAAAACTATCACCATGATCAAGGGACTGAACCAAGGTATCCACACATCCATCACCCACAGAAATGTGTCTGTCCACCTTCATAATCTGTCTCTCCTGGCCTTCCTCATTCCTGTTGCCCGAATCATACAGTATGTACTCTTTTGGGTCTGTCTTTTCGCATTTAGAATGACTATTTTGACAGTGGTTCTAAACCAGGGGCGATTTGCTCTCCATGCCCCCCAAATTAATTTGGTAATGTCTGGGGACATTGGTGGTTGTCACAGTTGGGGACAGAGTGGTACTGACATCTAATGGGTAGGAGTCGGGGATAAATATATAGAGAGAGACTTATATATGTTAAGTGCATCTGTCATCTTTTTATTTGTGAGTAGTACTTCTTTGCATAGATACACCACGACCTGTTTATGCATTTTCATGTTGGTGGACATTTGGGTTGTTTCTTGCATTTGGCCACAACAAATGAGGTTTCTGTGAATACTTGTGTTCTAGTCTTTTCGTGGACATATGGTTTCACTCTCATTCAGTACATACATAAGAGTAGAATAGTCTAATTATGTAGTAGCTGCATACTTAACTAAGAAACTGTCAAACTCTTGAAAAATGATCGTCCTGTTTTATAATCACACCAGCATTGCAGGAGACTTCAAGTTCCTCCTTTCCAACGCTTGATATGATCAGTCTTTTTCAACTTAGCCATTCCAATAGGTACCTAATTGTGGCTTTAATTTGCATTTCCCTAATGACTATTGATAATTGAGTGACTTTTCATGGGCTTACTTATCATTCATACATCTTCTTTGGCAAATTGTCTGTTCAATTATTTTGCCCAAATATTTTATTAAGTCGTCTGTTTTCTTATTATTGAATTTTGATAGGCCTTTATATATCTTGGATATAAGCCTTTTATCAGATACGTGATTTGACAATATTTTCTACTAGTCTGTAGGTTTTTAAAATTCTTTTAACAGTGTCTCAAAAAGAGGGACATTTAATTTTTGTGAAGCTCAGCTTATATATTTTTTCTTTTAGGAATTATTATTTTGGTGTAATAGTAAGTATTTAATGAACTTATGAACGTAAAGACGTTCTTCTATCTTAGTCTAAAAGTTTTATAGTTTAGTTTCTAACTAAAAATTCATTTTTAGTTCATTTTTTGTTGTACATGGTGAGATTTATTGATTGAAGTTTAGTTTCGTGCTTGTTTGTTTGTTTTGCCCATGGTCCAATTTCTTGAAAACAATCTTTCTCCACTGTATTGCTTTTGTACCTTTGTGGAAAAATAAGTTACTCACATATATGTATGGGTCTACTTCTGGGCCCACTCTTCTGTTCTACTAATCAATTTGTATGTCTTTACATCAATATTATACTGTCTTAATAACAGTAATAAACAGTAACAAAAGTACTGTCTTTAATTCTACAGTAAGTTTTAAAGTCAAGATAGTATTAGTCCTACTTTAAAAAATTTTAAAGCTGTTTTGGCTCTTTAGATTTTTTGCATTTCTATTGAATTTTAATATCATCTCCATGTTTAGAACACACACAAAAAAATCTGCCAGATTTTAATCAGGGTCACATTGTCACATTGAATCTATAGATCCGTTTGTGGGAAATGACCATTTTAACAGTATTCAGTTTTCCGGTTACAATTTCAATACACCTCTGAATTTTGGGGGTCTTTTAAATTTTCTCTCAGTGATATTTTCAGGTCTCAGGATACAGACCTTGCAAAGCTTTAGTCAGATTTACCCCTAAGGACTTCATATTTGTTAAATATTATATACCTATATTTCACTTTCTGATTGTTCATTGTGCATAAAAACACAATACATTTTTGTATGCTAACTTCTATTCTGCAACTTTATTAGCTCACTCATTCTAGTAGCTTATTAAGTATATCTCATCAAATGCTCTATGTAGATAGTTATAATCTCTATGAATAAAGACAGCTTCACTTCTTTTCTGATCTGGGTGCCTTTTATTGATTGTCCTGCCCTGATTTCACTGGGTAGACTTTTTAGCACAAAGTTAGGTGCCCCTTATGAACATCCCTGAGGGCTCTCCATGATCCCATCGCCTCCTTTCCACAGAGCCTGTGGTTCCTGCTTTCTAGAGATTCACTCTTGGGCCCAGGTTCTGTATTTGCATAATTAAACTGCCTGCTTCTGTGTCAGGTATTCTCTTGGGCAACCTGTGCATATTATGCCTTTTGCTCTTCCAAACAGCTGCGTAGGGAAACAATTGGCACAATTCCTACCATTTAGCATGGTGCCTGAGGCCTACCAGGCACACTAAGAATAGACGTGAGAGGCTGGCGTCTGTGGCACTACACCTAATTCAATCAATGTGACATATCTGTGTTATATACTGAAATATTACTTCAGATCTTACTTTGCAGGTGGTGGTTGGATAGACAGATTATAGATAGGTAGATAGATGGGTAACTGCAACAATTAAATGTTTATCAAATTTCTGCCTTAAATATAGCTCCAGATTTAATATTTTTGGAATGCTTCAAAATCACAAGTAAAAATATGGAATGAAGTCATTCTACAACTGACTCAGTAAAAATAAAACCAGCATTGCGAGCAGTTAATTATTAACTGAATGCTTCTTTTTAAACTATTTGTAACAAACCCTACCCAGCCACTCAGCCTGCCCTGTCCCAGTCCACAAGGAACAACCGGTCACTTGTCTTTACAACACGAAAGCAAGAGAGAAACTTCGCTGAGAAAACACCGTCCCTGCCCTTCCTCCAGGGCTTGGCTACCTTAAATAAATCGCCACATGCTTGATACACACCATGTTTCAAGCTTCTGAAGGACTGTCAGAAAATGCATGAGTTGAAGTCAGGCTTATACCTCCACTGTCAACAGTCAGCCAGTGGTTGAAACTGAATTATTCTCATTGCTGGTTATTAAATCATTAAGTGTCAGAGTTATTCACCCTGACAGTGCTCAGTGCTGTTCAATTCTGTTTTTCAACTGATGAATAAAATGTCTTGAAACCACAAGGTCTTAATAAAGCTAACAAATTATCACTCTTCTAAGAGGAACTCACCAAGGAGCCATAATTTACAACTTTAAGAATAATTGTTTGTTTACAGATACTAAACTTCTTCGCTAGCTCAGCAGGGAAAGGACAATCTTTTCAACAACTGAAGCTAGGAAAACTGGATATCCACATGCCAAAAAATGAAGTTGTACCCTTACTATACACTGTAGGCTAAAATCAATTAAAAATGGATCGAGATCTAAACATACTTAAAACTCTTAAAATAAGACACTGACATACATTCTTACTGACATCGCGTTAACTCGCTCAAGTCCATCTGTGAGGAAACAGGGGTGCAGTGAAGTTCACCGTGCCTCGTGGTGAGGTTAAATTGCTTTCAGCTGCAAGTTTCAGCAAACACCCACCTCTATTTACCTTAAATAATAAGGAAATGTATTGTTTCTCATGAGAAGAAGTCCAGAAAAATACAGTGGATACATTATCTTACTCATCACAGAGTCTTTCTCAACAGAATCTCCAGAGAATTTACCCTCGATGCCGCCAGTCATCTGCTGAATGTGATGAGTCAACTTTTCTGCTATGCATCTAGAACAGTACTATTTCCATTGCCCTGGAGAAAATTAAGAAAATGGCCGCATATATCATTTTCTTCATTCAGCAGTTCCAAAGAAGAGCCCCACTTGAGGAGGGCTGGATAGTTTGTCTCCCCCTACACCCAAATGACTTCCTTTGTGACCGCAAGGGACACCAGCAGCTTCTGTCATCACATTCAAACATGGCAACTTTCGGGGGGTTGGGGAGACCTTTTCCTTTGATCATTTTTTAGAGGTAAGGAAACAAGAAGCCCCCAACACACTCCTCCACATCATATTGGTCCAAAATGGTAAATTCACTGAATCCAAAATAGGTTTGCGTAATGAGCTCCCGCAGAGAATCAAACATCTCTTGCAGTTCATCAATCCCTGGGCGCCAATATTTTTTCTGAGAATGGTACAGACTGTAAGTCAGTGCTATGAAATAAAAAGTGTCCCTCAACTATTATTTCCAATTATATAAGCAATAAACACACATCTGAATCCAGAGTCTACAGTGTATTATGAGATAATGCAAATTTGGAGTATTTTACTTTTTCTAATATGCAGTTGTTTTGAGGCTGCATGTGATATAAACCACAGGACTTCAACATATTGAAAGGTTTAAGTGCAACTAAAAAAAAAATCCAGAACTTGCAATTAGAATTTATCTTTAAAAGTTGGCAGCTGTGACTCAATTCTTTGTACCTTATGAGACCATTAGACTATGATACTAGAGATTTATACTTGCTGATTTCCTTTTATGTAAGATATTACACACACATACACACACACACACACACACACACACACACGGTCTGTCCAGAAAGTATCCGGGCATGTGATATGAAAAATAGAGACATCTATTGAAGAAGATACAATATACAAAAAACACTGTACATGGGACCATGATGCCCCAGTCCCCTTCAAAGTAGAGCCCCACTTGAGGAGCTCTAGGTAGGTGCCTTGGGACCTCACACATTTCTCCCAATCTCCATTAACTGTTACATCATATTTTCCTAAATCTCATCAATGGTCTGAAATCTCTTCCTTTTAAAGGTGATTTTAGTTTGGGGAAAAGCCAGAAGTCACAGGGTGCCAAATCTGGACCATAGGGAGGCTGAGTCACCTGGGTGACTCAATGTTTTACCAAAAAACTCTGCATACGATGTGATGCATGTGTGGGCACATTGTTGTGATGAAGCTGCCCATCACCAGTTGCCCATAGCTTCGGCCTTCTGAATCATCCAAACAATTTCCACAGGAAAACTTTGTTCAAGCTTCACGCAAAATTTGATGCAGATTTGTTTCTCTATTCACTCAGTCATTTTGAATGAGAAGGCCAAGCAGGACACATGCTCACTCAATGGCGCCCACCACCCCCACTGACTAGTACAGTGAAGTCGTCATTGTGCATGCATGCTCATTCCAGTCCACTCTCCTTGGCTGCCAGGTTACATCCATATCGCACAAAACATTCTTGTTGTTAACAATGGCTGGACTTTTCCAGACAGACCTTGTATATCCACCACTCCACTTTTCTAGAATTAAGGTGTGGATAAGAGACACTACTTAACCTCGTGTATACAGAAGAGAATTCATTACAGAACATCATTTGAATTACCAGATTCTTTGAAGGACTGAAGAGAAAGACTTGGGCCAGAGTAGAATCAGGCTAGTTCAGAGACTCTTTTATTATCAGAGAGCCACTTATTGAATTGGGAAATCACTATTGCTACTGCCAGATCCGTAATAGGCAAAATGGAATATACATACGGTCTTTCTTAATGTTACGTTGTCTTGTCTGCCTAAATGTCTAGAGATTAACATACAACCCTAGTCCCCTATTCCTAAACTGTTACTCTTGTAACTCAAAGGGCAATCTAGTCCCTGTTTTTTTCTTTTAACTTCCTTTAAATCAGTAGCTCCTAATATACCCCATTCTAGAATCAGATCCAAAGTGAATTCTCTCCTTGAAGTCCAGTTTGTACTTAAACGTCCTCTGGTTTTTCTCAACCCTGAGTGACTTTCTCTTAAGAACATGAGATTTCTTGCTCTCCTAGTGTATATTTTTCCGTAATCCTTATCACCTTCCCCTCCACCCACCCTGCTTAACAGGAAAGATTGCAGAGGCGCAGTGAGGGGTGTAGGGAGAAAATGACAATGTTTTCTCTGCATGTTCTTTGCAGTTCTTTATTTTCTTGTCTTTCTATAAATGTGGCAAAAGGGAGGTTAATAAAGGATTTTTCTCTCACCAAAAGCTTGGCATTTTCATTGGGCCTCTTTCCATTTAGAAGGTCCAAATTTTCTAGCCTCTTCAAGAAAAAAATATCTCTAACTTCCAAAGCTAGTTCCAAATGCTTATGATGGCCTATGGCTTATAAGACATTTTAAAACATAACACTTTATTCAACAACCGAGGTTGTTCCTTGCAATACAAATATGTTGTTGCCTGTCTCCTGAAAACCTGGTGCAACAACATGCACCACTAAGAAGTTTTTTAAAGAGATATGAAAGGATTCTATCCAAGCTAAGAAATCTGCTACTGCTGATTGTGGGCAAACCTTACTCTAGAGATGCTCTGAGTATTAAAGTATGTTGACAAACCCTTGGAGACTCACACAGTTTAGGGTCAGCTAACTTCAGAAGACAGAGGATTAGGAGATATTCTAAGATTTAGCCTGTATCACTACCACTCTAATGTTTAAGTTTGTTTTACAGCAGTAGGAATGTAGGAAGTCAACTGGATTTACTGACTAGATCAAAAAAATAACTTGCTTCATCATTTCTGTGCAACTGAACACTTTTGGTATGCCTTGAAAGGTGTGGTTGTAAATACCCAACCCAGCTATGTGCTACGTTTGTATTAAATTTGTACTCATATATATGGATAAGAAGGTTCGAGGAAAAAATTAAGCTTTTGCTCATGTCATAGATGAACATAAATGACAGAGGTTCTCTCTCTTTTGAAACATCAGAGTCTAGAAAACATGTTTCTCACATACCCTTCTTAATGATTCAATATTGGAGATAGTATAGTATCAATAGTATAGTATAGTATTAAGTACAAAAAGCAGGAATGCACACAGCCTAAATAATAGTAAACTTGGTACCAATAAAGCAGGTAGCAAAATGTACTAGTGAGACTACATCCCCCTCCACTCACAGTCATTTAACAACAATAATCTGGGTTTTACAGGGGCAAATACATTAACAAAATTTCAGGAGTTAGTCAACTAAAATGTTCTTATGTTTAATGATAACTTAAAATTAAGGTATTACAATAACATAAAAAATAAAAGTCAGTAGTTTTCTCATGTAAATATACAAATCCATTTGAAGATGATCTAGGAAATAATCTGTGCATATTAATAATAAAACTATCCATCAAATATCCCAACAAAAATGTTCAAGCACACATAAAAACATAATAAAGCTTTTGGAGAAATTTTAAAATAAAAACAGGAGAACTGTATTCTGTTTCTAGATGAGAAAATTGGGTTTAATATATGTTCATTCTTCTTAAATTAAATTTTACTCACCAGTAATATTAAACAGAATGCCTAATTAAATGCATATAGTTAACATCCTAACTCATTTTATATGTCACAATTAATTCTAAATTAATATAAAATTAAATATAAAAAGAGAAACACTGAAAGAACCAGAAAAAATAGGTAAATTGGTACCTAACCTTGAGTCTTGAGGTACAGGAGGCACTCAAGACCTTTTATGCCAAAAAAAAAGGCAACCAGAAGTAAATAAATCACAAGAAAATCAAAGAGGATTTATAACAAAATTACAATATTTTCTCACAAAAAATTATATTCAAAATCTATAAGGCAAAATATGGGAAAATATTTTGTACTAACATTAAGCTTAATATTTTCATATTTTATATATCCTTAAAAATGTATTTTGAAAGTTTCTTAGTCAAAAGTGGGAGAAAAACAAAAATGAAGAACTAACTTTAAAATATCCAAAGCATAGGAACTTCCAGCCAAGATGGAGGCATAGGTAGACACACCGTGCCTCCTTGCATGACCAAAATAAGGACAACAAAAATTTAGACAACAACCAGTACTGACAGAAAATTGAACTGCATGGAAGTCTGACAACCAAGGAGTTAAAGTAGACACATTCATCTAGACAGGTAGGAGGGGCGGGGTTGGGCGGCCCGGCAGAGAGGGGTCCTGGCAAAGTGGTGGCTGGCGGACCCCGGGCACACAAGGCGGCAGTGGGCAGACCCAGCAAGGCGGCAGATTGTGGAGGGGCACATTGTGCAGGGTGGCTGGCAAAACCGCGTTGTCCCACATTCGCATGCAGATAAACCAGGCAAAACTGGGGTGCAAGACAGACTGTGCAACCCAGGGTGCCAGTGTGGGGAAATAAAGCCTCAAAACACCAATCAAAAACACCCGTGGGGGTTGAGGTGGCAGTGTCAGAAACTCCCAGACTCACAGGAGAGTTCATTGGAGAGACCCACAGGGTCCGAGAATGTACACAAGCCCACCCACCCGGGAATCAGCACCAGAAGGGCCCAGTTTGCTTGTGGGAAGTGGTGGAAGTGACTGAAATCCAGCCGAGAGGAGCAAGCGCCATTGTTCCCTCTTGGACCCCCTTCCCCACAAACAGTATCACAACCCAGCAATTGGAGTGCCCCACTCAGGTGAACACCTAAGGCTCCACCCCTCACTAAGTAACAGGCACGTCAAGACAAAAAAAGAATGGCCCAAATGAAAGAACAGATCAAAGCTCCAGAAAAAATGCAACTAAGGAATGAAGAGATAGCCAACCTATCAGATGTACAGTTCAAAACACTGGTGATCAGGATGCTCACAGAATTGGTTGAATTTGGTCACAAACTAGATGAAAAAAAGTAGGCTGTGCTAAGTGAAATGAAGGAAAATGCATAGGGAACCAATAGTGATGGGAAGAAAACTGGGGCTCAAAGCAATGGAGTGGACCAGAAGGAGGAAAGAAACAACCAAACAGAAAAGAAGGAAGAAACAAGAATTCAAAAATTAAGAAGTGGCTTAGGAACCTCCAGGACACCTTTAAACATTCCAGCATCTGACTTATAGGAGTACCAGAAGGAGAACAGGAAGAGCAACAAGTGGAGAAGTTATTTGAACAAATAATAAAGAAGAGCTTCCCCAATCTGGCAAAGGAAATAGACTTCCAGGATGCCCAGGAAGCTCAGAGAGCCCCAAAGAAGTTGGACCCAAGGAGGAACACACCAAGGCACATCATAATTACATTACCCTAGATTAAAATGAAGGAGAGAATCCTAGAAGCAGCAAGAGAAAAAGAAACAGTTACCTATAAAGGAGTTCCCATCAGACTGTCAGCTGATTTCTCAAAAGAGACCTTACAGGCAAGAAGGGGCTGGAAAGAAGCATTCCAAGTCATGAAAGGCAAGGACCTACATCCGAGATTACTCTATCCAGCAAAGCTTTCATTTAGAATGAAAGGGCAGATAAAGTGCTTCTCAGATAAGGTCAAGTTAAAGGAGTTCGTCATCACCAAGCCCTTATTATATGAAATGTTAAAGGGATTCATCTAAGAAGAAGAAGATAAAAAACATTTACAGTAAAATGATGGCAAACGCACAATTATTAACAACCACACCTAAAACAAACACAAACTAAGCAAACAACTAGAATAGGAACAGAACCACAGAAATGGAGATCACATGGAGGGTTAGCAACAGGGGAGTGGGAGGAGGAGAGAGGGGGAAAAGGCACAGAGAATAAGTAGGATAGATGGTAGGTGGCAAATAGCCAGGGGGAGGGTAAGAATAGTATGGGAAATGCAGAAGCTAAAGAACTTATAAATATGACCCATGGACATGAACTAAAGGGGGAGAATGTGGGTGGGAGGGGGTGGGCAGGGCGGAGGGGAGTGAAGGGGGAAAATGGGACAACTGTAATAGCATCATCAATAAAATATATTTAAAAAAAGACAAAAAATATCTAAAGCATATATGAAAACAAATTTAACCCCACACAAAATTAATAAAAATTTAAAAGTTACCAGTCTTTGCCTGTCCTATCAGTAGAGATCAAAAACACCCAGTGTGGCAAATGTATGAGCAAATAAAGACCCTTGCACACCACTTAAATATGTGCAAATGGTTTATTTGGGGGATAAACTGGCAATGTTCCTATGAGGCCTAAAACTTGTTTACATGTATTGCCCTAGGGATTTTACTGGGGAACAAACAATGTATGCTGACAAATAATCAGAAATCCAAGGTCTGTCCAGAAAAAGTCCAGCCATTGTTACTATAATGAGAACAGTTTGCGCAACATCAATGTAACCTGGCAGCCAAAGAGAGTGGGCTGGAATGCACATGTGTGAACAATGATGACTTCACTGTACTAGTCAGTGGGGGCAGTAGACGTCATTGAGTGAGCGTGTGTGCTGTGTGACCATTGCATTCAAAACAACTGAGCAAGTAGAACAAAGAATCTGCATCAAATGTTACATTAAACTTGAACATTCCTCTGCAGAAACTATTTGGATGATTCAGAAGGCCACAGCTATGGGAGACAGGTGATTGGCAGCTTCCTCCTGACAACACACCCATTCATGCATCACGTCTCATGTAGAGTTTTTTGGTGAAGCATCAAATCACCCAGGTGACTTAGCCCACTATGGCCTGGATATGGCACCCTGTGGCTTCTGGCTTTTCCCAAAACTAAAATCATTTTTGAAAGGGAAGAGATTTCAGAACTTTGATGAGATTTGGGAAAATATGACAGGGCAGCTGATGGCAACTGAGAGAACTGTGTGAGGTCCCAAGGTGCCCACTTTGAAGGGGACTGAGCCATCATTGTCCCATGTACAGTGTTTCTTGTATCTTGTATCTTCTTCAATAAATGTCTCTATGTTTTCTGTTACATGGCTGGATACCTTATGGACGGATCATGTATATATGTGTAATACGTAATGCCCAGGAAAAAAACAGTAGTGAAATAAATCATTTAACATCACAAAATGCAATAGACTCCTGGATTTCCAAAAATTCCGATTCCAAAAACACTGAGAATGTGACTAAGGAAGAGACAGGAACAGCAGGGCTGTGCAGGACTGCACTGAAGCACTGCATCATGGGGGATGTCTGTGTGAGCCCAGACAGCACGGAGAAAAACCACAGCAGCTTTTATTGCCTGGAGAAGCGACTATGAGGGATTTTAATGTTGATACTATTTATTTGTTCTTAATATTTGCCTCGTCGTATTTTTTTTAAAAAAAAGTGAGAAGTAACAGCTTAAAATATAACTTATCTTTGCATTTTGGAATTTGATTAGATTTTTATATCTTTATGTAGTGGAATCACAGGGTCCCTGTTTGTCAGAAATGATCTCGTGATTATTTTGAAATAATTTCCAGTAACTTGGAGGATCTGTATTTTGCTGTAAGAAGTAAATATATCTCACATGTTAGTCAGTTGCACACACAAAAAAGGGAAAATCATTTTAGGTTGCTGTTCCATGGGTATAAAATTTCAGTTGTGCTAGATGAGTAAGTTCTAGAGACCTGCTGTACAACACGGTATCTATCATTAACAACGTACTATCATACAGCATTGGGAACTTCAAGGTCAGGTCCTTCCTAAGTGCGAACCCCCATTGCTTAAAGAGGAGGATTTCATGGCGCCCTTGAATGCTGTGTCCAAATGAGAAATCTACCTAAGAGAAGAGAAGAAAGAAACTCACGGCAAGAGTAGGCGCTGTCTTTAAGATGGAGTGTATCTGGAAACAGCCTCCAGTCAAGGTCAGGGTCAAGAGTAATAGAATCCTGGCAAAATGCGCTAGTTTATCTTCCCCCAATGAACGGCTGCCAAACGATATACACAGTGTCGCACAGCGCCGGAGAGTGTCTGATGCATCTCCAGAGTATTTACGAGGACTTCTGTTTTGAAGATAGTTTCTTAGGTAACAGAGTAAAAACATGTATGGATGAGCTCTCATTTATCAGCGCCGTGGCTTTCTGTAAAAATTAAACAGCAAGAATTTTGATATTTTCTCCTGAGTAAAGCAAGTTCTTCAAAGGGATGACCGGGCTGGGGGCCCTTTGAAGATGGTGTGTGCCTGACCCACTCAGCAAAAGGCCTGGCATCTGTGTAAAGCACTCAGAAGTCCTGGCCCCACGCATCTAGTTCCAGCTCTAATAGAGAAGAGACGACAGCAGCCACAGCCCCCGGTGAAACTGCTTCTTTTGGTGCCTGGAGTCCCATGGCAGGGAGGTGGGGAACCCCATTTTGAACTTTGCTTATTCCAGTCACCTTCAGATGTCCCTGTGTTTCTCAAACTTCATTCAGCGGCTCTCATGGTAGGAAGCTGTTGGACTAGAAATTCTTCACTTTTTAAAACAGTCTCTTTAGTTCTGTAACATGAACTGGTCCTATGTTTCCACAAAATAATTTTCGTCAGCTGGGAATGGCCAGGTGATTGCTTAGGAACCCAGGAAAATTCTAAAGGGGAGCAGCCCAGAGCCTCACGACCCCGAGTGGGCACTCGAGAGGCAGAGCCATAACATGCCAATGGAAGCACTCTAAGTGGCTTGATAATTTTTTAATAGGACGAAATATTTTCCCCTCTATTAAGGTACTCCAATAATCCCTCATTTTACTCTTTAATAGCTCATATATATATATATGTTTAATATATATATATTACATACATATATGTATGTAAAGAAAAATATGTATATTCCACAACCTAATGTAACTGGTTTGTTAGGTTTGTTATTGATAACATAGACCTCAAGTAGAAAGCTTTCACTTTATCAAAGTATAAAAATCCAATCCAAATCAAAATTCGAGATAAGTTACATTTTAGACTGTTACTTTTCAGGCGTTTATTTATTCTTTAAAGAAATGTGTGTTCTAGACAAAGAAATTGAGAACATATAAATAATATTTATAAATTGCTCCTAATTCCAGCACCCAGAAATGAAAGTTGTTCTGTTTTCCTAGATGTCATTTTGGTCTAATCCAGACAGCCCTCGGGATCTAGCGCTTTCATAAAACTGTGCATAATTCTTCACGTACTGCCTTTCCCATTAGTCACGTCCTTCAGCGTTTGGAAAACATCATTCTTAAATCCGGCATTACATTGCATTTTTATTAATATTCTACAATATTGTGAGTACCTATGAAACAAGTAAATAAATCAACAGCTTCGAAGCTCCTGACCTAGTAGTTAGTCAAACTGGTAACTCCCCGACATTCAGTGGCCGTTCTGAAAATGTACAATGTGAGTCTTAGTGCAGTTCAGGGTGTTTCCCTAGGCAGAAGACCCAAAGGCCAGGGGAGCTAATCAGCTCACCTGCTTCCAGACACCCCTGTGCCCGCAGGCCAGGGTGTGTTTAGAAACATTTGTAAATGGTCAGCCAGGCCAACGGCTGCGCACACAACTCGTGTGGGGCCACTCTCGGCACAGTGAACCAGCGCGCCAGGTAAAAATCACCTTTGTACGGAAAAAAGAGGGGAGGTGGTCCACGGGTTTTTAGCTGAACAATCCCAGACTGAGCTGCGTGATGCCGTCACTGCGCTGTGGACTTAGTGTGTCTACCTGCTCCCGTGTTCTGAGTCAGGCTCCGAGGGACATGCTCCCTGAACGCCCACATTTGGAAGCCATTTGCTTTTACAAAATGTTTACTGTTCCAGCCCCTGACAGCTATCGTTACTGGAGTCCTTACTGATGGAGTACAGGGAGAGAGGGCTTCAGGGAACCAGCATGTGGAGGTGTCTGTGTACGAAGGGCCGGAGGCAGAAGACAAATGCATTTCCCCCACGAGCACCACTCTGCGTCCTCTGAAGTACTGGCTTTCGGATCCCATCCCATAATAGGAGAGTTTTCAAAAGAAGCAGCCAAAGGCAGTATTTTGTTTCCCCAATAAAAATAACAATTAATCTTTTTTTCCTTTTGCGGGGAATTCTCCAACTATAACACGCTCACAGTTGCCAGAAATAATCCCAAGCTGATTATGGCTTTGCAGATTGTTCATGATGTGTGTGTCTTGAGAAATTATCTGGTGAGAGGGAGGTGTGAGTAACGAGAACTAAACTAACCTCCAGGAAGGTCCAAGTCCGACGAGTCGCCTCATCGCACCTTATTCATGGCGTAGACCCTTCGCATGCGCAGAATCGGGACAGGCAGGCCCTACTTGGTTAAATCTCCGTTATTGATTTTTTTAAGTACTGTATGCATTCTACTTTATTTATAAAAGGAATGCCCACTCATTGTAAAAAAAAAACAAAGCATAAAAAACATATGTATATTCCGCAACCTAATGTAACCAAACAAAGAAACGGGACTTTGGCTGCCTGATGCCACAAAAGCCAGACGCGCGAGGCAAAAGCTGGTGCACAAGGAAAGAGGTTTTATTCAGGTGCCGCGAGATCTGGGAGAATCACGACTTCGGTCTCAAAGCCCCTCTCCTCAGGCAGTCCAAGCCAACAGCCAGGCCCCAGAGTTCCCTTTCCAATGTAAGGCGCAGTTACCTGGAGCCTGCTGGCAGCTGCTTAGCGGTCACCGTCCCCATCCAGGTAGGTAGGCTTGTTTCCAGCTGCTGTTTGTTTCAGGCTCCCTGCTGGAGCCTTTGTGTGGAGCCCGCACGGCTGAGGGCCCTGTGGCTGCGAGGGCGGTGTGGTCCTGTGCTCCCAGGCAAGGCATGGCACAAATGCACGGGCTAGTGCATCACCAGGTGGGAGAGAGAGAGGGGGAGAGAGAGACTCCCTCCTGGAGAGAAACAGCGAGTTCATGGTGTGAGTGCAGGTCACGAGCCAGTGAGCCCATGAGCTGGGGGGAGGAGCTTTGTCCCCCTGGGATTGTATCAGCTCCGGTGTGGGACAAGCTCTGTGCTCTCCCAAAAGGCCAATCAACTACCCAAACATTTCTGTGCTTCCGGTGAGCCACCTCCCAGCCAATCCCTTCTTTTCCCAGGCTAGACTGACAGGCCTCTTTGGTCTAGCACCCCTCCCTCTACCATTTTGACTTCCGTGACCCGTGTACCTGCCTTCGCTGGTCCCACCCCTTGTCTGTAAGGAGCAGGGAGGGTCTTTTCCCTATGAGCATGCTAGCTTTTCATGCTCAGGCCCTATCCATTGATATTTCTATCTTTCCACAGGCTCAGTGGAAAAGCCTGCCCCTGCCACCACCCTGGCCGATGGGGGAGACTCCCTGGCACTCTGGACAGAGTGTCTACTGGTATCGCTAAGGCAACCACCATTAACACTTATGATTTCTGGGCATTTAAAAGAATAATGTGTGTAGACTGTGTTTGATTACTATAAGATGTTTTGATTAAGAGACACCACTGGTTTATATACCATCCAGAAATTCTATGATGCCGGGCATTTTTTTAAAAATGTATTTTTATTGGTGCTACATAAGGAGACTTCCATACACATATAATTTAAGTGTTTTTAATTAACATAAAAGAAAATAACCTTTCCTAGTACACAGCTCTTTAGTTTTGCCACATGTATAGATCTGTGTAACTATCACCATAATCAGAATAGAGAACACACCCATCATCCCAAGAATCTTTTGTGCCACCCCTTTTGAGCCATACCCTCTGCCACACCCTATTTCTGGCAACCACAGACTTGTTCTTAGTCACTACAGTTTTGCCTTTTCTAGAATGTCACATAGATGGACTCATGTAGGAAAGATATCATCTTTGAGGCTGATTTCCTTCATTCACCATTGTACGTTTAAACAAAATCATCCACATTTTTGTGTGTGTCAATAATTTATTCCCTTTTTCCATGAGCAACAGGCCATCGTATGGATATACTATAGTTTGTTCTCCACTCATTATCAAAGACATCTGGCTGTCACCAGCTGTCTGAGATTGTGAAGACAGCTGCTGTAAACATTTATATGAAGGTTTTTGTGTGAGTGGATATTTTCTGTTCTGTCATGTTAATGCCCTGGATTGAGATGGGTAGGTTCATGCAGTAAGTACATATTCATTAGAAACTGCAAGATGGTTCTCCAGGTACATTGTACAATTTTGTATTCCCACTAGCGAGGTATAAAATTCTAGTTGCTCCCAATACTTGCCAGCATTTGTTATTGTCAGTTTTTTTTAAAATAATTATTACTTCAGACACTTTCATACGTAATGTATCTCAGCTTAGTTTTAATTAGCATTTCCCTACTGGCTAATAATGTTAAGTAGCTTCTCACATGTTTATTTGTCATCAAACGTACTTACTTCCTGAAGTATTTTGCTGATTGTTTAGTTGGGTTATCTGTTTTCTTTTTTTATATTAACTAATTTAATCCCCTGATACCTTTTTTGGTTTGGTATTATTTTTATTGAATTTATTTGTGTAACATTGGTTAATAAAAGTATATAGGTTTCAGGTGCACAGTTCTATAGTACATCATCCGTATATGGTATTGTGCATTCACCACCCCAAGTCAGGTCTCCTTCCGTCACCATTTATCCTACCTTATACCCTCTTCTACTTCCCTCCACCCCCTTTCCCTCTAATAACCACTGCACTATGGTCAGTCTAGGAGACTTTTTGTTTTTGTTTTTTTGCTTAATCTTTTCACCCGGCCTCACAATGCCACTCCTCTCTGACAGCTATCAGTCTGTTCGTTATCTGCGAATCTACTTCTATTGTGTTAGTTTATTTAGTTCATTAGATTCCAATATGAATGAAATCATATGGGATTTGTCTTTCTCTGACTGGCTTATTTCACTTAGCATAATGCTTACCAGATCCATTCATGCTGTTGCAAAGGGTAAGAGTTCCTTCTTTTTTATGGCTGCTTAGTATTCCTTTGTGTAAATGTACCACACCTTTTTTTATCCACTCATTTACTGATGGCCACCCAGGCTGCTTCCAAACCTTAGCTATTATAAATAATGCTACAAAAACATAGGGTGCATATGTTCTTTTGAATTAGTATCTTAGGTTTCTTCAGACATATTCTCAAACGTGGAATCACTGGGTCATAAGGCAGTTTAATTTTTAATTTTCTGAGAAAATTCCACACTGTCTTCCACTCTGACTGCACCAGTCTGCATTCCCACCAAAAGTGTACGAGGGTTCCCTTTTCTCCACATCCTCGCCAGCACTTGTTTGTTGATTTATTGATGGTGGCCATTCTGACAGGTGTGAAGTGATATGTCATTGTAGTTTTAATTTGCGTCTCTCTGATGATTAGTGATGTTGAGCATCTTTTTTATGTCTGTTGGCCATTTGTATGTCCTCTTTGGAGAAGTGTCTATTCAGATCCTTTGCCCATTTAATTGGATTATTATTATTTTTTTGATGTTGAGTTGTATAAGTTCTTTATAAATTTTGGATATTAACCCCTTATCAGATGTATCATTAGCAAATATGTTCTCAGGTATCTTTTCATTTTGTTGATTTCCTTGGTTTCCCTTGCAGCACAAAAAGCTTTTAGTTTGATGTAGGCCCATTTGTTTATTTCTTCTCCTTTGTTTCCCTTGCCCAAGAAGGTATAGCAGAAAAAATATTGCTATGAGAAATGTCTGAGATTTTACCGCCTATGATTTCTTCAAGGATTTTTATGGTTTCGAGTCTAACATTTAAGTCAGGGGTGCCCTCATTTTCACTGGGGACCACATCAGCCTCGTGGTTGCCTTCAAAGGGCTGAATGTAATCTTAGGACTGTATAAATGTAACTACTCTTTAACAGCTAAGTGAGAGATTGGTGCTGCCGCTGGGTAGAAACAAGGTGTGGGGCCGGATAAAACAAGGTGGAGGGCCAGATACGGCCCGTGGGCCTTGTGTTTGCCACCTGTGATTTAAGTCTTTAATTCATTTTGAACTTATTCTTGTCTATAGTGTAAGAAAGTGGTCTAGTTTCATATTTTGCATGTGTCTTTATAATTTTTTTATATTTTTCTTAATGTTGACTTGTGGGAATTCTTTATATATTATGGATGCCATTGGTTGAATATATAATCTCCAAATATTTTCTCCCAATCTGTGACTTCACTTTTCGCTCTCTTAGCAGTCTTGCTCAGAACAAAATTTTAAGTTTGATGAAGTCCAACTTGACTAATTGTGTCTTTTATTGACTGCACGTTATGTAACGTGTCTAAGAGATCTTCACCCAAGCCAGGTCTCCAGAATCCTTGCGTACAGTTCCATCTAAAAGTTTGATAGTTGTACATTTTATATTTATTGGTGGTTCTTTTGAGTTAATTTTTGTGCAAAAGATATGTTTAGGTTAATTTTTCATATGAATATTCATTGTTACAACACCATTTGTTGAAAAGATTACTCTTTCTCCAAGATATTTTATTTCTTGGTCAAAAACCATCTTGATGTGGGTCTATTTCTAGATTATTTATTCTATTCCATTGAATCATATGTTTATGCTTTTACCAGTTAAAATCATTACAGCATTAGACTAAATCTTATAATTGGGTAACATAAATATCCCAACTTTCTTCCTCTATTTCAATTTTTTTTTATTTTGGCTATCATAATTCTTGTGCCTTACTATAAAACTTTTTAAATCAACTTGCCTATGAAAGAAAAAACAAGTCTTTCTCAATTTGCTTGGAATAGCTGCAAAACTATTGCTAAATTTAAAGAGGGTTGACCTCTTAACTGTACCAGGTCTTTCAATCCATGAATGCATGTGTCTTTCAATTATTTAGATCTTTGGTTTCTTTCATTAGTGTTTTGCATTCTTCAGTATGCAGATCTTACACAAGTTTTGTTAAAGTATATCTATTTTTAGTGGGAGCTATTACAAATGGCATTGTATTTTTAATGTTGAATTCCAATTATTCATTGCTTGTATCTAAAAATGAGATTGATTTCTGTGTTGTCTTTGTGCTCTGTGGTTGTGTTATACTTAGCTGTCAGTTCTAGCAACCAGTTATTTTTTTGTACATTCCTTGGGATTTTCTGTGTGGTCAATCTAGTCTTCTGCAAATACAGAGAGTATGATATTTTTATTTCCTATCTGTAGGATTTTTGTTGCACGTTTCTTACCTTAACGCTCTGGCTAGTTCTGTATGCAATACAGATAGTGAGAGTAAGCATCCTTGCCCTGCTTACTTCCAAATTTAGTGGAAAACTCATTCAGTTTTGCACCATAAGTGAGTTTTGTAGCTAGCACATTTTTGCTCTAAGGAGTTTATATGAGATTTTCAGGAAACACCCAGGACTTGTATTCCCTCTAAAAGTTGTCTTTAACTGGTTTCATGAGTCATACAATGAGGAGTGGCCGATTGTCCAACTATTCCAGCAGTGACAGCAGCCAAGGTCACCCGTGTGCCAGCAGCAACAACGCCATCACTGCTACCTGGCCTGTGACAGTAAGACAGTGAATTTTAAGATTCATTCTGAATTTTAAATGTTAAGGTAAAAATGTGCATCTAAGAGCTGACAGCATGGTATTTTTTATAATATACTTTTAGAAACTTAACCTATTTCAAAATGAGCAATTTTTTTCCTCAGGTCATAAGAAAAAAACTTTATAGGCCTCTTATTTTAATGGTCCTTAATATTTTTCCATAAGGATCTATCAAAACTTTTAAAATCAGTCTCATTTATTAAAATTTTATTTTGTTTTAAATTTTTAATATTATTTATAAAACACTGATAAGCATTTTTTTGTATTGGAATTTACATTTATAGTTATACGCCTATAGAATCATGCAGAAGAGGATTTGATCAGAAGATAATTTGAGTAACTTTTAAGCTAATTGTTTTTCCCAGGGTATGGGAAAGTGAAATGATCTCTGAGAAAATGTGTCAGTGTTGATAAGACAAACTTGTATTCTAAGGAGAGATTTGGTTGCCGCCTCATGAGACATGAAATAAAATTTAAATGATCAGATTTTTCTTGTCCATCTGCACAAGAGTAGAGCACAGGCCAGGGATTAGTCTTTATTTTCCCATAAAATTTGATGGTAAGATGAGGAAAAAAATCAATTTCATAACATTCTTCTTGTTAATATATTTCCACCGAGGGGCTATTACAACAAATTGTAGGCTAAAATGGAATGTTTGCTGGATGAAGCCTAAGGATTTTTATAATCTGACACAAAGCAAAGTCGTAGGAAAGAAAACACCAATTTTTGAGTTGTAAAAAATTGTAAAATTTTTACTTCTACACAAACTTGTAAACCAAAATATTCCATTAACTCCATTCCATCGCTCCACGGGTAACTACGGGAAATTTTGTTAGCATGTCTTGGATAAGCATATCAGTCGTATTGGAGTTAAAACAAATATGTGTTGCAATACAATTTGCTTAAATGTTTAGCTTAGCTTAGAAACGCAAAATGTTAACACAGTCATTTCAAACTGTTGATACTAGTTTGTATTTTAGGAGCCAGCACTGAAAGTGATATAAACAAAAAGTATGCACACTGGATTTTTAATTCATTCTGTTTTGTGGTTCAAGCTGCTGGCTGTTTAAATGAGGAAGTAAGAGAGAAGAGATTGGGAGTAAGTGGTCCCCACTTCTGTGCATTTCTCAGTAAGTGCAATTATAAATTACATGGAAATTGAATAAAGGGATGCGCATATTATTAGAAAAAGACACAGAACACAAACGCAATGTGCTATTGTACAGAAAGCCCTGGATTGAATTAGGAATTTGACACTTACAAACTGTGTGATCTAACATGTTTTCACCTGTGAAGCAGGGATGTCTGGCTAAGTTATGAATTTGTGAAAATCAGCAGATAACTGATGGGAAAGTTTCTCCTTGAAAGTTTTTTATAACATTATAGACAAGTGAGGTATTAATGAAGGGCAAAAATGCTCATCTTGACTACTTACTATGTGACATTGAACAAATGATATAACATTTATAAGCCTTGTTCTTTTTCCTCGAACATTAGTATTAACCCCATAGACTTTTAAGGACCAAACGGAATGATTTTGAGAAAGTGTAAAAGGTGCCATATGAGGACCCAAGAACAGGACACTTTCGGACACATTTTCACCAGAAGTGCCCTTTGTCTGACCAGGACTTGCCAGTGTTAGCCAAGCTCCTCCCCCAGCGGTGCTGGAAAGGAATTTAGCAGCTAAGACTTTACAAAGGTCACCAAAAGATGATCCGAGAAGATCCAGAACACTGTCATGGAATGTGTTCCAAGAATGACGGAAGCCATCTGTGTAGGTAAAATAGAGGTATTAAGGGTAATGAGGGCTGTCCAGAAAGTATCCAGCCACATAATATGAAAAATAGAGCTATTTATCGAAGAAAATATAAGATACAAGAAATATTGTACACAGGACAGTGATGCCACAGTCCCCTTCAAAGTAGGCACCTTGGGACTTCACACAGTTCTCCCAGTATCCGTCAGCTGTCCCATCGTATTTTCCTGAATCTTATCAGTGGTCTGAAATCTCTTCCCTTTTAGAGGTGATTTTAGTTTTGGGAACAGCCAGAAGCCACAGGGCACCAAACCTGGGCTGTAGGAAGGCTGAGTCACCTGGGTGATTTGATGTTTCACCCAAAAAACTCTGCACGAGACGTGATGCACGAGTGGGTGTGTTGTCATGAGGAAGCTGCCAATCACTGGTTTCCCACAGCTGTGGCCTTCTGAATCATCTGAATAGTGTCTGCGGAGGAATGTTCAAGCTTAATGTAAAATTTGATACAGATTCATTGCTCTACTCACTCATTTTGAATGCAATGGCCACACACACATGCTCACTCAACAGGGTCTACCACCCCCACTGACTAGTACAGTGAAGTCATCATTGTTCACACACTCCAGTCCACTCTCCTTGGCTGCCAGGTTACATCAATGTCCCACAAACCATTATTTTTATATTAACAATAGTTGGACTCTTTCTGGACAAACCTTATATACAGCACCTCCTTCCATCAGCTATTTTCAGGCCATGGGGCAATGTTAACAACCAATCTGTCATACCAGGCAGAAATGAAGTTTTTAGGAAAAAAGTTTCAAGTGCATTATGTCCTCATCTTCCTGTGGATTGTCATTCCTCATTACTGAGCACTTATTTAACACGTAGGGACATTCACAATTTTCCATACCGTGAATATTTTTATCAGTCTAGCTGATTTCATTTGAACTGACTGATTGATCAGTTTTCCATAATTCTGTTCATAATTATCCTGCATTGATTCTTTCAAGGACAGCCTTACTACCTAGATCTCTAAAACGTTCTTTGCTCCCTTTCTGGTACAATACCGTCGCAGAACCTACGAACTCAGGTGCGGCAATGCCCGCGCTCACGCTGCGGTGTGGCCAAGGGGGCCTGGGTTGCACTGGCCTCCATGCATTTTGGTTAGAAGAAAAGGAGAGGTCTCAGGACCACGAAGACCCACTCAATGTCAAAGTCTTCTACTTCAGTGTTACATCTAGTGTCACAGAATCAGACAAATGCTCTTTAAGTTATCTGTCTTTGCTGCCTCATTTAACCTTTTAATCCCCAAGCACAAATGGCTTTCAAAAGCACTTTTTAAATTGAAAATCAGTAGACACTACAAACTGGATTGTTATTGTAGTTTTATAATTAAACCCTGTCTGCGTTTCATCCAAGACCTTAAGACAGAAAGTCCCACCTCCGTGCTGAAGAAAGAAGACTGTCCGAGAGAGGATTTGCCTGGGCTTGTGCAAGTCCGACCCTGTCGCCACCTGGAGAGGTAGGGGACTCCGCAGACAGAGGCTGCAGGTTTTCTTGCAGATGGCCTCAGGCTCAAGGAGGATGCCTAGTGAACGGCAAGAGAGAAATGCCAGGACAGATCACCAGTGCTGGGGGAGGGGTCTCCAAAGAACCCACAGAAGCATCTAGGAGAGAAAGAAGCCAGAAAGAACGGCTGGTGCATCCAGGGGTACCGGCCACATCAGGCCTTTCCTGCCGTTCACCCCGCATCTCTCTGCTCCCATTCTGCAGGAATCAAATCCTCGGAGCTCAAGCTGCGGAAGGGAAGGCACCAACACAAAACAGGGAAATAGAGAAGAGGCCACCTCTCCCTTCTTTTCCCTGCAAACCCGTGCCTGGAACAGGCCCATGCTGGAGAGAGATCGAATCTTAAGTGAAATTCAGAGTTCTGACTGCTGTCTATGATTGGATTTTTAATTACTGAGATAGTGCAGTTCTGTGGCTAGCTGAAAACTGGGGGACTTACATCAATAGCAAGCAGCCAAAAGAGCAAGCGGCTGTCTCCGAGTTCATGGAAGGTACGGGGCAGAACTTGCCCTCAGAGCAGGTGTGATCAGGCAGATCAGGCAGGAACAAGATGGTCTTCCATTGCTCACTCGTGTCCCACTACTTCAAAGCACTGTTTGAAGTGTCAAAGGCTGTAAATGGTGTGCAGGGCCAAGGTCATGGACGCCATTGCTCCGTCTTCTCTCTCCCCCCTGGCCCAAGCTCTCACGGCCCTGAGCACCGTGGCTCAGCAGCCAGAAGACTGGCCAGGAGAACTCAGAAGGAGGTGTCTGCTGATGGCACTTCGGTAAATGGGTGACAAGCACAAACCTACTGCACTCGCCCTCAGAAATGCCCCCTTAACAGGGCCACTCTCCTTTGATTTTTAAAAGGACAATTTGTTGGTCTCAGAGAGATGATTTCTTTTGAAATGATTTCACAAATACCAAGGGCAAGACCTCATTTAGACACAGGAAAAACTTACCCAACCCCACGGGAACATTCCTCCCGGGACTGTGATTTCTGCTGAAGAAAGGGAGGTGTCTGAGATAAGCGGAGCAGACTGTGCTGGAAGAAAACAAACATGTTTGTGGTTCCCTTGGTGCATATATTTCCTAATATAGTCCTGGGCCTTGAGCACTCTGGCGGCCCCTGCCCTGGCAGAGGAACTCGGAGCTCCGTCCCGCTGAACCCTAGGCCCGTGCCAGGGAGAATCCCCAAGCTGCCACGAGCCTTCCCTGAGAAGGATGGTCCCGGGTGGACTGGCTGAGGGCAGGGCACCTCGGGTTCAGATGGGTGAGGAACCCAACCCGCTCACATCCCCGTGGAGGTCGGATTGAAGACATGACTGCTTCTCTTCTGACCCCTGGCCCCAGCCTCTGAACAGAAGAAGCTCGCTGCCTAGAGATGCGTTTCTGAAGACCGCTCTGCACTTGAGTTAACTCTAGGCAGCGGGATGTGTTCAACAGTCATGGACCACCTGCCACATGCTGGCTCTGCCGGGCCCTGGGAATAAAAGATGATGAGAACAGCCAGTGGTACAGTAGGAGTGGGGGCAGTGACAGCAACGAAATTGGGCACTGTCCATAAAGAATGTAGATACAATAATAAAACAGGTGTAATACCGGTCTACTTTTATTGTTTTTTAAGATTTGATTTTATTTTTAGAGAGAGAGTACGGGAGAGAGAAAGGGGGGGAGAGAGACATCAGTGTGTGGTCGCCTCTTGGAGACCCCTCACCAGGGACCTGGCCTGCAACCCAGGCACATGCCCTCACTGGGAATCGGATCCACTTTTAACTAGCACAGTGCACCAGCAATTCCGAATAGCTTCGCTGATAAAATACCCCTCCCTGAAAAAAACATTTTTAGTGCTCTAAGTTCTAAACAGCTGTTGCCATGACTATAGAATTTCAATGTTTTATACACACACACACGCATATATGGTGCTCATATAATTGTATATTCACAACAATTTATTATTCATAACATGTATTAGTTATACATTATATATTTACATACATTTATGTTTATCTAAATGTTTTATGTAATTGTAATATGAATTTATACTAAGTATATTATATATGATAGAAATTAATATGTAACATTTAAAAGTAAATATGTACTAAGTAATATATGTAATTTAAAGTTCCACATATATATAAACTGCAAATGTGTGCATTTTATTGCATTTTCTTTTTTTTAAGATTTTATGTATTTATTTTTAGAGAGGGAAGGGAAGGAGAAAGAGAGAGAGAGAGAAACATCAATGTGCGGTTGCTGGGGTCTGTGGCCTGCAACCCAGGCATATGCCCTGACTGGGAATCGAACCTGCGATGCTTTGGTTCGCAGCCCACGCTCAATCCACTGAGCTACGCCAGCCAGAGCTATTGCATTTTCTCCAGCAAACACTCTCCATATGTTAATTCGGAGAGCTCCCTGTTGCAAGTCAGCCCCGACACACGTGCACTCAGCTGCATGCGCTTGTTTTGCGAACGCACGCTTGGTGATTCAGAGCTGTTGGAACTCGTTTTAGGTACGGTGTGTGCCCGGCCTCTGGGGTACTAGAGACTCTTGTGTTGAAAATAGTACATTTGAGTAAACAATGATGAGGTCATGATTTTTGAAGACAGAAACAGCAGTTGAGTGACTTCTGAGACTGCACAGAGGTTGCATTTATTTTTGAAATTTAAGTCAGTATGTCAGAGTGCAGGCTGCATGGCGAGATGTGATATGTTCAGTCGATAAGTGCATGTTTTAGTTCACTTATTTTACTGAATTTTACTGAATTTTAATACCACCTTCAGGATCAAAATTTATGCTTTTTAAATCGTTCATTGTTGCAAAACTAAAGACTCAATCAATGCAGCAAGACATTACATCAGTGGCATGACTTAGTTTTGGGGACTTTTTACATCTTTTGTTTTTGTTAAAATTCGCTTACTGGTTACTGAACAATTATTTACACAAAATATTTTTATATCAGGCTGTAACCAAAGAATCAAAGTTCAAACAATTTGGTGTATTTAATGACTAATAAGTAAATAGCTGTGTGGAGCTTTTTTTCTTTCTTGAATCATACTATTACATTTACTTTTATAAATATAATTACATGCATCAATATAATAAATTTACCATTGCTAGTTTCGGTCCTAATTATCTGTTTTATTGCATGACTATCAATGATATAATTTTGTTCTGTAGGGGAAATGGAGGTAGAAAATGATCTCTCTGTCTCAGATATACTAGGTATGCCACTGACCACAATATCATTGACAATGACAAATATTTACTAAGTGGCTACTATGTGCCTGACACTGTGTTAATGCTATGAATACAGCAGTGACTAAAACAGACATTTTCTGTCTTTGTTGAGCTTGTATCCTAGCAAGACAAAAATAAACAATAAATAAAATAGAGGGTACATTTTATAATTTGTTAGGAAATGATTGATGAGTGCTCTGGAAAACAAGTAAGGCAGGGAAAAGGGACTAATATCTGCTTTGGGAGGGGCTAAAGAGGGAGGTCAGATTAGAGCTCAGTGAGAAGCTGCTACGGAAGCAAAGACTGAAGGAGGCGACAGAGTGATTCACATTCTTGTCCTTCAGGATCTCATGGGCCTCTGTCTTAGATGTCATCTCATTCACCACTTGCCACCGTTTGCTGTGAAGACAAGGTAATTGAGGTCCATAGACATGACTTAGTTGAATAAAATCTAGTCCTGTTTAGTGTGACTTCACTTTTTTAAACTGGAAAATAAAGACATTTATATTTAGAAACACTTCAATAATCTCGATCTGTAATGATGAATAACTACATATTACATTGGAAAAATATTCAACACCTCCTACGTACAGCACATTTTGATAAGTATATTTGCATCTAATACAAACAAAATTTAGTCCCTGTTTTCAAATGTATAACGGTGGGGAGGGAGTGCTATACATTATACACATGCAAAAGACACTGTTTGGGGCTGCAGAAAGGCAAGGTTACTGTTTCAAAAGGTACTGTTTGTGGCTGGCAGCATGACATGGGAGAAGGCTTAGAAAGCAATGGCATTTCAGCTGATTTTGAAACATATCTAGGATTGCATAGAACTCTCCAGCTGGCGAGTCCATATGAATTGAAGCACAGACGTTGCAAACTATAGGAATTTGGAATAATTGTCTGCGGGTTCCCATTTAAGATGGAGACATGCAAGTGATGAAGGAGATCTGAAAGAAATCAAGGACTCTAGATCGCTGGCGTAAGGACTGGAAAAGGTAGGTGACATAAAAGGAGAGGGAGGTTTGCGAGTATGGCCTTTTACACAGAGACACATATTTGCCTCATGATGAATGCCGGAGGCTGCCCATGCTGGAGGCTGGCTTCAGTAGGCTGAGGTTGAGGCCAGAAGATTTAAGGAGGCCAGGAACCAACTGGCTGGTCGGGGCCGGGGGGGGGTGGGTGCTGGAATCATCAATGTGGACTTAGGTCTTTGAAGAGAAGCACAGAGGACAAGCAGGAAGGAAAGACTGTGCCCGACACACCTGTCCATGAGGAAAGTGGGGAAGCGTCCCCATCCTAGGAGGGCAGCGAGGCTGGGGAAATCTGTGACTGATGGGTTCTTACAGGGTGTGCCTGGAACCCAGCCTTCCTTCTCCACCTGTTCCATTGCGTTGACTGGGGTTGGAAGAGAGCTGGGGGAGGGGTGGCGGTGCGGCAGCAGATGTCCTTCATGGTGTTAGATGTAATAAATGTAAAATTCAGTTGGGTGGTGCCTGCACTGAAATGCAAATCGACTTAATGCAAAACCACCAAGATACTCTGTGTATTCTTTTAGGTCCCCATGATGCACATATGATTCAAAGCCAATTGACAATGGGTATGTTTCATACAGCAAAAATAGAAACCTAAACAGTCTCAATAAATAGCACCCTCTAGAGAAACCCCAGGGGACCTCCAAATAGGGCAATGTTTACATAAAAGACCTAGAGGCCCTGCTCTGCATCTTCTGGAAGGAAGATGCGTAAGGAGGAACTATTTCTGAATACTCCAGTACATTCCTTTGCCTGCACACGCTAAAAGCTTTTCCCCAAAACCTTGTTCTTCTTCCAGGACCTCTTAAATATTATAATTCTCCCATCCAGCTGAATAATATCATTTAAGGAGGAAAGAGTGGGAGCTTTTGAGCTGAGAACAGACGTACTACCAGCCATACTCCAGGCCAGCTCTTTGTAAATTAATAAAGGAAGAACCATCTTCTTCACAAGAAGACCATTTACTTAGAAGTGCATAATCTGATGAAATGCTCAATTGACTCAATGTTTCCTCAATGCCTCATGAATACTTCTAGGCTCTATCAACATACCATTTTAAAAGCAATCCATGTCCAGGCTACAAGTTGTCATAGTATGAGAAAAATAAAACACAAGAACCGCACAGCAATGACATTGAAAACTGAAATATCAGTGGGCATGAGCAGAGACCTCAGAGTATGTGGCTGAAGGAGAACTCTCTTCAGAGTCCCAGCTCCTCCTGGCCCCCACCCCCTACCACACACACACACTGATCTGTTTTTCCTCCTCCAGTATTAGGGCATGCCATGTAAATGCATTTTTCTCAAGAGAGGAGAAATGACTTTTGGAATCTAATAGGGCACCTCAAAACCTTTTTGACATTTTTTTCACTTTGATGTTGGGGTTCCCACTGCAAGTACTAGAGATGTAACATTTTCACTAATGCTAGTACAGAACTCAGAACGAACAGTAAAAGCAAGTTCGCTAAGGAAGTCCTAAAGATCCATTTTTGGAAGAGAATGTCTGTGTTTAGATTTGCAGTTTATAAAACATGGTTTCAGAACGTGTTTACAGAGGAGAAAAACACCCACAACACAAATAAACCGCTGCTTGCACAGTTTAGACTGACAATCTTTGGCACTCTCCTTTCGGGCACTATTTTTCCCGGACTGATAGGGTTGCTGTGGGGCATCCGTTCATACAGCCAAAGTTTAGTTCCCATTCCCTCCTGTGTGACATGGTAACAACTGGTTGAAATTAAACCAAGAAGGCTCCTACTGACAGAACCCCTCACTAACCAGCAGACCCAATGACTGGAGCATCCTGGGCGGTGTGGACAGGGTCCTGAGTCCACACAGCCGAGGAAGGGATGGCTCCAGCTCTCAGCGGGGGCCTCTGTTCAGATTAGCAGAGACTCAAACAGGCAGTTCCCACTTTGATGCAGTTACTCGAGAGCAGCTCAGCCTCTGGGAACCAATGTACCTGTTCCGCCAGTAAACTCAAGTCTGACTTGGGGATACATTAGCTGGTTCTTTCCAGCAGTCAGTTGGCTGAAAACGAAACAGAACTGAAGTCGTGGATATCGTTATTACTTCTGGTGAGAAAGATCAGGAGCTGACGACACTGATGTGTGAACGCAGGAGAAGAAGGCTGGGGGGAAGAGGCGTGAGGACGAACCACGGAGGGAGCAGGGTCGTATACGGGAAAACACAAGGAAGCCTGTCCCCATGGTGGCTCCTGTGTCTTTCACGTTAGACCCAGCGGCTCTGACGTTTTCATTAACAAGTTAGATGTTTGAACTCCTACAATGCAGCAATCAGCAGCTCCCCAAATGAAACGCAAGGAGTCATGCTCTGTGAAAGCCTGTCACTTCCACGCATCATTAGGAAAATGGTGTGCACAGACTGTGCCAGCTACCGGTATACGGTTTCACGTGAACCCACGGTTCCGCAACATTTGGTAGCAAATCTCTTCCCTAGCTATTGCTGCTGGGCATGTGGTTAATGCTGACTAAGTCTGTTTAGGACCATCAAAGATCAAACCCGTGACTCATATATAGTGGAGACTCAAGAAGTATTTATTGAATGAATGTATCGATTAAAATAATTTCCCGGTGCTAGAGGAGGAGTCATGTGTGAATGATGTAGGGTGGTAACCAATGTCCTTATGCATTTTCTTCCCAGTCTGTGTAAATATATAATATATGCATATTTCCTGAGTGTCTGTTGGCTGCTCCATTCAGGTGTCTGTGAATTTATTATTATTTATCGCCCACGGGAACACATTCTGCAAAGCTCTTCCTTTCTATCTCCATGAATGAATGCCATCAGTCTAACTCAGAGGGAGAGACCTGGGCTTCTCCAGGGCTCTCCTCCCATCAGAATGTACGCCTTCTGAAGGCAACAGTTACGTCTGCCTTTTTCGCGGCTCTGCCCTGGACTAAGCCTGTGCTTTGAACCTAGTAGGTGCTTGAACTTTTTATAATTTATCAGCAGTTAATATATAACATTTAACGTTATTTGTTGAGTTAATAAAGGAATAAATAAGTCAACCAACACCCCTTACAAACACTTCTTAATTGAATCCTTGAAACTGCCTCCCCGTACACAAGGAATGCCATCCTGAATCCTGTTTATTTCCTTGCTATATTTTTATTATGTCTCTATCTATTCTTTTATTTAGTTTTTAACTTTACAGAAATATATTATATGCTATGCTTTAGGGCTATCTAGTGACTTTTTCCCTTTTTACTTACTATTATGTGACTAAGGGGAATCCCTGTTGTTGTACACTGTCGTAGTCCGCCTGTCGGGACTGTAGTGTAAAAGAGGTTTGTTCACACTCTGTCAGTTCTGTTGATGGGGATTCAGGTTTTCACTATGAAAGGTAAGGCTGCAGTGAACACTCATGTGCACGTTTCCTCTTGTGTGTGTGCAAGAGTGTTTTGGGTGCGTATCCAAGACAATACTTGTTGCATCATAGGACATATGACCGAACAATTTTAGAAGGCAATGCAAAGCTATTTTCCAAAATTGTTGCACCAGTTTAAACTCCCATCAGGAAACTTAGAGAAATTCTACTGATCACCCTTTCAAACACTTGAAAATGCCAGTTAGTTTTCAAATGTACCAGTTGTAAAATGTATCTCTTTGTTAACTAATACCTCACGTGGTCTTGACCAGCATTCCCCCATCACTATGGACGTTGATCACCTCTTCATATGTTCATTGATCTGGGGACCCATTTCTGTGTTAACACCTGCTCTCAGAGTTTTTATAATTTGCAGGTCGGGGTTCTTTTTCGTGATTCTTTTTCGGAAGTTGTACAAGTCAAGTTGGTCAACATGACCAGAGACAGTGAACGGATGTATTGGAGCTCCCCCATCTATGCCACAGACCTTTTGGGCTCTGATTTCCAGCCCCAGCCCTGCAGTGTCCGTAAGAGGCATGCCGGCATGATCACGGAGTACGTGGAAGGGCATTTCCATAAACACCTCCTCTGCTTTGCAGTCTGCTTCTCCCTCAGGGCCCCCACTTGTCTGTAGCGTGGCCTGTGTCAACTTTCTGCTGGCTTACTATTTCATATTTTGACTGTTAGAAATAATTATAATATTATGATAATAATAATGATAATATTTAACAATCACTGGACAATTTATATGTGCTAGAGACTGCTCAACACAGAAGAGATGTTAGCTCACTTAATTATCGAAACCACTCTAAGAAGTAGATATCATTCTTATTTGTCTTCTAGAACTGTGATAAGCAAACTTTATCTCTAAAGAACCAAACAGGAAGTATTTCAGGCCTTGGGGGTCATTGATTTCCCCAATTACTCAACTGTGCCATTATAGTGTGAAAGCAGACATAGACCATATGAAAATGAATTTTTCAATAAAGCTGTTTACAAAAACAGGTTGTGGCAGAGATTTGGTGTGTGGTCTGTGATTTTCCTACCCTAGAACATTCCCCTGGACTCAAGGGTGAGAGCTACATTGCAAAATTGCCGTCATGCCTGTAGGCTTACCTTCAGAATTGACATAACTTTGCAGAATCTCTTAGAGTAGCAACTACTCTTCATTTAAATTTCGCAAGTCTTTATCCAAAACTTGGTATACACACTAAGCATTTCACCAGGTTCCAAGGATACAGAAATAAATTGTCATATCTTCTGCTCACTGGGCTCAAAAGTAACCATAAGAAGATCAGGTCAATAAACATGCAATTCAGCAAGTGCCGTGGTAGACGCTGCACAGCCAGGGGACACAGAGAGGTGACTGACAGTCCACAGATGCCACAGGGCACCTACTCTACCCCAGGAGGTGGGCTGGACCCTGAGGATGAATACACATTTCTCAGAGCAAACACCCTCCCCCCATGTACTGACAGTCTAGTAGGGAAAAATATTTAAACAAATAATGTATTAAATATTTACAAGTGTGTAAAATGCTGAGAAGTACCAAGTACCAGGAGAACATATGGACATGTGGAATCTGGGAACGGGGAATTTGTCTGGTATGACTGGATTATGAGGTGGTGGGACGTGAACTGAAAGGTGAATTAGGGCCAGACCAGAAGGGTTTGAACACCAAGTTGAGGAATTTGGACTTTATTCCGGAGACACCTGGTAGGCATCAAAGATTATTGAACAGGTGAATGACAAGACTAGTCCTTTTGAAAGAAAACTCTGGCAACCATATGTAGGATAAATTGAAAGTAGAGAGAACCGAGGCCAACAGCCTGGGACCCATCATGGCCCTCGCGAGGAAGCCGTTTAATGAGCGCACAGAGACAGCAGGAAGGAAGACCCGGCAGTTGCAAAGCTGTTGAATAAACCCCAAGTGAGAGCTGAGAACTCCCTTCACAGGCTTTCAGTATTTTTAATTAATTGCATATCAATTTTCCATATATTGTTCATATGGCGATGGGTCATCAGTCATCTCTAAATAGCATCATCATTTGCTAAAACAGGCTGGATTAAATCTTTACATTTTAAGTATTTAAACAAAAGAACTGCTATTGATTGGCCCGTTGATTTTCTGAGCATCTGCTTTCTGCACGTATAGTTCAAAAGCAAAATGTGTGTAAGTCAACGGGATTGTAGACTGCAAGGTAGTGGCACCCACATATTTGAGATTTCTCCCACGATTTGACAATTTGTTGCTCTGTTTACAAAAAGAATGTCAACTCTGTATTTTTCCCTCTCTTTGAGAAGTTATAATCCAAGAGATTTCTAAACACCATTTTCTCATGCAGTGGCTTCACCATGGATTGGACCATCCATACGCTATCCTTGGGGTGACGTTGAGCCTTCTCTTTCTATATCAAGTTGCCAAATCCAGTTGAGGCTTTGTTCACACTCTGTCTCTGTTTTAGTCTCCCTTTCCCATTGTACTTCTACCATCCCAAAAGATTAATGTGTTTTGCATGTCAGCAAAAAAGAGACAGTCAGAGATATCGTGACTCTTGACAAGGGCAGTGGCTTCTGGATAACATGTCTTGGCCCACGCCACACCAAGGCTGTCATCTGCCTGGTGGCACCGAGTCTTCACTGCTGGGCTGTAGCAAAGTAGGAATCCCCTTGGGGAGTCAAAAATATCTCACCTGCAGGAAAGCAGATGCAAGAGTTGTGAATACCAGAAGGTCTTGCAGGACGGAATCCAGGAAAGAGATGAGGCCTGCGAGTGAGGAAAGGGTTACGGGTCCCCTGGGGCTCTCATGAACCGGGTATCCACAGAAACACCCTCCTAAGCGAAGGGCAGCTGATCACTTCTGCAGCAGACGTTGGTTTTAATATCTGCATCCTAATTTATTTGACATCTGCAGAACATCCAAAGAAAATATTCAAGTACAGGATGGGCAATCCGGCTGCTTTCTGAGTTCATCGAATATCTCACACTCCTTCCTCAAATGTTTTCAGTTTTGCAAAACTCAAGATGCATTTTGCCAAACATGTTCTCCGTTCATGTTTATTTAGAAGGGAATTTAATCCGTATGCTGCTGATGCATTTACACTTAACTCATCAAAATGTTTTACTAGAGTCATTTGATGTCCAAGAAACCTTTTGAGTCTTTTTTATAAGCCTCTTCAAGCCCATTTTGCTTCGAAACAGGAAGTCGCCTGTTACTAACCATAAACCAATGCAATCCCCGCAGGATTTGGTTTCATTTAGGACGCTGAGAGACCGCAAGTTCCAAGCCTGCCCTGAACTCTACACAGAAGTTTTCCTCCTGGACCCACTGAGACTATGCCGTGCACAGATGAGGTGCTGTTATTATTTTCCAAAATAAAGTCCTTTATGAAGAGGCATCTTTCATACAGCTCCTGGGAAAGACGGTTACCAAAGCAGAGCGCTAAATCACCGGCTTTGCAGGCTGCACCTGGTGAATGTCACTGTCTCCTGTGATCCACTGGCCGTTCAGAGCTCATTTGCTAGTATTAATAGAACAAATAAAATGGAATGGGAGGCAGAGATACCGGCACAGTGATTTCTTGCTTCAGGAAAAGCGGCCTGGGTTACAGACCAATACAATGTTCCCAACTGCGAGCCAGAGAACCGAAGCTGATATAAACACCGCATCCAAGCCACAGAACATGACTTGTTTAAGGCTTAATTCTGTGAAGGAAGGCAGGAAACAAGATTTATCCTTCTGGGAAACTTTTGGCATTTGCCTCGAGCTGGGCCTGATTACTCTGCCGTCCTCACCATCCATTACAGCTATCTGAGGGAAATCAAAAAAAATTTTTTTTTTTGCCCAAACGAAGGCAAGAGAGAAATGTCTCCATCTGAGCCCCGTAGAAATCCTTCTGTTTGACGTGGCATTAAACAGGGCGAGCGCGCAGCCCCGCCGCTGTGAGGACCGCTGCTGCTATCTTCGGCCTGTTGGCTGTGAAGGGGAGCGAAGTTAGTTTGGGCAACAGCCATTTTGCAAACACAGTAAAAAATAAATTACTACGCTTAATAACTGAATCTTAAACTTGTCACTATGGCAAGCTCTAAGCTATTCCCAGAGCCTTCCCTGGGACTTGGCAAAAGTCGTGGGTGCCGGAGGTCAGTTTTCATGCACGAGAGCCAGCTTTAGGTTATAACTGTGCAGGCTGCAGAGCGCATGTCAAAGGATGAATGGGCCATTGAGAAGCAGGGCCAACTCCCCGCGTCTCTTAAAGGAGCCTGGAAGGGCTCGGGCTGTCCGTTGGGTGGGCACCCCGTACAGCTGAGTTGTTAATGCAAAAGAATGCGGGGTTATTAATCCCAGGCTTATCTGTGTCCCCCGTGTGTGTCTGTATGTTGTATGGAAGAATTTGGTTTTCACGTGTCTTTTATTTTGTGTTCCTTTCGTTGTTTCTATGGGTGCTGTGATGGGGCAGCGAAAGCTGGGTGACTTGGCCGGCACTTGGACTCCCGGACACAGGGCTGGAGTGTTTACACTGGATTGGGAATATTCAGGCTCTGACCCAACCGGGAGACGTTTCAGTTCACATCTGGCTTTGCTTACTTGTCCCAAATAGTAAGTTATTAATGGGTTATTAATATTAGACCCTTCCACTGGTTCCCTCTTGTTCTCCTCAAAGTCACATTGCAGGTCGCTTTCTTTAGAATACATTTTCCAGCTCGCTCCCAGTGCCACCGCCTTTGCGTTTGGCGTAAGTAGAAACCATGAGGGCACCCAAGCAAAAGAATTAGCAAAGCAGCAAAGACACCAAACTAACAGGGCTTTTTTTTTTTAAGTGAGGGTGGGAGAAAGAAATTTGTTCCCTATTCAAACTGAAGCAGTGAAAACTTTGTGACAAACGCTAGCATTACCGTAAATTGCTCAGAAAGCCCCGAACATTTGCCTAATCTGTTAGCACTTGTACCTGAATATGCTGTCCTGAAATATTTTATGTTTTTATCCATTTTGGCTTCACAAATTATTTTTGGACCCAGGTCTGGACGGTCACCATTGCCTGGTTAATTTAGGTCAGATCGCTCGTGCCTCAGAGCTAGGCATGTATGTATTCCCTGATCCAATGCCAGTCCACTCTCGCCAGAGTAATTCACAGAAACATCGGGCCTGATGACAGAAATGGCCTCGGCTGGGAAACCGTGTTCCCGAGTGTCCTGGGGTCATCAGCACACACATGCTCACGACATCTAAGCGGAACTGTCACAGAAAGTACGTGTGTGCCTCCATCGTGACCTACGGGGTATAGTCAGGTGAAGTTACTACTTGACTATGACTTATTGGGAAATGACCCCCTTATTTTTGAAGTGCCCTCATTTTTCTAGAGGAATTCCCAGTCCCCTGTGGGGGCCAGTAGCAAATCAAACTTGAACGTGTCACGTTCTCCCCCCAACTGTGGTTCCTACTGAGTTCTCACTCTTTGTTAATTGGACAAAGATACTGCTAACCTCCAAGTCTCCCAATTTGAAAGTGAACAGAATACTCCCTGTTACATAGAACAGTGAACCCAAAGATACTTGAGTTCTTTGAAAGGGTCCTCATTGAGAGGTGGCCCATTCAATAACCCCTTTCCCTAGTGGCTGGAACAGCTCAGGATGAGTACCTCTCACTGTCATTATCAGCCAAACAGTGCACATGCAGGGACTTTAATATATATTAGGGTTGTGTGTGTGCATTTAGAGATATATGTGTGTACAATTGTACACTTGAACAATTGTGCGTATGAAGACACTCAAAAAAGGTAAACCAAGGTACTCAACAAAAACAAAAAGAACCACTAAGGTTTATCTAGAGTTTTGTAGGTCACATATATGATTCCAGTCTTCATAAACACCTTACATTTTTCTCCTTTTCCTTCCCTTCTCCCTCTATTTTTTTCTTCTCCTCTTTCTTCTCATTTGTACTATTTTTCAGCACTGCCCAATAATATTCAGTGGTTAAAATTACTCAGGTGATGAAGAGTGAAGTTAGGCCTCAATGCCAGGTAGGCCTGACTCAGTCGATCTCTGTTCAGCGAAGCCCTGGTTCTCACGAGGATGGGCACAGCCCTGATGTGTTTGCCACCACTGTAGGGAAGCTGGTCTGGTGGAATTAACTCCTTCGCATGCGTGCATACATGTAGGTCCTGTTTATGAACAGCTGTGAGGGAAACAAAGTCACTACTTTTAACATATAAAGGCAGATTTTGCAAAAAACACTTCACACAATCACCTCATTGGGGCTGCTTTTAGGGTGAGGCAAGGGAAGAATCTAGGGCATAAAGTTTAAGGAGGCACTCACTCTCAGGGTCGTACAAGTGCAAGGTCCACAACTGAGTGTAAGCACAACCTTAAATCTTGCCCCCCACCCACAGGCCCCTCACTGGGCACCTTACTGGCCTCATCCTAGTCCTGGCCCTGCATGCAGCAATAACCATATGCTTACCACCTTGGTCTAGTTCCTCAGAAATTAAAACTAACCAATGAGAGATTTATTAAACATCTACTATGTATTATATGTAATGGAAAAAGTGAAAACTTTTTTTCACGTGTATTACCTGTGTCCACACTGGAGAGAATGTTATCCAGCTAGAAAAATGAACACATAATGCATGGGAAACAATCAAAACAGATATATTGTCTGCCTATACAAGGTCATGGTCACAGGAGTTCACAGACGGCGGACTCAGTATGGTGGGGAATGGGGGAGCATCACTAAAAGACGTCCTAGAAGAGAAGCCCCTGTGCTGTAACTTGTACATGGGTGGGTGAGGCAGGGCCCTGCGGGGAAGACGATGGGACTCAAGCAAAGGCCGACTGATGCCGTCCACATTGTCTGCAGGAAGCCAATTACGTGTTTGAGCAGGGGGACAATGTGCAGAAAGCTTTGTGAGGGATCGTGCATCATTCTGTTGGAGTGGATCAGGGTGATGGATGGATGGTAGGTCCATCCAAAATAAGAATGTTGTTTGAAAGTGGGGGCATATTCGTTTAAAACTCGTTTTAAGGCGATTACTGCTACAAAATGGTTTTGATCTGTTACAGGAAAATTGCAGTTGGAAGAAAGGAAACAGTAGAGGTTGAAATGTCCAAATCAGGCATCTTATTTATACCCTTTTGTCACATTCCCATTCTTCCCGAAGTTGGCTGCACGATGCACTCAGCAGTTGCTGTTGGCTCCGGCCTCCCTATTGTCTGACCCACATGGCTGGCTACGCTGCCATGTGCTGCCGACTTCACTGAGCCGCTTGTGTGGGTGACTCCGGTCTGCCAGACTAGAGCGCGAGCCCCGCAAGGTCAGGGTTCAGAGCTCATTCTGGGATGGCCCATCGCTGTAGACTCTGGAAGCAACTGGGTACTTGGAAAACAGTTACTAAGGGTTTCACAGCTGTCTGCTCCAGAGCATAGACGTGGAGAGAAATTGAACTTGATTACCTAATGTGGAAAGGCCTGCGTTTCTTGTACTCTGCAACGTTTGGACTGATCTGAATGAAATTTTCAATGGCTAATTTCATTCCTAATTCCTCCATGAGCCAGAAAACTCCACCTGCAAGGGAATGGTTTTTCATTGCCTTTCTTTTGAAAGGGTGAGCACCCCATTTCCTGTCATCAGGCGCAGGAATTGGTTTCTTCTCTAACAGGGGTAGTTGCTTAGGAAGGAAGTCCAGGACTCAGGCTTCTGTAAAAGGTCTTGGCTTGGTGTCAAACCAGTATGAACAATGCAAGACCCACATGTCTACTGATAGACAGATATCTGAGCTGGGGACCCCGAGGCCCAAGATAGTTTACAAAGAAGGTAGAATTATGTAACCCTGTCACTCAACAGGGTTTCTTTCCAGCTCAGTGTGTCCTGGGACTAAACAGTGCACATAGCAACAAAACAAACTGACCATGGATGCTCTTTGCATTGTCAAATGGAACACACTCCATGTCTTGATGCATAAATCAGTATAAATGCAGTGGAGTGATGCCTCATTTATTTACCATCACCAGGGAATGGACTATTTATTATAGATAATATTCCAAATAACTAAAGCCTGTGACTCTAAGTGCCAAAACTTTAAAAAATGTTAGCCGCGTAGGATGAAAATCCTTCTAAACATTTTCTACTGCCTTAAACACCATGCTCAGAATATAACTGGACTTTCAATATGTTTGGAGAAAGAGAGTGGAGCAAGGAATATCCAGGCCCAGGGCTAGATCTGATGTTTTAATGCTAGTGACTAACCAGGATAAACAAAGTGCTTCTACACTTAGTCAGCTACTTTATTTGTTAATTGATTGTTTGTTTGTTTTTTTGCAGAGAGAGAGGAAAAAAAAACATTGATTTGTTGTTCCCCTTATTTGTGCATTCATTGGTTGCTTCTTATATGTGCCCTGGCCGGAGGTTGAACCCACGAGCTTGGTGTATCAGGAGGACACTCTAACCAACCGAGCTACCTGGTCAGGGTAGTCAACTTTTTTTTCTTGTATTTAATATTGAGAGGAATTTTTGGTGGACTGAAGGGATAATGTGGACATTGCTGGGGAGAAACTGAAGCCTTATGGTGGAGGAGGCAGCTGGACCTATACATATACAACTGGCCCTTGAGCAATGCGCAGTTTGAGGCGCCAGCCCCCTGCACAGCTGAAACTCCGTGTGTAAGTTTTGGCTCCCCCAACCTTAACTACTAATAGCCGTCACTTGACTGGGAGCCTTAATACTAACATAAACAGTTGATTAACACGTATTTTATGCATGCCTTATATACTGTATTCTTATAGTAAAGTAAGCTAGGTAAAACTGTTATTAAGAACATCAAAAGGCAAATATATGATTAAGGAAGATGGTTTGACTTGGGGTGGTGGCACACAATGCAACGTACAGATCACGGCTCATAGAAATGTGCACTGGAAACCTGTAAGAATTTATTAACCAATGTCACCTCAATAAATGTAATAATAATAAAAAAATCAAATCAAAAGGAAGAGAAAGTGCATTCAGAATACTGGGCTGTATTGGTCGATATCGAATGTTGACGTTGTCTATGAGATGAAGCATCTGTCAGTACCTACATCAATATCGCCTTATCTGACACAAAACACGGCAGATGTTATACATTTTACTAAGAGCAGATGTAAAAACCAGAAAAGATAATGTGTGAAAGAAATTTATGTTTATTTACTAACGTAACAATTCATGCGTTGATATCAAAGAAGCAGCAATATGATCGCTTTATGATAGCCTAATTTAATCTATACAATTGTTTCACAGTTACAAAAATGTTTCTGTTACATATTATTGGGAAAAAAATTCCTGAAAATTCTTATTTGAAAGTTGCAGCCCTTCAGTCACACACGCACATGTCATGTCTCGTGGAACGTCTTCCTCTCTGGTCTTTGAACAGGCACCGACGGCCAGTTCCAGTGAGCCCAGTGTCCCTGCTGCGCTCCTCCACCCACGGCCTCCCTCCTCTCTGATCCTCACAGCCACTCTCAGACTTCCGACTTTCGGGGTCTCCCAGTTCCCCAATTCTGATCGGCAGAGGGAAAATGGATCTCTTTCTTGTTCCTGTTCTCTTCAGGATAGTGGGTGGGTGAGCACAGGAAAACACAGGGAAGTGGGTGGGTGAGCACAGGAGCTCACCCTTGACATATGAAAGCAAATTTCAAAGTTGTTTTCTAAAATATCGTTTCCTATTAGAGTCATCCAGTCTTCGTATGTACGTATAAAGGAGCCTTCTCTCTGCGTCTCCCTGTGAACAGCTTTTAGCTCTGAAGGACTTCCCAAGCCTTCTCTACTGATGCCCTCAGGTCTCTCAGGGATTACGATCGTTGGCTTTAGAGGCCGATCGGACTGGACTTGTATCTCGGCTTTGCCACTAATTAGCTGTATGGCCTTGTGCAAATGACTACCCACTCTATGGCTCAGTTTCCTCATCTGTGAATTAAAAAAAAAATCCAGTGCCTATTTCATAAGCTTTTTGAGAAGATGAAGTAGGCAACTGAATGTAAATTATTTTAAATGGTGATTAAAATATGATAATTGTCCAGAAAATGTAGCTGTTGTCTTTTTACATAGGACAAATCGAAGAGCAGTCAGGCAATTATATATTATCATCTCAATAAATGAGAAATGATTCAAATAAAATTAACTTTTTAATTTTTAATTTAAGAAAATCTTAATAGTAAGTACATAAAAACATGGTAAATAATATTTTCCTCATCAGACAGCCACCACTAACCCTAATAGCGATAGCCCAATTGTGTGTCTGTTATATTTAGGGCAAAAATACTCATACCTCTCAGCCCCTTTATTAATCTACTGGTCCTAGAACTTGTGGCTATTACTACAAGAAGTGGAACAGAAGTAGAAATAGGTTATTGTTATTTTCAGAGACCCATTTTCTTTTTTAAAAAATTTTATTTTAATCATTGTTCAAGTACAGTTTTCTCCCACTTACTCCCATTCCAGCCCACCCACCCAACCCTCCCCTCTTCCCCCCTTACCCCCCACCCCTAGTTTTTGTCCATGTGTCCTCCAAATTTGTTCTTGTAAACCCTACCCATTCCCCCCTGAAATTCCCTCTTCTCTCCTCTCTGGTCACTGTCGGTCTGCCCCCTATTTCAGTGTCTTTGACTTCAGTTATATTTTGCTTGTTTCTTTGTTTTGTTGTTTAGGTTCCTGTTAAAGGTGAGATCATGTGGTATTTGTCTTTCACTGCCTGGCTTGTTTCGCTTAGCATTATGCGAAGCGAAACAGAGACATATTTTCACAACTAGAAAACCCAAGAAAATTAAAGGACACCTGTTAATATTAGTAAGGTTTTACTCAAATGTTTACATGCTAGAAATAAGAAAATGTGAGAAAAATGTTAAAGCCATTCAAAATCATCAAGATCCCCCAAAATATTAAGAATAAAGCTTAAACATGTCTTAGAAACATAAATACCATTTTAATAAGCTTCCAGAAGAGAAATGAGTTTTACAAAGATTCTGAGGCAGCTGAGTGACCTTTAGGGGATGTGGGCTGGAGGTCACAGCATGGCTCCACCAACTTCCTGCCGAGTGATCCTGGGCAAGTTCTGTAACTTTCCATGCCTCAGTGGGATTCTCCATAAAATGACCATAATACCAGCACCGTCCTATAAGGTTGTCGCACGCATTAAATAATGTGGTCTGGCAATACATGCAAGACCTGCCAGACAGCAAGCACTCAAAGAATTGTAGCTACAGTTTCATTTGTCATTGTGATCACCCTTGTTACAACAATTATTCCAAACTTCATGTGTAGACTTTTCACCAAAAATATTGGGTAATTTTGCATACAAATCTGTAATGACTTATGTAGTCCTATGCAAGACTCTAGCAGGATTTTTCAAGGAATGGTACTGAAAATTTTAGTAAAATATTATTTTTCAATTTTTGTGGAATCACAATACTGTTTTTCATAGCAGTTGTCATTTTATAATACATAAGAGTTCCAATTACTCCACATCTTTGACAACACTTGTTATTTTCTGTTTTTTTTTTAATGTTAGCCATCCTAATAATTGTGAGGTGGCACCTCATTGTGGTAGTTTTGATTGCATTTTTGTAAGTTTTAATATTGTGTATCTTTTCATATGTGTGGTGGCTTCTTTATGGACTTTTGAACTTGTCAAAATGTTTACTATTAATATGTATTATTTTGTATCAAATACTAGGAACATAATTAGAATCAGTTTGGTCTCCAGTTTTGTGACATTAGCAAGAACAAAGAAGCTTTTTCTCCCCTTAGGTCCTCACATCTCCATTTGTGAAATAAGGAAGCTAGACTAGCCAATCCCATCTAATAAAGAAAATAAATAAAGAAAATAAATAAAGAAAATAATCTTTCCTCATTCCCTTCAATGTTGTAAAAGGTAGTTACATTTCCAAATCTCCTAAATTTTAAATTATTCTAAGAAGAACAAGTGTGTAGGTAACTAGATGATTTCATGGTAGTCTTTTCAGCACTTTTTTTTCTTCATTAGCATTTTTAGAGCTCCAACTCAGTAATAAGCATTGGCCCAGGGTCCAAGAATGCGAAGAAAATGTAGTCTGGACCCCATGTTATTAACTTACCAGTCTATTTCATTAGGTGAGCTTATAAGTAAATCACAATAATGCAACTTGAAGTTGATATAATACATGTATGGATACAGTTCATTGGTGTTATAAAGGAGCAGACATTCTGTTTCAATGTGAAGACTCCTGTAATAGTGGGGAAAGGATCCTGATGGTTGTTCCCAGACCTTGGTGTTTACAAAATCCATGGCATTCAAATTTAGTGAGAAGAAATTTAATATTGACTAGCAAAGACAAAGCAGAATTTCCATGAGCATTGAAGCATTACATTAAACAACAAAAACTAACAAATGGCTAAAATGTTTTCCATTCAATCAAAAAGTATTTTAGAATCCTATTGTGGTCTACACAAAGGATGTCTCTTGCTGGGCAGAGTAATATAATACATTCTGTGTGGAGTAGGAAACTTTAATGATATATGCAGTTTTGTTATTAAAACTGAGTTATATATTTTTCTCTGCTCTGGAAGATTGTGACCCAGTATAACATATCTTCACATTGTTTATAACTGGAGGAAAATCAACATTTTGGATTCCCAGTTCACACAGTAGGAATTACATTTGTTTTGGCCAAACATAATTTATATAACTGCAAGGAACAATAAAACATGAACTCTACAGTGTTTTCTTACCTAAAAATAATATAGACCTTGTAAAATTGAAGAGATTGTTATTATAAAGGAAAAGACAGTAACTTAAAAGGCTGAAGCTCATTTTACAACACTCTTTAATGTCTGTGCAAATAGGCAGACACCTGTGTCCCCATTTTCTCTGACCCTAGCTGCAGGAGTGAGATTCCACACAGTAATAAATAACCTCGCAAATAAAACTCTGAAATATAATTTGCTTGAACAAGCCCAGTTCTTCTGTGTTCAAAAGTTACTTTCAAAGTGACTTCTTAAAATGATTCCGTATCTTTATGCATGAGCCTACAAAGATCTTCCATACATGATGAAAGCCTCTGGTTCATCTTATTAATAAGGTTCTTGTTAGTAAAGGGGACATTCTGGATTTAAGAGTTGGGAGTTATGTGGATGAATGAATGAATGATTCAATCATATATTCAGTCAATTAATCGGTCATTGATTGGGTATCTATCTTCAAAGTCAATTAACCTGTGCAGGAATTCATTCTACTATTTCAATACCATAATATAAAACATGATCTCATCCTCAAGGATGTGGGAATGATAAGATGATGGAAAATTGAAACTTCCGTTGAGGAGATTTGTACAAGGAGATTTGTACAAGAGTCATACTGAATGCATATTATAGAGTCGCTGATTATCAAAGAGTCAGACAACTGGAAAAATGTTGATATTTTGGAAGCAAGGACTATGTTCAAGGAACTAGTCCATTGTATCTTATTTAATCCTTTAAAGTCTAAACAATTCCATGAAGTTGGCAGAGCCATCACTGTTTTACATGTGAAGAAACTAAGGCTCATAAATCTTACGCCATGTGTTCCAAATCACATAGCCAAGTTCGTGGTGGTGTCGACCCTAGATCATGAGACTTGTGGATCTGTGGGCTGCATTTTTGCTACAACACAGGAGAATCTTCTGGGTGAAGACTGCAGGCTAGTACCAGTCCCAGCGGAATCAGATGTCAGATACTAGAGGTGTCTGCCACTCCTACTAGATGACCCCTATGTCCTCTTGCAAAACTTACCTTGCCTCGGGCTCAAAACTTGTTCAGTTACAGAGCAGATTTCCCTGCCCTGAGAATTTACATAGATTTCAAATTCTTCTAATTCCTGGTATAATTTGTGACTTGGTCTTTGAAGTCTTTGTATCTATTTCAAAGTGGGATTTGAATTGTATTTCATAGTATCAGGGTTTCTAATTGTATTGAGTTTTCCTAAAGCAATCCATTCTTAACACATATTTAGAGATAGCCCTAAGGAATCCTAAATAATGTGACTTGTTTCCCAGGAGCCAACAAGAGAGTCCGTTTTCCTTTAAAAAGCCTGCAGCCTCTCCAGGCATTGAATCACCTGGCTTGTGGCCAGGCACTAGAGGGTGCTTTAGAAATATTATTTGATGATGAACTCGGATGTTGTCCACTTGCTTTTCAGAAACCATTCCTGTAAATCACGGCTTTGAAAACTTGTCAGCATTTTTCTCTTTCTTCTGTGGATTTCTTCAAAGGGACAAGGAATGCCTGAAAAGTAAACATTCAATAGCCATAACTGCAGCCAGAGGAGGAGGGTGGAATAAAAGAAATATTATAGATACTTATAGATATATAAATATTTCTGGGAGATAAAAAGAGAACCCCGTGGATAACTCACAAAGAGCCTACTGGAACTTTATCAGTCGGCTGGGCTTTGTCAGAATGAAGCGGGTTTGTGAGGGGGCCAGGGCAACATGTGTTTCTGCCTATTCCACACCCTGCTTTTCTGGAAGCTTGCAGGAAGCATAATCTCTCGCATTTGTATGAGACTTCTCTCTCTTTTTTTTTTTAAGAGGCCCTTTTACATGTACCACGCCTCAAGTGATATTCACTACACCCTGTGTGGTATTGCTACTCCTATGCTTTAGATAAAAACCTCTGAGGTTAAGAGAGGATAATTAACTAACTCAGACCCATCAGGCTAAGTGGCAAAATCAGACTTGAATAATGGGATTTTCTCCAGGATATAGAAGGCAGCAACCATTCTTCTTCCTTCATGCTGTTCACAGAACCATATTTGCATATCGTAAGTAAAAATAAAATAAAACACACAAAAACCGGAAATCATGAAACGGAAGACGAGAACCCACGCCCTCTCTCTGCCCTCCTGGTAGCGGTAGCGGCGCACACGCGTCCCGTGGAGACTTCCGCGTGCAGCTCGGTGCAGGGAGCTGGCTGGGAGGCACGGGGTGTGGGGTTTCCGCAGAAGCATAAGTCTTATTGGAAAGATCAGAAGGGGCTAAAGCCCTGGAGGAAGGAAAATAAAATTCCTCCCTCTAGATCTTGAAGCACGATTCCAAAAGAGCCCTCCAAGCTTTGGAAAGAGCAAAGACACCGTGGGCACAGCTCAGGGTATTTGCAGGGGACGGTGCACATTGAGATTGTTGGAAGATCGCTTGTGGACCTCCCGGAGAAGAGGCCGGCAAGTGAGTTTTGAACCAGCTTCTCAGGCAGCTCTGCCCAGCAGAACTTTCTGAGATGTTGGGAAGCGTTTGATCGTCTGCCTTGTCCCACACAGTAGCCTTTGGCCACATGTGACTGTGGAGCACTGGAAAGTGGCTGGTGTGACCTAGAAACTGAAAATGGAGTTTAATTCTAATTAAATTTTGTTTTAACTTAAAAGCCACATGTGACTAGGGGCTGCCATTTTGGACAGAACACAATGGGGCCTTGAATGATAAAGAATTCTGAGGTGATCACAGAATTCTAGGTTCACCCAGGGGAGACAGATGCTTGCTGATTGAAGGAAATGGATGGACAGAGCATTTGGAGAGGGTGAGACAGGAAAAGTAAGGTGGAGGAATGGGAAGTAAGAATGGTAGGAAACATCAGGTTACATACAGTTGCAGAATTTGTGAACCACAGAATTCAAAATGCAATTGCTTACACTTGTTTCATTTGCATAGTAAAAGTTTGTTTTTCACCAGAACTATAAGCTATAAGCTCTACCAGTGTCAAAGTGATACTTGTTCTTTCATCTCTTAGTCCATACCTGGTAGCCACAACCATGTCTCACACAAAATATATTGTGCAGGTAGTCTTTTTGACACCTTTAACTACACCTGCATTTTAATGTTCTAGCCACAAGAGTGGAGGTAGTTAACATTCAGTCACTTAAACATGGCAGGTATAACCAAGTAAGCCTTAAAAAAAATGTATTGGCTTGTGTGTGTGTGTGTGTGTGTGTGTGCGTTGCTTTGTTTTCCCCAAATCTTTCTCTACCACTCAAGCACCAGGAATTTAAAACCCCAACTTGATTTATCAAACACATTATCCATATTTTTTAAAAACCCATAAGAAATAATATTCTTGTTTCTGCTTGGTTAGATTCTTAAATTACAGATAAGATAGTCTGTAAAACTAGCCAGTGTCCACTCCTTCATTCTATGGCCAAAAGGATTATCAAAACAAAAACAGAAAGTCAGGCTCCCCCAGACAGTAAAGAGTTGATACCCCCAAAGATTTAAGATGCAAATATCAAAACCGCAAATAAAAACTGGTGCTGAACCTGGTAAATGGTTTTTCTACAATACTTTGCAAAAAGAAAAGCGCAAGAGCGGTGACAGCAAAGCGCCAACACCACGCAGTCAACCGCTCGTGTGACTGACTGCCTTTTGCCCGCAAAGGGACTCATTCGGCTGTCTTCTCAAATAAGTCTTACAATGTTTTGGTGCGGATGAATCCTTCCGTGTGGACATCTTGTGGATGAATTGGCAGCAAATAGCCCTTCGTGTATTGTCTTATGGGCCAATGTTCACTGAATGACCTGGCCTCACTTCTGCTACCCAAGGATCTGAGCAAAATTCACCGACTTTCAGAGAGAAGGATTGGGAGTCAGTTAGTTTTTCCTTGACATGCATGCAAGCGTCGCTTTGGCTACACACGCCTGGTGGTGACGGAGGGTGTTTGTCCAGCTCTCCGGGCCGGGGCTGTCTGTGTTTCGCCTTCCCGAAGGTCTCATTTGGAGACATTCTTTGCAATTCATCAATAACCCCCGTGGCTATTGCCAAAAACAATTATTTTTTTAGTTTTATTTTGGGTTTTTTGTAGACCTGAAGGGAAAGTGAAGATCAGATGGTGAGGCATAAGATTATAAATCTCCAGATAGAACTCTGGAAATTTATAGCCTTATGCCTTCTCTGCCCCACAACAATGAAAATTCTTGAACATCCAGAGGTATTGTTTTCTAGCATCTTAATCTCATTCAAGTTGTCTAACGTTTCTTTGAAATATTGGCGGCAGAACTTTTGAAAGGGATTTAGCTCAAATTCTCAATTTTAATTTTTATGTGTGTCTTTAAGCCTCACGTTGAAGTTTTCTTACCAAAAGCCATGATCTGTCATCAGCGTTGTTTGCTATATATTTACGTGAACTCAGGAAGTTGACTATGTAAACCTAAGGACAACAATGTGATTATCTGTAGCAGCGCGTTAGTTATTGCTGGACTTGTTCCTCCTGTCACAGAATCCTAAGATCTTAACATTGAAATTGACCTTAAAGGAAACCACCTTAAATCATTCTTACAAATGGCTGTGCTATTGCAAGTATTAAATGCCTGGGATCAGAAATGGGAAGAATGCTCGTTCATGTTCTGCTCTTTTTTTTTTTTTTCCAAATGTCCAAGCAGCCAAGTCTCTGGTATGTATCAGAGGAACAGGCAATTTTCAGAGTGAAGTCAAGTGAAAAGTATGCACATGGCAGTGTAAATGTTAGGAGGGTTTGGGGGAAAATATCCCAGTTATGTGCTGTTTTGCTACAGTAAGTATAGAACTGTCTCTCCAATGCCACGGGCAAGCCCCTTGCCAAGTGGAATACCCTATTTATAACCCTTTCAAGAAGAGGAAGTGGTGCCAGGAACAAGATAAGACTATTAGCTGTATTAACAAAAATATTTAAAAGCCTGTTTGTGTTTGAAAATGTTGGCGGTTAGGAGAAAAGTGTAAGTAGTTGTAGCTCTGGGTGTTGAAACCTGTTGCAAGACCATTAATTAGTCATCATCTTATCTCCAATGGCATATCTCTGCCTGTGAGCCTGTTTGAAGTGGTAAATGGAGCTCATAAATGGACTCTTTGGGAGATATTTAGAAAATAAACAATCCCCCCTGTTCGGTAAATAGTTAAGAAATCTCCCCGGGCTCACATGTTTTATTCTCCCTGTCGGCGCTGTTGATTCAGTGCTCATCTGGAACGTCCTGCCAGTCTGTCCTGGAGCTGTCAGTCTTCCCGGTGCCAAGTATTTAGGCTGCAGTCCCAGAGGTGGGAGAGGTGGGAGAAAGGGACCGGAGGCAAGGGAGTGCCATGAGCCTGCAGACTCTGGTCGCAAGGGGGCCACACTGGGAGGGACTTGGCAGCCAGCCGGCACGTGCCAGCGTCAGGACCTGGGCCATGTGACACACCCCACATCCTGCCTGCTCCCCCAGCACCCTGGGGGGCAGCAGGAAGAACAACCGAGAGGCTGTGGGAACCAAACCGGTGGACTGGCCCCCTGGGAGGCTGCTTTTGTCTTTTCTGTTGTATCAGCAAAACTTGACTCCTGCCGCGCTGTCCTGCACTACAAGTGCTGGGCGAGCATGAAGGTGTGATTTCCCTTTTCTTCCTTTGCTTTGTCCCTTTCTCTTCTCCACTTACCCATCTAAGCAAATAGGGTACAAAGAGCTTATGATTTGGAATTAGACAAAATCGGGATTCAATCCTGGCTCTTGTGCTTGCTCTGTAAAAGTGAAAAACAAAACAAAGCATTTAGCTCATCTGAGCCTCAGCTTCTGTTCCTGAATGGCACCCACCTTTGCTGGCTTGCTGGGAGGTTTAAAGGAGTGGTGTATAAAGTACTTGGCACTGTTTCTGGCGTATGGTGGTCAATAAATGTTACTTTGCCATAGCAAGGGACACTACATTAGACTATGGATACTCCAATTCATTAATCATTTATTAATATTATTATTTAGTAATCTGATTCATCTATCATTTATTAGATAATGTAAGATATTGTACTATAAGTATTTACTTACTAAAATAAGTAATTTATTTATTAAATAACTATTTATTGAATATATATTTTATAAATAATTATATGTAATTAGTAAAGATATAATTGCTACATATTATATATTATATATAAATATATATATCATATATTATGTATCATGGTTTATATATCATACTTATATTATGGCTTATATATTATGATCAGTGTCATGTATATGTCATATATCATGTATCATGTTTTATCTATTAATTATATTAATGCATATTAGTTATTAACTTATTTATATGAATTGCATAAAATTGTATATAACTTTATTTTATTTAAATAAGTAATTTAAGATAAAAATGGTACAGTGATATGATTAGCATATTATATACATAGTATATGGTATGTAAGGCTGTGATGTGGATAACTGGGTATTCTAATTATAAAAATTTATAAGGCTAATTTTTATAATATTCTATACATGCTATTTATATAAGTGCAAATAAAATATACAGATCTAATTATGTAATAATCTTCAGTGTACCTGGGCCACAATTCTCCGGGTTAAGAATTATCCCTAGAGTTGGTGGTCAATGCCCCGGAAACGATTAAATGGAGGCCCTGCCAGGTGCAGGAACCTGGGCACGCCCACCGACCTCTCCGAGTCCCCTCCTCTCACTCGGGCAGAGAGTGGGGAGGGTGGGTTTAGGTTGAAATGAGGTATGAACAGCGCACACCACAGTGGCTAGCACCTACGTCATCCGTAAACGAGAGATGCCATTCTTCACGTTGTTGTTAACGTTAATTATTATTAAAAACTGATGACCACTGTTGTTTTCAGTGGAAGTTTGGACATGCACCGCAGCGGCAGCCAGCCCCTCCAGGGTGCTCCTGCCCAGCCGGCTACTGAGGTTTCTGTTTTGCTTGGGCCCCATTCCGAGAGCAGGGCGGGTTGTGCTCACTTTCTAGTGGTTGGAGAATATTCAAACCGATATCCCTGGTGGGGTAAGATCTTGGGGACAAATATTTCTTTTATTTCAAGGTTTCTTAAGTTTCACATGTGATTTAAAAAAGCAAATAAGCCCCTTAATTGCTTCGTTAAGCTAGTCAACACTAATTAAGTAAAGTCAAGAGGAAAAATATTAGAAACTGCTGTGCTTGACTTTTAAACTCCTCTGTTTCTTCCCGAACGAGTCTTGCTTTGCTGAGGGAAGGAGGTCACTGATTTTCTGTGATAGAACCCACCCTGACCTCCTCAGTTCTGAGTTTGTAACTGAGCTCCAGTCCTTTGGGGTGGGATTCGATTTATTCCTGGTGAAACATGATTTCCAAGCCCCATGAAAAAATGCCTACAATGCCTTGCAAAGGAACGCAGGGGGTCCTCGGAATGATTTGACGAGTTAGAATCCAACAGGCCTGACGCACCGATCTCCCCTCCCCTGGCACAGCTCGGGAGCTTACGAACACCGGCCCAGAGATCAGAGGCGGCAGCTCGGGCTCAGAGCGGGAGCTTCGCATGGGAATCTGTGAGTGTGTGGTCTTGTGTCCGCGTGTTTGTGCCCATGTGTATGTTGTAGGCACCCATGTGCACATACATGGTAGGGGTGCATGGTCAGGATACTCAACTTGTCTGTGAGACCAACAGAATCTGAATTCAGCCTTTTGCTCCTGTCCAAACTTGGGGACAGTTACTCCTCTTAGCTCTGCTGAAGCTTATAAGAAAAGTAAATTTTGTGATAAATTTTCCTGGGATTAACTAGACCCCATCCCTGGTTATGTAAGCTCCCTTTGAATCTCAGATACAGAGAGGATGATAAAGAAAATCCAGAAACCTGCTTTAACTCTCCTCTACTGTGGTAAATAATTTCTGTAGCATATTGAGCCCTTACCATGTACCAAATTCTATTTAGGGATTTTATAGCCATGGCCACATTTAATTCTCACATTAACTCCTCGAGGTGCATTTATTACTGCCAGTTAATTGATGACATTGTCAGGGTAAGACAAGGCTCATGGCCCCAGATTTGGTACGTAGTAGAGCGGGGAATTGGATAGGGCTGCCTATTGCAAAAGCAACGCTTGTCTCCTTACACCGTGATTCACGAGACTCTGCTACTGTGACCCTCTGAATCAGGCCCAAAGGAGGGGAATCCACGTCTCTCCTTGTTCGGAAGACACTACCTAGCAACATGCCCCTGCCGAGCCTGCTCAGCAGGAGAACCCCCCGACAGCTCCAAGACTGGCTTTCCTCACAGCCGTCAGGACCTCGGTGCTTGTGGGACCCTTCCGAGGAATTTGGGCTGCTTACAGGAATGTGCTAGAAGAGCAGAAAAGGTGAAGGACTCGGGAATTACACCGGAAGGAGTCCTTCCCACAGTCTCACCTGTGCAAGGGAGGCCAGGCCTGACTTATTTAGGGTTGAAGGTGATCTTTCCTAGATGAGACCCAGGTCTCCTAGACGGCCTCCCTGATTGGACAGGGGGTGAGCAGGAAGGATGAGAATCTTGCCTTGATCATAACAAATCCAATAGGAACCCTAAACTGCAGGACTCAACCAGCTGGGGCCCAATGGAGGAACAGTTGGGTGTGCCTTGAGTGGAGAGATGATGTGGAGGATCTCAGTGGATGTGGTTGGGGTCCAGGTCACAGGCTCCCAGGGGTTCCATTCTCTCGGAATCGACTGGTTCCATGACATCAGGAATAGCATTCTTCTTGGTGAGGCGTGGCAGTGGGCTTAGTCTGTGATTGGCACACTTCTGGGAGCTGAAAAGACCTGCTGTCCAGTAGACTCCTGGGTACTTAAGATCTGCCCCGGCTTCCTCGGGGCCCAGGACTGGTGGGCAAGGACCAACTGTAGGCTCCACACAAAGTGAATCTGAGCCAGCGGAGAGTTCCCTTGCATTTGGCTGAGAAAGACAACATCTCAGGGTGGGCGTGGGGGGCAGAGCATCTAGTCTGAGGCTTCAGACACTTGTGTATTCTGTTTAGAAAACAAATTACTTCTGGCCAGGGACTGTGTGTAGATAAACTAAGGCACAAAGTGTGCACAATTAAAACTGCAACTTTTGTGCAGAGAATGACTTTGCTGAGGACAAGCAAATACAGGGACAAACCAACCTCACATATCCCCTTCTAGTTCTCGTTGTTCTAAAGATCCACCGTGCCTGATTATACGCCTAAAACTTTTACCAACTAGTTATCAAATAATTCCCACAAAGAGTATCAACAGGCATCATGAAATTCTTTCTCAAGAAGATCTTTAATGAGAGTAACATGAGATCTTAATAATAAATAACAAGCAATAGTGGGGTCACTATCACTCTAACTGCTAGCAAATGAAGGGCCAAAGGCCAGAAGTCAAGGTTAAGCAAGAACAATGTGTGATGGATGCTCAGGGGTTGGGAGCACACACACAAGAGGACCTGAGACACTGAGTGTGCGAGGCTGTGTACCAGCTTTGGCTGGAGTTCACAAGGTGATCCCTGCTACAGCATCTATCAGTCAGGCAAAGAATCCAGGCTCTGACAAGCAGAAGGCAGGATATCAATACCCCAGATAAATGGGCTGGATTCTTGGCAGAGCTGCAATCCTGTGGGGGGCCTTGGACACTGAACAAAGTGGGGGTTTATGACTAAAAGTATATAAGGGGAGGGGGAGGGAAGAGGGGCTGGAAGTTGGATTAATCACCAATGGCTAAGGATTTAAAATCAACCCTGTGCAATGAAACCTACATAAAATCCAATAGGACAGGCTTCTGTGAGCTTCCAGCCTGGTGAACACATGGAGATTTGGGGAGGGTGGCATCCCTGGAGAGGGCGTGGAATGTCTTCACCCTTCCCATACTTTCCCCTATGCATATCCCCCACCTGGCTACTCCCAAATTATAACCTTTTATAATAAATGTGTAATCTAGTGAGAAAGGAAGGGAGGGAGGGAGAGAGGGAGGGAGGGAGGGAAGAAGTGCATGGGGAGATAGAGAGAAAGAAAGAGAAGGAAGGAAGGAAGGAAGGGAGGAAGGAAGGAAGGGAGGAAGGGAGGAAGGAGAGAAGAGAGATGAGAGAAGAGGAGAGAGAGGAGAGGAGAGAGGAGAGAGAAGAGAAGAGAAGAGAAGAGAAGAGAACAGAAGAGAAGAGAGAAGGTTAGCTCTCAGTCTTATGGGCAAGGTCAGAGGGAGCAGAGATAGCAGCGGGGTTACCTAGGGAAGCACCAAGCCTCAGATCTCATCGTGGAAAAACGGGGTGGAATGCACTGGGAGTGCCTGACCACCAAACCAAGTCAGTGTATCCTGACAAGGATGCGCAATACGCTAAGTTCTATTGGCCTGGAGATTGAAGTGGTCAAAGGCTCCTGATAACCTATGTCATGAGCAGGACGGATTTCTGCCCTGGGTACTCTTAATGCCCGTAGAGGTTCAGAGGATGGAGCCCTAATAATCTGAAGAGGCAAACAAAGCAAAGGGTAAAAGATTTCCTACACTAGCACCCTGGAGAGTTATCAGTCCACACCCTTTCTGTGGAGGATCTCCATGCCACCACCCCCCCCCCCCGCCCCTGCCACAAAGAAAAGAATGGCCCCATTCTTCGAGCAGAAGGCAAGCACAACACAGGCCTGTGTGGCAGCTAGCGTGGAGGTGAACTAACACGAGAGCACCTGCAGATGCAAAGAGAGGGTCGAGTCTCAGCTACAGTGCACTAGGTGGCAGGTGAGACCAGTAGAACCCTCATCCAAAAGGGCCTAGATCAGCCGCAGATTACAACACACTACACAGAAGTATGTCCCTGAGGGTGGCCACAGAGACAGCCCCAGAAGAGTTTTCCCATCCCACATAAAGTACTAGGAAAGCCACGGTGGTTCTCTTCCTTCAACCTGCTCCAACTGTTCTGCTCCCCCCACTGCCCCAAATCACAGCCTGTATCCTCACGCCTCAGTTCTTCACCCCAAGCCTTCCCTTTGCCTGGAATGCCCTCTCTCCTCTCTGGTCACTTGACTTCAACTGTGACTCTGAGCTGAAGCCCACCTTTCTCCCTGTCAGGACTGCTTTAGTTTGTGGTGACTTTTCCTGGCTCTAGTAACAGAATCATGTAGTGAGTAATAATTACTCAGTAGAGTTTCCTTAAAAGTCCATGGATAGGAGTTGGAGTCACATTATACCACAGATTAAAGAGTAGAGAGAACCCCTATAGACCACCAACCCCACTCTTTCTCTGGGCGAGCAGGGAGGTCCAGAAGGGAGAAGTGATTTCCTCAAGGTCCCCCGGAGAACCAATAGCAGAGGAAGGAAAAATCCATGCCTCCTGACTCGCCACCCAGCACATCTTCCATGAGTTTCTCTTGACTAAGCTGTTCCACTGGAGATCCAAGCCCAGCCAAAATCACATTGCAGAGCGATGGTAAAGGCCGGATCAGATCTCTCTCCTGACCCTCCCACAGCTAGGAGTCTTACTGAAGGTCCCTGCTGTTCCAGCACTGGCTGAACCATAGGGTTTCTGCACAAGCAGGAAGAAGCCAGGGCTGGGTAAGGCTATGGCTAAGGCACCGCAATCCCTCCCCAGAGGGAGGAGAAAGAGGTTCATTACGTTAACCTTGAGATTTCCTCCTGCGTTCACTTTATGGCTTTCTTCACCTCACGTGAGTTCTGGGATATGAGTGTGCTCAGGGGTAGGGAAGGCTGTAATCCCCAGGGTCTTGCACTATAAACTTCATTTCCTTCCTTCATTGCAGTTAACTGCCCATGAACTCTATTAATATTTTGCAAATTGAGATCCCTAAAACACATGTTACAGTTAATTTTAACCTCATGCTAACTAGGATGTGGTCAAATTTTCACAACAAATTCCAAGGATATTTTGATATGCCTTGGAAAAATGCATTTAAAGGTAGCTCTGGGGTATATATATGTGTGTGTGTTTTTTCTAAATCCACACATTTCCTTTCAACTCCTGTTGTGAAGGAGCAGGCACAAGCAGACTGTTTTAGGAGAGGAGGAGCCGAAATCCAAAGTGACTCAGTTATGGTGCAGGAGCAGCAGAAGGAAACCACCACCAGACCAGGAGAGACACTCTGAGAATTCCATATTTCTGAACTCACCCTGGTAAAAAATCTGATGTTTCCTCAGTGAAAAATGTGTGCATGCTTTTGCACGTAGGATCATTTTTCCTAGAAATATTTTACCCTTCCATAAATACAGTTCTTGCCTTGAGGGAAATGCCTTGGGTTTTTTAGTTTAGTGGGGAAAATAGATTTCTCCTAGCTCCAGTGAGGCCAAATGCATTTTCATTGAATAGTATCGCACAGATAAGCCCTAAAGCTGGTCAGCCGGAAAGAAGAAACCCCTCTCTTCCCTCCCTCCCTCCTTCCTTCTTCCCCGCCCCCCTTCCTCTCTTCTTTCCTTCTCTTCACTCGGCAAGTGCGTTCTGAATACCTACATGTGCCAGAAATTGCTCTAGCCCTTACAGACACACTGGTAAATATATCCTTGGAAAACATTAAACACATGATCCCAGGTTTAATCATTTAATCATGCTTCTAAGTATGCAACCACTGAGGTGGGTGTGTACTACCCCCCCAAAACATTAATCTATTCATGGAATTCATCTCAACAGAAAGGTTTGAGAAAACGTCCAGCTATGGAAAATAAAGCAATGCTCCTTTTATGCACCTTCGGACCAAATCACCTTCTGTTTTTAAGTGCTTTTGCTTCCCCAACTAATGCCCCATTTTCTCTTCCATCAGAGTCTGGGGTTGAGGTCTACCTAGGTCTTGGTTACTCCAAACGAGGGGACGGCGGAGATAGAGTTACAGCATTTCCCCCCCGACTCACAACCAGTTCCAAGACAGATGAAAAAAGGCAGGGCCATTCAAGAGAAGAATGTCCAATTTCTCTGCTTCCTGCCCTTCCACTGTGGCCAAAGTCACTGTGGGCTTTGAGGAGATCTCTTGTAGAGCTGGATGAACCCATTCTCCCATCTCAGCTGCTCTCACTCCTACTTCCCCGCCCTCTGTTCCCAGCGCAGGGGTCGCATCCTCAGTAAGTGCCGACCCCTTTCCATGTCTTCAATAGGTGTTTAGTTATTTAGGGAGAAGGACATCCCTGGGCAGAAAACAAAATGTTCTTCTTGAAGGACAAGTAACAAGCAAGCTAGTTAATAATCAGGACAAAACTGTGTTTACATTTAACCAGACACCAGTGAACATGCCATAGATTTTATTTATTAACTTATATTTTGCCAAGATAAGAAGATGGGGATGTATTCTAGGTTAACAAAGGGAATAAATTTAGGGTTTTGGAACTCTTTTGTTTCAGAACCCCTTTGTGCTCTTAGACGTGATAGAGGAACTCAAAAATTTATATTCCTCTTATCTATCCATTTTAACATGTCAGAAACTAAAACTGAGAACAGTTTTAAAGTGTTTGTTTACTAGTTCATTTAAAAATAATAAACTCATTACATTTTCACAAAAATAACCTAGTTCATGAAACAAACGATAGAATTTTAAAAAGTAATTAATGAGCAACAACAAAATGTTTAGCATCTTGTGTGACAGAAGAAGGCGGGTGCACGCACCTGCTCCTGAGCTCTGTGTGGTGCCCCATCATGTGTCCTATAGCCTCTGGAGAGCTCCACGCCACTTTCATAGAAGACCTACATTACCTAAGTGCTGTGTGCTTCAGCTTCCCCATTGTTAAAATGCGTAGAATAACTATACCTACTTACCTAGTTGGTATGATCATTAAATGAGTGCATAAGCGTAACAAGCTGCTTGAAATGACACCTGGCAGATGGTAAGAATCGTTATCACCATCAGCACCATTGCTACTAGCTAGCGTTCACTCTGGTGAACCGAACCCTGAATGCGGAAGGATCTGCAGGGCCCTCCATGTGTAGATGGAGGACAACTGGGCAGACACGTACGTTGCACTTGAGGTGGAGTCCGTGCCCCTGTGTCTTTGGAGATTTCCACCTGAGACACAGCACTCAGAGCCTTTCCTTCGTAAACACTGGCCTAGGTCTGAGCCCATGCTGTGCGGTTACTCAGACTCAAGGCTGCCAGACGGGTCCAGATGGGACTAAGCAATAGAATCACAGCCATAGAATCCTTCTCATGATCTCCAAGGCACTGGGTTGGATGAGGCCTCATGGGTCATAACTTTGTTTAACTTGCCTCCATCTGTAGGAATTTTCTGTGCTCTGTGTCTGGTGTTCGTTCCACAGCACAGGTGGCAAACACAAGGCCCGTGGCCAAGTCCGGCCCTCCACCTTGTTTTATCCGGCCTGGCACCGTATTTCTACCCGGCGGCAGCACTGAGCTCCTTTGTGCCTCCTTGGTTAGGGAGTAATTACATGTGTACAGTCCTAAAATTACATTCGGCCCTTTGAAGGCAACCGTGAGGCTGATGTGGCCCCCCGTGAAAATGAGTTTGACACCCTGCTCTACAGCCTTGACTGGGTACCTTTGGGGATTAGGAGGTTACCTAATTAAGATGTTCTCTTAACTGATAGTACATCAGAGGTTTACAGACCTGAGTCTTGCCTCTCCAGAGCCTCTCCACAGCTTTTCTTTTCCAAATCTTCTCAGTTTCCTTATCTGGGCTATTTCCTCAGCAACAGAGTTTAGCACGTTTTCTATACAGATATGCTATAGTATACTATAGTATAGTATATAGTATACTATATACAATATACTATATACTATATACAATATACTATATACTATATACTATACACTATATTATTCTTCTGTAGGAATCTATAAAGGTGAAAGTCAGGGTTTTGGACATAGATGGACTCAGATTTGAATATGAGCTTTCCAACCTTGAGTAAGTTATCCACTCTGAGCCTTGGTTTCCTCAGCTTAATAAAAAAGATAAATGGGAGTATCTCACAGGTTTAACGGCAAATCATGCACAGTAATACACATGAAGGGTCCTACGTGATGCACAGCGTGGCGAGTGTGGGCTGGTATCGAGAAACAGAGCCTGAGATGGGAGCAAGAGTGCTTCTGGGAGAAGAGGAATGAGGAGCAGATTTGACAGGAGGGGAGCTGTGCTAGGCTGTGGCCTCAGCTGCAGTCTGCTCTTCACCCTGACCCCACAGGGAACTCTGGAGCATGACTGTCACCACTGAGTCCCACCTTGAGACAGCGGCCTTGTTGCTTTTGCAACTCTGAACCAGGGAGTCACTGGCTGAGGTATGAGTGGTGCAGGAAGGAGGTGGGTGACAGGGAGGGGGGGCGGGAGGCTAGACAAGGTGCACGACCTCCTTGATGAGATGACTCCCAGCCAACAGGACGTAATTCTCTAGAGAAATGGCCGCGCTGGCCTAGGCTGGAGGGTCCTGGTAGACAAGACCAGCTAACCTTCACCCTCTTTCCTGCTCGGGTCCCCGGCCTTCTCACACGGGACCAGCTCATCCAGGCACAGCTCCTGGAAGACCCTGGTTGACCACAACTCCCGAGGAAGCAAACTGGAGCAGGCTAGTGGGACTAACTCCAGTCCTTGCTCCGCAATCGGTTTCGAGCATAATGGAGACTCCTTATGTTCCTAGTCCAGCATGTTTCTTGACTCACCCCCTCCACTCCCTCGGTTAGCACTTCCCCTGCCTGGGTGACTTACCTGGTGTGTTCACCCAAGATGGGTTAACCCACAGAGATCAAGGGTCTCCTCCTGGGTCACCATGCCTTGAAACGTGTATATTTAGTAAGTGCTGGTCACAGCAGAACCAGGAGTGACTAGTAGGTGACCTCGCTTCCCCTTGGTGAAACAGCGGCACCTCCTCCATATCAGACTGATGACAACCGTCAGTGCAGTAGCTTTTCTCTTTGCCTGATGGTGAAGTGGTTCAGCGGGCCCAAAGTGACCCGTCGGCGGGCACAGCTTTAAGTTAACAGGAGTCCTGTTTCCTGGTAGCAAGTGTCCAGAATCTAAACTTTCAGGGACAGGAGGCACAAGTTCCCCTTGTAGGTCTCTGAGAGTGATAGGGGGCACCCGAAGAACTCACTATACAGCTTAATAATAATAATTCCTCTCCCTCTGAGAGAGCCAAGAGTTACCCCGCACCCTCAGTCCGTGACGTTGGGGCACAGAGAAGCCAAGGGAAGGGCCGCTCCAGGGCCAGCCGGGCGGGACCTTGCGGGAGGCTCCGTTCCCAGGAAGAGAACTCCTTGGTAGCCCAGGGCCCTGTGGGGATCTGGGCCCCAGGCCCCCTCAGATAAAGGCAGCAGCCCCCGGAGCGTCTCAAAGCTGCTGCTGGCCTCAAAGCTCAACCCGCTTGGCCCGGGCCCCACATCCCTGCAGGACACCCAGGGCTTCAAAGGAGGGCCCCTCGGAGCAGCCTCCGCCCCCTGCGCACTGCTTGCCAAAGCACAGCTGAAGCAGGCTCGAAGCTAAATATTTGGATTGAATGGGAGGGCGAGTCCAGCCTCTCTGGGGGTACTTCACCCCGGCGGGCGGCATGGAGAGAACCAGCTCCTGGCCCAGGCGTCCTGGGCCTGCACTGGAGAGTGGGAGCTGGATGATTTGCCTGTACACCTCCCCGCACAGAGGAGCAGCCTTTAGAGGGCGGAGCACTTCCAGGCCGCTGCCCTGCTCTCGCTTTTCCCTTTTAACAACCCTGTGGCCCTGCAGGGCAGGCTGGTTCCGCTCCTGTGTGCGCAGAGATGGAGCGCCTCCTGGGAAGGACAAGGCCTGAGCTCTGGTTTGCTTGCCGGAGCGGGGCTGGAGACCAGGTTCTAATGCAGGCCTCCTGCAGGCAGCTTCCAACCCTTCCTCACCAAAGAGCGTTTCTGTTTAATAACGGTCGCGTCCAACGTGAGCACACAAGGCTGTGGGGAGGCAAAAAGAGCACGGGTTTGGGAAACCAAGAGCCCTCCCAGGGTCAGGCCTGTGACCCCAAGCCCCAGTGTCGTCTGGAAAGTGTAGGCATTCATGAACCTCCCCCTCACCCGCCCTCCACTGAACTGCACCGAGGTTCAACTGAGTCTGTGTGTATTTTAAAAGCCCCTTCCACACTGGATGGACCCTGCCCCAGGCCCAGGTGGTGACAGGGATTATGCCGAAGGAAATGATCTTTGCCTAGAAGGAACCGGAGATGGAAGCTATCTTCGACAACGGTTTATAAATGTAAAAACTAATTTGCTTAAGTTGACCTAGTAAAATAGTAGCAATCGGGCTTAGATCTCCCAGGCCTATGGGAAGGAGGAGAGTTTCATTACTCTTCTCTTTCTCTCAGTGTTCCCAAATGTTTAAAGCACACAAGCGAAGTAGATAGGACAGATGATATGCCCTGAGTTTACGGGTGAGAAAACATACCCCGGGGTTACGAGAATGACCTCCAACGGCTTGGTGAGTGAGCGACTGCCTGGGGTCTCAGCCTTCACGGGCCCAAAGGAATTTCATTTCAAAATTTAAAGTAGAAAAAAAAACAACTACTCACACTCAATATTGGCCACCTTAATGTTAGAAGGCCCCTCTGGGTACTGATTTCTCATCCGTGGAAAGAATTCCCCTTGCTAAAATCCCTTCTGCCTGATGAGCTCCTTTGCAGCCACCCTTAGACACATAATGCCACTGCTAAACATCCCTGGCTTCAACCAATAGGTGCAAACAGCCCACTGTGTGCAGGGACTACACGGGCTGATGGTCAGGGAGTCTGCTTCCTGTGGCTGGCAGCCGTCTTGTGGTCAGACTTGAACACAGCTTCCCTGTGTGGCATTTGCTATAGAATCGGCACAGGGAAACACTCCCTTCTTCTTCTTCTTCTCTTCTTCTTCTTGATGCTCTGCCTTCTCGTCTCCTGGTATTCAGGCTTCGTGCTCTCCTACTACACCCCCCATTCCCTGACCCCCGAGTTCTGAGATGCATCCAGGAGTTGAAAGCACTCTGCAGCACAAAGGGTTGGGATCAAAATGGATGGTAGAGGCAGCCCATTTCAACACCATCGGTCCATCTCCCCAATCTTCACATGCAACTTCAGCTGGAGGTGATACTTGGACATATTTGACCTTTAAAAATACATATATCCACAATGACGATATATCCCCTCTCATTTCAAAAGTAGAGGGCCTGTTCTGGAAAATCTGAAAAATATGCAGGGTATTTAGAAGAAAAGATATTAGATAATTTATTATTAGCAGAATGGTACATTTCTTTCTGGTTTTTAAAAAATACAGGTATTGCCCTGGCTGGCATAGCGCAGTGGATTGAGCACGGGCTGCGAACCAAAGCATCGCAGGTTCGATTCCCAGTCAGGGCACATGCCTGGGTTGCAGGCCACGGCCCCCAGCAACCACACATTGATGTTTCTCTCTCTCTCTCTCTCTTTCTCCCTCCCCTCCCTCTCTAAAAATAAATAAGTAAAATCTTAAAAAAGTCTTTAAAAAAATACATGTATTTGTTAATTTTTCTTTTAATTTTTTTCAAAATTGGTATAATATAGTGTTTTAAATCCTGCTTTTTTTTTACTTATTTATTTTTAGAGAGGGGAAGGGAAGGAGAAAGAGCTGGAGAAAAACATCAATATGTGGCTGCCTCTCACACACCCTCCACTGGGGACCTGGCCTACAACCCAGGCAGGCATGTGCCTGACTGGGAATTAACTGGTGACCCTGTGGTTTGCAGGCCGGCACTCAGTCCACTGAGCCACACCAGCCAGGACCCAAATTCCACTTTTAAAAATGAACACTGTTATGGGGACTTCTTATTTTTAATTATTATTTGAAAACATTAACTTTTTAAAATTAAGTGTTTGGGGGTAACATTGGTTAATAACATTATATATGTTTCAGGTATACAATTCTATAATAAACTGTCTGGATATTGCACTGTGTACTAACCATCCAAAGTATAGTCTCCTTCAGTCACGATATATTTGACCCCCTTGACCCTCTCCATCCTCCCACCCTTCCCATCTGGCAACCACTGAACTGTTTGTTGTCTGTGTCTATGAGTTCGTTGGTCTTGTTTATTCTTTCGTTACTTTTTTGCTTTATATCCCACATATGAGTGAAATCATATGGTTCTTTACCTTTTTCATCTGACTTATTTTACTTATCGCAATACTCTCAAGATCCATCCATGTTGTCACAAATGGCAATATTTCATCATTTTTATAGCTGAGGAGTGTTCCACTGTATTTTTGTATCACATCCTTTTAATTGAATTTATTGGGGTCACACTAGTTAATAAAATTATATAGGTTTCAGGTGTACAATTCTATACTATGTCATCTGCATATTGTATTGTGTGTGTTCACCACCTTAAGTCAAGTCTCCTTCCATCACCATTTATCTCCCTTCACCCTCTCCTCCCTCCCCCCACCCCCTTTCTATTTTTTAATCATCCTTCTGTTTTCTGTCTCTAAGGTTTTTTCCCTTAATCCCTTCACCTTGTTCACATCTTCTTTAACTACTCATTGGTCAAAGAAATGGGGTTGTTTTTATGTCTTGGCCACTGCAGATAGTGGTGCAATACACATCAAGACACACATAACTTTACAAATGAATGTTTCCAAGTTTTTCGGACAGATAGCCCAGAAGAGAGATTGCTGGGTCATATGGTAACCCTATTCTTAACGTTTTGATGAACCCCCATGCTGTTTCCCATAGCGGCTGCACCAGTTTACATTCCTATCAGCAGTTACAAGAGTTCACTTGAAAATAATCACTTTAATGAGTGCATATTAAGTTGCACAGTTAGCTTATACTTTAGTTATTAATTGCTTTATTTTGAACATCTGGGTTATTTCCAATTTGTCTATAATAGAAATGACACTGTGAGTGGCTACATAAATAGTTTCAGCATATCTTACTATTTCCTTGAGATAGGTTCTAATGTGCTTTGCACCCAACTTTAGATTTCTGCGGGCAGGCAGCTAGAGCCTGGCCAAGTGGAGGGTTGTTTGATCACAGCACTACAGTCATTCTCTCAGAAGAGGTGGCTTGCACTCCCCACAGAGGTAATATGCAGGGGCAATTGACTGGCTCAACTGACAGCTTCAAATATCCAGAGGCTGTTAGGAAACACAAGAAAATAAAACCATGTGCTAGATGGCCCTGGAACAAAGACTGTAGAACAAAGACTGACGTAAGAACGGGCAGGTTTAGCTCCACGTGAGAAGTGTCCTGAATGTCTATGAGGCAACCGAAACAACCCCCTTGAATCACAGGGAGCCCTGGCTTGCTGAAGACACTTGTGGGGTGCAGGAGGGGCACCTGTCCTGGGAGAAGTGGGCAGAGCACAGCAGGGGCTCTGGAGCAGGGGGCTGGGGTTTGAATCCCAGCTTTGCCACGTTCCGGTTGTGTGATCTGGGGCGAGTGGTACAACTTCTCTGTGCTTCAGTGTCCTCATCTGTAAATTGGGCATGAGTGCCAATGGTTGTTGTGATAATTTCATGAATAATGCATGTGCAGCTAACTCTTGGAGTCTACTTGCATGCTGATATTTTCCAGAAAGAGTATAAATGTATTTCCCTTCCTTATGTTTTTCTTAATAGCACTTTATTTTCTCTAGCTTATTTTATTATAAGAACACAGTATACAATACGCATAAAATGCAGTGTAAAATAGCCCTGGACAGTGCGGCTCAGTTGGATGGGCACTGTCGGGCTTGATTCCTGGTCAAGGCCTAGGTTTTTGGTTCTGGCCCGGATCCGGGCATGTAAAAAAATGCAACCAATCGATGTTTCTCTCCTGCTCTTTCTCCTTCCCTTCCCCTCCCTCTAAAATAAATGAGCATGTCCTCGGGTGAGGATTTAAAAAAATGCGGTATAAAATACACATAAAATTGACTGTTTATGTTATCAGCAAGGCTTCCAGGCAACAGTAGGCTATTCGTAGTTAAGTTTTTGAGGAGTCAGAAGTTATATGTGGATTTTTAACCTGGATGCAGGAACCGGTGCCCCTAGCCCATGCATTGTACAAGGGTCAGCTGTTCAGCACTAGAACTATACCAAACATCTGACAAATGCCAGCATGTCTTTCACGTGTCATTACTATAGACAGGCTGGATCAGGCAAGCGCCATTGTCTGACAGCCCTCAGAACACGTGAGTCTATTCTGGGTCTCCCAGCATCAACGTTCCACCCCAGTCACACCAGGCCAGTGGCCCTGACTAGCATTCTGCCGGGTACACTCTGGTTCTGTTTGTTTTCAGATCTATGTGTCATTGTTTGCCTTTTTATGAGCAAAACCAACTTTTGGTCTCTGTCGCTTTGCAGTCAAAGGACGGAGGCTGACTGTGGCTTTGTAGCTTATCCATTTTGGAATCAACTCGCTGCCTTGTAAAAGCAGTGTTGCAATGTTTAAATGCCCATAAATAAGGGCTTGAACATTTATCTCACGTCACGTGACTTAGCAAAAGTAAACAGAAAGTCTTTCGGCCGAAGACTGGAAATGGTGTCTGAGTGAAATGATATAAAACAGGAGAGCGAGGCTGAGAATGCGTGTTAACTGTGATATATGAGGGCGCGAAGTCAGACTTCGGTATGGCAGGCGAGGCCCCTTCCCGTGGGCAGGGACAAGTCGATGCTGCCCGCAGAGGGCGAGCCCCCCCCGCCAGCAGAGTCCCAGGGACCTCTGTCCTACGTTTGTCCCTCCTGGAAAAACCTCCTCCTTTCTTGCCCGCAGCCTCCCCCCCATAAATAGCTGGGAGGACACACTAAACTGAACAGGGATGTTCTATTCAGAAAACCACAGTTTAATGAGAGCTGGGGTTGAAGTGCAAGAGACACTACAGGCCACGGTGCCTGGGATCACCGGCTAACTCACGGGGCCTGGACTGGGGAAAGCCATCCCTGAGAACCAGCCGTCCCTTCTAACTGCCCAAGATTAAAGGCAAATGGAGGACTCACCTTACAGAGTAGAAAGTGACTATTAGGGAATCATTTTTAAAATTACTATATTTTGCCATGTATAATACTCATTTTTTTGCCCAAACTGTTGAGGGAACGATAAGGGTGTGCATTATGTGCATTAGACATGGGTAGTGCTAAAACGTGTTTGCACATTGTACAAGGGAGTGCACTGTGTACGGTTAAACACGATAGCTAATCGTTGGAAATAAAAATGAAAAACTGTTGACGTTAAAAGCTCAGAGAATGCACTGAGCAGTACATTGCACTGGGGTGGGGGGACGAGGACTGGAGAGACTGAGGCGGACAGGCTGGGTGAGGGCAGGTAGAAGACCGTGGGTGGGATCCGTAGCTCTCTGAGGACCGCCCTTCTGCCTCCCCTGGGCACCCTGGACGCCAGCACGGCTCGGAATCCAGAAAAGACGGCCAAGCGTGCTTCCAGGGACTCACAGCCCACTAGCGCATCTGGGGTTCAGACCTCTTATCTGAAGCCCTGCAAACGCCCAGTCCTGCAACACAACAGGTTCACAAGGAAACTGCATGGTCTCTCACTTCATTCATATTTAAAATATTGCCGTCTCTGAGGATTTATCGCTGATGTTCTCCCCTAAATATCCCCCGTGGGTAGTTCGGCACGATGGCTGGACAGGGGTGCCACACCTGGCCACGTAGGCTGGTGGCTCCCTGGACCCAGCACCAACTCAGGATAAAGACTCAGAAACTTGATTTCTTCCTGTATTTTGGTCACAGACATTTGTTATCTGAAAAGGCTCGTAAATGTTTTTAAATGTAAGCTCTGGTACCACATGGGGATCGTGCAATTAAAATCCAAGCCACACTCGGAGGCTGGCTCCTGGGGGACAGCTAAGGGGCAGACTGGGAGGTCCAAACTTTGGGCACCCCTGGGCCACACTGGAAGAAGAAGAGTTGTCTTGGGCCACACATTAAGAAAAACACCCACTAACAAAAACTGATGAGGAAAAAAAGAGTTTTTAAGCAAATTTACAATTTTGGGTTGGGCCGTATTCGTAGCCATCCTGGGCCGCATGCGGCTCACAAGCCGCGGGTTGGACACCCCTGGCCTGGCAGACCGTGGCCTCTGATGTACCTTCAGTTAAGGACTGTCCTCAGTTCCAAGGGAGGGGCGGACAAGAAAGCTAGCTGAGCACAGACGCCCGTGGCAGGACAGAGAGGTCAGAGACGGCCGTGGCGGAGCAGACAAGACCGATGGAGTGAGCTGCTGGCTGGGGTTGGATAAACACACGGAAGGCGCAGGTGGTGTTGCGGGTGAACCGCGGGTGATTTGGGGAAGAGCAAGGAAGGATGCCTGTAGTGGGCGTGTGTGTGTTTGTCAGCGGCGGCAGCGGCCGTGATTGGTTTCAGATTCCCAGCCAGCTGAGTCAGATGTGCCCGCAGCACGCCGGTAACTGCCATCCCTCTTTCCTCTTTCTGTTGAGGCTGATTTTACACCAACGGGCTCTCCTTGGCCTCACTCTTACCCTCGGAAATGTCAGAGAGAGATTTCGTGGATACCTCGTTCTTCAGAGGAGGCTCTGGGAACTGCACCCGCCAGCTAGAGCAGGCTGCAAATAAAGTCTGGAGGAGACAGAGAAGGTTCCTAAATACCTTGCAGGTGACAACATTAGGCTTAGACCGTGGCCCTGGTATAAACTCCATTCACTTTAATGTGACCAACACTCTCCGCATACCTCCCTGTATCCGCAAACCACGCTAGCCTGCGATGATCCGGACATGGGTAATGAGAACAACAGTTTTTCTTTCCCCACCTCCATGCTGCAGAAGTCCCTGGGGTGCTTGTCCCTTCAACTGGCCACGTTCAAGAGCTACATCGTGTGGTCAAAAGACCACGGGCCACTCAGGCAAATTCAGGTTCTGCCTGAAAAGGAGCCACTCCACCATTGACACTCCGTGTTTTCACTTGCAAAATGTGGATTGCCTCTATTTTAGGTCATAGTCGTGAAGGTCAACCACAATGCATAGAAAGCACCTGGCACCTTGCCAGGTGCAGAGTAGGCGCTCAATCGATGGTAGCTATTACAGTGGCTGGTTTCCCCGCTGGCCCCTGGCCCCTAGCTGCGGCTGATCTGCTGCTCTGGCTTCCTCTAAAATGTCTGTTTTTCACAGGGGCTACCGTTATTCTTGTTGCGTTTGCCACCACCCGGAAGTCCTCCAATTATGGAATAGTTTCCCCCAGTAATTATAGTTGTTTACTAGACTTTTTATTTTATTTTTTATTTTTTTAAAGATTTATTTATTTATTTTTAGAGAGGGAAGGGAGGGAGAAAGAGAGAGAGAGAGACATCAATGTGCAGTTGCTGGGGGCCGTGGCCTGCAACCCAGGCATGTGCCCTGACTGGGAATCGAACCTGCCATGCTTTGGTTCACAGCCCGTGCTCAATCCACTGCACTATGCCAGCCAGGGCATGTTTACTAGATTTTTTAAAGGTAACCTAGACTTTTGAATATTGTCATCCTATAACAGAAGAATTTGAAATGAGTTACCAAGAAGCTACTTGAAGGGTATTCAAGTTGTTGCCAAATGAAAAAATGGGGGTTTGGCTGCCTGTTGACACAAAAGCCAAACTTGTGAGGTGGGCGTTGATGCAAAAGGAAAAATGTTTTATTCGGATGCTGCACCACCTAGGAGAATGGGGGACTCTTGTCTCAAACCTCATCTCCTCCACAAAGCCCAGACCAAACCCAGCTGTCCTCATCAAGACAGCAACAAAAGGCAGTGCCCAGAGTTCCCACTCCATTATCAAGTACCGGCCGGTGGAGCTCCAGGGGGCTGCGATGCGGTCATCCATGCAGGGGGATGGTGGCTTCAGGCTGCCCCTTGGAGGATACGTGTGGAGCCTTTTTAGCCATGGCCATGAAGCTGCTAGGGCCACGAGACTGCACGCTTCTGGGTGGGAGAGCACACGAACACACTGGTGAATGCTTCACCAGGTCAGTGAGAGAGAGACTCCCTCGTGGAGCTCGTGGGCCACAGGACTGCTAAGATCATATGGCCCATGGAAAGGACAGGCCAGTGTACCACCTGAGTGCATGTCCCCAGCAGCAAGCAATGCGCAAGAGAGATCAGGTGCTGAGCAGTGAGCCACAGGCAAGAAGCAGAGCCAGTCCAAGCAGCCAGTGAGGAGCAGGAGCAGAGCTGGTTCTGAACAGCAGCAAACGACAAATGAGATAGTTACTTTTTCCCCCTATGGCTGTATCCATTTTGCATGTGGGATGGGCCAGATGATTTCTCAGAAAGACAAGTTAACTTCCTAAGCTTTCATTTGCTTTGGGTGTGTCCACCTCCCAGCCAATCCCTTCTTTCCCCAGGCTAGATTGACAGGCCTCTTTGGACCAGCACCTCCCCCTGCTGCCATTCTGACTTCTTTAGTACCTGTGCCTGCCTTCCACTGCTGGCACCCTCAATCTGGTATTGGAAGGGTGGGGGCAAAGGCTTTCCCTCTTATGCAATTATCTGTCTGGCTCTCAGAGCTATGGAGGCCCTATTTATCCATCTTTCTAACTTCGGGCTGCTGGGGTCTTATCCATTCATATTTCCAGCTTTCAGCACGGTAGGTGTAAGAACCTCCCCCTGCCGCCATCCCAGCTGGTGGGGGAGACTCCCCTGACTCCACCTGAGGCTGCCCAGCTTTCCTGCCCTCCAGGCCTTGTTCCTTGTTGCAGCAGCAGCTGCAGTGGCTGGACCATCCGCAAGTGGATGCTCCGTCGCAGCCAGGCCCAACCATCACTCCCACTGGGGGAGGCGGCACCCTGCTGTTTGCAGTTTCTACCGGGCTTCCTGCCACCTCTGGGCTGGGCAGTCACTTGGCCAAGATACAGCCAATAGCAGAGCCTCCGGGACTCAATGACCCACCTGTAGAGGGGCACCCACTGCTCCCTGCAGGTTGGTACCATCTGCCCAGTGTCAGGTGCCTCAGCTCACAGAGGAGGGGGGGTGGGGAGGGTATGGGCTCACCCTCTTGTAACAAAATGAACTTGCTTCATTTCATCTCAAGCCTCTTCCTTCTCTAAAAATAACCTCATGTCCCGTAATAGGGCCTCGAACCTTAGTTCTTTTCCAGTTCAAATTCGGTTTACTAGTTGCCTGGAATTCTCCTACACAATAAAGCAGGTATTACCACTTTTTTGTTTCAAGGTTGTAAATCCTGTTGTCACCAAACAGCCAGCGGGGTCCTGCTGCTGGCCGCCACCCTCGAAACAAAATTCTGGAGGCAAAGATTTGGTGACAAAGGAAGGGAGTCTTGATTAAACAGCTTCACAGTTTTGGAATAACAGCTTCCCACTGGCATTAGTCACTTAAGCCTATCAATTAAGACTAATCTCTTTAACTCCTTGATTACAGCTTTAATCACTTAAGCCTATCAATTAAGGCTAAAATCTTTAACTGCTGAGTTCCCCTACCATGCCTCCTGTTAGTTTTAAGTTATCTTATTTCCATAGGATTCGTTTACAAACTAAAACAATATAAGATGCAAATGCTACACAATTTTAGAAGAATGGCAGGCTTCTGCCTCAGAGCCCGTACCCTCTAGGGCACCTGAAGAATAGCCCTGACCCCCCTGGCCAGGCCAGCGTGACCCTGGGCTTCGCCTGGAGTTTCTTCTCCCACCCAAAACACTGCCGTCCTTTGGGAAACGCAGGCAGCTGCGGCCAGTCACCCAGGCACCCTCTAGGAGGAGGACAGCCAGAGAGCCAACCTCTACCCTCCTTTTATGAAATCTTCTGGCCCATAATTCCATGCACTGCAGAGGCATTCATCTCTCAGCCAATCCAGTCCCAGATGTTTCACCACTGCCCTGGGCAAGCTCCTCCTACAGCCTCTCCCTACTCCTCCCCAGCAATGTGGTCAGATCTCTCCGTGTCATTGTGACCTAGGCTCCCAACCTTCGATCTTCAGATCTTTCCATTTCTTCTGGAGGGTTTAAATTTTAATAAAGACTTTAGTGGCATGCATCCTGTCCCAGTGTCTTCCTGGTTTCAACTTAGAATATTCCTTATTCTCTGCCCCTCAATACCTGTGTGAGGTTCTAGAGATAGAGACACAGCCATACGCCATCTCTGTCCTCCTGCTCACTCTTCAGTGGGTGCGTCAAATGCTCACCAAACTATATTACAATTGGCCATGACATGTACCACAGCACAAGCACTTATAGTATAGGGTCTCAAGAGGTCCGAGGAAAGGAAAGGTAAACCACACAGAACAGGAGACATTTGAGTAACCCTGAGGTGAGATTTTGATTGGCCAATGAGATGTGGGGATACTTTTGGGCTTAGGGATGAGCATGTGCAAAGCCATGCATGGAACTGCATGGAATATTCTAGGAAATGGCCAGAGGTCCTATAATAAATGAACACAGGATTTTTGTAGAGGAGTTATTGGGATGAGCCTATAAGAACAGTTGACGGTAAACTGAAGAGTTGTTAAGTGCCTTTAATACTGTAATAATGAGGTAGAGGATTTTTCCTCATAGGCTGTGGGGACTTAATCTTTGGCATTAGGTTCTAAGCAAGACATTGGACATAAGGACTATGTAATTAAGAAGGGCACTTTATAGAGGATAACAATGATTGTCAAGGAAGAAGTGAGAGAGCAATTGTGTGGGAAAAGTAGAAGAACGCTTCGTGGACAATGCAATTGTGAGCTTGAAGGAAGATAAAACGTTGAATTCAAGAAAGTGTGGGCACTGAAGAAGGGAAGTTTTTTCTACAGCAGCAATAACAATTGCAGCCAGCACTTGCAAGTGTCTGCCCTTGCCAGCATCCTGCACTCTCTGTCCATGCCCCTTGGACGCCTGGGGCATGGGAGCGAGCTCTCTTTGCTCCCAGTTCTCAGTTTCTGTAACTCGCTCTTAGAGGAGGACGGTAAATGTTATTCACTGGGACTAGGAAACTGTTATTTCCTTATGAGAAATAATACGAACTCTGGAGCTCTGTGATGGTAGATGGGAGCCCAGAGGATTCACTGTGGCCAAGACTCTGAGACATCGAGAGCCTCAGCTCAGGGGAAGCTGGAGAGAGGGAGCAGAGGTAGAGGCCAATATAAACAAAGCTCTGTATGCACAAAGGTAGGAAAAAAGAAAGCAGGTTCTATAAGAATGGTACTTCCTACTGTGAGCCCCCTGAGATCAGGACCCTGTCTGACTTCTGCAAGAGCCCCTGTACCCCTTCAAGCACAAGAGCCAGTAATTATTACTCCAAAAAGGAATTGGAGCCAGGAGGAATAACAATTAGGTTTATCTTAAACAAACAGACACCAGAATAGTGGCAGGAGTTCAGTATAAATTGTTACTACAGGAAGCTGTACAATTATCACTAGGAAGTTACCAAAGCAAAACTCTTCCAGGACTGCAGGATAAGTCGTCTTGAAAACCATCTTAGGAACCACCCAACAGAGCCTTTGGCCTTCCCTTGTAAGGCACCCCTGGATTCTGATCACAACAAAGTGTCTGTTCTGTATCTTGATGATGGTGATAGATACACAAATGTAAACCTGTGATAAAATTTCAGAGAGCTAAACACACACACACACACACACACACACACACGTAAACAGAAATCTGAATAACACCAGTGGACTGTGTTAAACCTAATACCTTATTTGTGATATTGTACTAGCTCTATGCTTTTGTAAGACATTGTGGCATTGGGGAAAAATGAGTAAAGAGTGCATGGGATCTCTATTATTTCTTACAACTAAATATAAATCGTCAGTGATCTCAAAATCAGTTTAATGGCTAGAAATGGATCATGGTTGAAAATGGCGGAAAGCTGTCATTCTAATCTACTCTCTGCTACTGCAGAGGTTGGAGAATTAAGGGCATATTCCTTTGAGACTAGGGCTCCATGTGTGATGTAGGTGTCAGATGCACTCCCGGGATGCCAAGAAGGTGGAATGGTGTAAGCATGGTCATGGAGGCATCAGATCCTGTCCTCCCACCCCACCCCACCCCACCCCACCCCACCCTATGGCTGGTTTGAGGAGACATCCCAGTCCCAGGCACGGACCAGCATGTAGAGCACGGCACCCACTGCTACTTGCCAGCGCAGAGGGAACAGACACGGTGTGGTGCTAAATGCAATGGTTCTGGAGGCAGTTTCTAGATTCCTGGTTTATGGTCAACACTGTGTGTTCCCAGAGCCAGGGGTCAGTGGGATGTTGCCCATTCTCCACCCTCCCGATGGTGGGAGAGGTGGCAGTGACCCCGAAGGGCCCATGGAGTGGTGTTGCTCTGGGGATCGTTCATGGAGGTTTACCTAAAACCTCTCAAGGTTTTCTGAGGCATGTCGTTCTCTGTCCTACATCCCTTCTGCTGGAAAGAGCTGTGCTTGTGTCACTGTTGTCTTCAACTGACCTGCGATGCTGATGCCCTCTGACTTTATGGGCCCACCATTCTCCCCCTGGGTCCCCTCCCAAACAAGCTGTCCTCAGCCTAGTAGCCTAGAACTGCCCAGAGACGGTCAAAGTCGTGGGTGGCCGGTGGGGCTCTCTAACAGCTAAAATTCTCTGAGGTGTTACCTGACAGTGAACAGGAAAAGCAAGCAGAAACTATGTGGTCTGGGCTGCAGGAAATTGTTGATGTCTTCGCCTGTACAGATAACAGGTTGCTGTTGATTACAGCAGCACAGGTATAAGTGCCAGGGAGAACTTGGAGAAAGCAGGATGGTGTTTCAATGAAGCTGCAGCTGTGTAGCATGAGTGAGTCCTGAGATCTAGTACAGCATGATGGTGAGGGTTGATAAAAGTACTCTGTGCACTGGACACTTGCTAACAAAGTAGATTTCAGGTGTGCTCATCTCTAAAACAAAATGTGGAGAAGGATCTGACTGTAGTAATCACCTCACTGTGTATGCATATCAAAGCTTCATGTTTTACTCCTTAAATATATATAATTGTTATTACAAATTTAAATTTAATTTTTTCTTACATATTTAAACTTTCTTGTCTTAATAGATTTGTTTGTTCTTAGGGAACATCTTGGTGAGATTGTGCTGTGCATCCCAGGGGAAATGAAAAGCATCTGAGAGATTTTTTCCTTTTTTTTTAAAGATTTTTATTTATTTATTTTTAGAGAGGGAAGGGAAGGAGAGAGGGAGAGAAACATCAGTGTGCAGTTGCTGGGGGTCATGGCCTGCAACCCAGGCATGTACCCTGACTGGGAATTGAACCTGGGACACTTTGGTTCACAGCCTGCACTCAATCCACTGAGCTACGCCAGCCAGGGCCCGAGAGATTTTTTCTAAGCTCCTATCTGTCCCTCCTGTAATATTCTTCAGTCCATCCCTCACCATTTTAATGACCTCCCCTTCGCAGTATATAGAACAAAATGGAAGTGACCTTGAAGCCACTGAAAACGGATGGGCTGAGACCGACGCGGTCCAGCACTATTGTGGCGAGTGGTGTGAGGCAACCGAGGCTTTCAGGTTCGGAGAGGAGAGCCTGAGCACTCCTGCACCCTGGAGCAGAGCCGCCTTCTCCGTGGCCTCAGCTCCCCCATGCTCTTCCTCCTTCTCCCTTTCTCCCCACCCGCCTTTCATCGTCCTCAGAAGCCCATGTGTGTGAAAAGCTACAGAGGAATGTGGGTGGGTTGACTTGTATAATTAAATCCATGTTGCATCGTATTCTTTAGAATTAATAAGGAATTCATCCCATTGAAACTCACCATGACATCTTCCCCCTGACTCAGATTTCTTTTGCTTTTCTCTCCTTTCCTTGGCTAAAAGCATTAGACATGGGGCTATGGTTCAAATTAGTATCCTACATTTTTCTTTTCTTTTTTTCAATTGAACTTTTCTGTTCAGTGAGGAACTTAATTTGTTTACATTTCATTTCTCTTCTATTCTACTTACCCCCATTGTCTTTTTTCTTCCTTGTCCTAGAAAACTTAGTAAAGGAGAAAACAAGAGAGCTCTTCGTCTTGCTTATGACCACGAAGTTGGAGCAAGTGCACTGCTGACCTTGACGATCCCTACCTTGTCCTTGGAGGTTCTTCTTCCCCAGTTCTTCATACCCTGCCACCCTGCAGGCCGTGTTCTCACGCGTGCCCTCTGAGACCAGAGGGTGCTGCGTGTGTGACCAGAGACAGGGAGAGCCGGCGAACAAACCTGGGTCATGTTGCAAAACACCTCTTTATTGGGGGTAATAATTTGACTTCATTCCCTTATAAAAGTGGATTTATGGGACGGATGTGTAATATATATTTTTCTGCCACTGTTTCTGCAGGACAGTGATGGTATCAGTTAGGATTGGAGTCAACTGTGAGTAACATAAACCCGAAATAACAGTGGCTCAGACATGGCAAAAACTTTTTCCCCGCTCACATGCACAACCAGCAGTCCTGGCTGGCACGGTGGCTGTGCTCTATGATGTCCCCACCTTCCTCAGGGATGCGGCTTCATGGTCCAAGCAGGGTTTACATTGTCATTTCAAGAACTTTCCTATAAACCATCCAAAAGAGTCCATTCCCTTCCTTTGTGGCTCCTGGCAGCGACCCCACAGGGTGCCTCAGTTTCGCTTCACACATGAAGATCTGGGCTGAGGAGGGAGACCAACACAGGCGTGATTCCAAATTGTGTAGCTTATTGGATGTGAAATTTGAGCCAATCCCTTCAGCTCCACCAGGCTGTATTTCTCTTATATGTAAAATGGAAATTATAATGTATATCTCTTAGAGCAGTCCATGAACACAAGACAATAACACGTGTGAAAGAGTCGGCCACCCGGCCCACGTGACTCAGCAGGCTGAGCAGCCTCCCGTGAACGGAAGGGCTACAGGTTCCGTCCCTGGTCAGGCACATGTTAGAGGCAACCACACGCTGTTTCTCTCTCAGGTAGATGTTTCTCTCCCTTTCTCTCCCTCCCTTCCTCTCCCCCTTCCTTTGAGCATGCCCTCAGGTAAGGAGTTAAAAGAAAAAGCCCCTGGCTGATGTTGCTCAGTTGGTTGGAGCATTGTCCTGTAAATCAAAAGTTGGGTTCAATTCCCAGTCAGGACATATGCTGGGGTTGCAAGTTCGGTCCCCGGTTGGGGTGTGTTCTAGAGGCAACTGATAGATGTCTCTCTCTCACATTGATGTTTCTCTCCCTTTCTCTCTTCCTCCCTTCTCCTCTCTCTAAAATCAATGGGCATGTCCTTGGGTGAGGATAAATAAATAAGTAAATAAATGTAATTGACCTATGAACCTGATAAATACCATTTAACTCTTGCTGATTAGGTTAGAAAAAAGTCAAGTGCATCACAAATAATCAGTATATGTTTTGCATGGAATGGGTTTCATATGTGTGTATGTTCATGTGTATATATTCTACGCTATAAAATAAATGTCTTAAAATGGGCCATGAATCTTTAAAAAAATGAATAAAGAGGGAGGAATCATTCTACCTGACATTAAATCTTACTATACAGATACAGCAATTAATACACCATGGTGTTTGCAGAGAGGTAGGTGCCTAGATCAATGGAATATAATAGAGGACCCAGAAATAGACCTCCGCAAATATGCCCACCTGAGTTTTGACAATGGTGCAAAAGCAGTTCAAGTGGAGAAAAGGGCAGATGGCCTTTCAATTCAAATGGCCTTTGAAAAAATGGTCCAAGTAGATCATCTTAGGTCTGCATTCTAAGTAGCAGCAAGAAGACAGGAGAAACCACTGTGTGCCAGCTGTCTTTTAGCAAAAATACCTAAAACTGCCGCTGTGTCTTTAGCTCTGCCCTGTTGGACAGAGCTTAGACATACTAACTCTAAGAAAACCTGAGAAATGATATCTTTATTCTGAGCGGTCGGATGCCAATAAAAATTTCTATCATTCTGTTGAAGTAGAAAAAAATAGGTACCAGGCGACAATCTACTGTCCGTGCGACACAGAGATGCTGCGCCTGTTCGGGGTGGCATCTCTCCCGCACCCCAGAACACTTCTGCGGCACGTGACAGACCCGTGGCTAAAAACCTCAGTGTCTCCTTCATGTACAGAGGGTAAGGTCCAAGCCTTTTCCTAAGGATATTTATGTTCTTGAACATCTGACCCAAGCCTAGATCTCCAGCCACTGCCTGCCTACTGTATTCTGCAAATGCTAAGACTCTACCACTCGGAGCTCCTGCTCAGGGTCTTCCTCCCCTGTGTTACTGTCCACACCCTCGCCACTCCTACAGCGAACAAATGATGCCTCCTCACCTTGCAGCCTGGAGAAATTGTCATTTCTTCTTCTCTCCGATGTCCTTCCAGACTTCACAAACCCGACAAGAGTAACTGTCCCTCTCTCTCAGCTTCTCACTAATTCATATGCATATCAGTTATGGCCCTTACCTCATGTCTTACCGGGACTTACTTACGTGGTTTTTTGTTGTTGTTATTTTTATTTTGTTTTTGCCGGAGACAAGAAGCTCCTCCAATACAGCACCTATCTTCCTGAATCCGATTGCCATAAATCTTTCAATCTCTCCTCACTCCTAAAATGATTTGTTGAATTATTGAGAAGTTTCTTGGGGTCAAAACCTAGAAAGAGGGGGAAAAAAGTATCCATTTACAGCAGGTGTGCTTTGAATGGACAAAGCTGTTATTTCACAGGGTTAGCTGTGACAGAACTAACCCTAATCTAATCTCTGTTTAGAGCTGCTTTAAAAGCTAAGGTGAAAGGGATGATTCTTTGACATCTTGAGAGTCCTATTTCACTGCAGTGAGCACACTGGATTCAGAGGAGAGCCCGGGAGAGTCCCCTCAGACATCCTGTGTCTGCGGTGGGAGCACCTGTCTGCTGGAGGGAGAAGACGTCAGACTTCGGCACGCAAAGACAGGGCCGCAAAGACAGCTTCCGAAACATCATCTCTCCAGTTGTATGGTTGGAAGAAGATCCTCCTCTCTCTAAGGAAAAACAGGAGTTTTATGCTTAGAAGTCACGTCTTTTTTCTTACACAGTTTTTATGTTTTACTAGTATTTTTGTAAATTTGTGCTTGACATCTTTCATATCAGTATACTTATCGGAGAGGAGTTAAGTGGGGAAAATTTAGGACTGTTGAATGACACCTCCCAATTTCCCCTCCCCTGAGCCCCTATTCTGCTCTCATCTTGTACGAGTTTGACTATTTCAGATTGCTCATACAAGTGCAATCATCTCGTGTTTGTCCTTCTGTGTCTGGCTTATTTTGCTTAGCATAATGTCCTTCAGGTTCATCCACACAGTTGCAGATGGCAAGATGTCCTTTTGTTAAGGCTGAATAATATCCATTGTGTGTGTGTGTGTGTGTGTGTGTGTGTGTGTGTGTGTGTATTCTGTCCAGAAGGTATCCAGCCATGTAATATGGAAAAATAGAGACATTTATTGAAGATAAAAGACACAAGAAACATTGTACATGGGACAATGATGCCTCAGTCCCCTTCAAAGTAAGCACTTTGGACATCACACAGTGCTCCCAGTTGCCATCAGCTACCCCTTCATATTTTCCTGAATCTCACTGATGGTCTGAAATCTCTTCCCTTTCAAAGGTGATTTTAGTTTTGGGAAAAGCCAGAAGTTGCAGGGTGCCAAATCTGGGCTATAGGGGGACCAAGTCACCTAGGTCATTTGATGTTTTGCCAAAAATCTCTGCACAGGTCGTGATGCATGAGCAGGCGCATTGTGGTGATGAAGCTGCCAGTCACCAGCTGCCCACAGTTGTGGCCTTCTGAATCATCTGAGTAGTTTCCACAGAGGAATGTTGTTCAAGCTTAACTAAAAATCTGATGCCGATTCACTGCTCTACTCACTCAGTCCTTTTGAATGCGATGGCCACACAGTACACATGCTCACTCAACAGTGTCTACCACCCCCACTGAGTAACACAGTGAAGTCATCATTGTTCACACACACACATTCCAGTCCACTCTCCTTGGCTGTCAGCTCACATGGATATCGTGTAAACCATTCTCGTTATATTAACAATCACTGGAGTTTTTCTGGACTGGTGTGTGTGTGTGAGACATTTGCTTTACCCATTCATCTATTGATAGATACTTATTGGGAGTTTGTTTCCACATTCTGGCTATTGTGACTAATGTGTGCTCCCCTTTCAGAACCAGGTATTAGTTGACATTTTCATCGGTGACGTCCTTCAAGTGCGTTTGGCAGGCTTCAAGTGCCAACTGGCCTTCCTAAGCCTCGGTTTCTTAAAACTGTAAAATCTAGATCCCCTAGTGTGCAGACACAGCTTTGTTTTGCAGCTCTGCATTGGCTCCCTCGCATTTCCCAGCCTTCCCTTTGGACCAGAGCCACGTGACATGTTTTAGCCAATAAGCTGCAAGCAGAGGTGTTGTGGGTCGCTTCCCTTCACGACAGGTAAGATCGAATGTCTGCTGTCTTTGTCTCCCCGGGAAGGGCGTGTGTTCCAGATGGTGCAGTTTCAACATGGAGGGAGATTTTATGAGACAATTGAGGAACAAGTCTCCATGCGTCAAGCCACTGAGCCCGGGAGTTTGTCGTTGCCGGTAGGATTAATAACCATGACTAACACGCTGACAATGAAGTTCTTGGGGGGATTAAACAGGTCATTTACACACGAGCTCGAGCACAGCATCGGAGAGAAACAGATGTCAGCCGTATGGTGACATAAGGTCGACCATGTAATAAAGTGGCTATATTGAAAGAAAGATGTCTAGAGGTTAGGAAAACTTCATTCTAGAGTTGAACTTTAAGGCCTGGATTTAGAAGCTATTTCATCTAGTGTTTTCTAAACTTGTATAATTACAAACCTCAAGTGCTTAGCAGAAAATATGTATTTCTAGGCCTTGGCCCAATTATAGTGAATCAGAATCTCAAGGGGAGATTTTGATCCCAATTGTGTTGATGGTTTTTGTATGGACGGGGAGTGAGTCACAAGAGGTTGGGGACTTTTCTGAGGCCATCGACGTGGTTATTGAGCATGCTGGGGCTAGAACCCCGCTCCCACTAGTCTAATGCTTTACTTCTGGGCTCAGAAAACAATGTTCCAACAGAGGGAGGCTGAGACTGACCCTTTGTCCCCCTTTCTCTGATAAATCCTGTCAAGACCTGCAAATGATTTTACCCCTTAACAATGAAAAGAAGATGTAATTTTAAAATTACCTTGGATGTACAGTAAAAGCAGCATTCCCATAATCAATCATCCGAAATCACGGGGTTATTTGGAGCTATTTGAAGGAAAGTAAATTGAAAACATGTTGTTAAACAATGCACCAAAGAGTTATCAAATCATAAACATCTAGATTACTTTAACATGTTGATTATTCCACATTTAGGGTCTCCTTACAAAGTAACGCTGGCCATGAAGAGACCTGGGAAATTCAATGAATCCCTTCCTAAGTTGTTAACTGTATTGCGTTCAATCACTGGGCTATGTGAGAACATATGTTGAAGCTAAAAAATCACACATATATACATATATATATATATACACATATATATGTATATATACACATATATTCTTCTCTTTGGAGCTATTAGTCACACTTTTCACTAAGCAGAAGACACGGAGGCCTGCTATTAGGACATGTCTCTAAGGATATAGAAATAGCTTGGGGAATGCAGGGGTATAACATTGAACACATTAAAATCTATCTGGAGCTTTGGAAATCAAATATACAGACATTCCATAATGACCCTTGGGTTTTAGCATAATTCCTGAACCTGAAAATTCATAACTAAATAATGGCAGCCCATTTATGACATAAAATGCCTTAAACCATTTGTTTATTATTATATGTGGATTTTAGGTTTTATGTTTAAGAAAATTGAAAGCCTACCCTTTTTCCCCCCTCGGAGAGGTGATATACCAATTACCTTGGAGAGTCTCTGTTTTTCTCACTGGAAGAAAGCTGAACCAGGCCTGAAATTTACGTCAAGGCATCTATTTGGTTATCAAATCTACGATCACAGGCCCTGGTTAAACCAAACCAAATTAAACTAATCTTCATTGAAAATAAATGATGTCATTCCTGGAGGGTCCTGTTTTACTCCGAGGACGGTGGCCTGGCTCTTCGAAGCGGCTTGCACAAAAAGCGCAGCCAGAAGTCATTCTCGAGGCTGGAAAGAGGAAATTGCCTTGCGTGCGGCAGGTGTCCGCAAGGAGCCCTACCCATGAGTGACCTGCCATCTGAGGGATCCTCATTACAAGACTCAATTATATACGCGTTCTTCCTGAGGCCGGATTCAGAGCCCGAAGTCTAAAACCAGTCTCGATGTTATTTCTTCCCTGAGTTCTGAAACGGGCCCAGGGAAGGGGAGAAGCCATTCGCCTGATGGAGCGTCACCGTGCATCCTCTGACTTCCCTTGGAATGGATTCCTTATGTGGACTCACATGATGTGAGCTGAGTTGCATCTGGTTATTGTTTTAGAGCATTTTGCTGAAACCCAAACTGCGTCTGTTGTTGTGGGCTGATTTATCAGTGTGGGAACCAGAATGGAACTGAGAGGTGTGACAACGAAGAGGTCGCACTGCGGGCCTCCGTCCAGGTACACAGTAAAGTGAAGTGGCCTGGTGGGGGGGGGGGGGTGGCCAGGAGAAGCACACACAACACACTTCTGCGCGGAGAAGCCTTCTCCTAGGACTCGGATAATAATGGCAGCAGCTTGGTGGGAAGAAAACAGAGCTTGAAATCAGACGCAGCTGATTCTTAAACCCGGCTCCACCACACAGGAGATACAATGTTTAAGTTCTGCAAACCCTCTGAGCCTGTTTTCCTATCCGTAAACTAGTAAAAATAGTGCCTGCCCTGTGGAGTTGTGAGAATTCATGGGAGACTTTCTGCAGAGTACCTGGAACCTGGTGGGTCTCAAAAAGTGAGGAAAATGGCAATTTTTCAATAATCTCATCAGCAGCTCACATGCACTGGACATTTATTATGTGTAAAGCACTTTACCTGCTAATGATGCCTAGCACACACGTAGCATTAGCAGGTACCCAATAAATCAGTCACGGGACGACAACACGATGCTGAATCACTTCTCATACTGACAGTCCTAGACCCACAAGACCAGAGGGGAAGTATCCGGGTGCCAGCGCTGTGGGTCCCTGCCGTGCACACAGGGGCTTGGGTTTCTCAGGGCGGAGGGGGCGTCCTCTCCGCGCCTCAGGTCCCTGCTGTCCGGTGGACGGCTGCACCCTGGCCACTGGGGTGGCAGGCCTTGTCGAGTGTTTTGTGGTCTTGCCGCTTCTGAGTCCAGAGGGTAAAAACTGAAACACAAACTAAAAATGTCAAGTTCTATTCTGCTCCAAGAGCTCCCAAGGGCTGGGCAGAGGTTTTGCAGTTTCACCGCAAGCATTTACAAGGGCTGCATGCTTTGGCAGGATTGAATCTCCAGATAGCCCAACCTCTGCAGACCCAGAATGCAGCTGGATTTCAGGGGTCGCGCACGGGGGAGGTTCTGGGGGGTCCTGGAAAAGACTAATTCAACCTGGGTTCATCAGCGTGCTGCACTCAAGCCCCCGTGTAGCCGGGGTTTGCTCGGTTTCTGGTTTCAAGATGAAATTTTCACACGGCCCAAATCCCAACCCACCCTAATTTAAAGAAACAGGCACTTGGCATGTGATCCAGACAGATCAGCAGTTGCTCACATACAGCTGTGCACATCTGGCACACAGGTATGTGATTTTGCACGAAGATAAATTGTGTGGGGACCAAATGCACAGTTGTGAAGCTAAAAATGAATCGCTTCTTGGAAGCAATCTTCCCGCACAGCAGGGCCTCTGCGTGAGCTTGATCTTTTCACTCGGCCTTTTTCAGAAAGCACAGCTTTCTCCAGAGGGTCTGTGGGCGAAGGAAGGGACGTGCCCGCACCTGCAGCTGGCTCTCTGCTGCTCCCTCGGGTCGGAACTCGGACACCGTCTCTGACCGCCGTGGTCAGGTGGCCTTCCCAGGGGAGCCACTCAGAGCCTGGGCTCCGGAAGAAGCTGGGTCCTTCCTTGGTGCCGCTTCAGTTTGCGTCAGTTGTTTCATTCAGGGGCCTTGTCTTCAGGGAGGGGGCCCTTCTGCAGGTGGTTTCTGAAGGGTTAGGGCCCGTCCCCCGAACCTGGTGGAGCAGGAAGTCCACCTCCCTTGAGGGCCTCAGGAGTCGATGGTGATGGCGTCCACCCCATTGCCATGGGGTGGCAGCACCTTTCCCATCGTCCATGTGCTTGTAACTCAGGGGGGACGGAGTCTGTGCTCACATGCTCTTCGGGTCAGAGGGCTCCGCTTCCAGGTGCCTCCCTGGCCCCGACAAACGGGAAGGATGAATCCTGAGCGAGGCGGTCTCCGGGGTCCCAGGCGGCAGCACTGCTCAGTGGGCCCGCGGTGATGGAGGCTGCATGTCGAATGTCCCATCACGGGCTCCACTTCAGCTTCAGCGGCAGGTTGTTCCTGGGTGTTGGCGCGAGTAAATCAATCATTTCGAAGGAAATTCTACCCAACCTTTTACTATGGGATGATAACACAAGCAATGGTCTAGCAAATGGATCTTTATTCTTGGTTCTCTCTCTTCCATATTTATCTGCCTCTCAAAACAAGCAGATCCAATAAGTGAAATGAAATTGGGATGATTTTACAGGGAAATGTAACTTCCATCTTGTCCCGCTGGAGTTGGAGTAGATTAGCCATAACACCCATTTCTGCAATGTCCTATATGCTGTTTTGGTCTGATTTTTTTTTTATTCCTTTTCCAGCTCAGTCAACCCCAGACCGTTCTTTATAGGTCTGTTTTACGACTCCTTCTTGCACAGTTGATGACTTTATCCTTGTACCATACTTCATGCATGCCTGTCTGTTACTACCACACCAGTTCTGTGACTACCTGTTTACATGTCCGCTTGCCCACCACACAGTGGGTCTCTGCACAGTACAGATGGTCTAGTTCTTTCTATTTCCAATGTCGATCCCTATTTCAATAAAGAAATATTTGGCAAGTGAATACCAATACTGTTCCTTCTCCCCTTGATGTAACTGTGACAGGACCCAGGTAGCCCCAGGTTTTGAACTCCACAATAGCCCAGTGTGAGAATGCAAAACATCCCCCATACAGGTGCCCTGGACTTGACCCAGAACTCCATCAGAAGACAGCCACATTCTGAGGAAGCCTGCAATTGCTAGAATTACCTGGGGGTCCCGGCAAGGGATAAAGTAAAAGGAGCATGTGAATGAGAACAGGACAGGTTTTCTTTGCTCTCATAGGAGGGACTCGTAGAAAACTCGTGTAGCTCAGGCCTTACTGCTGGGACCAGGGTGAGTGCTGGGATGCAAGTCATGGCGGGAGCAGCGGAGGGAGTGGGAGGCTGGCTACTACCAGCATTCCCTGAAGGACGCACAACCCAAGAACCATAAACAATGCCTCCCAGCAGATCCAACCTTTGCCGTGCATGACGAGTTTATAAAACTCTGTTAAACATCAGAGTGAGCAAAAGCCTCATGAAGGAAGGGTCTTTTACAGAACCCATCATAAATGTTCTACTCATGTGGGAACAGAGAGTAGAAGAAGAACTGACAGCTCCTACGAGTCTGCTGGTACACATACCCATTTACCAGCTGTTCTTCCCATTCAGTTTTGGGGAATGAAATCCAAAAGTACTCACCAAAAATAATGATTGATAAAATTGCCAACCCCTCTATTTCTGGTAGAAGAGTTTCAGGTTGGGGTCCAGTAGGGTAGCAAGATCCCGTGGCGGTGACAGAACAGACAGTTGCTAAGAGGAGCCTCCCTCGGTGTCTTGTCCTGTCACGGAAAACCCTGGCCATGCCCCAGGCTGCCCCTCAACCTCACCCTTCACCTTAGACTGCCTCTTCTCCCCCCTGAGCCTCTGTCCCAGGACCCCGTGAAGCCACGTAGCCTCTCTCTCCTTATGGTCCACATGGGAGCCAGGCACCAGCCCATCAAAGTGACTTCCCTGTCCCTTATGATTTGGGGGGACACATGGCCACCTGGAGCGAGGGCAGGAGATCCAACCACAGCTCTATGAAGGTTTCTATGGAAAAGTACACGTTGAAAATGTAAAACTCTGGGGAGGTAACTAGATTTACCCAGAGTGTTCTAGCCATCCAGAAACTTCCCAAGCTTGCGATCATAGCCTGTCATGCAGTCAAAAGCAGCCCATGCCTCCAAGGGAGGGGGTGGTTGAGAAGCCCAGTTGCCCACACACAGCCCAGTGATGACGACTTCCTGTGGACTTCACCCTGGCCTCCTCGGGGCTTCTGCACAGTAGGCTGAAGACCGTTATGGGAATCTCAGGAAGGCAATAGGGAGAAAGTGCAAGTTGGAGGGAAAGGAGAGGGGGAGCCGCCCTCGACGTAGAATGAAGAAGAAGGGGTTTCGTTCACTTTACTCTGCAGCTTCCGAAAAGGTCCTTGCTTCTCTGCGTTTCTTTTAGTACAAAATAAGAAAAAAAAATGAACCATACACATTTAGTTTTAGTTTTTTTTAATTTTCTCCCCTCCTAGGATCTTTACAAACATTATTTCATTATAGAACCTAAAATTGTTGTTTTCAATGCTGTCATTGTGGGTTATTTTCTCTTACTTCTTTCCAGGGATTTTGTTCTGAAAAATCCTGTCGCACCTGATTCCCTTGCAATCCAGGGACCGCTTGGCTCCCCAGGTGGCTCCTGAGTCTGCACGGGCCCGGCCCGCAGAGCTAAGCCTGTTTTCATGTTTGGGTTACCGATCCATTTGGAGGAGGTACTCATTAAAGACTTTCTAACTAAAATAATCATGTATTTTTTAAAACCAACACCGAGATATTCTCTATAGGGTTAGGTCTACACAGAAAAATCCTCAACATCCTCTAGTTAGGAGCAACTGGCCCACTCTGCACTGTTTCTGAATGAGTTCTGGGAAGGCCTCCTCTGTCGGTAGGTAAGGAGACCCTGGTTACCCACCTGCTTGCTGGGCTGGGAGATTTTCAGGGTGTTCAGTGAAAAGCTCATCTTTGGATTTTCCTGGCATTTATGACATTCTTCAATCATAGCCTTTCACCCAAACCACATCCTTCCAGACCTCTAACACCAGTCTCTTTCCTACGAAACTGGGTAAGTCTTCTAAGCTCCTTCCCTCTGTTTCCAGAGACGCAGCAATCCCAGGCAGGTGTCACGTGCAGTGTGTGTTTGAAATCAAGGTGTTATGAAATCCTGCCTTAGAGAGGAGTGAGTAGTTGTCTGTTCCTACTGCCTTTGATTAGCTAAAAGCAAGACAGCTTAAAGGAAAAGCCCATGATATAAAGTGTCATTGGTTCTCAGCATTCATTGCCAACTCTAGTCGAGCACGTACGGTCCTAGTGACATCTCACACCTGGAACTCAGTTCCCAGCAAGCAGATAGGGAAGTCTCCCTGTGAAATTTAAAGCAGGCTGATACAGAGAGTTTCCTTCTTCACCCCCCATGGTCTTCCCTCATCTGGGCAGTAGAGTCTTCTCTCCCTTCTCATCAGCAATCAGAATACTTAAGCCCATGATTAAGCCCCACACATCACTGTCAAAATTGCTTTCTGGGGGAAAAAATCTATAAACAAATTTATCATAAGGGATGGATAACTGGAAGGATCTTAAATTGACACATGAGGGTGGATGGCATCATAATGGAGAAAAAGAGAGCCCTGAACTAAAGCGACCGTGAACTTGCAGTTGCTGACTATCGGTAGAGGGAAGGCCACGATGCACTGGAACCTGCACTAACTCTGGGAAGAAGAAGAACATGCAGGACTCTGCCACGCTTGGGCCAGGAGAGGGTCGGGGTATGTGAGCCACTCCATTCTATTAATAACCCTGCAGCAAGATGTGAATTTGTTTCTCCAGTGAGCCTGCTTTCTTCTCACGGAGAGCAATCGACGTGCCTGTGTTGGCCCTGCAATCCGTGCTGGCACTTGCTTCCTGAAGATACATCCTTTCGGAAAGCAAGCCCACACAGCCTTTGTGGGGGCAGGCTGTGTGCCCCCCAGAGAAGGACCAGGGCCACTTGCTCACCCCTGCCCCCCACCAGATGCTCTGAAAGCAGGAGGCCCTCTAGGCTCTGCGTGCTGAGCAGGGTGCCTGCCTGTAGATGTCTAAACAAACAACACTGAGGGGAAATGTCTTGTGGGGGGTGGGGAGTGGGGCAGGGGGGCGTTCTTTAGGAATCTGGCTACTGTGAGCACACGATCTATCATCTCCTGAGGCGCAGTGTAAAGTACAGTGTGTGGTCCTATTCCCTGGGGTCTTTCTTGGCCCAGAATTAAATCAAGGTCTTTGGAGGGAACTGTGATGCGAAACAACTGGTGTGTCCAAAAGTGTGCGTTGTAAATGTTCACAACTGTCCACAGTGAGTTTTTATTTATGAAAAGTCCCAATGCGAATAAACGAAGCATGGGGCAGAATAAAGGGCATCTTCGGTGTAATGAAAAGGCCAGGCAGTCTGCGCTGGCCATGTGTTCCCTTCAGGGGCCTTAGATGACGCAGTATGTCTGTCACTCAGTTGACAGTATGTGACCCAGTCAACCCCAGGGGCCACCTTCTCGTCAGCGTGTGTAGCTGTGCTAATTGCCCCAGTTTCAGTGAAGATGCTCTAACCCTGACCCATCTGCCCAAGGAGGAGGCCAGTGCCCAAAAGTGATAGTTCCTCCACCCCACCGTTCTGAAAGACAGGAACCCAGGTGCTTCTTCCAAGTGGCAGCAGCGGCAGTGAACTTGAGGGTGCCAGCAGAACCAGGCACCCTGGTTGTGGGATGGGCTTCCTGCCCTTGAGAAATGTCCATAGCTTACTTTGGTTTGAGGAATAGAGGAGACACTTGAAACAAGAGTTTTATTAAGAACATTTTCATTTGAACTTTGTTTCTCAGGATTGCCAAATCAGGGAAATGCAGTAGATGCTTCAATAATTCATACATTTGTGAGTATGAGGGCTCTTTAATGGCATCAAGATATTTCCAAGCTGCCCTGGCTGGCATAGCTCAGTGGATTGAGCGCGGGCTGTGAACCAAAGTGTCACAGGTTCGATTCCCAGTCAGGGTACATGCCTGGGTTGCAGGCCACGGCCCCCAGCAACCTCACATTGATGTTTCCCTCTCTCTACCTCCTTCCCTTCCCTCTCTAAAAATAAATAAATAAAATTAAAAAAAGATATTTCCAAGCTTATGGCCCCAACTGAGGTTGTTTTACTTGTGCTTTGTTTAAAATTAGTTAATTTTTAAATAAATTAGCAAGCTGTTTATCCCAATAGTGCCCACATTTATTTTAAGATGCTCATAAGTGGAAAACATACAATTTATTCAGTCTACAGATGATATTTGGTGTGTGTGAGAATGCACCGATCATTTGTGTTACTTCTACAGTTCCTGGGGGCCACTGGGAATCATGAAGGCCTGACATTGTCACTGGTATTAACCAGTCATAACAAAGTTTCTCATGGTGTATTGTGAAGACTGGAAAATCAAGGTGGATGCCACCATGACAGGTGAGTATTAGGTGAAACCACTTCCGAAGGTGCTGGTGATTAAGGCAAACAGGGTAGGGTCCCTGATGAGTAACTACAAGCTCTACCCTTGTTTCCCTTCTCGTTTGTTCACCCTTGATCTGCTGCATGACCATGACCTGGGAAATGACATTTTTGCTCACTGAGCCTCATGTTCTTTATATGGGACATGGTAAGTGGGCTATGCGATAGAATGGCAGTTCTGAATCTTTTTTGATTTATAAATGTAATTGAAATTTTTATGAAGGAAAAAAAGCCATCTTTCTGGAAAATACTTATAAGCACAATGTTTACCTGCAATGCAGGGGGCTCGTGGATCTTCTGAAGTCATGGGAACAGCCTTTCTGGATGATGACCGCTGAGGTGCCTCCTGGCGAGGACACTGTGAGTGGCCATGGGGCTGAGGCATTTGTGCCTTTATTCTGTGTCCCTTCTTTGTAGAGACATCCCGAGAACCCTTCCAAGGAGGCATCTGGAAAGCATGACCTGCAGCTGTGTTCAGTTTCAGTTTGTTCCCGCTGGTGACCCTGCAGTGCTCGTCTTCTTCCTTGACCCAGACATGCTCTCCCTCCCTCCCTGGCTGCCCTGGGCCTCCCCTGGCCTTGTAGAAATAGCGGCGCCAAAGGCAAGGTGGTTCCACCCAGGAGGAGGGCCTCAGGGCATGGGCTGTATTAGAACAGCGTCTTTAGCCTCCTTGAAGCAGTTCATTCTCTCCTCCTCAACTGGGTCCCCTTCCCACAGGCCTCTTCATACTTTAGAGAGAGGATTCCATTTACAAGCATCAACCACGCAGCATCTGCCCAGCTCTCTGGAGCGGAGGCAAGCCGGAGAGAACACGGAGATGATGGATGCTGGTGTCTTTAAGCGACCGCTGAGCTGGCTGCAGAGCCATATGATCAACATCGTGTAAGGAAGAAATGCAAGGCATGGTCACAACGTCCTTTCTCACCCAAAGTCTCACTCTTTTGGGTTCACAGCAGTCCCCTTGCCATGGCACCTGAGCACCATTTCTTTAGAACCACTCTGGCTGTTCTCCCGTGAATTTGTACATCTGTGCTACCCAGTACATCATCTCTATCTACTGAAACTAATTATCATTTAGAAGGAAGCTCCTCACTTGTGCCAGCCACATCTCAAGTACCCAATCGTGATGTAGGGTTTATAGCCACTCCCCTCATCTGTGGCTGAGGGTCACTTCCAGGCGCCTGTCCTAAAGTCAGGAGGGTGACCAGTCAGTGGAGACCAACCTCATGGGTCTGTGCTGAAACAAAGACTCTTGTTTTCATGATCTGCACTTCTGGAATGTTCATTACAGATTTCAAACCCCTCCACTGCTGTCATCCCCCATGGTCTCGGATATCCCCATTCGGTAGATAAGATCAGGTCTGTTATCCCAGTTTTACTGATGGCAAAACTAAGGTCCAGAGACGTGACGTCACTTCCTGATATCACATTAAACCAGAGAACTGAAGCCAGGCCTCTCGCTTCCACATCTGAGCTTTGACATGTGTCCTCCCTCAGAGGGCAAGTTATGTCATCACAGCAGATTCCCTAAAGTCAAATGTCCCTTACACATTCGGATGACACGCCAAGCCGAAGAAAAACAACAGCAACAACAACAACGTGAGATCCTGGATGACTGCACGTGGTTAAAAACAGACGCAAAATGCACAGCCGCTCCAAGCCCTAAACACGTCTCCTAATAATCAACAGAAACTGGAAACTGGCTCCTTCTGGATGTCACCGAGGTCAAAACGCTGAGGTGGCCACAGCCACCCGTGGCCTCCCCGTTACATAAGAATAAGGGAGAGTTGGAGGAATTCAGAGTTTTCTTTCAAAAGAATAGACATGAAAGTGTATCTCTATTTTCACTCACATTTCAGTGCATCCAAAAACACTAACAAAAATCTGGGAGAAATCGGGGCAAAGCCTGGGCCCACGCTCAGCTGGTGCCGCGGAGCAAACACGAAATAAGAAGTCTGTTTTGAGCCATCGTCAAATTGCAACTGCGTAATTGCAAATAAATCCCCTGCATGTTGTTTTAATTAATGGGAAATAATAAGATAACAGTCATGATCACGAGGCTTAACCAACCATACAGTTAAGCCTGCATTTGTTTTCAATTATAGTGAAAACGTATTCAGCTGAATACAGCTTAAGTGGTAATTGCATTCTTTACAAGTTGCTAATAATCTCTGGAATGGCAATTCTAATAAAAATTTTACTCTAATGGGTACATGTCCTGCTTCCTCACATGTCAAGGCCAGGGATGTCATTAGGAGCACTCGTAGCCCAATAGTCTATCTGGAGATTTGGACCTCTGTCCCAAGCCCACACAGGAACCACTCACTGTGTACTCAACTCGGGAAGCGGCGGGGCCATTTGTGGTTTTATGCTCTTTCCCAGAAATGCTCCTCAGGGGCCGTGCTGCTCCTGGAGAGTGGCTATTTGTCACTGCCTATCGGAGGAGGCCTTTGATAGGCCTTCAATAGGATGCTCGGCCATCCAGGCTGCAGGGACTTAACTTCATTTTGAGATAGGCACTGACCTCCCCTCAAATTTCCAAGACATCTATCTCTGCCTCATGGGTGGGTGGCTGTAGGACTGCACTGACCGCAGCAGTCCAGCCCAGGAAAGTATCTCTGGGGGCACACACGGTTTGATACACTGCATGTGATGTTCTGAGTCAGGGAAAAATCGTAGGCCTACCATTATGTTCCCTTAGTTTCTCATCTCCCACTACTCCTATTTACTCCGTTTCCCCGTCTCCATTTCTCCTTCACTACCATGCTCCTTCTTTCTTCTCTGCTTCCTTCTGCCGGCCCTGCGGAAGAATTTCAGGGCAGATAACAGACAGACCTTGTCTGAGAGTCAGGGCGCCTTTGTGGGTGGGCTCTGAGCCCTCTCATCTGCTCAGCTGCCACCTCAGCCCTTGTCACTCTAGTGCTCCAGCTCCGCATCTCGGGGTTCAGGGAGCCATTACAGTTCAGGCAATTAGGCTATCGTTATCTCCAGCATCTACCTGAAATTGAGAGGAAGGCCATGGGAGCTTTGCCCGGAGATGGGGGAGGAGGCTTGGTGGAAAAGGAGGGGCAGCATTGTTCAATTTTAACCGAGTCCCACCCTTGATGGGAAGTTGAGCCTGTTGCTAGTAGTGCTTTTCTAAAGGGAAAGGCACAAAGTTATGCAATAATTGCGTATTAAACAAACAAATGGGAGTGGAAGTAGTCAAGCAGAACATATGGCAGAGAGATGACTGTACTCATTATGAGAAAGTAGCCGTGGCAAGGCATGGGCAACTATCAAATCTGCATGTCAGTTCAAAAGGCAAAGTCAGCCACTATTCCTAATAGTTGATATCATTAAACACATCCTCTGCCTTCGGTCCTCAGGCCCACACCTGAGATGTTGCTGGTGGAAGAGGTACAGGTAATATCTGGTCTGACTATGGCAGCTTCAACAACTTACCTTCATTTTCTCACCTCTTAAACTGATCTTTGTAAAGGCACTTACCTCTGACCACTGTGATTCCACAAAATCATAACTCAGGTTAAGAAAGTCTTCTCAAAACTGATGGAATCTAACAATCCAGTCTTTCCAAAGTGGTGAGCACTCTAGTAGTAGAATTATTCTCATGAACACAGATCGATTAGAAATTTTGTGTGGAAGAGTCACGCACTGAAGGGAGCTAGGAGAGACGTCTTCACGGCTTCTGTGAATCTTCTCCTTCCAGGGCTCCACGGCACTTTATGTAGCCTTCCTTCCGCCTTCTAACGGCGCTCACCTGGGCCTTAACAAGCTCAACAGGTGTGAAGCGCCCCATAGAAAACCATCACTATGGCTGCAAACCAGCAGCCCCCAGGTCAGGCAAGTGCTAGAGGTTTAGCATGGGGCTGATTAATGCACGCTTCCATATACTTAGTCCTGCACTTACTCCCCGAACCACACCGCTGTTGTTACCGCAGAACATGGTAGCTCACACAGTGTACCCCAATATTGTCCCACCCACTGGAATTTCATTTAGTTCTGACTTGAACCAGACACCGCTCATTTCATAGATTCTAATTTGGACTTACCTAAACTGTCTCACCCCAAAGAGTACTTCTAGTCTCATTTCCCACTGATCCCCAACATGCACTCAGAGTTTTGGCCAAACGTGATAGCTTGCAGTACTGATTTTCTATGAGTGTAAGAGATTAACAAAAACTTAATGGCCTTAAAACACATCCCTTTATTATCTCGCTGTTCCCGTTGGTCTGGAATCCAGGAATGCCTTGGCCGCATCCTTTGCTCAGGGTTTCATAGACTACAACCTGGGTTTTCTCGGTGCTGACTTCCTTTCTGGAGGCGAGGGCCCTTCTGCAAGCTCACCTGTGTGTTGGTAGAATGCAGACTTCGAAGTTGTAGGACAGAGGTCCTGCTTTCTTGTTGGCTCACAGCTGGGAATGCTCTAAGCTCCCAGAGGCCCCGTAGTTCCTTGCCAAGAGGAACTCTTACAAATAGCAACATAGTTCTTTCAAGCCAGCAGGAGAATCTTTCTCCAGTCTGCTAAAATAGAGTGTTATATAAGGGAACACAATCACGGCTGCAATTTTATAACTTTCCCTTTGCCACATAATCTAAAAATCTCATCATGGAAGTGGCATCCACCACCTCTGACACAGTCTAATGACTAGAAGCAAGTCACAGGTGCCACCAGCACTCGGGACAGGGAGCTGTGCAAGGGTTTGATTCACACAGCGTTATCTTAGAGTCCTGCCGGTTATATCGGGTTGCCCAAAAAGTCTATTCAGTTTTCCCCATAAAATAAAAGATATTTTTTTATTTTCACCGATAGCTTTATTGATTGGGGTATTTTGAGTATGTTGGCTATCTCCCACTATCAGCTTCTAATGGGCAGAGGCCAGGGGTGCTGCTAAACATCTTCCTATGCATAAGACAGCCCCATGGCAAATAATTATTTGGCTACAGTGTTGATAGCACCAAAAAACTTTGCAAATTACATTTGACATGTTCAATCAGACATAGCACCTTCTCCATACACTGCACAAATCTTTTTTTTTTTTGCATTTCAGTTGCATTTTTAGCTTTCTGGAATTAATAAAGCAGAAAAGGCCAAATATGTTGCATGTCTTCTTTCTATCATCACTATTAAAAATATCAACATGGCTGCACAAAAAATTCACCAATTTTGATACTTTTTTAAAATGCATGCTGATATAACAGCTCTCAGAATACAATCTAACAAAGTTATTTCAAATGAACTTAAAGACAACTAAGCACTACTAGAGCCTTCATGTGGTGAAAACTAAAGTAAGTTTTGTGCCAACCCAGTACTTATCATCCCTACAACTTCTTTTTACCCCTCTTAGACCTGAGTTTTGCTCTGCCTAGTAATTGCCTTTGCTTTTTCCTGCCTACCCCTGAAACCATCACCTTCATAGATGACTTGAAGGTAGAGTTTGCTCACTCTACCGTCTGGGCTTCCACTGCACGTAAAATCCTTGAAAGTCACTGACTTGTTCTGGGCTGAATTTTAGTTTGCAAGATCTTCTCCGAGTAGGGAACTACATTACGTTCTACCTCGTATCCCCTTCTCCTCCCCAAACCCCACCACACCACCCTGCACGGAGTCTTCTACGTAGGCGGTAACTGGCAAACAAACACCAGTGGAATTCAATAAATTGAACCAAAGCACAGAATTACAGAATCTGCAGGGTTGGAACTGAGCTTTGAGGTCATCTAGACCAAACTCTCTCTCTTATTGCTCTTGGCTGGAGGCTATTGGCATCTCTTCATGTTTCTATGTCCCATCTGCTATCAAACATTTTTATGACATTTATTTCCTCATTATAGTCCTTATTGTGCTTTATTTATATATCTGTGAGGCACACAAGAGTTGGAAATCCTCCCCCCTTGCAATCTTTTCTTCCCCGAAGCCCCAGCCAGCCCAGACTCCCTGTGCCCGTGACAGGTCTCCAGGGCTCCCGTGGCAGCGTTACTCCCCACTTCCCCATGTCTCTTCTGTCTCCTCCGTACCTCCGCCATCAATTTCAAACTTCCTGTCCTGACATTCAAGGCCTCCTTACACTTTGAGTCTGTCTTTATCACCTTCGTTATTTTTCCAACATCTCCCTCCCTAGCTCCCTCTCCAAATTCTGGGCATTCCTCCAAGTTTCTCAATATTCCTGGAATCATCATCCCCCATTCTCCCCTCCCCCACTTTCCCCATCATTTGTCAAGCTTTCTCTCATTTATCTTCTGTAATCCTAAAAGCAAAATTGAAGTAATTCTATGTTGACACAATAAACAGATACACATTTAATGTACTGTAAGTTAATGTTGCCCATGGCAGTTTGACCATTGAAATACATGTAGGACAACTGTGAGAATGCCTTAACCTCTGCCACAGTGAAGCTCATACGCAGCTTCCAATGTTGGACATGGCGATGTGGGAAGGAAGCCTACAATGGACCAGAATTGAGTTGTTTTGATTTGCCCATGTGATTGACTAACTCAAGAAGAATAAGAATAATTTGGGGCTAACTATATCACCCTAGTAGGTCTTTCATCATTTCAGGCAAAGTGCCGGCTAGGCAATAGGATATTTTTAAGGTTAGTTCTCAGAGTCACCAGCTGGTATGATTTGGGGTAAATTCCGTCAACCCTCTGACATTCAGGTTCTTTACTTCCGAATGCAGATGCTCTTAATGATAATATCTAATAATGTCAGTTAAATCAGTTAACATGTAAGAAAGTGCAACGAACTGTAAAATGCTTATGACTGGCCCTTCCCATCTTATAGCAGCACTTCTGAGCTCAGCTTGTGTCAGCTCATGAGTTGCGATCAGCTACAGGAGAGCCACTTCATTCTCATGGGACCTTGACGTCTTCATCTTTAAAACTGGGGTAATAAGTTCTGCCTTCTGTATCTCAACAAGCTATTGTGGAGATGCCATAAAAGGAGAAATATGAACATTTCAACTACGAAATGTGTGAAAGCATAAGGTGTCATTTCCATCATAGTTGACGGCGCTGCCATCCCAGAAGTGCATAACACGAGCCGTCTACACTTCCTCTGTTTCCTCTACATGGAATGCTCTTTGCACTGCCCCACCGCACCGGACGCACCTGCATTCACGTTTCAGGCCCCAGGTAGTCCTCCTTTCCCTACATTATGCCATCAGCACAGCTCAGTGACCTCCTGAGCTCTCATTCATTGAATGCCCCAGCAAATGGACGTGGGGCTGCCACAGCCCCCACCTAGGGACGCCTAGCCAGATGTGTATTTGAAGCTGAGTTTAGGAGCAGTTACAAGTTGGCTTTGCCCAACAGCAGGGAAGTCTGGAAAATATCCAAACACAATCATTAATGCTTCTTATAACCTGAGATTTTCAAGTCTCTGGTTTCATAGATGGCTTCCATTATTCTTTTTTTTAATTTTTAAATATACTTTACTGATTATGCTGTTAAAGTTGTCACATTTTTTCTCCCCTTTATTCCCTTCCACCCTGTACCCCCACTTCCACCATCATTCCTCCACCTTAGTTCATGTCCATGGGTCATACAAATAAGTTCTTAGGCTTCTCCATTTCCCATACTATTCTTAACCTCCCTCTGTCTATTTTGTACCTACCATTTATGCTTCTCATTCCTTGTACATTTTCCCCCATTCTCCCTACTCCCCATCCCCACTGGTAACCCTCCATGTGATCTCCATTTCTGTGAATCTGTTTCTGTTGTTTCCTCAGTTCATTTTTTTTCAGGTCCAATTGTTGATAGTTGTGACTTTGCTGTCATTTTACTATTTGTATTTTTGATCTTCTTCTTTTTCCTAGATAAGTCCCTTTAACATTTTATACAATAAGGGCATGGTGGTGGTGAACTCCATTAGCTTTACCTTATCTGGGAAGCACTTTATCTGCCTTTCCATTCTAAAGGATAGCTTTGCTGGACAGAGTAATCTTGGATGTAGGTTCTTGACATTCGTGACTTGGAATACTTCTTTCCAGCCTCTTCTTGCCTGAAAGGTTTCTTTTGAGAAATCAGCTGATAGTATTATGGAAACTGCTTTGTAGGTAACTCCTTTTCTCTTGCTGCTTCTAAGATTTTCTCCTTCTCTTTCATCTTGGGTAACTTAATTATGATGTGCCTTGGTGTGTTCCTCCTTGGGCCCAACTTCTTTGGCACTCTCTGAGCTCCCCAGACTTCCTGAAAGTCTATTTCCTTTGCCAGATTAGGAAAGTTTTCCTTCATTATGTGTTCAAATAAGTTTTCAATTTCTTACTCTTCCTCTTCTCCTTCTGGCACCCCTATAATTCAGATGTTGGAATGTTTGAAGTTGTCCCAGAGGCTCCTAAGACTCTCTCTTTCTTTCTTTTTTTTTAAATTATTGTTTCTTCATTCTGTCCTGGTTCACTGTTTATTTCTTCCTTCTGTTTCAAACCATTAATTTGTGTCCCAGTTTCCTTCCCATCACTGTTGGTTCCCTGTATATTTTCCTTCATTTCACTTTTCATAGCCTTCACTTTTTCCTCTATTTTGCAACCATACCCAAACATGTCTGTGAGCATCCAGATTACCAGTGTTTTGAACTCTGTGTCTGATAGATTGGCTATTTCTTCATCACTTAGTTGTATTTTTTCTGGAGGTTTGATCTGTTCTTTCATTTGGACCATATTTGTTTTGTCTGGGTGCACCTGTTTTGTAGTAAGGGGCAGAATTCACCAGGGTGGGGCAACCCAGGTTGCTGCATCACGGCACTGTATGTTGGGGAGGGGTCCGAGAGGGAACAATGCCACTTGTGCAGCTCTCTGCCAGCTTTTAGTCACTTCCTCCACTACCCACAAGCAAATTGGGCCCTTCCGGTGCTGATTCCAAGGTGGGTGGTTTTGCGTATGTTGTAGGATCCTGTGGGTCTCTCCAATGAACTCTCTTGTGAGGCTGGGAGTTTCTCCTGCCATCACAACCCTCACAGAATTTTTCAGTCAGAAGTTTTGAGGCTTTATTTGCCCCACGCTGGAACCCTGGGTTGTGTGATCTGCCTTGCTTCCCAGTTGTTCCTCCCAGTTTATCCACATGCAAATGTGGGACCACCTGCTCCACCAGTCACTGCCTCACCTGGTCCTTCAGCTGCAGCCTTGTTGTGAGTCCTCTCCACCCTGGCTGCCCATCTCCGCCCCCTCCTATTAGTCTGGATGAATGTTTCTTTTTTTAATTCCTCGGTTGTTGAACTTCCATACAGTTTGACTTTCTGGCATTTCTGGTTGGTTTTTTTGTTTGTTTGTTTTTCAATTTGTTGTTGTCCTTCTTTTGGTTGTGCGAGGAGGCAAAGTGTATCTACCTACACCTCCATCTTAGCCAGAAGTCAGCTTCCACTATTTTTTATATTTGCAAGATACGAGCTACAAATGCTGCAAGATTGGCACATTATTATATTTTTATTTCTATAAAAGCAAGTGTGTTTACTTAATGACAATTTTGATATGCAAGTCATATGCCATTCTGAGATGAATCTATATAAATGAAAATCCTTAGGTAAAAATCTATAATTTGGTCAATTTAAAACTTGATTTCCAACATCTTCAGACTTCCTTTTATTGAAGATATTTCCTGAATTGAATACTTCCAGCTTTATTCATAAAAAAGTATTAAACCAATTTTACTGATTTTTAAGGTCAGATCCCTTTTGAGAGTTTCAAAGCTTCAGTGGAGTTTGATGTGGAAGTCTCTTCCAGATAACGTTCTTTCATCTTTAATCTTATTCTTCTGTTAATGTGTGTTTAATATCCACATATTCAAATTATCAAAGTAATAATATAATTTATCTTTTCAGCTTCCTAGTTTATTCTTCACTTTGTAGTGAGGCAGGCAGAAAAGACATAACACAGGACAATGCCTGGAATCTGCCTAAACAGGGAGATTTTTTCCTTCTCAACCTAACCTTCCTTACCTTGATGTTAGTGACTATGAATAACTTGAATCAAATTCTCAGATTTTATCCATCTACTTACTTACAATATTTCTGATTCCATTCTAGTCTAGTCTCTTTTTATCGTCGCTAATTATTCTCTTTATTGACTTTTAAAATTGCATGAAAAGAGACTTGTGTTTCACCTGATTGGCCCACATCATTCACACCCACTTTCCACACACATGCCCACCCTCCATGTCACTGAGTTTAGGGCACAATTTGCTAATTTGGAGATTCCGGCCCCTGGTAACTGAGTAAGGAAACCTGTGCTCTCCCAGGTTCTCTTCAGATGAAGCAATATTGCAATTCTAAATTAGAATTATTTAAAAGATTAATTGGAATCTTCCCCTAGCCTCAGTATTTGGGAGAACTTGTGGGTTGAAAGGACTTTAGCTCCACAAAACTGCAGATTCCACTTCTTTATTTTTTTAATTTAATCTTAATTGTATTTCTTTTCCATTACCACTTAGTCCCTTTATACCCCCCTCCTCCCAGCAATTACTACACTGTTGTCCATGTCCACGGGTCCTTTTTCCTTTTTGCTCAATCCTACATCCAGAGGTAGGAAAACAAACACACAAAAGCAGCACAATAGTTAGGAACATTAGCTTTCTACTGTTGTGTAACAAATTACCACACCCCTATCAGCTGAAAGCCACACTCATGTACTATGTCACTATTCCAGCAGGTCCGAGGTCTGGGCCCAGTGGGTGGGTTCTCTGCTTAGGGTCCCACAGCACAAAGTCAAGTGGGGGCCAGGTGGGGCTCTCATTTGCAGGCCCTAAGGAAGAATCTGCTTCTGGACTCTCTCAGGCTGTTGGCCAGATTTAGTTCCTTGCGGTTGTTAGTTGCTGGACAAAGGACCCATTTCCTGGTTGGCTTTGCCCATGGGTTGCTCTCTGCTCCTAGGGCCACCCACATGCTTCCTCTTGCTTTCCATGTGGCCCCTCCAAGTTCATACAGCCATGATCCATCCAGTCGTCACACTTCAGATGTCTCTGACCACCCCCCTTACATGTTTGAGGACTTATGTGGTTATATCAAGTCCACTTGGATAACTCCCTGTTTTAAGGGCAACTCTGCCATATAGCATCACACAAAATCACAAGCATGATGTAGCTGCTTATGCATAAGTGTGAAGTTTAGGCCAGGGTAGCTGGGGAAGAGGAGATCACTTTAAAAATTTCACCACCACACCAACGTTCATGTTGTCCTGGGTTTTGAGGAAGCTTCAGATACCAAAAGGTTTCACCTAGAAGATGACACCTCCTGAGAATAAGACCTTGAGTGAGAAGGAAATTTCCAGTAAACAGACGGGACTATTTGAAACTGCAATGATGAATTCTCTGCAACGCCACTGGATTGAACCTACAGGAAAGGCACGGATGACCTAACAAGGGGAGAAAGAAACAAGGAAAAAATAAACACAGTTCTGTTAGGAAGGATCCAGAAATATCAGGCCTGGTATTCAATACACTGACATGAACTCCATGCAACAAATGAAAGCGATGAGCCTGGAAGGGAAACTGTGCAAGTGCATAATCAGCGAGGAGCCCGGGTGCGTGGCGACGGGGAGTCGGTGAACACAGAACACAACGTCCTGACCGAGAATTCCCAGATGATGGAAAACACCAAGTAAACAAATACCCAGCTCAGAGCCAACAAGCTGCTTCAAGGCCGAGAAGTTCCAAGATTTAGAGAGTGGCTGGGGGTGGTAGGGTGGAGTCCAGACCTTTCACTATAGGTCTGTCTAGTAAATTGAAAGGAGAAAAGCACATATATTAGCCATAATACATATGTGAGTAGGACAGGCAAATAATCCCATTAAAAGGAAATGTAGGTAGCAAAGCTGAAAACTAGATACCCTACACTAGACATCTTTCACTCTTCAGTCTTCCAGAACCTTACTGGGATTATATGTCTCTACCTTCTACTTAATTCCAAGATAATGGATTGTAAAATATCAAAGGTGGTAAGAATCCTTAAAGATCATCTGGTCTAATCACTCTTTATAATCTGCACATCGAGGACTAGAGAAAGTAAGAAACATATCTGGGTCAAGCAATGAACCTCAAGAACAGTCAGTTCCAGGGATAGAAGACATCTATTTCCCAGCCCAGGGGGCTGTGTTCCTCTCTTTTAATAAACTAGCCATCAAAGGTATGTCCTATGCTATGTAGCAAACAGCAACTAAAAACTAGGATGTATACTCTGTAAAATGTCATCATGGGCCTTCTTTCAGGACTTTTATAAAAGCTTATACTTCTGTGTTTCATTCCATCCCCCCTCCTCCTTGAGAACAACATTAATTTTTTCATGCAAGATTTTACTGCAGCTCCTAATCATTTAACTTCTTTTTCATCCAATGGCTTTTAAATTATAAAGATTTCTGTGGTAGTCAGGGTAGGTCTTACACCTTCATCAAACGAAAAATAGTTTAAACAACTTTATATGTTAAATAAAAGTGTATTCCCCATCACGTACTATTAGCATGAAATGCAGAGATGCGTGAGGAGATGCGAGGTCTATGCTGGAATGCACCCATCCACTCGGTAACTAACGAGATGAACGAAAATGCACAAGACCTTCCATTGTCGGGTCTCAGTGCTCATCTGTGAAAGGCAGAAGTAGGAGTGACTTATGTGCATTGTCCTGTTAGCGCTAATCAACAGTGTGTCTAAGAATGCAAGTGCCATGTGGATGGACGGTGAGCCATGCACTGCAGGCTTTAAGGGTGCCATTCTCACTGCAGCCTGTGTGAACAGGCCCCCCCAAAAAAAGGACAACTGTGATGTTATATATTATGTTTTATACTGTAAAAGTACATCTCAAAAGGCAACACTTAAAAACATTTTTCAAAAGGGAAGATAGTATTAGACCACCCCTCCCAATAATCAGCTCACATTTGGCTATAATTTTCCCGAAATCTCCCAAGTTGGTGGAAAAGAGTAAAACATACTCCTTTTGTTCTGGCTGAGAGGAGCCCTTTTACTCTTGAGATACCATCTTAATTTCGTGAGAATCGTGCTGAGTTACTGTCCAGCTTGCAGGCAGGGGCATGTGGGAAAGAGCCCAACAGCAGTTGGAGGAAGGAGAGTGTGTGGTGATGAGCTCAGACGTCTAAACATAGATAGAAGTGAAGCCAAAAATTGAGGAGGAGATTACACAGGGAGCAGTCCAGTGGAAAGGCTGATATTCTGTAGGCATGGTGACAAAAACAAAAATTAAAAGTGCTCGAAATTAATCCAGCCAACTTTACTATGAATAACATGGTCTAATTGAAAAGAACTCAAGTTAAAGCCATATTACCACATGTGCGTGTCCTTCAATATTGATTATTTTAATGACTAACACTGTTTTATGTCTATGAGAAAGATTCTTTTCAGATTTTGAACTCACCTTGGGCAGTCAAAGTCATGGTGAAAGATATTCAAGGCCTCCACTCCAAGAGAGACAGGAACATTAACAGAGAGAGTTATGGATTAAGAGAGAGAGAGAGGGAACAGAGAGAGAGAGATCCAAAAACCTTTCAAGAATTTTTTTGCAGATTTATTTTTTAGTATTATCTAGTTTTAGAATAAATAATCAAGTAGGAAAGTCCAATGACTTTAAAGTTAGGAAATCAGGTTCAACTTGACTCACACCCCAAGATGATCCACACACTTCGGCCTCAATAGCTGCATCAATGTCAAATATTTCCTTAGACAAGGTCTAGCCCGGGCCGCTGGAGGGGCGGTGTCATTTTCTGCTCGAGAACCACTGGTCACAGCAACACTGTGGCACTTGGCAGTGAAGGGGTAACAGGGCGAAGATGCCACATCTAAAAGGAAGGTCTTGCTTCGGTTCTGGGAAAGAACCCTAGGGCTGTTTGACAGACACCGTAAGTCACTTACCAGAAAGTAAGCTGATTTCACACATTTTTCTTTTATATTCCTCAGAATCAAACTATAGGGAGAGTGAGCCCTTTATTCACTAGCCTATATTTATTAATTCAAAAATACACAGGTGATGAGCTAGGTGCCTGGGAGGAACACAACACTAGGGAACAGATAGAGCCATTCTGCTTACCGAAGTATTGAAACAGGATAAAATTTACGAACACCTCAGGAACCTTAATAAAAAGAAATGACACAGGATCTTGGATGCTGTGGATCCCCACCTGCTGCAATGGGAGAGGTGTTTTTGAATGTTCCTCCCACTGCTGACCTGTAGCCACATGAGGATGAAGTGAAATGAGATAAGAGCTCCAAGGTGCTTAGCTCTCGGCTCCTGTTATCAAACTGACGTGCCTTGGCTCGCCGCAAGGGCTCATGTATTTCCAGTTGCCCAATTCCTTCCCTTTACGTGAAGTCCCCCTTTCCCACATGAAGCACATTGGTTTATGAAGGGGCCAGTCTGTGTATTTTGGGTACATACGTGGCATATCCAGAAACAGGCCCATTTCTGCGAGGGTGCTCACTCCTTGCTTCAACCACCAGCATCTAAATCCAGAAGATGATGCCTGAGGGTCCAAGCGGGGAAGGGACAAAGAGCGTTGGCATCCAAGCAGAAAGTCAGTCATTAAGTGTCTGCTGCTGTTTTCCCGCCCAGTTATCTCGCCTGTGCCCCCTGGTCCAAGCCCTCTGCTACCACACCTATCCTGTTAAAAATGTCAGTGTTTTGGGGCATATTTACTTAGCCATCTACTTACTGGCTCTGGGATTCTATTTTGTTAGACCCTGTCGTCACCACCAGGATGCAAGCCAATGTTTGTGCTGGGTGGGAGTTAGAGGGAGGCATAAACAGAATCAACCCTCTTGTGCTTTAGAAAATCAGGCTAGAATTATATACATATTTCATGTCAGAAAAATAAAATGTGTCTTGGCGGTGGAAGGAAAGTTGGAGCGCTTGGAGGGGGAGTGGAGAGCTGGCTGAATTGCTCCCCTTTTCCTTGGCCCCCCGCCCGACAATCATTCAACCCTTTACTCTCAGAGTCGGCTCCTTCCCCCTCGTTAAGGCCTCCCCAGTGCTGCGGCTTCCTTGCCTTCCTCCCGCAGGTCCTCAGAACCCAGAAGGACTTGAACAGAAAGGGCGCCTTTACAACATGGCGCCCATTCCCCACGCAGTAAGGGGTGGCTGTTCAAGTCCTGGAGGGAATCACCTTAACCCGGCTCGGAGGGGAAAGCAAGGCTCAGTTTGCAAGGCTGAGTCACAGGAAAACCACATGAGCTAAATGAGGCCACACTTAGGAATTTACCTCTTTGGAAACAGAAATCCCATTTCACAGATTTGCAGAGCACTAAGATGGTTATCTGCTAAAAAATATATATATTTTGCTAAATTTCTCCACACTCAGTTGTTTCTTTCTGACTTGAGTGGTTCTGTCTCTCTAATTTCTGGTGTTCTCGGGGACCCCTCCAAATGGCATCCTCTTCTGAATTGTTGCCTGCTCAATGTGGGGCCCTTGCTCCTGTCCTTTAGTCCCGCCCCTTCACTCACAGCTCCCCTGCCTTCCGTCTATCCCCGAGAAGGACCATGCTGTTGTATGCTGTGCCCCTCCTCAGGCCTCAGACTCCTGAGAAAGTGCTCATCTTCACCAGGGTCTTAGAAACCCTGAAGACCTCTGCTGATGGGGCTGCTTATGTTCATGTGACCTCTAGATGCTGGTTCTAGGAGGCATAGAGGAATCTTTTCAGACCTACATGGCAGCTCCTAGCCCATGACTTTCCCACCCTCCTCCTCATTTGAGACTCAGGTCACCAGCATGCTGTCCTCATCTGTGTGTCTGTAATCTGCCAGCCTTTGTGTAGGTCATTTCCTCATACTTAACACCTCTTTATAACCTGGCAGAACATATTACTCTTCACCTTAAATCCTGAAATGCAGTGGTGACTTCACCAACCACACCTAGAACCTTGCTAATTCGAATGGCTTCAGAGAGTACTCCCCATCTAAACAATTCGCTACAGCCAGCCCCTAGAATTCTTCATCTCTTAAAGCACCCTGACCCCCATTAATATGTCACCTTTGGAACCCCACCCTTCTAGCTTTGTTTAAACAGTACAACAATGTAGTTTAGCAGAGAATGATATCATTCAAATTCAGGGGATGGATCCAGATATCAAAATGGACATAAACACTATAGTTAGGCCCAAAGAAAATGCTTGGTTTGAAAAAAAGGAAAAGCAGTAGGAAGAACAAAAAAAAAATAATATGAGTGTTGATGGCCTTTCCTCCTATAAAAAATGTCTAACCCCTCTGTGTTGGGAAAGAAAATGTAGCATTCAATAGCAAATAAGTGGGAAATATTTAACTCCTTTTTCAGGAAAAGAGAGCATTTCTTCTGGGTCTCCATAGACTTGCAAGAAAGGCTAAAACTGAAAGTTTCATATGTCATGATTTCTTGGGCTGTCTGTGGTGAAGAACACACTTCGTGCCAGAGTGCCATGACTTGTGTGCTCAGCGTCTGCTCCACGGCCAGTCCACCAAAGGAATCTCAAGGTCAAGTGTTCCATCCCATTACAAATGTGTGTGGACTGTTCCAGATTGCCACACTTTCCCTCTGACATGATTAAAATAGGAGGCTGGGAAACTTGCCTTATCTGGAGTTGAGTCCAGGATCTTGGCATTGTCCAAAGCAACCCAGGAATTCAAGTTACACTAATGAAGTCATCCTTCCTGTGCCAAAAACAACTTGTGATGGGTCTTCTACACTTGCTTTGTAGGCCATACATTCTCCCCGAAATGTGAGTGCTGATGAACTAGAATCAACTAATTTCCGAGAAATTTTAGGGCAAGGGAATAGCCCCAGACACTTCTGAATTCTTCTGACTTTTTGTTGAATGGCTACAGCTCCCCTCAGCTCTGTGTTGTCAGCAGAATTCACCAGTCTGTATCACTTTTTATAGATTGTGAACTGGGAGGACCTCAAGCCTGATCCCCATCGGGCCCCAGTAAATCTCACAGCACACAGTTGAAGACACTCCTCCGGGCTTTGTTTTTCTACCCATCTATCATCTCCTCCTATGCACTTTGAATACTGGCAGAACTTCTTTTCATCTGAGGTTTACAGCAGGATTTTTTTGTAAACATCTGCTGAAGATCCAAATAGGTACGCAGGATCCAATTTGTCATGTGACCTCCAGGAACATCTCACTACATTAAAACAGGGTTGTTTCTCTGCTTGAAAAACTGCATTTCCTTCATGCATGTGCCCAGTTAGTGTCTTCCTTTTTACACACCAGCCCTATGGGATTGCTTCACCTTGGCTGCTCCTGTCTACTTAAAGTGCAAACACTTCATTTCTTCTTTTATTTCAGCTTGAAATAATGCTATTCAAGGTAGGAAGGAAATAATGCAATCACCAGCTTTACCTCCATTTATTTGAAGACCATTGTGTTTTGTTACCAGTTGAGTTTAGAGGTTCTCAGAACATTTACTTGGAAATCTCTTGAGATACTTGTTTCTTAAAATGAAGTATTATTATTCTTATATGAATAGTATTATTCTTATATGAAGACCAATGCCTCATTCCATAGGATTGAATGAGAAATAAATCCACATGCATTTCGCAGTTAGACCAAGACTTCAGAGACAGTTTCTATATGCAGCTGCTTACTTTGACCTCTCACCCCAGGAGATGCGTGTTGTGTCTTCCCTTCGGGAGGACAATTAGGAGTGCCCCTGTCACAGTCCCTCATGCCGCAGGTGAAGAAGACAATGACACAGAGAGGTCTTACCAATAATGACCACATGCTAGTGGGCGGTGGCCCTTGGGCTTCAGCTCTTCTGTTTTTCCCCGCTCCTTTGTAGAAAACAAAACAAAGTGGGAAACATTAAAAAATATAAAGAAAGTGACAGTGGGAACTCAGAATCCACAACCATGGTAACTATTATTCATGTTTTGATCAGAGTCGTGTTTTATTATGAAAGTTTTATGTTATGTAATTTGAGTTATAATTATATAAAAGTGGGTATTGGTTTCTTTTTTATATATATAATGATATAATACAAATCTTATCCAACATAAAAAACTATAATTAACACATTTTATTATTATTTAATACATTATTAGCAAATGCACCACAATTCAACTAATCACCTTGATTTTTCTAGAAATTTTTACTGTTTTAAATATAAGTACCATTGAGGTACATTTACACAATGGAATTCTATGCAGCAGAAAGAAAGAAGGAGCTCCTACCCTTTGTGACAGCATGGATGGAGCTGGAAAGCATTATGCTAAGCGAAATAAGCCAGTCAGTGAAAGACAAATACCATATGATCTCACCTTTAACAGGAACCTAAGCAACAAAACAAAGAAGCAAGCAAAATATAACCAAAGACACAGAAATAGAGGACAGGCTGACAGTGACCACAGGGCAGAGAAGAGGGAATTTCAGGGGAGAATGGGAAGGGTTTACAGGAACAAATTTAAAGGACACAGGGACAAAAACTAGGGGGGGTGGTAATGGGAGGGAGGTGGGGAGCACTAGGGGGGTGGGCTGGGATGGGAGTAAAAGACAGAAAACTGTACCCAAACAATTAAAATATAAATAAATAAATAAATAAATAAATAAATAAATAAATAAATAAATAAATAAATAAAAGTGTCATTGATATAACAGTAACCAGAAGCAACAATGATATCATATTCTCCAGCACGCAGCTATATTTAGATTGTCCTAAGACTGTCCCTTACTCTGCTCTGGAAACCTGTTCAAGATAACACTGAGTTTCACTGTCATGTTCTCATCGCCTCTAATCTGGAAAGGTTAGGTCCTCGGTCTTTATTTTTCAAAACACTGAGACATTTGAAATAGCCCAGGCAGGTGTTTTTGTGAAATGTCTCTCCATCTGGGTTTTGCTGAGTTTGCTCAGAATCGGATTCAGGGTAAGCATCTTCTTCGGCAGGAATGCCCCAGGGGTGATGCGTCTTTCTCAGTGCGACACAGCGTGACGTCAGCGTGTCCTCTTCTGGTCATGTTAACTCCGATCGCTCGGTGACAGTGATTTTTCCATGTTTCTCTGCTGCAAAGGCAGCTTTTCCCTTTGGCAATTAAGTTATCTGCAGGGAAATCGCTGAGACTATGTAAACACGCTGTCCCTCAACAACCTCATCCATGGGTTTTAGCACCCATTTTGATGTGTCTGAAATAATTATCACTATGATTGTTGTAAAACAATGATTTTCCTAACGCTAGAACTCCTTCTGCATTTATCATTTGCCATTTTTGCTGTAACAAAAGCTTTTACTCTTTCTTGCCGTTTTGTTTGTATGTATGTAGTCAGCCATGCATTTGTTCATTTATATCTTTTAGTCTCAGAATGGGTATGTGGATTCTTTTTATGTTACATGTACTTTAATTTACTATAATCAGTATTCACTTGGATCCTGAAATTGCCCCTGATTTCGTTAATGGAATCTCTGAAAGGCTTGCTTCTAAGTTCATTGAGCATATTTCCATCATTGTTTTCTTAGCCCTTATATTTTGCTTTTCCCACAAAGGAAGTTCCAGATTTTTCTCATAGTTCCATTGCTCTCATTCTGAGATTGGTCGTTTTTCCAAGGAGCCTGGATTTCTTTGAGGGGAAATAGAATTAATTCTAATTGTTTGAAAAGCAAAATGTTTTGGTTTTAATTTTCTTTGGTTATTAGTGAAGTTAAATTTTTCCCTAAAATGTATTCCCTGCTTACATTTCCTCTTTTGTTATTCTCTTTTTAATTGGAATAATATTTTGTAGAATACCTAGAATACACACTAAGAATGACATGTATATTTACATTTAGGTTAAACCATCTGTTTCTCAGGGGGAAATGAGTTTGCAATTTCACTGTTCTAAATGGTGGTGGAATCCCCCAAAACACTTTTTATATAACCATGAAGGACATATTGCAGAACTCAGTCATATTTTAGAACACCACCTCGATAGTCAAACTCAGACCTTCAGCCTCTGCGAGCTGGCCCAGTCCTGTGCTCTCTGCACACAGAGGCCAAAGCACAGTTGCCTGGGGCAGCATCGGGGTTGGGGAGAAATGTAAAATCCTCACTGGCGAAAACAGCAGTGAGGCCTGGGACAGGAAAGGGTAAGTTTGAAGACAAAGGAAGCTGTGGCTGTGGAAGGAGGCATCTATGAAAGGGAAAGGGATGGGTTATTTCAGAAGCAGTTGTGCAGAGAAAGAAAATGTTTTTTTCTCCAGAAGTACCAGTTGGAAAAGAAATCACAAAACAGAGTGGCAACTTATGAATAAAGAACTTTACCTTTCTGGACAACTATCACGAGTGTGAAACATTCTATAGACACATACGGATGGGAGAGATTGTCCCTCTGCTTGCCTGGAAATATCTAAATTACATGGTAGTCACTCTTCAAATGAAACGACAGTGAGAAAATTAAACAGCAGATTCTATTTTTGGGCACGCATAGCCACCATAAAGTCACCTGTGGAGCTTCAGATGTCATATCTGAGATGTTTTACTGTCAGAAACACTTTCGCCTCACCCACAAACATCGAAGACCTCCCAGGATGCCCCTGCTTGGCATGAGATGCGGACGTGACCAAGCAAACTCTCCACCCCCCTCAACCGACCTGTCACCTGGGCTCCCCGCCACCACTGGCCCTTCAGCGGCTGCTGAGGCTGCAATCTCTTGACTTCCCACTTCCTGGAGACTCTTAGCCAGAGACGCAAGTGCCATCAAAACCCTCACCAAAGTTTTCAGAGGGGAAGGGAATTAATTGATTGTATCCCTCTCACTACCTTGCTTTTTTTTTCTTTCCTTCTCTTCCTTTCCTCACCAGAGTCACCTCCCACTGCTCACTGGATCCCCCAATGGCCCCTCTTCTCACCAACTCATCACAGCCTCCTCTGTGTTGCATTTCTATGCTAGTGTCTCTTCAAAAAAATGTAAAATTTATTTTTATTTTTTTTAGAATACAATTGTTTTAGACTTATTGAAAATGCAAAAAAAAAAACCCTGTAAATAAGAAAATAAAAGCTACCTATCACTCTAGCATCCAGAATTAACCACTGTTCACCTTTTACAGTGCATCGTTGCATTCACTCTCTCTCATTCATGAGTATTCTCTGTGTGTCTTTGTGCACTAATGTCTATCTGTATTTCGCTGTCTGTATGTATATACGTACCTAGAGAGAGAGAGAGACAGAAGACAGTCCCTCCACAGTGTGTGTGCCCGTGTCACACACACGCACAAACAAGATGTAAACTTCTGATTTATTAAGCCACTGAGATGGCAGATTCATTGGTAACAACTGATAGAGAACACCTAAACTATGCAGTTGTCCTTGATGAGGCTGTTGACAGACAGATCCATGCAACTGAAAATGGAGAAGCGGAGAGTGAAGGAGGAAACAGAAAGATGTAATTAAATAATAGGGAGCCATGAACATACCTGTGATACGTAGGCAACCCATTTCTGAACGCTTCAGATCCAAATATGTTTTAAATGATTAACCATGGATTGAGAAATCAAGGTTAGTCTGTCAACCAGTCATTCATCCATGCATTCTTTCTGAAGTGCTTGTCAATTGCTCGAAAGCTGCCAGACCATAGGATAGGCACCAGGGCTGTGTTAAGGGTTAATGTGGTCCCTTCTTTAGGATGCCCATGGATTATAAGGAGAAAGGTCAGTTTCCTTATAACTCTGTCAGCAAAAATGGCTGTTTTCAACATAGACCCTCCGGGGAAAAGGAAGAATTAAATGAAGAACTTTAATAGTCTCACGTTTCATTAAAGATTATTCAGTTGTTTTTGTCTTTCCCTGATGACTAAGATTTCAAATGAATGGTCCTTAAACTCTTGCCATCTTTTTACTTCCAGCTTCTAAGAAAACTGTAAAATCTGTCAAACTGATCCAAGTTATCAGAGCGGCAGAGAAAGAAAGACCCACAGCCCAGACAACACAGTGACCGGAAAATCCGCACACTTGTGTGTCTCGCCCTGCCTACCTGTGTTTAATTAGAGAAGATTCTATAGAATCTGGAAAGGACGCGGCCAGCTCATGTCGGCATGCCAAGCCAAACTAGGCCTTCTGCTGAGGGACTCCCCGCCAGGGGACAGACAGGGCTGGAGATGTCCTCTTCTCTGTGCTCTGAGAACATTCTCTTCCGGGAGAGCACAGAGACCCACGCTGCTTTGGGTCTCACTGCGAGCCCACCTGCCTAGACGAAAGGAGCCACGATGACCGGACAATTGCCCAGCGAAGAGGAGTGATTTGCCAATCCCCCTCCCTCTCCACATTTCCTCGGCTGCCTCTTGTCTTTCCTAGACAGTGGGAATGACCTTTCAGCATGAATTCAGACAGGTGGGACCAGAAGCCTGCTGGGGCCCCTGCAGATGGGCCACACGAGACTCACCCCTAGCACGTCATCACCCAGGAAGCCCAAGCCTGACATCACTACGTGCCGCTTGCCCCTCTTTGCCCTGGAATGTCCTCCCACAGATGAGACTTCCTAAGGGTATCTGTGTTATCTCATCCTTCAACTTTCACCTGTATCGGAAAAGTCAACGAAGAAAAGGTTCAGAAAAACATTGTACACATCTTTCAAAGCAAGAAAACGTTCAGACGCTGTATTCTCAAGGGAAAAGAGATGTCTGAGAAAGAGGGCTGACATTTTAGTGACGCTGGATGGCCCTGTCCTGGGGGTGGAGGCCAGGAACATTTGAATCCTCCCCTAATCTCACAGTTCCTTCTTATAAAGACCCTGACGGCATTATAAAAACAAGGACTACAGCAAAATGGGAAATTAAAGTACACTTTACTATTAGCCTGCTCAGTGCCAAATAAACAAACACAGGACTTTCTGGTGATGTGTCTAGGGGACACGGCATGTTATCGGCCCCCAGTGCAGATCCCCAAACTCTCCGTGGAATATCTGATCTTGGAATCTTAACATCATCGGGGTGTTCACATGGCACAGGGAAGCAAGTTATAAATAAGTACCGCACGGAAAAAGAAATAAAGTGAGCCTGGAGCAATTTCAGAGACCAACAGAATCTTTTATTAAACCAAACAACAAACAAATGAAAAGTACTCCGCCATTAAAAAAATACAGCTCTGTCATAAAAAGTAATCTCTCGTCATCGGACAGATAGGGATCCTGGACCCAACCCCTCAGTGGTAGACACAGAGGGACTGTGGGTTCCCACACCAACCCTGAGAGTAAGAAGAAGAGAAAACATCGGTGACCTCAGGCCGTCTCCCCGATCTGGCCGTGCCTCTGGAGGAGAAAGAACATTTTAACATCCTGTGAATGGCCCGCTGGTGAATATCACCCAAATATAGTTACTTTAGTTCATACCCTCTCAGAAAGAAGTGAAAACTGGGACAAGCGGATGCAGGGACAGGTTTGCAAAGCCCCCACACGTCTGGGATTGGTTGGAAAAGACAGGAAACAAAAGGCCGTTATTTATTGTGAGGCTGCTGTTTTGCTGGCAGTGTCAGCGCGCCATTGGGAGCCCCTAGCACTCGGCGGGGGCATGGTGCCGGAAGTCCTGCAAGCAGCGCAGCTCCTCCTGAGTTAGGTTTCATCCTCACGGCGTAGATCGAGAACACGTGCCTCAGGAAGGTTATTTAGATCGAGGTCTCGGAGATAGGTGTTCACTGTGATCTTGAGGTATCCGAATCCAGAGCCGGTCTTGCTTATTTTAAGTCTGAGGTTAGTATACTAGAATTGTACTATTAATTAGAACAGGTTTGGAAATCACTTGATTTTTTTCGTATTAGTCATTGCAATTTGGCCTGTAGGGAAATATTCAAAGTGGATAGATACTGAGGTATATTTTGCTGTTCACAGGCAGCACAAAGCAGGCATTGTTCTCCATGCCCTGTGCAGAATTCCTCCAAGTTGTCTTGACACCAACAAGAACAGAAACTGCTTCTCACTGAGAGCTTCTACATTCTTCCAAGACAACATTCTTTTGAATAAGTATTCATCGTCACCTTTATTCAGGTGCGTACTCACCACAAATAGCTCTGTACCTGGGTTAAAAAGAACGATTTAGTGGAAACAATTCTAGGAGTATGAGGAGGGACCCCCTCCGAAAACAATGGAACTTATTTATAAAAAATTGTGTATTTATTCGTACATGTTTACATGTCAATTACTTTCAAAGTACTCTCCATTTGGTGCAATACACAAGCTGTTTTTTCCACTTCTCAAAACAGTTTTGAACCCGTTGATTTTGATGCTTTTTAATGCTTCCATTATTTTTTGTTTCATCTCTTTCACATTGGCAAAACATTTCCCCTCCAGGACTTTTTTCATCCACGGAAATAAAAAAAGTCTCCCAGGGTGAGATCAGGTAAATAGGGAGGGTTGGGCACAGGGGTTATACCATTTTGGTCAAAAACTGCTGAACATTCCGCATGGTGTGGGCAGGTGTGCTTGTAAATCACCTACCATGGAATGGGCAAATGTACAGAGTCTTCAAAAAAAATTCACTGAAGCCAAATGCAACCTCTCACAAAAACACCAGCTGGTACACCAATACAGATAGGTTTCTAGAACACTCACCTTTCAGGAAAAGCCTGTACTACAAGGGGTCTACTCTCCAGAAGATAATTCTGGAATTTTGGGGGTCCTACCTCATATGTATATGTATGTTGTATTAAGTATATAATATACTCACTTCCCATAAGGGAGGTATAATTAACAGGTTCCAGAGAATTGAGGATTTCCTGATTTATGCATAAATGTATGTGAATGTACTTTCTAGATCTTATATAATTTCACTATCTAAATATTCATATATATGGATAAATGCATATACATCCACCCATATTCATATAGCATACATTATATGAATATTACTGTTATTATATTGAGAAGTAGGTAGACAGCTGGTTTCTGTTTAGATGTAAAGAGCTAGAAGAGTGTCGCTCCCACCCTTGCAAACAAAAAGGCCAGAAAACTACAGGTTCACAACTTCTCTTGACTGTATCACAGAGCCGAGGTTACAGGGAGAGATGGGACAGGAGCCACGACTTACCTGGGACAGACACAGTCAGACACCAATTAGGAAGTGTCATCTGGAGTAGGCAAGGACCTGGTGGCAGCAGAGCATGGGCTGGCAAGGGGTGTGGCGCTCCTTAGCCCTGGAGGTAGAGGGGGAGTTTGTGCCCTCCTGCTCCACACACCCCACAGGGTGCCGGCAAGGTGATTGGTCAACGTCTTGAGAAAGTGTCCCTCATTGTTCAGTTCTGCACCTTCCTTCCTCTCTTCTCCCCTAATCTGTGGGGCAGTGGGGGGAGACGGGAGGCCGATGTGCAACAAACACTATCCCCCTTAAGGCACTGGGGACACCCCATTGCATCTGGGTGAAGGAAATAGGAAGAAAACCTCTACTCTTGGGGCAAGAGCTGCCGTACTGTCTGGGCCCAGAACTACAGCTGAGGGAGGGGCAGGAGCACCGACATGCACAGCATGACGGAAGGAACTCAAAGTCCGTGGTGCACTGATGGCAACCGCAGCAATAATAAACCTCAAACCTAGCCGCACTGCTGACTAGATTAACTCGAACCCCCACATTAAAAACGTAGCAGAAAGAAATGCATGTTTAATCTTACACACACAAAAATGATCTACCTCAGCCTCTACTGCCCTGCACAAGCTGTTTGGCTTTAAACAAAAAATTATAAAGCAGTTGGAAATGTCAGGAAAAACAACCTAATGCCAACAGCTAAATCAATCAATAGAAGCAGGCCTTGATATGACACAGATGATGGGACTACCCAAAAGAGAACTGAAGAAATAGCTGGAGGTCCCTACTGATGAATTCCAAGCAGCCAAACTGCAAAGTGTCTATGGAATACTGAAGTCAGTAAAAATACAGGAGTCCACATCAAACTACAGCATCCTTTACTCAATCAAGTTGATTCCTAAAGACTTTGTTGTGGGTCTTCTAAGAACACCATTATCCATTCATTTCACACATATTTCTTGAACGTAGAACCCAATTCCAGGCTTTTTCTTCAATACAGGAAAACAACGATATGTTAGATCCCACCACACTCTAAACCTACTTGGACCTAAGGATTATGATCCATTATAACACAGCTCTTCTTGACTTCATAGCATCATCTGATGGTCTTTCTTGGCCATCTGCTCACGAACCTTGGTTCTGTTTAGTCATGTGCAATAGGACATGCTCCCACCACCGCATCATTTGCACACGTAGAAACGTGCAACTGGATTCACAGATGTCTCCTGCTGAGACAACTCCCACATTTGTGACGGGTACAAGGTAAAAACCATCACTGTCTTCTGACATTTAATTTGGCCTAGAGCCGGGGTGTCAAGCTCATTGTCACTGGGGGCCACATCAGCCTCATGGTTGCCTTCAAGGGGCCAAACGTAATTTTTGAACTGTATAAATGTAGCTACCCTTAACAGTTAAGTGAGAGCTCGGTGCTACCGCCGGGTAGAAACAAGGTGCCAGGCTGGATAAAACAAGGCGGAGGGCTGGATTCAGCCCATGGGCCTCGTGTTTGCCACCTGTGGCCTAGAGCTTAGTTGCTGAATTATCACCTATTCTGCTTTATAATTCTGTTTGAGCATAGATTTGGGTCATTCACTCATTTATTCATGAAATCAGTCTCCAGGGCAATAAATAAATGCCCATGTTATCAAATGAGCAAACAGTATTTTTCCAACATTCAATATTGTCAGGGACTGTTCCGTGCATTTTCCTACGGATTGTGTATGTCTCACAATACTGCTATGATGTAAGTATTTTAAACTCACGGTACATTTTAGGAAACTGGACATAGACATTTTGAATAGCATTGCACGAGGACATATGATAGTTAATGAACAGAGCTGGCTTTTTAATAGTCTGCTCAAGTCGGCGGCCGATCGGCCACAGCTGAGTTTATACGGATGGTAAACAAATCTCCCCGGAGAGACGTCTCACATTGAGATGCTTTCTGTGGACAGTCGCCTCAGTCCTCCGCCTCTTCTGTTGTACTTTTACAGGACTCACATTGATCACAGAAGAGTGCTACAAAATAAGCTGACAATATCTGGTTTCACTAGCAGCTTCCATCTGTGACAAATTTTCTGAACTTTAGAAAGCTCCTGCATTTGAGAAGCTTTACTTTTTAAGTTATTGCTGTAGCCAGGCACCCTGGCTCATGGAACGCAATCCCATCAGTTAAATGAGCACAAAATCACCTGAGAGGCTGAGAAATGCCAGCGAGAACAACTCGGTATAGAATCACGCTTCACAACCCGTGAAATAAAACAAGAGACGGAAACTCTTCCACCTCTACACCCCCATCGGTACCTCCCTTATCATATATTGTTCTACTGTGTAATGTCCTCTAATTAATTCAGGAAACATTATACATCTTTCCCATTCCTGTCAAGTGCTAGGTTCCTACACCTTTACGTATAAACCTTTCAATTTTCTTCACAGCACTGATCACATTCCCTAATGTTTTCCTTTGTTTCCTCATGGTTTTCCCTTCTCCCACAGAACACAATCTCCACAAGCACACAAAGTGTCTGGCTCGTTCATTACTGACAGCATCCAATAAATATTTGCTGAACGATGGAATCATGTCTATTATGTGGTTAAATACTCTTGTTGCAATGTCTATCAGTCATCCCTGCAGACCAGAACCTCCTGGAGCGCCATTCCTTGAGGATGCGCCATAGATACTTCTCATCTATCTTAGAGCCTGCCCCCATCAGCCAGGCATCCCACTCTCACACACTTTCCCTCCTCCCCACCTGTCCCAGACTGTTTCAAAGCTGACTCTGCCATCTGGTGCTGTATCAGGTTTTGGAGGCTGTTGTAATAAGTTACTACAAACTCAGTGGCTTTAACAACAGAAATTTGCTTTTTCACAGTTATGGAGGGTAGAAGTCTGCAATCAAGGTGTTAGCAGGTCTGGCTCCTTGTGAGGGCTCTAAGAATCTGTTCCGTGCCTCTCCCCTAGCTTCTGGTGGTTGCTGGACATCTTTGGCATTCCTTAGTTTGTGATGCATCACCCTAGTCTCTGCCTTCATGTCCATGAGGTGTTTTCCCTGTGTGAATATCTCTGTTTTCAAATTTTTCTACACAGTCACTCTGGATTAAGGTCCATGCTAATGAACTCATTTTGATAATCTGCAAAGACTCTATTTCCAAATACAGTCCCATCCACAGGTACTGGAGATTAGGACTAGAACATCTTTTGGAGGGGTACAGTTCAACCCACGGCAGGGGGTACATGGAAAGAGGGGTTGGGGAGAAGGCTATGCCTGAAGGCACTGCTCCCCCTTTCCAACACCCTCATAATGGTTTCCCAAGTGAATTTCTCAGGCCAAGTCCAACACTTTGTCTTTCCTTTTCAAACTCTGTCTCTGTTATTTCAAAACCCAGAATTTGGGGGTGATGAATTCTGACCAAGAAGGAGGCCCCTTACAACTTATCAGGGGCCCCATGCAAAGAAATAGGGCCAAAATGAAAGAACAGTGCAAAACCTCAGAAAGAGAACTGAGCAAGGAGATCGCCAACCTATCTGATGGAGAATTTAAAGCCCTGGTAATCAAAATGCTCACAGAACTGATTGAGCTTAGTCGAAAAATGAAAGAACAAATGAAAGATACCCAAGATGAAATAAAGCAAAATATTCAGGGAACCAACAGTGACAGGAAGGCAACCGGGACTCAAAGCAACAATTTGGAACAAAAGAAAGAAATAAACATCCACCCAGAACACAATGAAGAAACTAGAATCCAAAAAATGAGGAGAGGCTGAGGATCCTCTGAGATAACCCGAAATTTTCCAATATCTGAATCATAGGGGTGCCAGAAGGAGAAGAACAACAGCAAGAAATTGAAAACTTATTTGAACAAATAATGAAGGAAAATTTCCCCAATCTGGCAAAGGAAATAGACTTCTAGAAAGTCCAGGAAGCCTGGAGAATCCCAAAGAAGTTGGACCCAAAGAGGAATACACCAAGGCACATCACCATTAAGTTACCCAAGATTAAAGACAAAGAGACGATCTTAAAAGCAGCAAGAGGGAAGGAAAGAGTTACCTACAAAGGAGTGCTCATAAGACTATCAGCTGATTTCTCGAAAGAAACTTTGCCAGTAAGAAGGGGTTGGAAAGAAATATTTGAAGTCATGCAAGGCAAGGAACTACATCCAAGAATACTCTATCCAGCAAAGCCATCATTTAGAATGGGAGGGCAGATAAAGTGCTTCTCAGATAAGGTCAGGTTAAAGGAGTTCATTGTCACCATGCCCTTATTATATGAAATGTTAAAGGGACTTATCTAAGAAAAGGAAGATAACAAACATGAACAGTAAAATGACAACAAACTCACAAGTATCAACAAATAAACCTAAAAAAATAAAAGAAAGAAAAACAATGAAAACAAAAACTAAGTAAACAACTGGAATAGGAACAGAATCAAAGAAATGGACATCACATGGAGGGTTTTCAGTGGGGAGGGGGAGGGGAGGAATGAGGGGAAAAGATACAGGGAAGAAGAAGCATAATTGGTAGGCATTAAATAGACAGGGAGAGATAAAAAATGGTATAGGAAACAGAGAACTCAAAGAACTTATATGTACAACCCAGGATATGAACTAAGGGGGAGGAAACTGGAGAGTTGGGGGTGCTGGGGGGGAAGGGGGGAAGATTAGGAAAACTGTAATAGTATAATCAATAAAATGTAACTTTAAAAAACCCAGAATTTGAATTCTGCTGATAAAACACCCCAGATAATCTCAGTTAGATTCTCCTTTGAAAAAAATCTCCTCTCAATAAATAGTCTACCACTAGAAATTCTAGGTGATTTTATCTCATTAAAATAACTTTAGGCCCTGGACTCATAGCTTAGTTGGTTAGAGCGTCATCCTGATATGCTAAGGTTTTGATTCCTTAAAACATTAGGGAAGGGCACTTGGTCGGGGCACCTACAAGAATCAATCAGTGAATGCACACATAAATGAGTGGAACAACAAATTTTTTAAAAATCTCCAAGAAAGGCAGTGTTAAAGCAAATATGAAACAATGAAGTGGAAAGATATTTTGTATTCTGTGTTAGTGCTTTATTTTTCCTATTACCAATTACTTGCATCTTTATAAGATTTACAATCAATTATCTTATTCACCTTCAGCCACCGTGTACATCACACCCCAGCCACACGAATTACTCAGCAGTTCTCCAACCAGGGCATGCTTTTCCCTTTCTCTTCACCTGCTCTTTCCTCCCTCTGCCGTAACAGCCTCGCGTGCTCATCCAGAAACCTTTGCATGTTGACTGTCATCTTTCCTACCTTCGTCAGGGATTTGAACTCAACCTGCCTTTCACCTTCTCAATGATTCATACAAGCTTCCATTGTCCTAGAAGCTACTGGCCATTTCTCACTGCGGTTTGTTGACAATGCAGTCCTTCCTGATTACATCATACCTCGAATGGTGTGGACAGTCACAGTTTCCATTGTATCTGGGCCCTGGCTGGCACCTCACACATTTTTGAGAAACACATCGAGAGAAGAGATATACAACTCACAGAAAATCTCCTTCCAGCTCTTCACAGCACGCATGTGCAAAGACACAATGTATTTATTTTCTGCAGCTTGCTCCTGATACAGTCAGTATTGGTAGGAGTGAGCTCTAGGACGAAGGAAAACACTATCGTTCAGTAAAATAAACACTGAAGGCTCCTAAGAGCTGGGTTTTTTTAATGGGTTAACATTCAGAGAGGTGTCTGGGGCAAAAACCATTGAGAACAATGGCTGCGCTTAAAGGATTCCGGCCTTTGGTTCACATGCTCCAAGCTCCAGGCTGCAGTGCAAAAGTCAACACCCAAGTAGAGTTATCTCAGAAAAGCAGAGAACACACCTCATTTATTCATTCGGCCCTTCACCGTAACGCTCTATTGTTGCTTGTCATGCAACAGACGTGCAGGAGGCCTCAGCTGATCCATCCTCGGAGTCCCGACAGGGAGAGGAGTCCATGGTGCCCATTCACCGGGCGCAGATTCAGCCAGAAAGGCTGGATGAGGGCTTCATGCCTTCCCCGTTCCCTGTCTGGGTGGCTGCTACCTCTTGCCTGAAACCCTGACATCTAAACAATCAGCAACTTCTACCAATAACACTTTAATAACGTCCTTCACGTTCTCCATGTAGCATCTGCAACTCCATAAACAGGAGTGAACTAGTAGCAGTCTGAAGTTGTCATCGTTGACAGCTTGTGATTTATCTTCACTCTCCCTCGCCATTTGGCCACGACTTTAAGTAAACACTTTCCGTCTTCCTCATGTTCTCGTTACTGCCACCTCCCACTAATAAGAGAGACTGCCAAGAAAAGCATCCAGACAGTTCATTTACCTCCCAAACTTGCCTGAAAGTAGCCGCCCCAGTGTAGACAAGGGGCGAAGCAACTACTGCACATTTTCAACAGATGGAACAATGCTTCCCAAATTATTTACATTAACATTGCTTGTTTTCAGGATGTGTGTAACGAATGGGTAGTTGAATGAAGTATGACGATGTAGACTGAAGACACCAGCAGCTCAAGCAGCCCATTTATGGTGAGGGATGGACATGGGCCATTTTGCTTTCTAAGAAGCTAAGGGGCTTTGGGTAGTGTGTCCTTGCTAAATTCTTGGCACCACCTTGTTCTGCTAGGTTTGGTCCAAACTCATAGAGAGGGTCCTCACTCAAAGCACTGTGTCCAGAAGACCGCGAGACTCTGTCCTTCTCACCCATCAGCCTGTGGGTAAGACTGCACAAGACAGTGGTTGCTGTGCTATGCCGGTGGCCACCAGGAGGACAGGTGACCCCTGGATTCCCTGTGAGTATCATGAAACCATCCCTAGTAGAAGGTAAGGGACCTTCCCTCCCTCACCTGATGGAGCTCACCTGCGACTCAGCCTTCCTGAAATTGGTAATGGCCTGCCCACGTAATCCAAAGTGGCACTGGGTATCAGAGAGAAGACCGTCGTGAGGACCACCTTCCTAGTTGTATTCCTTTCATACCTTCCCCCCAAAACCAGGAGAAGGGGAGCATGGCCACAGGCAGGTGGCGGCTACAGTATGCGGAGAGGGTGAGCAGAGATTTGTTGTTTCTCCAGTTCCCTTCCCTAAACACACACCCTGAGGCTCACATCATGAGCACTGGTGAGGGTCAGAAGGGTGCCAGAGTGAGCCCCCTCAGTGCCCAAGTCCATGTCGTGGCAGGAGATTAGGAGTTCTGTTTGGAAAGTCACACAAGAATTCCGCATGTGGAATGACAAACCATCATGCATTTGCTAAGTGCTTATTGAGTGTATTCAACATCCAAGGCTCTGTGTCTGTCTGGTCCCACGGGGGATGCCTCGAAAGTGCCTTTTCGGAAGTCCCCTCTGCAGTGGGGAGGCTACAATGCCATACGAAGCGCTACATGGTAGACCTACGGAGGATTTTTCAGAAAGCCTAGAAGTAGGGGCTAAACTGTGCAGGTACTTGCCTTGTGCTTGGTGTTGGTCAGGCGGCAGGTACCACGGGGTGAGGGCTGAGGCTTCGCCCTTGCATCTACCATCACCAGGTTGTGTGCTGTACAGAGATGTGAGACACCAGGTCGCACAAGCGGGCTCTGTTAAAGAGCCTGCAGGACGAGGTGGAGAGTGGGAGAGAGCTCCGAGCACTGTCTCCGGATTCGTCATCAGAATATTACCTGGTTTTGGATCTCTCTACCTCCCTCTCTCCTCTATCCTTCCCTCCCTTTCTTTCCCTTCTCTTTTCAGAGTCCTCACAAGCATTTCATTTTGTCCTCTACCCCCTGTTAAGTCCTGAGTTTCTCGTTCCCACTCACCGAGACACACCGGGAGGCAGCGGAGCACACTCAGAGACAGCGACCCAGGAGCAGAGGCCTCCTGGGCTGTGCACAGACCACACGCCCCCTGCCCTCATCGACATCCCTGTGTTGCTCAGAGATCCTGGCTCGGCCTTTCGGGCTTCATTCCTCTGGGCTGGACCCAGCGGGGCCTGTCCTGGCCTGGCTGGGGTGAGCTGTGCTGGACACAGGGCAGGGCAGGGCAGCGCTGGGCAAGGCAGGACCGCAGATGGGTTTTGGAGTCAGCCTCCAACGGAGCGGGAGCCCTGGGAGTGGAGGGTGACTCAGGCCCTGTCATGCTCGGATTACTTTAGCTTAACCGCCCTGAATTGGCCTTGCACCCCCGTTCACCACACCAGCCCTCCCCATCTCCCCAGTGGCCAGATGTGTGGTGTTCATTGCAGCCTCAGCCCAAACGCACCGGCAGGAGCAGGAACCCACACTTCCCCCGGAGCTTCACAGAAGGGGCCTCCGTGTTTCTGCCTAGGCTCTGGGAAGGGGAATGTAGGTTCTTTCAAGCCTGACCCTGCAGGCCAGGCTCCGTCCGCTGAGCTCCAGAGAGCTCCAGAAGCTAGGACTACTCACTCCTAAGCAGGGGGCCCCAGGGGACCTTTTCAGGGATGGTTACTAGCGCCCTTTGTCCCCTCAGCAAACAGATTGGCTTCCACCTTTGTAAATCTGCTAACATCCACCTTTTGGCCCAAATGGGTTATTCATTCGTGGTGTGAGCCATTTTCATGGGGGTTCATATTCAAGCAGTTAGCGGCCACTTGTGTGGCTGGCCTTGTGCTGGGTGTCGGCGACAAGAGAAAAACCAGCGTGGGCTTTAGTCCTGGGAATGAAAGGTCGGCTTGCAGCATCTACAAGTCACAACAGTACAGCAGCAAAAATAACAAAAGCCTGGGCCTCAAACAGCCTAGAAATCATCTATCTTTATCTCCAACCACATGTGACTTTAGAAAGACACCCAAAGGCTCACTGAGCCTCTCTTCTGTTTTCAGCTACAAAACAGGACAAGCTATTCACAGATTCATTGAGAATTGTATAGGAGTCTGTAACACATACTAATAATGAAAAAATAATGGTTATTGGTTATTAAGTGTTCACAATGTAAAGAAACTGGGCCAAACTGTCATCTCCTTTAGCCCTTATAAGTACCTTCTTCATTTTACCCTGCTTTCCTGTAATTAAATCACAAAATCTGCCAATAAAGTGTGGTGAGATAAAGACAGAACCCCTGTGAGGTATTTAAATTTTAACTGGGGCTCTTAAGCATAAAAATGTTTATAAATCCCAAGGACTGAATCTCAAATGGTGGCATTTTACACAACAGGGCAGGGAGCAGGGCAGACAATTTTTGATAAAAGATCTTGCTAGATCACATTGTTTGTCACACAGAGGCAACCATTTTTCCCTGACCTTAACTTTGTCTAGGCTCAAGGGTTTAGACAATGTGAAGGTTCATCGTACATGTGACTTAGGAGATTTGTAACCACCTCTGCACTGCTAACATCACCACCTCCATCACTCACCACCACCAACTCCACCAGCAACACCTCTACGTGTACCACACCTCCACCACTACCACCACCCGTCACCTGCACCATCTCCAGCACCACCAGAACGTCTCCATCTCCAGCTCCACCACCCCGCCACCCCATCCCCACTACTAACTCCACCATTACCAACGACACCACTTACACCAGCCATCCCATTAGCACCATCTCCAACAACAGCTACACAACCATAACTACTATGGCCCTGACTACAGCAGCACTTGTGGTAAGCAAAGCACCCTTGTTAGAACCTTATAAAGAAGACATTTTATCTGTTTTACTTATGGGGATCTAAAGTCTCAGAAAAGTTAAATGACCTCTCCAAAGTCTCACAACTTCAAAACAGCCAACCAAGGATTTGACACCAAGACCACGTGAATTGGAGAAGTGTGATCCTCTCACTTTAGGAACCCTTCCTCCTCCCAGGCATTTGTCTCTATTCTGAAAGGCTGACCTCCGTTTTCCTTCTCTGGCATATAGAATGGGATTTCCCCTGGTAGCCTTGGTTGCCTGTCTGTATACTGAAGAAATCCTGCCTGGGAACAACTGTCTTCATTTACTGACGTGATGACAGGAAGTCAAGGTCACTACAGAAAGGTAGAAAAGGGAAGTTGGAAAAAAGGGTTGGGAAATATGTTACATGCACGTACGACATTTAGAATGTCCCAGCCATGGGCTCTGAGTATTGTCCGAAAGGAACGGAGCCTTTCCAGCTGGTGGGGAAAGTCCGGCGGAGGTGGGGGAGGGACAGGGCCTGGGCCGTAAGGCCATCTCCCGGTCATGATGAGGGTGTAGACTTGCTGTCACAGTGGAAGCGGGGGCAGCCCGAAGGCTGGGGCCAGCATTCAGGGGGAGGACTGAAAGGACACTTTGCAGTCTAGATAGCATTTCTGAAGAATGCCTGACACGAATTCCAGACTTTGATACAGGGATATGGAGACTGGATACTTCTTGCTTTTCAACAACATTTGAAACTTTATAGTTATCTGCCATAAATTTGAACTGAAATGGGTATTAAATTGCAAAAGCAACACAGTTCATGCCTATTTTTCACACACACACACACACACACACACACACACACAGAGAAGACTCTTGGAGTGAACTTGGCCTGGATGAACACATAGAATGGGGTTCGGATAAGCGATCGCCAGGCGGTACTGTTCCAGCTGGAACCGACACCTCCTCTGTCCCCCTACAGAGAAAATGAACTTCATCAGGCCCCTTGATCAGCAGAACTAGGGATCAGAAACCCTGTTTCTGTAATGTAAGGAGAAGGTACCGATAAGATACAGGTGACACGGTTCAGTGTCTTTGTGCTTGAAATGTTAGCACCTCCACCTTCCTTGCTCAGCATCTTATTTCCTAAGCCAAGCAGGACCACACTCTGTCCCTCTGCAGACTCTAGGCCACAGATTGCCACTTTCATTTGTTTTTCATTTGCGAGTGCCCTGCAAACACACTGCCAAGAAGACAACAGGCAGCAAGCACAGATCACTCCGCATTGTTCTTACACGATCATCCACAGACAGCGGCTCTAAGCCCATTCATGCACAGGGACGGCGGACGGGGTCCTGATTGGCCGCCTCATTTGATCCACTAAGACAAACTCTGGGGGATGATGAGATGTGCACACATTTGAAACTCTCCCAAGCATTTGGTTCTTCTTTATATTTATTCAAGTAAATAAATAGATAGCCTCATCAGAGAGTTTATAGATGTCTTCAGACCTGTCATACAAACGTGTCCTGTATAAGAGCTTACATATGAGTATATTTAACATTTAATGTATAAATATATAGGTAGGGCTCACAAACCAATCCCCATGAAATAGTCCTCAGGACACTCACGGCTGCTAAGATGGATGGTGCAGAAACCACACTCTGTGGGTGAACAAGATAAATGCCCTTATGTGAATGCTGGGAATGCCACGGAGTGCTGATAGGAAGCCTCCTGGCTGGGTGAAGGCCCCTGTGGAGGGAGGAGGCTGGCGCTTCCCCCAAGGAACTCGAGGCTCCCGCTGCAGCGTGAGCTACACAGTTGGCACTTGTGGCTGGATTGGCGGCCTGTCATCCCTCTGGATAATAATCTGAAGGTTGCATTCATAGTGTCAATGATTACGAACTCCAGCGCCCATGGTTGGCACTAAAAATGGCATAGTGATAATTGCCTTTGGTCTTAAAGAATAAGTAGCACAGGATGCCTGTGCCCCACTCTATATGAGGCCTGCTCTCCCCCGCAGAGGAAACTGGCATCTTTCTTTGGCTTATTTCAGAGAAACGGTTTCCAAGCCAGCCGCGAGCCGCCTCTGGAGCATTCTCTGTGCCAGCTTCTGGTGGGGTACTGGGCTTTGGTGTTTTCTGAAGAGAGCAGTTGGCATACCCAAAGAATGAGTATATTTGTAAACCGTAATCACATAAATGTGAAGAAAAACACGATGCTTGCCAGCCACGTCTCCATCCTGTGTGTGGAACAGACCAGCGCCATGGGCCTCAGAGACCCAAGGGGCTTCAGCGTCGTGAGGGCCAAGCCCACAAGGGTGACAGGGAATAAGACACTGTGCCAAGGCCACTCAACGGTTAAGTGGCAGATCTGGGAATAGGAACTGGAACTCCAGTTCCAGTCCAGGGGGTCCGCGATTACACCATGGTCCTTTGGTCCCTTCGTTTATAAAAGAGAAATAGCAATGCTTGTCTGGCAGAATACCTGTAACGGCCGAATGGGTTAACATCCAGGTAAGTGCCTCACACAGAGACTGCCCCCCAGTAAATATTTAATGGCTTTTCTTTTAATTACCAGGTATTACTCCTTGGTGCCCACATCTCCAGTTATTGTCCTTTCTTGCCATGCTCAGTGCTGACACTACATGCATTTCCATACATGTGCAACCTGGTACGATGCTGCAGGTCATGCATGCCAGGCATGAGTTGCTGCTACAGAACTCACGTCTGGATAATACAAAAGGTGGATCAACCCAGACAGAAACGTGTCTCTTTAAAAAAAATGACTTCATATAAACTTTTTCACAGCAGAGAAGCATGGAGGACAACCCAGACAGGGCAGCCAAGAGCCCTTTTATTTAAGTTTTCCTAAAGATTTAGAGCCTGTCTCTGCAGCTCAAACACTCAAACTCTTACCTTCTTGGGAGTAAGTTGTTGTCCATTGTTCCTTCAGTTAAAAGGAAAACACCGTCCAAACTCAGGAATGTTATTTCAGTACCCGGGAAATTGTCTGTCCCTTTGCCATTGTAGCATTCCTAACTAGAGAAAAGTACCCACACCTTTGTTGTGCATATTTAATTCTGAAGATATTGCCTAAGGTTTATAACTACAACTCTGTGAAAGTGGCATGCACCTGTGACAGTCCCATGTTCTGTGTCCTCATAACAGTCTACGGGTAATTTAAGCAATAGCACACCGATGATGGTGTATCTGAAGGTGTTTCTCTCGAGCCTGGTTTCCTTTGAACACAGGTTTTAGGTCGGAGTACACTATTGCCAATAATTACTTAGTAGTTTGCTCCAAAAGAGAACCTCTCTGTTGGTAACAGGGTATCCCATGACATACATCAGCTGAAGATGACTATCCCAGAATCTACCTCATGCAGAAATTACACCCAAACCACACTTCGAGATACTTCACATTATGAGAGTATACATTTCTTTTTATCAGAACATTAGAAAACCATTGAACATCCAACTCCAGAACCAAATTCCCAATTGCCTTTCCAAAGAGCTCTATACTGAGCCCAGTCTCATAGTCCGGCACAGCTACGGGAGGCCATGTGTTAAAATAGGAGCTATGGGTGAGAGAGGTGCAAGTGGGAAAGAGGAAGGGCCGTGAATTTGAAATCCACTCTACAAGAAAATATCGCGTGGATAAGGAGGAATCTCATTCTTCTGAAGCACAATCGCTGAGAGAAACAACGTTCAGAAACTCCCTTTTGCATGCTCAGGGAGGTGCCAGGGGACGCCGCTTCTGGAATAAGACGCTAGCCCCGTGGCAAGGGTCTGACACGACAAAACAGATGGAGAACAGAAGAGGCTGCCTAGTGGTTTGTTTATCTGTTTTTAATGATTTTTTAGAGAGATTGAGAAATGCATATTTGTTGTTCCACTTATTCCTGCATTCATTAGTTGGTTCTTGTTTGTGTCCTGACTGGAGACCGAACCCTCAACCTTGGTGTTTCGGGATGATGCTCTCACCAGCTGAGAACCTGCCCAGGGCTGGGTTTTTTTTTTTTTTTAATGTGATGACCAAATTAAAAACAACACATTAAATTAATGACATGAAAGATACAACTAAAAAGCAGCATCACCTGAAAGAGAAGAGGAAGGGATGCAAATAATAAGAAGGATGAGAGTTATGGAGAAAGAGGCTAAAAAATGTATAAACTCGAGTTCAGAAAAGCACTGCCTGAGCATCTGCCATGTGCCAGTCATTCTGCTAGGTTTCCTGCTGTTGCTTAAAAACTCCAAAGCTCACAGGATTTTGGATCAGAAAATATTTGAAATGCAGACAGCACTCTTTTAAGATTGAGCCTGCCGTGTGCTTTTGTTTCAGCCACACTGTCAGTGCGGGCATATGATGTATTAATGCGGCACAGGCTGGACTCCTCCCATACTTCATCACGAGTAATTCCCAGAACAACCCGGCGAGACAGGTGTTACTGTTCCCATTTTACAGATGAGAAAACGGGCTTACGGAAAGTAAGAGGAAAATACGGCAAACGGGCAGTGTGTTGGGCAGCTCAGGCTGCTGTGGTGTCACCGCAGACTGGGTGGCTTAAACAAGGTTTTATTTCTCACAAAGATTGGGGGGCTGGCAGACCCCGAGTCCGATGAGGACCCGATTCCCGGACTGCAGACGGCTGTGTGGTCTTCCCCGTGTGTCCTCACGGGGCGGGGCAGGCAGAGAGGAGGCAAGCCTCTCACAGATCTTCTTAAAGGGGCACCAGGTCCCACTCATGGGCTCCACCATCCTGACTTGATTACCTCCACCTCCGACCATGTCATGCAAGGGGTTAGGCTTCCACAGATGAATTTGGGGGGACACAGATGTTCAGTCCACAGCAGACAGAAATGATGATCAAATGCATAACAAAAAGAAACTGCCTTATTTGAAAAGGACCTCACATGAGAGAGCAGGAGATATTAATGAGGAAAAGTTGTGAAAAGAAATCGCTACCTAGACATGTCTTTATTCAGGACTACGAAAGTATTTTATAAGCACTGAAGAAAAAGGTAGGTAAAAGACATTATATTAGCTGCCAAAGAATACCAATTAACTTTTTATAAAGTGAACAGAAAATAATACAAAGGTCTCTGACGGAGGTGAGGGAAAATGGTGCAAGCCCGAAAATGTGTACCCCCTTGAATTTTTGGTCCTGTGCGGTGGAAAATAGATAGAATTCACCATACTTAAAGAACCTGAGAAGTGGTATTTACAGATATCAGCTTTTTAAATCATGGCAACTCCTTGGGGAAGAAACTATCATTATCTCCATTTTACAGAAGAGGACACCGAGGCACAGAGAGCACAGTGACAGCCTTGAATGGGCGCGGGGGACTTCGAGTCTGCGCTCCTCACCAGCACCCGAGGGACCCTCAGCAGGCAGCACAGGTGGGATAACACGCACCCAAAAATCTATATGCAACATAGAGGTCAGAGAGAGACTGTTAAATAAGGATGCTTAGAGTTCTAGAAAAGGTAAATCAAGAAATAGAATGCCTGAGAAAAATACTGGGTTTTCTTGGAGGGGAGGTGGGGGATAGACAAAATTAAAAAGGAATCAGTACAAATTCTACATTTGGAAGTTATACTCATTCACTTAATTCAAAAATATGAATGTGTGTATAAATAGATTGATAAGTAAATAAATATTCATTGGTAGGTATGATGGTATAATTGAAAAAAACTAATTTGACACTACAGTTGAATTTGAGTCTTGAATCTAGATCTGAGAAAATCCCCAAGAATGAAGCAGAGGGAAATTAAAAAGATGGAGAAAGAAAAAGGGAAAGGGATTGGATAATACAAAGCAAATGCCAACATACATCTAATGACTATTCAAAAAATAGAGAAGAAAAAAGAAAAGTCAGATGTGGCTTTGACATTTATGCTTTCATTGTTATTTACCTTTTGCACTTAATTTCCCTTACAGTTTCTGCCTTAATACCAAAGATTATTTCAACCAACTTTCACACATAGAGAATTTTGAAAGTCATCTATTTATTTTCGATCATTTTTTGATTGCTAATTTTACCATATTTTGTTATTTGCTGTTAAAAATATTTTGTTCTTGTTGTTGGTCTTTTTATTTATTTAAAAAAATTTTGTTGCTTTTTCCCCATTACCATTTAGTCTCCTTATACTCCCCACCCCTGCAATCAACACACTGTTGTCCCTGTCCACAAGTCCTTTCTCCTTTTTCTTGACCCCTCCACCCCCTAACCTCCCCCCAAGAGCAGTCATACTGCTCTCTGTCTATGAGTCTGTCTCTATTTTGCTTGTTAGTTCTGTCATTGTTCTGATTTCTGTTTTCCCATGACTCCAGGGAAGACCTGATTCCTCAGAATAGAAATCATACTGAGTCCTAACATGGTTAAAAAATACATCTAACCTGCACAATGGCAAAGATTTTTTTAAAATTAAAAGGAATGGAAAAGAGATTACTTTTAAATGTATGACAATCCAACTAACACTGACCACATTAGCAGCAACAGGTGTCAAAAAAAATAATGAAAAAGGGGCCTCAAAGCGCTGAGGGAATACAGCTCAGCCTAGAATTCTAAACCACCCCCCAAACATACAAACAAACATAACAACAAACTCTAAGCTTGAAGGATTTTATCAGGAAAAGACTTCAGATATTTATAGAGAATGATTATTTCTCATGCTACACAAACAATCACAGCAACACCCACCCAGCCTTTATTCTAAAATAGTATTTTCTCTCCACCGTGTCCTTCACATACTAGGAAGAGCCGCTGAGGTCCTCAGCTCATGCGGAAAAGTTTGTGTCTCTCGCAGGGTGAAACAGAAGCCATTCCCAGGAGTGGCTTGGTTGGAGGACGCCTCTCCTTTTTTTCTAAGCGGGTTTGGGAAAAATCTAACAGATTTTCCCTGCTCCAGCTTCTATTCCAATTTGTCCTCAAAAGGTCTTTTCCTGGCATGATCCCATTCCTCCAGCCCCACTCAGCACTCCAGTCCAGCCCAGCTGTGGGAGCACCCTGCCCCTCCTTCCACCTGGGAGACTCGATGTTCATGTGAGCTCTGTGTTCGCACTGGGAGATACTGGACGTTCTACCAGAATAATCATTCAAACCAAACCTAGGCTTCTAGGTCAAATGAAAACAAACAAACAAACAAACAAACAAACTCACATTCATCTCTGCTGCACCTTGAAAATACACCCTTGCCCCCCACTGTCCCCCAGACCCCCTGCCTGACAGGACCTTTGCTGCACTACAGGAAAGCATAAGGCAAATAAGGGCAACAACTCACTTAAGGATTCAGCAGGGGAAGGACATGCATCCGGAAGAGACAATTTCTCTTGATGTCGAAGAGACAGACTTTGAAGAGAACTTTTGAAAAACGAATACTATGAAAGTCATTCAGAGACCAATAAAAGGCTTTCTGGAGCTGAATATATATATATATATATATATAATTTAATAATGTTAATAGATAAACTGAAAAGGGTGTAGGCATAGGTGAGTACACATTTAGATCTGCAAGAGCCAATGGAAGGGTTAGTTCAGAATACAGAGCAAATACACGAGAAATTGAAGTCCCTAACTCAACGAGCCAGTCCTCTGTGTTTTATTGCTGCTGGTAAAAGTGACGCAACTGTGACTAAAATGCACAGCCCCATGTTGTGGCTCCAAGGATGTCAAACCCCAATAAAATTCTTGAGGTGCATCCCGGCTTCAGATGCCCAGTGAGGCAGTCACAAATAAAATGCTTTACTCAACCATTTTATTTGACAATCCCTTTATGTGGTAAAAAGGGACCAAAAATGAATGTTGAACTTGAGTTAGTGGTTTGTTGGTGGTGCTTTCTGCGCGGGAGTGTATGTGTGTGCTGTGCCCCATTCTGGATTTCTCCTATTTCGGAGACATAACCACTGTCTCCCCTAAAGACTATTTAAGCATACACAGGACTTCCTGCCACTTCTCTGTTGTTTGACATACAAAGGAGATGCTTGGGTATTTGATGCAGTTGGATCTTTAAGACTGAATTTCTCTTCAATTAAATCTCAAAGGAACGAACAGCTCCACACTATATGCTGGGTTAAAACACTGGTTACAAAAGCTCTGGCAAGTAGAGATATGGACGCTTGGAGGTGAGTATAGAGAGATCATCTAGCAATGCTTGGGGCAACTCTACCAAGAAGGTTATAGGGGACAATGGCTTCATCAGGAGCAGGGGCCCAAGTGGCAGCCATGGCATTGGGAGCTGACTTCCTGCTGTGCCAGAGTGCATTCCACCTCTCTCCAGAAAGGCTGGGAAACAGCTGGTCAGGGGCACGCGAAGTCCATGAGAAAAGGAAAAAAGCAGAGAAACTGAGGCAGAAAACCAAGTCCCACCAAGGAAGATATAAATGAGGGAACCAAGACTCACTATCACATCTGGCTCGGAGACATCTGCCAGCTGCAGTGAAAAGCGAAGCGTGGTGAATTATGTGGTTCTTCCTGTCAAAAAGGAACAAGTGCACCTACGTTTTTCTTGGTACTCAACTATAAACTAAATTTCTCAAATTCCTTATAGTGGGGACAATGAACAACAAACATCTCAACCTGCAGAAACAAATTATATGAAGTAGTACTTCTGAAGAGGCACAACTGCTGTCTTCACCAGAACTTTGCAGATTTTTTCTTTCTTGAGTTTTTAAAGAAAATTGAATTTGCAATAGCTTTTTTCCCTCCCGGTTTGGAAATCAGGTTGTGGTTGGTTTAACTGTGCCACCCCACCCCCCAGTTCACATGCTGAAGTGCTAATCCTCGGGACCTCATAATGTGCCATTCTTTGGAAACGGTTTTTACAGAGTTAAATAAGTTAAAATAAGGCCATTAGCGTGGATCTTAATCCAATAGATGGTGTCTTTATACAAAGGGAAAATTTGGACATAAACACACACGAAGGGAACGCTTTGTGAAAATGAAGCCAGAGATGAGGCCGAGGCTTCTACAAGCCAATGAAAGGCGAAGGTTGCCAGCAAAGAGCCCTAAGGTAGGTGAGAGGCAAGGAACGGATTCTCTCCGCTGCCCTGCGGAAGGAACCAGCCTGCTGACACCTTCCTATCGGACTTCCGGCAGTCAGATCTGTCAAATGATGAATTTCTATGGTTTGAGCCACTCAGGTTGTGGTACTTTGCTAAGGCGGCCCTGCAAAACCCATACACATGCCATCATGTGTGTTCAGGCAACGGGATCCTCCAGGTCAGCTCTGTGCAGCAGTGAACAGGACCTGAATGGAAGGTTCTAGTGGGTCCATTAAAAACAAAATACCAGCAATTAAGAGATGAACGCAGTAGGGACAATTTCAAGAACAGTCCACAGTTGGGAACATTCTCCCAGGACCCCACTTCCCCAGCAACGATGTGGCTACATCAGACCTGATTCTACCATAAAAAGTTCTCATTTCTATAATAAAAAGTTCACATGTTTTCTTTGGTCTTGTCCTACTTTATATTGGTTCCCGTTTATGACAAGAGTCCAGGGACCAGAAAGAACTGGCCAAGGACCAAATGTAAATATATCCTGAAATCCCTGTCACTTAACGTGACCCCTAATTAGGAGCAGGGAAACCCTGCACCCCAGCTCATGCCAGCACAGGTAATGCTGCGGCCTGGTCCCAGCAACTCCTTTTATGACTTGGCTGAATTTTGCCAAGTATTTGCTTGGTGTCACATTTATGAGCTTACTTAAGAATCTTTTGTGCAAACTTTGTGAAGGCTTACTTTATGGACTTGCTCCAGAACTAGATTCCTGGGGCCCATTGCACAGTATTTTAACGAGGCCAAAAGGTAAGTCTTGCCTTCTGGTTATTTTCTCCTCTCTTCTTTCCTGTCCCTCCTCCTGCTGCTGAGATGTCTCCTTTCCTCCGGGGATTCCTGCTCTTATAACAAACAAGTCAGCTCCTTCCCTACAGACAAAACTCTCTTGAGAACCTACCGTTGTCCTGCACTCCCCTGGGCATGGACCTGATCTCCATGGGAAGGCTTATAGCTTTAGGACACCAATGAATGCTTCTGTGTGTGATTGTGCAGTGTGTGCCTTTGTGCATGTGTGTGTTCTCGAAGGAGAACGACCTCATTGGCTACGATTTATAGAACCTGAACATCTTAGCACTGCAAGCAACCTTCTCAAATGTCTGATCCAACCATGACTCATGACTCCGCCAACCTCTGTCCTAATGAAAACTTGCTCTCACATCTTTGCTAGCTGGTCCTATTCTGGTCCACCTCTTCCATTATTAAGGTGATCTCTGGCATTTACATAGCCCATAAAATTGCACAGAGTTCTCACTAATGGAACTCCTTTCTCCTCCTAAGATAAATCTTCTTTCTTGGCTCCATCCCACTGTATCTCCTGCCCTGGACATGCTTACTCATGCGGGTGTGCACTTACAACAAAGCAAACCAGAGGGCCAAGAAATACTACAAACTCAGGAATCAGAAAGAAAACCCTCCTGATTCTTTTCTCACATGCCAACGGTCATCTTGGTCAAAGCACCCTGAAATATCTGTATAATCTGGGGCAGGATTCCATCTCCTCCTTCACTCTCTAGATCATGAAATCCCCTCTTTCTGACTTCCCATAAGGGCAGCGGTGGGCTGGGTTGGCTGGGCAGCTTCTCCCAAGTCATAAGGCTGTGAAAGGCAGAAACAGAGGAAACCAAAGTCTATTACCTCATGATGCGAAATATAAATATGACGTGTGGATCCCAAAAGTTCTAGAGGCGGTGCCTGCTTGTGGTTGTGCCCGGAAGTGAGGACCAGCAGGGAGGAAGTCAAGTGACACAGTTCCAGAGTGAGGACAGGGGCCCTCAGAGACTGGCATGTCAGCGCATCAGGGAGAATTTCTCCTTCCTCATGTGTTCTATTGACTATAAAAATTATTAGGCTCTGTTTTCTATTATTTAAATGTGTGTTCCTAGAATATTCTGAGAAAGTTCCTGGTAAGAGATGTCTGTAACTTAAACATGTCAAATGCGGCAAAAGACGGCTAAGAAAGGAGCCCGGGTGGGGCTACGGTGGCAAAGGCAGCGCTTTGTGACACCAGCACCAGAGGACTTGCTGGCTGGGGCTGCTGACCCAGGTACGGGTGACACCGACTCCCAGCCTGGAGCCCGAGACACCTCTGCAGAACTGTGGCTGTCCACCAAGCACTCATCGTTTGACATACTCCCGTTACTTTGCAAAGTGTTTCGCTGCTTTCCTATACTTTTAATAAACCATTTTATGTGCACAAGTCAAAAGAAATCCCTATGAAGGGGTTCTAAGCTTTTGGATAGATGAGAGAATTGAGAAGTTAAGCGATTTCTCCCACAAAGGGAGCGGATAGTAAAGAGAAGGGTTTTACCCCGAACTCCTGTTCTCTGGTGTTACTTAGACGGGTGAACGAAGGGAGGTCACTTGGCCTCCTGAACAGCGCTGGCAATTGGCTCCCTTATCCCTTTAGCTCGACGTCACATGGCTGTGACCAAGAAGACCACGACCAGGGGGAGGTGACCTGCTGTCTCTTATCCAAGGGGCTTTAGTGTCCCCAGCTCCACCCCGGGCATTTTGAAAGGTTAAACTGGAGTGTCATTCATTGAATAATTTGGTGAGGATATTTTTGTTCTCTTTTTCGTAAGAGTGCAAATGGACTTTAAGTGTTAGAAAATGAAATAAAATAAACTTTTGATGTTAGAAAATAACGTCAAGCATCCCTGCAAGGGTGAAGGCAGTGTCCAGAATGAAAGTTGAATCCTCCTTGTTCTATTTATATGTGTAAATTACTTCACCACACAGGTTACATTACCAGTTGGGAATGTCTCCACCTGACTAAATATATATATTAGTACGCGCTGGCATCAATCTCCATTAACATAATATTAGCCATTACGGGTGCATTACAACATCGTCCTACTAACAAATGTGACACAGAGCACAGTGTCACAGACACCTCAGTGCTCCGGGCCCTTAAGTCAAAATGGAAAGTTAAAAACACCTTCTGTAGGCAGCCACTGGCATTACTTCATATTTACATTAGTTTTGCTAATCTACTCGAGTGAACTTTTTCCCTAAGAAAATGTAATAGGAATATTTTATTTGAAAGTTTTATGTGGTAAGCAGCTGTCTAAAGTCTTAATTCCTGTTTTCAGTAGGGTAAGTGGCAAATGCAACCAGGAAGAAAAAAAAAAGAGCAGTTTTCCAAGTGCCGGCGAGCCCAGCAGGCAGTGGAAAATCCGTGCGAAGTCTTTCCAGGAACACGTGCCCACAGATCCCTGTGTAAGTACTTAAACGCGGGTGGAGAAAATATAGCCACACATTTCTTAATGAGATTGAGCGAAGAAGCTGGAACCCGTCCCCCTCCCCTGGTGACCAGCACACAGAGGCAGAGAGGGAAAGCGACTTGAGAAGGTCACACAGCCAGAGAGTGGTCCTAAGTAAGGAGCCAGGCCCTGGCTCAGGCAGCTCTCGGCCTCCGCCACCCGCTGAGCCGCCTTGTCCTGGCCCCTGGGGCTGCTGCAGGGCCTGAGGGCCCGAGCTCCATCACACCCTGCTGTTACTCCAGCCCACAGGTTGGTCACATGCCACGTGACAGCCTGACATGGGTTGGCTTGGGGTTTTGCAGGAACGTTTTCTGTTTGTTTGTTTTAAAATATAAGCATTTGTTAATCTCTTGGGAGGAGAAAAGTATACTCTCGGAAGGAGACAAGAGATGTCTGATACTTGGGGGAGTTTTGTATTCTACCAGAGACAGTCAGTCAGATGTGGCCACAAGAGGAGACACAGGGAAGGTACAGGAAAACAAAGTTTATTAGCTCACAGGTCCTAGACAGTGTCACCATGTGCCAGGAGGGTGACACACACGGAGGCAGCCCCAAGACAGGGGGCACAACCAAGCAGCGGGGAGCCAAGAGGGTGAGGACCCCGGGCAGTGCTTTCATCGGGAGTCAGGGCGAAGCACACGAGGAAAAGGTGTGAGGGAATTTCACTGGTGTGTATGGCTGCCACTGGGTCGCAATCAGGGGAGGGCAAGAAAGGGAACTGGTGGTGGGCACCAAACAGCCCTATCACACTGGCGTCCCTGGTCACCTGCACAGGATGTCCACGGCCTGTTTGTGGTGATGTTGAGGCAGCAAGAAAACCTGCAGTTTAAACATTCACAACACAGGGAGGCAGGTGATTAATTTACGTGGTGGTTCCAGGAGCCAGAACAGTGTGCCTGACCTCCATTGATGACATCGCAGGCAAAGGACAGAAGAGGCGAGCCCGGAAGTAAAGGCCATTCCCAGGTTAGAGTGCATAGGGGAGAGAATACAAGAATGTCGTAAAGAAACTTGGAACCAAAGATGCCCTTAGGAAAAGCTTTTGTTTTGCACTTTTAGACTAAGAGGCATCAAAACTAAGAATTTTGGTATACGCATTACAGTAATGACAGAGGTCGCCCAGTTCACGCGGGTGCACTCGCATACACAGCGGCACACACCCACCTCCTGACATACACGCCACACGCCACACCTGCACGCAGAGCCACTGGCTTACTGGTGAGTCCCCAAAGGGCTGCTTACTGTAGTACTTACACAGAACATACACTCAATAAACACTCCTATATTACTCAAGGATAGGCTAACAGATGAATGAATGAATGGATGGATGGATGGATGAATGAATGGATGAATGAATGAATGAGAAAAGTGTTCATCATTGTCTCCAGAAATAGGATTCAGAGGTGTAGAATATGAGCCAACCTTCCCATGTAATGGGTCTTCAGTGTGGATTAAGAAGAAATCCTTCAGATGACATATTATAGAATTGTACGCTTGAAACCTATATAAATTTTATCCAATGTAACCCCAATAAATTAAATAAAAATACTTGTTAAAAAGAGGAAACTCTTTGATTCTTTGGAGAAACGGTGATGCCAAGGAGCACCTTGGAGTCGGCGTGGCCTTAAATAGCAAGTCCAAGGAAAATCAAGGGGCTGCACAGCCAACACATCTATAAAATCGATGTGACCCATTCAATTTTCCTTTAAAAAAATCCCTTTTGCAAAACTTACATGTAACAAATGTTCTCAAAAAAATCTGGCTTTGAATGGACGGAATGTTGCACGAGGTTCGAAGCAGGTCACTTTATGTCTCTATGACACCATTTGGCCGTCTGTGAAATACAATAAAATAATCCACATGCACTCCTTGCACTTGAACTGTTGAAATGCAAATGCTAATTCCTTGACATGTTGAGGGCTGGGAGAAGGAGTTCTGAAGATACTGTGCATTAGGAGAGACGTGAAGGACTGCCACGGGTCCACAGTGATCCCCTGGCAAAATAAGGGGCTTTCTAAATGGACACAGTCCAGACAGGCCAATGGGTGGGCCGAGTCCACCCCTCTTTGCAGGAATATTTTAACCAGATAAACAAAAAACACGACCAGCTCATCAATAAAGCAGGGGCCCCACTCATTACCCTATACAAATGAATGACAGTTATGCAGGGGAGCGCAAAGTGTGACATGTAGCTCGCTGAAAAAGTCTGTGACTTCCTCAGAATGACTGGGTTGAAGTTCAGGTTGCGCCACTAAGCGGTTGTACGATCCTGGTCAAGTTACTTAATCTGACTTCCCAATGAATTGTCCAAGCCCAGTGCCGGACACACAGTGGGCTGCTAATGAATGGAAGAACGCAGGTTGCTGGGAAGACCACACAAGACAGCGTGTGTGCATATTCCCTGTAGCAGTTAAGGCAACACACAGGCGTGATCACACTCACTGTTACTTAGACAATAGACATTGTTACATTGTCTATTGTTACTACTAATACGTATTCTACAACTCATTCGGAATCCTTGAAAATGGACTGATCATTTTCATAGGGCCACATGGGCAGAGTTTGAACTGTTAGCCTGGGGTGCAAGTGATTTTTTCCTCTTGTGCAGATCTGCACAGCCAGAAGCTCCAGCTATTGAAGCCAGAGACAATTCCTTGGCATCCTCGTGTTGTATATATACATGCACCTATGCCTTCTGTATTAGGGGATGTGAGGTATCGATGTAATGCTAGCACAACTGCTCGCACTGTTCAAGTCCCTTTTATTGCCTGTTCAGTTTTAATATTTTCCCCCAACCAATTAACTTGAGCGCCAAAAGAAAGGCAAGAATTTTCCACCTTGCTGCTTAATTGGCAGTCTCACATTTGGCCTCTCGCACCTCTCCGAAGTTTGGCCACAGCGACTAGTGTTCTTCACGCCAAGCAGCATTTAGTGCTCTGTCAACACTAGGCAGCAGCACAAGCGAAAGGTTTCCTTGTGGTCACAATGCGACTTCATGCGGCTGACCTGTGAGCAGAGAAAACACCAAGGAAGTCTGGGCAGTGACTTTAGGAGCGAAGAGGAAGCAGAAAGAGAGCTATGGCGTGGTCTAGTTTGAGAAGTTGGGGGGTCACTGCAGGTGCCCAGCTGATAGAATCTGTAGAGGTAACAGAGACGCACACAAGTTTAAATATCAACAGAGCGAGTCCGGGAGGGGCCTGTGTTACTGGCTCATGGGGGAAAGCCAGCCTGTGGAATAACGTACCACTCTTCTCTACGTGCCACACAAGCTCCCCTAATGTCTTGTTATGAGTCTAATAAACAACGGTCGTATCAAGCTTTTGTTGAACACTACTGACTCTGCACCACTTTTGGAGAATTTGCCTGGGGAAATGGCTGCCCTCTATGCTAGCCCACTGCTTTCGTCGGAGTGTTCCGAATCATCTCGAACCAGGAAGGAGAGGGACCAACTACTTCCTGCAGGTTTGGCATTTCACACACAGTTGACTGGATAACACTGATATCTGTGTTTACTACAAAGACAGGAAACCCCGCTACTTAGGGGAAGCAGGTTAATCTGTGCACCTTCCTCCATTGTGTCCGCCAAAGCCCCGCTGGGGTTGCTGCTGCTAGTTAGGTGGGTCTTGCATTCCATACTCTCCAGGGCAACCTCCTCTTTTCTTGCTACTCTTTCCGTCAACTTGAATACAGCCTGGGGATAGTCTATGTTGCTTTACTTCATTCTGAGATTTTAACAAAAAAAAATCATGAACCCATGTTTTTCCAGCATCAACTCAGGGCTAACCCCCAGCCAAATGAGGTGTTTTTCATCAAGTGTCCCTCTGCACTGTGGCTTCCCCATTTCCCACACCAGGCCCGATCCCCCATCCTGCCCCCAGTGCCCCTTTCGTAAGCCTCTCACATCTCTCACTTACACTAAGCTGGGATTCTCCACCTCAGCACTGCTGACATGGGGGCTGGATAATTCGTGGTGGTGGGGGCTGTCCTGTGCCCTGTAGGGGGCTTAGCAGCATCCCTGGCCTCCACCTGTTAGACACTTGTAGCTCCTTCTGTCTCCCATTGTAACAACTAAAATTGTCTTCAGACTTTGACAAATTTCCTCTTGGGGACACCGCCACCCAGGCTGAGCACTATGGCACTAAAACGGACTTTTGCAGTGATCCCTCCCCCCTGGGGGACTGTCATTCAGTTATGGAGACTATGTTAGAACTATAGAATTTCCACCCTTCACCAGTTTTTAATGACCTTCCTGGGACCTGGAAGTCACTTCATGAAAGTGGTCCCTTCCTCAAGTTAAGGTAGCTCAGCCAGTCATTGGCTGGCTTATCAGGTTTATGCATTTGAGACCTGTAATAAACCCATCCCAAGTATTTGGCCCAAAGAGGTAGCAGTCTCAGGTACAAAACCTCTCATTCATTGGGCTTCAGGGCCCGTGCACTCCCTCAAGATCCTAGCATGAGTAAATACCAGGCCGAAGGGATGCTCTCCATCCTTCAAATGATGAATTTTCAAGGTCAGACTATACAGCTATGAAACCCAACCCTTAGGAGCCAGGGTCTATATACGTGGTCTCGGACAATTTACAGCCCAAAGCAGAAGGTGAGGTCATCAACCAAGGCACACATTCCACACCTCATTTTCCTGCGGTAGGATTTACACGTTCTTGGAGAATGTTGCGTTGGCAGAGAGTGTCGAAGTGAGCAACAAAGACCCAGGACAGGCACAAACTACGCTTTAAGAGCGAAGCTCCGTTCCTGTGTGGTTTGTAATCAGCCACAATGTGAATGCTACAGCACATTTTGCGCAGTGTAAAATCATTTACCATGGTAGGAGTGAGGGTGGCTTTAAATAGAATGAGAGAAAATGACTATTGCAGTAAGGAAGCTGGCTAATGAGCGCTAGCTTGTGGCAGAGTCGTTTCAAAGACTGGGCAAACTTGGGCAACTGACTGAAATTCAATACTGGGTCTACTGACGGGCTTGCAATCACAGCAAACAAGAAATGTGAACAGAGATCTCTGTGTCTAGAAAACTCTTGTGAAGCTGAGCCCAATATTCTACCTTCATTTCCCCCCTCACTGAAAAATTGTCTTCTAAAGAAGATAAAAAGGAGTTGGCCCAGAATTTTTTAAGGTGAATTAAATTTATATGTATATAGACCAATCATTTGTGTTGATAAAATATTTATAATCTATTCATTTGGGCTTTTTAAATGTTCAAGTTGTTTAAATCTCACTACCATATCGGTACCATATTGATACCATATTAACTCCATTTCTACTGATAAAATTAAAAATGTAGAATATGTCCTGAATCTTCAGAGGTTATTAATTTCCAAAGTAAATTTAATTTTTTTAACTTCAACCTCAACAGTACATACCAATTATTAATATCTGTGAAGACTGATTTTTTCTCACTTTGAGGACAGCTCATAGAATCACAAAATGAAGCTTTAAACTGGCACTTGACAACTCCAAAGGTACTTGAGTCTCCTGGCAATATGATCTTCCTGCTAAAAAAACAGCTAACACATGATATGATTTTTGCTAATCTATGGCTTTGGAATTATGCAACTGAGTTGGAGGCGGCACATTCTTGCTTGACCATGTGAGGTGCACATGAATCACACTGAGTGGAGTGTGTGCAAGACCAAAACATGAAACCCAAGCCCAACGCTTCTCCCAGAAGGAGAGAAGTACATCATGGAAGATGCAACATCATATGCTGTTGTTTGAATGAAAAAAAAAGTGTTAGGTCAAGCCTCTGGGGCATGGCCACCAGACAGTCCTACACGGACCCTGCCTTTAGCTCTGTGCCCCCAGCCTATCCCCCCTTCTTCCACCACCCATGTCAGAGTGTTCATGAAGGCAAACTTTAAATAACTCATGAGTTTAGGGGATTGTTTTCCTTTACAATGTAATAACCAGACTGTTGACCTCTTAACTGGTGTGTGGGTGAGGGACTCTGACAACCTTTGCTCTCGGCCCTTCAACCTTTCCTTGCTGCAGACAGGCACTGGGGAACACCCTCGTCGTGTGGAGAAAGGAGCACAGTACAGAGAAGGAGCTCAGCCAGGTAAGACGTGTCGGATCTCCGAGCAGGGCCTTATGCTCACACCCTCTGTGCTGCAGCTCAACTCTTTTATTTTCCTCATTTTAAAAAGTTACTATTTTCTTAATTTCCAGGGAAAATTTGAATCAAGTACCACACATCGTGAAAATTATTATTTAACTAAGGACACAAGGCGACTAGCCTCAGAAGGTCAAGTGCTGAACACTGTTTCGATGGGTTTAAGGGGCCTCTTTGAAACTCACTATCACCTTGACCACTTGATAGATATCGTGGGGAGAGTACCAACTAAATTACAGTGCTCCCACTCGGAGGGGGTCTCAGGAAGGTGATTTTGCATCAAACATGCCTTTGATGGTTTTGTATCAAAACATGCCTTGATTTAGTCTTTCTTAAAGACACAGTAAATCACATAACCAACCTACTTTTCTTCTGCCACTGACTCTTAGCAGGTTTGGAATCCAACAAGCCACTCATCTGGATCAACTGTATTATTTACACTTTTGTGTCGGTCTCTTCCCTGCCCCAATTTATCTTTCTCTTCTTGTATTTCTTTTTGCCGTTTTGCTTACCTCTAATAGATATTATAAACTGCCATAAACCCTTTCTGAAGTAATGTCATAGAAAAAAATCAGTATTTGAATAAAAACAGAAGCAATAATCAAAATATGTAATAAGTACTATGGCATGGCCATCGACCAGGCAAAAAGGCACTGTCCATTAACAAAAAAAAGGTCAAACCAGTGCACACAGGCAGAGCACCATCCTTGCTGAAACAGGTCAATAGCAGAGTCTCAGGTAGAAGGGACAGCACTCGCCTGGGACTCAGGGGACCAGGAAAAGCAGCATCAACCAGGATAAGAACGGACCCAAAGTCAAAAAGATCCAAGTTGGAAGTCTTGGCTCTGGTCTCATTCACTTTCTTAGTTTCGGATTTCTCATGTGCAAAAAAAGAAAATGGACACTTGCCTACTCTGCAGGGCTGGTAGAGAAAGCCAAAAAGGTATATGGGTTTTCTGTGGAAAATAAAAATACATTACTCTATCAATGTAAGAATGCCACATCCCATATTATTATTTGGAGCTTTCCGTGAATTTTTTCAATGAGCCACACCATTTTCTTCCAGTTTGTTTCATGGCAGAGAAATGCGGTCACACATTATAAATCTCTACCTTGGTGTCCGTGGGTAATCTTTCAGGTTGCTACTGAAACTGGTGTGTTCTTCCACGGAGCAAAGCAGATGCACAGGGCCGCCAGGAGCTACCACCCTGTGCACAGAAGGCTACTCTACCGCAGCCTTGGAATTGGGCCACGTGGCCGCAGGAGCAGCCAGAAAGAAGGAAAGGGTGGGTGAGGCCAAAACTCAAGCCAGGCATTTCAACTTCAGCCCTTAGGCAGTGAGGTCATTTTCCATGCATTCTCTGTTTCCACTAGATTCAATGTCTCTTTAATGTTGAACACACAAAATCTGAAGTCATCTGATGAGCCACCCGGGCCAGAGCAATGGTGCTTGCCATCCTGGGGCTGTCAGTTAGAGATGGAATTTTTGTTGAGTCCAAGAATCAAGCCTAAAGCTTGAGGTTATGCTTTATCCTCCACATCCATGAGCTGCCTGTCCTCAGCAGGGAATGCCCCAGTCTCCGAGGTCACTTCATCATGTCTCTGAGAAGCAGAAGGATACAGTGATTCAGAGACTGGGCTGGAATCCCAGCCCTGACATGGATTCCCTGTGTGGCTTTGGGCTTCAGTTCCCTCATGGATCAGATGAGAATAATAAGAGTGCCTCACTCAGAGTGGTAGCAAAGATTGAATGAGGTCATTCATGTACAGGACCTAGTTACTGCTCATAGAAGCACCCTGCATGTGGAAAGTGTAATTCTTATCCGTGCCCCCACATAAGAACAGTACGGTCTCAAACCTGTTAACCTTGCAAGGCTGCCACTGATTGGCCAGGCTCATCCCCACCCCTCACAAAAATTCTCTGCTATAGCCACAACTAACACTTGTTTTTTTATACCTGCTCAGCTTTAGTGGTTCTGTTCCCTCTGCGTTGAAAACGGTGGTATTGTGACATAATAAAAAGCACATGGCTAGCCTTGTGTCCCCAGTTCCTGGCACAGAGCTCCCCAAACCCTTGGAATTTCCTGAGCAACAGGGGAGAGAGTGTCTTTTGTTATTCATAATAAGTCCCTTTAAACCATACCCGAATTTACACAAATAAGGTAATTTTGGGGAAGCCCCTAGGCATGGGGTTCTGGTTTCCAGGAGAGCCAACCTGTGATTACAGGGGTGGAACTTGCAGCCCCACCTCTCTTAACCTTCCTGGGGAGACAAGAGGGACTAGAGACTGAGTTCTATCACCAATGGCCAATAATCAATTATGTCTAAATAATGAAGTCTCCATAAAACCCCTAACCAATGGAGATCAGAGGCTTCTGGGTTGGAGAACGCACCAAGGTTCTGGGAGGGTGGGAAGAAGCTCCATGCCCCTTAACACCTTGCCCTGTGCATCTCTTCAATATGGCTGTTCCCAAACTGTGACCTTTTATAACAAACTGGTAATTTAGTAAGTAAACTCTTTTCCGGAGTTCTGTGAGCTGTTGAGCAAATTATTTAACCCACAGAGGATTTGTGGGAAGCCTCAATTTATAGCTGATCAGTCAGATGTGCAGGTGACAACCTGGGACTTGAGACTGGCACCTGAAGTCAGAAGTCGTCTTGTGGGACTGAGCACTTGACCTGTGGGGCCGTACTCTAGGCAGCCAATGTCAGGACTAAGTAAGCTTGCAGGACACCCAATTTGTATCTGCTAAGAACTGGAGAATGGCTTGGTATGGAAAAACCCACATGTCTGGTATCAGAAATGTTGGCGTGAGTGTACAAAAAGATGTGTTTTTTTAATGCCTTTACCAAGTTGTGCTTCTTGCTATGTCCTTCCACTAGCAATCCAAGGTCATGTCATCTGGGAAGTCTTCTCATACGCATCTCTCAGGATGAGACAGGTGTCCAGTCCTTCCTTCCTTGCTTCTTACATAAAAATTAAGTCTCTCTTCCAACTAGATTGTGAGCTCTTTGAGGACAGGCCCTACATCCCTCCATTCTTCTGTCTTATAACCTAACAGGGAACTCAGTAAATGCTGAATTAAACTACACATGAACAAATACATTTAACATATTGGGATACTGGCATTGCACACGGGCTCATGAGGTATCTGCCAACATGATATGATTTCATAGATGGGAGGGAAAAATGCCTACTATACTCAAATGCTCTTCCCCCAGTGGGCTAATTTCTTACATTCCCATTCATTCGTTTATCTACACATGGCCCCAACACTATACTGGGTGCCAGGATTGCACAACATAATCAAACCTGGCCTCTACCCCCCAACATTCCTCTTCTGGGCTAAAGATTTTAAATCCCTATGGAGTTCAGACAGTGGATACATAGCAGGTCATTCTCTAAATGTCCTTTATGCCTTTGTAACATGAATGAAGGGTCGCAGACACATTTTGGCTGGGGTGCCAAGGGAGGACAGAGGAGCACCTGAGGGCTCCAGGCATCCGTGGAGGGCCAGAAAAATAATGAGCACCACCAAGAACAAAAGAAAATGGCTAGGAGAGAATGTCTAGTCAGAATGTCAAGTCATAATTCTGCCCAGGATACATCTCTCTAGGAGTTGGCCAAAGGATAAGGCTTATTAATAAACAGACTTAGTGGGGAATGAATCTGAAAATAACCATTCTCTAAAAGAAAGGGCCCTGCCTATCCTGGAGTTCAACAGACCTGGGTTTGAATCTCATCCCTCCAGTTAGTAGCTATAAAACTGCAGGCAAAGCCTCGAATCCTCTGGTCTCCAGTTTCCTCATCTGTACAATGGAGATGACCTTGCAGTATTTTTTGTGATGGTTAAATAAAATCCAGTATCAAAGAAGCAGTTCAGCTGTATGTGCTTGATAAATGTTGTCCCTATTTTCTGCTCTCCTACTTAGATACAAAGGAGTCCCTGCATTTGGATGCAATGTGGCTCTGTAGGTGTCAGAGAATCCACAGGTATTTGTTCAAAAACCCACTCACAGACCCATCAGGAGAGCAGGGGCTGTGGGCAAGGCAGAGTCACTCTGGGCGGGACGTAGCTAGGGCTGCTTGTGTCTACCCCAGGGAAGATGGCCTCTCCCATGAATTCCCTTCTAGAACCGAGATGCAGAATAGACTAGGATGGGGGCCCTTCAAGATGAGCACGGTCCCACCTTGCACATGGAGCTTCTGGAAGCCCTGTTTGGTAGCTCCAGGCATCAGGAGGATGGCATGGCAGGCAGTGCGGGCCCCCTGGCTCCAGCTCCTGCCCCTTGGCCTCCAGAAGCTGGTCCTCCTGCTCTCCTGGAGTCTGGGCTGACACCGTGAGCAGGAACGTGGGGTGAGAGATGTGGGGGGGGGGCTGTGCTTCTTTCATACGGGCCACTTGAAAGTCTCTGAGAATGTCGTTTGGCATGGAAGAGAGGCAGGGGCAAGTGGAACCCTGGAATCTCCCATCATAAAAGGTCTCATTCAGAGCTGCATGCCCTGTTGCACAACAAGGGAACAAGGAGACATTTGATGGCTTTAAAAGGCCTTGAGCTCAAACAAAGGGACACAACTTTCTCTGCTTTGTCTTCTGCTCTTCAAGGCCTGTCCTGTGTGATGGTAGGTTATGAAAACAAGTGACAGCCTATCCCCCCTGCCTTGGCGGAAAACTTGCTTCCCAACAAAGAGCTGGGAGCAGCACTCTCTGACCTGGGCTTTCCCGAAAGCTCCAGCACACATGTCACTGAACAGTGAAGAATCAGGATGAAAGCCCCAGCTGTCCGATGCAGAAATGCAAACTCTGAGACTCATCTCTCCCTCATCCTGATATCCAGGGAAGCCAAATCCCTAATTACATCCAGAAGCCAAATCCCTAATTACATCTCACACCCTACTCCCCTCTCCCCACCACTGCCCTGTCTGTCAATTTACTCCATGGCTTCTGGAGTGGCCCGAGAGGCACAAACGCTAAGACCAAGTCTGGAGAGTTTTCAGAACTGGCCAACATCATAATGTCATCCTGACTTGAACTTGCATTTAACACGTTATTCCAATAAGCTGGGTGAGCAGGACCATCTTACATACACATCTTATCCTTCAGAGCAAACCCACCTGGCTGAGGGAACAGGGGCTCAGAGAACCTGTCTAAGGCCCAGCACCAGCAAGGGGCAGAGTTCATATTTGCCCTTCAGCACTTGCCTGCTCCCCTGCCCTACAGCCACTCACATAAAGCATCAGCCTGGGTAACACCCTTTCCACAGAGCCCTCCTCCCCCCATGGTGACCACATGGAGAGCAGGAACCATGGTGGGTATTGGTGGATGTTACCAGAACCCCTAGAAGATCTTCAAAGATCTTCTAAAAATAATTATTTACACCAGGTACTTACATACTGACCAGCATCTGAATGTGTTAACTTCTCCACATACTGGTTGCTCGGATCACGTTTCTAAGTAAGAAGCTTCACAGAGGCACAGCAGGTGTGCCCCTTCATAGGTGTTACTGTAAGCGGCACAATGCATGTTTCATTGAAGTGTGAAACATTCATGTTTCAGAAAAACAGTACTCCTGTGCAGAGAGGACGGGTAACTCACCACTGGGAAAATAAGTTCCCCAAAGAAACTCTCGCGATGGAAATCCTGTGTTTCTGGTGCACTCGTTCAGTCAGAGACGGGAAATTTTAAGGAGTCCTCCTCTGCAGGAAGGATGCCAGCTGCTCTCTCCTGCACATCCTCTCTGTGGATTAATCATCGGGCCCCGTAACCACAATGTGACCGCTATGTGAGGCGCCTTCTTCCCCGAAACAATGCGGTTCTGTCCGATTGTCTCTGGGAGGCATTCACAGCTCCGGGACATCGCTCTGCTTTATTGAAAGTACTCCGCACTGGCTTCTTGGGACATGGCTGGAAGGGGTGTCAAGCTGGATTGGGCAATAACAAAGATTCCACTGGGTCCCTGAGACATTCTTACTGTGTGGGGCACGCGGGAGGGACAGAGCGTGAAAGGTGAGGGAGGCCAGAGTGTGCTGCGTGAAGCCCAGTGTGAGTGTGCTGACCTATTACCCAGATAAAGCCTCGAGTGTCACCTTACGGGGGGTCTCCCCCACTGAAGGGCTCATGACAGGAGGAACACAATTGCTGGAGCCTCAGCTCTGTCTCGGCAACTGATGAGATGAAATAGTTTCTCTTCGCATGGCAGCTAGAGCCCTGGAATGCAGTAGCTCTGCCTGAGGGGCCTTGTGCAGTGTACAGAGCGACATTGTCATTCCCAGAATGTGGCAGCTGCCTTGCACAGTAGGCTGGTTCCCTCCACCCCCAAACCTAAGGCAGGCAACCAAGAGTTCTTAAAATAATAAACAGCTGGCTTTGGACTCCCTGCACAAACCCCAGCATTCCAGTAAAATTCTACTTGACGGAACAGGTTTTAGAGCACAGCAAAGGCAACTCAGAGCCCAATGGCCCCCCACCCCAGCCACTGTGCCTGGGCACCCATCACCATGCTTTGTGTCCAGGAGAGAATCTCCAGGATTCTCAGCCAAGTGCAGGGACTCAATGACCTTGACTTGAGCAATCTGTTAGCCATCTTTGCAATGCGCCAACACAAAGGTGATGCGGGGCTCTGAGTTGCGTGTGGCCATGAATTCATGTCCTGTGTCTGGCAGGCCCCTTTACTTAGGGTGTACCCACCAACCTCTACCCCCACCTCAGAGCTGTTAGCAGGGTGAGCAAAGGGTGACAGATACGGGAGGGCAAGAATCTCAGTTAGAGCCAGAAAAAAGACTTCTTCAGCAACCCTATTCTGCACACCCAGAGTGATGTTCAGCAAGGATGGCAGTAGCAACTTATCTGAAGCCAAAGGGAAAAAAAATATGGAAATAACCAAAGGTTTAAAATCAAAGAAACTGGATTTTGTTGGTGTGTCTGCTACCTGCAGGTCATGTGACTCTGGATAGATTACGTAACTCTTCTGGGCCTCAGTTTCCCCATCTATAAAATGGAGCTAATGGCCCTAAAATGAAAGTCTGAGATTTCAGTACAGGATTTCATCCAGTCTCTGAATTATATATAGGTCACTGAGAGTGAGCCCCTATATTTTCCTGGTTCTGGGTCTTCTTCTGTGAAAAGAAAAGAGAGAGAGAGAGAGAGAGAGAGAGAGAGAGAGAGAGAGAGAGAGAGAGAGAGAGAAACGAAAAGAGAAGAAAAAAGAGGCATCAGGTTGAGGCCCTTTGCACTCGGCATTCCAGAGCCAGAGGAGAGGGGGAGACTACGTCTCCTCACAGTGATGTTGAGATAAGTCTGTCTTTCTGTTTCTGCAGGTCAGAAGGAGAGCAGTGCAGTGAACTCTCCAGCAAACTCCTGAGAAAGAGTGTCTCCATCCACACAGAACTAAGATGCTATCTGTCCAAGACTTTCCACCCTAACTAACACGTCTTATCTTCTGTCATCTGCACGGTGACTGTGTAAAATGCTCTCAGGGGGTGTTTCTGATTCATTCTGGTGATGGTCCCACGATGTCTGAAGAAGTTAAAGTTTAAACTCTCTCCCTTCCCCTTGGCCTTTGCAATCACTCTGTGGATTGCACCCGTTGTGGGGTGATTCCTGAGGCCTGAGTTTTCTAGGAAGGCAGGGAGCCTGACCATGGCTAGTGGCTCTGTTTGCTGGAGAGAAGACTCACCCAGCTTTCAAATGGGTCTCTCACACAGCAGCAACAAATGCAGCTCAGCCTGGTCAATGCCTCCATTTTTGGCTGGTGTTCTAAGACCTCCATCTAGGAATAAACTTCCTCAAAGATAAAACAACAAGTCTGAGCACTGCAGACAATAGTAATATTGTCTTGGGAGTTGGAGACCCTGCTCCTGAAGGCACTTAGAGAACTGTGTAAGACTCTCATTGATCCGGACAATCTATGTATTGTTCAGAAACCAGCCCCAAGCAGAGGCACTGAGTCAGTTTGGGGTCCTTTAAAACATGCAAGTAGACTTGCAGTGTCCAAAGGATAGAGAGAATTTGGAGAGGGTGGGGGAGCTATCAGGTGATGTGCAGTGACTGCCACACGGGCCAGGACTCAGGGTGCTTCCGACCCTCCGTTTCAGCCTCAAACACACCTGCAGAAGAGCGTGCAGGTTAGGTGTGCAAGTGCATGCAGCACACATGTGTACAGGTGCTGGCCTGTCATAGTTCACACACGTGGGTTCTGCTGTGTGTCTGTGTGAAGAGAGTGACTGCCTATTGGCATGGATCTGGGGGACATTTGCCAGTCTGGGGTAGAGAGGAGGTGAATGTCAGCACTTGAGGGTATTGGGATGCACACCCAAGCACAGGTGTGGATGTGAGGGCATGTATGTGTACGCTCAGCTGTGTCAAGTATGTTATTGTGCGAGGGGCAGTGAGGTTTTATAGAAAATAGGATTGTGGACAGGCCCACAGAATTATCAGTCTTCGCGCTTGACTCAGGGAGGACGCCACTGGTCCAACCCAAACCCAGTTCTCAGACCCATCCACCCACTGCAGAGGTTTTCCTACATGCCTAGTATGTGCAAAAGTCTGTGTCAGACGCTGCCAAAAGGGTAGGAAAAAGAGAGGAGGCTAGGTCACCACATAGTATGACAGACGAGGCACCTGTATTATTTCTAAGGTAGCATGCCCCCGAGCAGACAGGAGCCCGATAAAGGCATCTTCATCCAACCACAGTGCTCAGACACCTGTCTGGTGCCTCACCTGAGGATGTCTTCCACTATAAAATTTATGAAGAGAACAAAAAGGGATATTTTCCAACATGCTGAGTGAATTCTCTGAAATGCAACTGATATTCTTTCCGTGTACAGTGAATTCAGACTTTGTCTTGTAAGACAAACTATAATATAATTACTAGTTACATGTGTGAGGTTGACTTTTGGTTTGTCCTCATTAAGGAACTGACAAGGATGCTGCAAGGATTGAATAAGTGATGATGAAAATGATGACGATGATGATGATGACGAGTCATAGATATTTAAGACCTTAGATATTTGGGCACTGGAGAAAGAAATCCGCATGGGTTTGCACGATGGTTTGGACTGCACCTGCGTGCCGCGGAACATCGAGAGAGAGACCCGATGAGGGGGAGCTCTGAAGGGAGGCGTGGCGAACTGGCAGAGGACATGGTGGGTGTGCACACCTGGCTCAGTCCCCACAGGTATTCGCTTCCCAGGAGGCCCTCTGGAGACGCTAAGCTCTGCCTTGAGCCCAAGCACTCTGCTCCTAATTATGTAAAACTGAGGAGACAGTCAGTCCTTAGGGATGGCTACTGTATGAGGGGTGGTTGCGTTGGCAGTCAAGGTAGTCATTCAATCCCCAGCCCATTCTACCTCCGGACATTCCACCCCTCACTGACTGCTTTAGCAAATCCTGTCCTGGAATACAACCCTCCCAGTGCCCTGCACACGCTTTCACAGCGGGCAGCTTCCAAAGTTAGCACAGATTTGAAACTGGCCACGGCATCTCCCTTAGTGCCCACACAAGGAACACCGGCTCCTCAAACCTGTAATTCTTGCAGTTCATGTGGACCATTGTCACGCTCACAGGTCAATGGATCTGAACAGCCACCACCCTCTGAGGCAGACAGAGTTGCTCAAGAACACGGCCAGGCAGGTCAACCAATGTGAAAAGGGTACAATTACTATTCATTGCCAAAACTATCTACATATTAGAAGGCATCTGCAGTTGGAAACTGTGCAGCAATCAACACATCATAACACATTCTACTACGTCACAGGGACAGCCAGGCCCTTGCGGGGAAAACATGTTGCCCCTGGAGCAGACCGTCACACGGAAGTGCCCTGCTCGGGTGGAGGGTGGTGCGGGTGGGGCTTCTCCTACTGCCAGAACCAAGGCCAAGGGCGGGGTGTGGGCTACTGGAGTATTCAACCCAGGGAGAGAGAACTAAGAACCAAACTGTAATGACAGTAAACCTGGTTACTCTCATCAAGGAATTTATAGATTGTTACTTTTCTAAAATTATTATACTATTTTTATATCACTTCTGATTACAATGAGTCCGAAAGAGATTTTTCTTTAAAAATCAATATGTTCTTCTGTTCTAAGGACATGTTTCTGAAATTGAGTGTGAATGCTCATGGACCTAAACTTTTGACCCGGAAAGGAAAGTACAGGGAATCTGGGATGTCCCAGGTACACTCAGCTGCGTGTATGAGGTTGTTGGCTACGTTGCGGGGGCCTCCACAGTGCAGATGTGGCCAGACTGATTACTGGCAACAATGGCTAGCTGGTTTATAATCCCTTGAAATTGAGTTATGCAAATAAATCAAGTTGATCCTCATTGCTTTGACTATCTAGATACTTTTTAAAAATGTAATACTGGCTTATTTCTTAGGGAATTTCCTATAAGGAAAGATAATTTCTAAGCAATTTTTATTTCTACCCACTTAATATTAATACATTTCCCATCCTGCAGGGTTTATGTCTAGACCTAGTTCTGCTTTGTGAGTGTCTCACCATCTTTCCTGGCACAAGGTCAAGATCACCCTCAGCCTCCAAACCCAAATTTCTTGTGGAGTTAAAACTTGATATCCTCTGCAGTGGAAGGCCACTGGATTTTCTTGAGCAAGGGAATGGCATGTAGAAGGAGAAATTTAACTCTGGTACTCTACATTGCTGAGTACGGAAAGGGAGCATTATCAACAGAAAAGGCCTCTATGTTATAGCTATGTGGGAGGGAAAGCGGTATGTAGAAAGAACTTTGGCCAGGAGTCAGCAGATAAGAAAATCTGATCTTCTAATAATTTCTCTGGCACTGATTCACTGTGTTACTTTGGGCAGGTTACAACCTCTCTCTGGGCCTCTAATTTTTCCTCTATAAAAGAAAGCTTTCTACATATCCATCCAGGCTTGGCATACTGTGGTGTTCCCATTCTATTCCCAATGCGTAGCTTGTAATACATGACTTTTCTTTCTCCTGGTTGTTTCAGCCGTCTAGTGTCCAAGAAGAGACCAGGCATTGCAGAAGGCCCTACAAAGCTCATGCAGACCCTTTTGTGAAGAAGCAGTGACATCCAACCCAAATAGAGACCCGCGTCTTAGAATCTTTCCGGGAGAAAGGAGGAGAGAACCTGACCAAGAGGGAGGGGAAGTCCTTGAGTCCACGGTCAGGAGGAAAACACTCCCACAGTCACAAACACGCCCGCCCTTCCCCAGCCCCTCCCAAATCCATCGGCGAACTCAAGGAAGACCCGTGCAACGTTTACAACGTAGACATCATAAGTAATGCCCCTAACTTACAAAGATACATCATGTATGTTCCATTTGGGACATTACAACGTATTAAGATAAATCTTCTCCTTATTTTGTCAGGTTTGGGATAGCCACAAGGGAAGCAAGCAAGCATTCTCGCCTGCCTAGATGACGCGCTGCTGGGCTGATTCACAGCTCAGGGATGAGGAAGGATGTCTCATCTCACCCGGTGATTTACGAGGCTGACTTGAATATTGCCCAATGAGATCTTTTTTTTTTTAAAGACATTTTGCCAGCTTTTTTTTTTCACCTCCCTCTTGGTAGCAACTGAGATTCTGAATTCAGTGAATATATGTTAGACACTGTTTACTTGAACTTCCTAAAACAAACTGTTCATCTTGGGCGTAACAGAAATGCTCTCTTTTTACATGGGCTGTTCCCAGGCCTCTCCGCAGAGCCTCGCCAACACAAACACCTACTTACAGGGCTGCGCTCCACCACTGGAAGCCCTTTGGTGACTCTGCCATTGGACTGCAGTCGATAAATTTGCATTTAGCGCTTAATTTGTTCAGTATGCCTTACTAATTTGGCAATATTTATTTTGGCTCCGAGAGCATAAGGCAGCCAAGTTCTTTTGTTTGGTTTGGTGTCTTTTTTCCACTTTCATAAAAGGATTTGAGATATGAAAACGTTACAATGTCATGGACAGGACTGGTTTCCTGTTTATGAGTCACCATAAATATGAAAGGTGCTGGGTGACATTTCTCAGCTGAGAGAGTCCATGCAGCCCCGTGTGGACAGCAAATCCTCAAGCAGGGTGGTCTGGAGGTGACTTGCTGACCTTGTATAATGTCAGGAGGAATTATTGCTAAAGTACAGTAGCCAGATACTGCCCGCGTGTGCATGCGTACACACACTTACACACATACACACAACTGGAATGGTTTCCCTCACCCTCCCTGCTACAGAGACAAGGGTCTTATCATCATACCTTTGCATTCTCAAAATCGTCATTCAGCTGTCATGGGGAAAAAGTGACAAAAAGTGCATTTGTGTCTGCCATTGTTTTGTCTGTTTGGTTTATATATCCTTTGACAAGACTCTCCCACAGAAACAAACCCTCATCCCCAGCACTGCACCCCGAAAACTCTCCCAGTGGGCCCGGGGCTGCAGCAGCCCTGCAGCCCTTTCTCTTTCCCTCCAAGGGAGGCTGCAGCTCCCGGGTCCCAGCACAGGCTGTGGAGCCTTGGTGCTCATTTCTGAGAACACGGTAGTTACCAGACTCTGACCTTCCTAAGACTTGTGTGTTCAGGGATGGGTGGCCTCACGGTCTGGGTTTTGTATTGTTCTGGAACATAGTGGGCAAATAGAGTGCTCCCTAGAGAGAAGGCTGTTCTCACTCAAAGACAAGTAGCTCTGATGCCTGACATCTTGGGAAAGTCTCCGAAGGATTGGGCTTATGGCATCAGACTACATCCATCCATCTCGGCTCTGGGCTCTTCCAGCCCCCAACCCGCAGGCACTCGGGAGTTGGTCTGCGATATTAAGGCTGCGTATTTTGCAAAATGAATCAACTTGAGTCATGCACAGCCGTGCTACAGAGGCTGTTACTTCTCCTCCCACAAATAAAACTCTGCCCATGAAATTCTGAAGACCGTTTGCAGAACATTGAACTATCCACTCCCTAAACGCGCTGTGGTTTCTGTGTTTAGCACAGCGCCGCAGAATTGCCAAGCTGCCCCGTCTGCCCAGAGCTCCCCTCTCCAGTACACATGCCCTCCAGCAGCCGTTTTCAATGTAACCACTTCTGTCATGGCTTTGCCAGCTCCCCAGTAACAAAGCCCTTTTCCCCATGCTTCACCTGATCTGTGTACTTTTATTTTCTTCACTGTTGGTCAGTTACAGTTGTCCCCAATTCCCCCCCATTCCTCTCCCCTGCCCTACTCACCCCCACCTCCCACACTCAATTCTCCCCCACCTGGCTGTCTTTGTCCGTGGGTCCTTTATACACGACCTGTGTATTTTCATTTGTTCATTTTTCCTTGTATGCTTTATCTCACTTATTTAAATAGTACATATTTTAATGGCATCTGTGTGCCAAACACCACGATGCTACTTTTTCTAAAATATTGCAACGTTTGTCTATAAAAATTATCTCTGACAAAACTATAGTTCTTATGAAGTCAAGGGCTTTGTCATCTATATCTTAAAATCCCAAGTGCCCAAGGCTCATGACTTATATTTACAAAAACAAATCAATGTCCTACACTCTATAAACTCAGCCCTAACTAACCATTGTTTATCGGATCATTGTTAGCCTACCTATGGAAAATAAGCCGCGTCTAGCCTGAGTAGTCATGCACCCAAGTACTAGCTTTGAATGCGGGAAGCAATGGATTATTTCATGATGGGCAGCTGGGAAAAGTTAAGTGTCTCAGTTTCTTTGTCCTTAAACAGAGATTAAAATGCTCACACTTTGAGTGTGAGAATTAAATAAAATAATGTGTAAAGTGCATTTTTCATTTATACCAATGTTCTATGAGTGATGGGCATGTTTTAATGATCAATGTGATTAGGAATCTTGTTCAAAGTTACATCATAAACTTTTAGAATGACACATACTGAAAAACTGAGGAATGCTGTCGGGGCTGGACTGAGCAGCTCAAATGCAATAAATGATGTCCACCTTGTGTGCCAACAAAGACCACTCTGGGCTCATCTCAAAGAATCAGGGAGATGTCATCATTCAGTTATTTAGATACAGACGCTCTTGCAGATGTAAGGTGGAAAGGTGACCAGGGTACACAAAAGGCATTCCAGGGCACGCAGCTCATCACCCACCATGCACTCACATCAGTAAGAGGCACGTATGAAATGGCCAAGGCCTCATAGTCTTTAAGCTACTGTTTCTGGGTGACTTCAAGGACGGGACCCCTCCCCAAGGGCGTGGACTGGCACCTTGGCAGCAGGGCAGCTATTTACGCCGGGACAACACATATAAACAGAACTGTCCTGGGCAAACCGGGATACGTGGTTGCCCCTTATAAATTAATGAAAGGAATACAGATTTTTATTTTTAAAAAAGACTTTAAGTATAGTGATGAAATGATGTGATTTACACCGCTAGGAGCCCACTCTAGCTGCGTAAGAAAATGCAGTGGTCGTCAGTGAGCCAGGGTGTAGGAAAAGCACTCGGGGTCTCTGGCAGCAGAGCAGGGAGGAGAAGCCGATGTTGTCAACTAGGATGACTGAGAGCATCAGCTGAGAGATTCCATAGACCAGTGGGGAAAGGGAGATAGAAACTGGCACTTGAAGTATAATTTAATGAAAGCCCTGCCTCATGGTAGACATTTTATAAATGTTTATCCATTCAACAATTTCCACAGTCAACAAATATGGGAGCAGTACTACAGACCGAGAACTGTCCTGAACAATAAAACACATGGCCCTCCCCAGTCTTCAGAGCCAACCACGGTCAGTATGGTGAAGGTCAAGTCTGTCTAATACCATCTAACGATCCAATACAATTTCCATAGTACTTCCGACAGGGTTTCTGCTGAACAACAAGTTGACCCAAAAAGTCATACAAAAAAGTACCTTTCAAGTTTCTACCATTAAAAACCATGTTGCAAAAGACAATTCTGTGCATAAAAATTTGAAAGCTTGTGAGAACATCCAAGAAAAATGACAAATGAGCAAAAATTATTTGAAACACATATGATTAAGGACTGATAACACAGAGAACTCTAATAATTCATAAACTAAAAATAGAATATTGAACAAGAATTATGAGTGGAAAGTTTATAGGAAAAGTCAAATGACAAACTTATGGAAGATGTTCAATTTCATTTATAACTAATGAAATGCAAATTAAAAGTTACAAGATACAATCTATCAATTTTGCCAACACTAAGAAGTTTCAAAATATCTACCTGGCAACTATATGGAGAAATAAATTCATAAAAAATGCTAATAATCAATTTAAATAATTATTACTATTTAATATGGCATAATCCTTAACACAGCAATTCAACTTCTAGAAATGTACATTATTTAAGTCACGATGAGAAATTTTTTTCTTGACATCACTCTAATTTTCTGTATTTTTCTGAGTATTTTTGCCTGCTCATTCTGTTAGGTAATTAAAAAAATATTTTCTCCTATTTACTTGGATTTGTTTTATTTTATTATATATTTAAATTCTTCATATATTAATTATTTTTGTTTTTACCAATAATAAAAAATTAAACCTCTGTATTTCTCTCTGAGTATAGATTTTGGTATGCAATATTCTAAAATGCTTTATTTTCCAATGTTACCTTAGAACAAATTATTATCTAAGTAGTGTTTTATTTTTGTTTTAATTGATTTTTAATTAAAATGATAGAATGCATTTTTATTGCACAGTCTGAAAATTACACCTATAAAATTACTTTTGTATGTTTTAGAACTTATTGAGATTTTCTTTATCATCTAGTTTATGATTATTTAAGTGTCCATTGGGCACTCCCATTTTTCTTTGTATCTCTAATTGATTTTCCTTTATATATCTGGTATAACATTAAATGAATAGAGTCAATATCTGTTGCTACATATATTGTGAAGTTGGGCTTTCATTTTTTTCAAGGATAATATTATATTAGTCATTTTTTTGTATATTAAGTTTTAATTTCTTAAAAAAATTTTTCTGGCTGGAAGATATGGTCCCTCCCAGAGGCTAATCAATACTTAGTGAGAGCAGGATTCAGCTCAGAGCATGCTTTTTTAAAATTACTTTTTATTTTAGCTCGATTGATGTACAATTACCACATAAAGTTGTCACATGAAGTGTGCATCACGATGATTTGACATAGGTAGTGTACATGGGAAAGGATTCCCACCATCTAGGTAGGTAAGTGACACATTCATTACCTCATCACACTTGCTTTGGTTTGGTTTGGTTCGGTTTGGTGAAAACATGTGAGTCCTACTCTCTCAGCAAATGTTCACTTCGCAGCCGCGCTATCACTGTGGTCGCCGTGCTCTGCATTAGATGCTCAGAACGCGGTCCTGCCTACAGCGGAAAGTTTGCACCCTTTCCCCACGTCTCCCTGCGTCTTCACCCCGAGCCCCTGCCCGCTTCTCTGACTTAGTGTAATGTCCTCCAGGTTCATCTGTGTTGTCGAAAGTGGCAGGATTTCTTTCCTTCTCAAGGATGAGGAATATTTCAACACACACGCACTGCCCACATCATCAGGAACACGCCTCTGACATGCAAACTAACCAATCCAGGTAGATCCAAATAAGGGAATCCTCCGTTTGGCCCATTCACCCCAGAAAGCAATACTTTTCTGATTTATTCATCCCAGGGCAGGGTACGAGGAGTTACCCCTGTAGTTTGAATCTGCCCAGACCATTCAAACTAGTCAGTCTTCAACTCTTTACCCTGCCCTACCCCACAGTCAAGGTTTTGGCCTGAAGCCACCACTTGCTCCTGTGACCCGATGCCCATCCGTCCTGCGGCCCTGCACGTCGGGCTGAGCCTCTCGTTTCTACAGGGAACCGTGAGGAACACTCAACTTCCTCTCAATGGCATCGGCCTCTCTGTGTCACCACTCAGTCACCTGCACAAACGGAGACCCAGGCACAGAACACATTATCTCCCTGGTCAGTACTTTTACTGAAGTTACACTCTGCCTAAAACTGATCATTCCTATCTATATTCATATTTTTTCAGCATTACCAAGAAAGAGAGCCTCTGTGAGTATCATGGAGTCAAGAATGTGTGATGGGAATGTCTTCCTACAGTTATGGAAGACCCCGAGGAAGCGCAGGTCTGGAAGGAGGAATACCGCCGCAGAGAAAAGCCCCCAACCCCCTGGCCAGCAGCACTCTGGGGGGCAGAAAGGCTGCAGGTTTGCTGGGAAATCCAGAAACACGGAGCTGCCAGAGTGGGGCCATGAAGAGCAGCAGGTGGGGACGTGTCTGAAAAATTAAATCCTCTGCTGAACTAGGACTTGCTCTGTAATTCTATAGCCAAGCTCCTGCCCAGGGGCTGGAGAGGCTATGGGTCAGCAGGGCCAGAAGTCTGCAAAACCGGGGGATGGGGGACGCGAACCAGCCGGAACCCTCTAGCGCCTCCACATGGCTCTGCTCGACAACGCACCCACAATGACCTCCAGAGGGTAACAGCGCAGTTCTGTCTTGCAAGTATGGAGGGAATTCCTTGTCCATCCTACTCTAACCTGGAAACACAGAGAGATGAGGGATTCTAGGAAACCATGCCGGAGGAACCAAGCAGACACAGCGCCAGCCTCCAGCTGTCCCTCTGCTGTCATCTTGCCGTATTTGCCAGGGGTCTCTGCCCGTCTCACCGTTCTGGTCTTTTCCATGTTCTTTTGTTTCAGGCTTGTCCCTTATAAAGGGCACACATTTGTTTGATGAAGGTAGTTGTTGCTCCCCAGAGAAGGTTGTCTTTTAATAAGGACGCTAAAACTATTTGTCTCTATTTTCCGAATTAATTTGTCTGGCTTTCCTGTCATCTTCTTGGTGCTCCGTATTTGTCATTTATATTATGTATTTCTGTGTTTTTCCCCTTGAAGACCTTGGCTTTTATCTCTCCCTGCACTTTAATAGGTACACATCTGCTTTTGATTATTTTGATGATTACTTTTAAGATTTTAAAAAAATATCCTTAAACCTGTATCTGTCAGTTGAACAAGGTCAAGACAAAACACCGAGGCATAATGGCAAAAGCCCCAGCCAGATGAACAATCAGATGCCAGCAGACACCCAGCCCCGGCCGCTCGTAGCCCTGTAACGTCTCCCTGTCTTCTTCCGCTGACCCTGGAGGACTGCTTTGTGGTCCCGTGTCACCGCGAGAACAGGGCCTCGGATACTATCATTACTGCTACCAGTATCTAATGCCGGCTGCGTGCTAGGCCATGTGTGATCCTTGCATTACCCCATTTAACCCTCACGACATCCCTCCAAAGCAGTGTTACCATTTTCACTCCAGTAAAGTGGGGCTCACGAAGGTTAAAGGACTTGTCAAGGTTGCTTAGGCAGTAAGGACCAGAAGGAGATTTAAATCCAATTATTTCTCACCTCAAATCAATCCTCTGAACCGTAACCCAGACTGTACACACACAACAAGTTTTCTAAGCTCTAAGTCATGCCAACTTACAAGCACGTTTTGGAAAAAGCATTATTTTAGGTGCAGACTCCGTAAATGACAATTATTATTGTAACTGTCATCTTTGATTCTCCCCACATGTAAAATGTTTAACCCACATTTCTTACCCCTCCTCTTCCCCCACCTTGCCTTCCCCCACCACCTCATCCACACCCAGCTGTGCCACAGCCCCACTCACACTGTCCTGGTCGCCGCAGACACCAGCCCCTGTAAGCAGCGGAGCCTGAGTCCTGCTAAAGATCGGGCAATTCGGACTGATTGGTAGATGGGAAAAGAAGGATACCCTCTTTCCTCGTGCTCAGTGGGAGCAGGTTTCACTGTGCTTAGCAACATCAGGGGAGCAGGCCTCAGGTGATGACTTTTGCATTAGAGACCCGTGGTCCTCCAGCTGTAGAAGTGACTCCCGGTTCTGGAGAAAGAGGAGGCATTAGCCCCAAATGCTGGTGGGGTGTGAGTTTTCATCTTCTCTTGTATCCCCATGGGAATTTTAGTGGAAATCTGAGAAGTCCAATTGTATCTTGATTTTGTGATGCTTGACATCAAAAAAAAAAATTCTAACCAAATCCAATGAGTTAAATTTACACATTCCGGCCACAGAACTGACAAGGTTAAAATTGTGTGGATCGGTTTTGCAGAGGCAGAGTAACAGCAGCAAGAGCAAAAGGCACTGTCAGCAAACATACTTGGGATGTGAATGCTGGCTTCACCAACTATTAGCTGGAAGGCCCTGGGCACATCACTCAGTGTCTCTGTGCCTCACTTAACTCACCTGTAAAACGGGGTTAATGATGCCTACCTGGCCAAGTATAATGAGGACAACAAATAGTTACTGGCACAGAGAAAATACTCAATGGATGGCAGTTGCTTCTGGGGGTGACGTGTGGTGTCTGTTGTCACTCTCGCATGAACTGCTTTTCCCTCGGGGTGACCACGGCGGTTGCCCGGTGAAAGCGAACTCATGCGGAGCCCCCAAGCATTGGTCAGCGCGAGCTTTGCTACTGTATACACAGATTACGAACTACTTAGTTGATTTACACATTTCTTCAGCTGAAGGGAAATATTTACTGGGTAGATTCAATTGAATTAAAACAAACAGATTAAGAGGAGTCTGGAGGCAGCCCCTCAACTCAACAAGCCACAAGTTGCCTTGCTCTGAGCAGCCAACTCATGCCAACAGCTTGACTAATCTAGCAGTAACATGAGGAGGTGTGACTAGAACGGCAAAAGGGGCTGAAACGCTTGAGGAGGAGGGATTTCTCTTCGCATTGTATTCGCATTAGCTCGCTAATTCAGACCAACACGGACAAGGAACGCGAAGTCTGCGTGAGAGAACATTGGCCGAAAGGCCTGCGATGTAGGATGGTTCAGTTTCCATGAGAGGCAGGGCCATCTTATAAATGCTGGGGTTTTGTTTTTTTTCCAAAGGTGAAATGGCACGTTAGCCCTTTATAATTCAGACCAGGTTTTCTTATAAATGGAAATTTGTATTGGATCAGGTGATCAGCCTCCCAGGGTGGCCACACAAGCATTTCTGGTCCGGAGAGCATGAAGTGACAAGCGCCACGGCAGACGACCTGGAGCCCACTGAAGCAGCGTTCCGTGGCAGCCACAGCATTAGCTTGCTCGCTTGCTTGCTGTTTTTGGAAATTCCACGTGAAGCTGAATGCTCTCGGAGACTGTTTACTCTCTTTAAAACAGTGCTCAGTGGCGGTGAAGTCTGTTCTTACAACAACATAGGATGAAGCTTCTATGGATTTTCTAGCACCTTCTAGTGTACATTATATGTCTGCCTTAGCTTAATTATGTCACAGGAGGCACTGCTTAGCCCCAGATTTCCCAAACTGTGCTCCGCAGCTCAGTATTTCAGGAGATGTTAATAGTTCTAGAAAAAAAAATTACTTTGTAAAATAACTTCTTACAAAGGTATGGAAATGCAATACACAAAAACTCCCTCTTGGAGATTCACAATGCACATTAAATTATTAAGGATTCTAAGGTAAAGAAACCTTTCAAACTTCATCTCATTGGCTGTCATGAAAATTAATTTTATTTCATACCAAGTTTTTGTTTCATGTAACCCTAACTAAAATTCTGAGAACAGCACTCAGGGAAGACCCCAGACTGAAAAATCCACTTATTTCCACACAATAGTGCACATATTGTTTAACACCCAGAGTAAAACAATAGCCCGATACATATGCTCTCAGGTGCATTCAGCGCTGTGGTAATAAAAAACTGTATACTGTAGATATGTCAAAGGTAACCTGAACTTTTGCAAATGATCCTGAGAAGGTAGTGATTATGTCTAACATAGAATTCAGGGGGAAATAGATTACAAGCGTCCGTGGGAAGGTACCATAGCTTCTCTCACTTCTGTCTCTGCAGTTTCAACCATGACTCCGGGACAGCATGTTCCCCAGGAGAATTTGCTCAGAGGGAAGCGTGGGTTCGGTGTTCACCCTCAGACAGGGAGTATCTGTTTGTACTGGCACTGCTGCTACTGAAAAGACTCTGCAATATACAGATATATTGGCTGTCTCTACTGTTTTCAATATTATTTTCTTTCTTCTTTTCTCGAGGATATAATTAGTCTACACCCCTTGCTGTGTTTTTTACTCTGAAAATATATGTAAAAAAAACCAAACAAACAACCAAACCCTGTCTCCATGTAAGAACATAAAAGCAAACTTGAGTTAGGGTTCCGAGCTCTAAAGGAGAGGGTCCTGAATTAGTGAGATTTCAGACTTTGCTGACGGTACAACACATTAGGCAGGGAAGAGTCCTAACCCATCTGTGTGCTGCTGGAAGTGTGCACTCTGAGTAGGCAAGGCCAGGAACTTTGGGGTAGGGGAAGGGAATTCACTGTGCAACCTGGATTCCCAGTGTGCACTGGTGATCTGACCCAGAAAGGTCCAGACCCAGCCCTTGTCTGTAGTTCTGGCAGGCCTGCTGGAGACCAGCAGCTCGGGCTTATTTAATTACCTCGTAGCTGGTGGAGTTCATGCGGCTTTCCATGGCACTTGAAAACCAAAGGGTTTGGTTTCATGTTCTTGAACTTGGGTGACACAAATATTTCAGTGGTGAATCAGTCCTGGGGAAGGGAGGTGGGTAAGGTGGGGAGTGTTTATAAAAGACATTTCATCACCACTAGTCAAACATGTCTCATTGTTGGTTCAGGAGGTGCTGGTATTTTCCTCTTCGAAGGGGATGCTCAGGGAGCCAAGAGCTTCCAGCCTGGAGCTTAGCCCCAGGGAAGGGCCGTGGCCATTTGCACACAGGAAACCCGCAGGACTAGTTGCTTTGGAATGTTGATAGTCTTAAGGGAACGGTTTTGTGTCTTTCCTCCGTGGAGCAAAAAAATTGGTACATCTATGTAAAAAAAGACCGAGGCAACCTTAGTGCTGCTATGGAAAATTTGCCCTTTGGCATGGCTTCTTTTTAAAAAGACTCCTCTAGTTGCAGAACCCCAAGGATGAGGTCAAGAAACTTGTAATTTCAGCAAATCAGTACTGCTGATATCAATAGTTAAAAGGCTTGGTTGAGAGATGAGAATATGGGATTTCTTTGGCTTGAGTACCTCACTCAGGCCATAAGCGGAAGAGACCCAGACCTTACCTAGCAGTGTCCCCCAAGAGCCCTCGCCCTTCAGGTGAAGAGGAGGTGGCACCATGGTCCTGTGTAGCCTTTCAAGTCTCGGGAAATGCAAGTCATCTAAACAGCTTGCTGTCATTCTTGGGGGTGGGTGGCATTGTGAGTGGCAAGGAGGTCCGAGAAGATTGCATTAAGAAAAATCATAGCTGGAGCATGCCAAGAAACACAAACCAAAAGGAAATATTTTAAGAAAATAAACAAAGCTACTGAGTCAAACATACAAAGCAGGAAAGAGGAACAAAAGATTGTTTGAGGCCTGAGGTTTGAACATTTTGAAGCCACATATGTGATGGGCCAGCCCAAGAACTGGAGGAGTCTTCCAGCTGTGTAAGCGTTGAGGCAGCCTGCTCCCGCCAGGGGTTCCCCAGCCTGCAGGGCTCTGAGCAAGCCCACCGAGCTAGCTGCCAGTGCTGGCTTGAACTCAGCCTTCAGCGTTGCAGAAATAGGGCCCTCCAACGGTAGGCCACACAGATGGGGCCGAGAGGGCTGACCACCCCCCCCCCCGCCCCCGCCGGCTGAGGAGCTCCTGTCATAGGCACTGAAGTGTCCTCCAGCCCGAAATCCGTTGTTGAGGGAGCCAGAAGAAGAACATGAGTGATACAACATATAACAGTGCGATGTCCGTGTGTGTGTACTGGGTTTTATAGGTTCGGCCATCACACTTCTAACCAAGAACGTGTCACATCAATATTGCACTTGTCTTCAGAATCCCAGAACTCTGCAATGGAGTTTCTTGAGTTGGATCATTTCAGTTTCCCCGAAGTTAAACTTTGTGAAAGGAGATACAAGTTGGACACACTTCAGGGTCAAGCAAATGTTCTGCTGAATAGAATGAGGTTCCAGCACCCGACAGCCTTTATCAGAGAGGAATGTCTTGATGGGAGTGAATCCGGAGTCCATTCTCACCTCCGTGTGTGTCACCAGAGGGTGTTGGAACCAACTGGTTTGGCCACGGCGATATGCCTTTCATCAGGACGTGCTCTAATGCCATACCTCTGGCTCCTGAGAGGGGTCCACAGAGCACATACTGTATGAAAACTAAATCTGTTGTAAAACTATTGTCAGAAGGATAACCATATCTGATTGCAAGTTATTTTTGTGATTAAAAGGCCAGAAAGTGTGTGTCTCTTGAGGAATGAGGATATTTCTTCTGTTCTGTTGATGAAGGTCATCATCAGGTTTTCCTTGCCACTGTGCTGGCCAGGAAACTCACCGCTCAATTTCATTGTCATAACTCTGTAACTTCTCATGATCAGCACAGTTCTGGCCTCCTCCTTTCCTTGTTTCTGCTTTTCTTTCATTAATACAAGGTGGGCAAAAGGAGGTTATAGTTGCGAGTACATGAAGCACACTTTATTCTTGTGTTATTTATTAATTATTGTATTGTTTCTTTGCATTACAACTGTAAACCAACTTTTGTCGACCCCTGTATATATATACATATATATACATATACAAACATATATACACATATATTTTATATTCATATGTATGTATACCTTTTTTTTGGAATTAGGACACAAAGACCAGGAAGTGCTACTCAAATTAATGAAACCAGAATTCTCATAAATACATGGTCCTCAGCTGCAGATACTACTCCAAAGTGACATCTGCTACCCACTCATCCCAAGTTAGGCTGAAATACTTTGTTTTACTGAAGGAGGGATAGCAGAATTCGTATCAAGGAGGTGATAATCCTTTACCCTGGTCTCTGTTCTTGGAAGACATTCGTTAGGAAGGAAGAAAAAGCACAACTCTCACCATTGTTGAGCTATTTAGCGCAGGACAGTGCTGAACCTGGCAAAGTGGAGAGTGTGGTGGAAAAGTTGCTACAGTCTTGTGATGTCGGGGAAGAGACAGAGAAAGAACAGGAAAATACAGCAAGAAGTTAGAGTCTTCACTGGCATAAATGACTACAGAAGTTTTTTGGAATTGGAACTTTTATATTTCATTGAAATTATCTAATCAACCAAGATGTAAAGTGGTATTGTTCATTACTATTTTAAAATCAAAATTGCTACTTTTGATTTGAGTGGAGAAGGCAGAGAGCTGACAGGCATCAGGGAATGTTATCAGGGAGAAAGGGGTTCCCTGTTTAGTGGAGTGTTAAAATGAGAAAAGAAAGAATAAAAAGCAGGGACAAGGTAAAGTATGGAAAGATAAAAGTCAGTGTGAGCAGCTGACTGGAGTGAGAGCTCACTGACAGCAACGCGGGGCCTGGAGAGTCTGCAGGCGCTGAGCAGGGCCACCGTAGTCCACGGTGCTTGGACTGCGGAGAGGAGGCTCCAAGGACGGGGTCTGACTCTCAGGGACAGCAGGGAGGCCCTGCTAGACTACATGCGCAAATACATCTCTATTTCAGGTCTCTCCAGGAGACATCAGCCTCAAATTACAAGCTTCCTTTTCGTAGATCTGGATGGATCATGGCACAATGACATGGAAACTGCCTGGTAATACAAGGGAGGGCACAGGACAGGTGTGCTCAGTGTCCAAAGAGACAGTTCAGGACTCCAAAAAGAGGTTTCTGTGAGTGAGAATGGCCGGAACAGGCTCCATGGAGGATGTAGATTAGGGACAATTTTACATGATGGGTAACAATTTCTCTACCTTCATTTGTTGACTAGTAAATAGATGAACACATGAATGTTTAACACTGATAGTATTCTAAAAATGTACTCTGTTTATCTTTTAATAAAAAGTATAACACCATGAGAAATATAACCTGAAGTACTTAATAACTTGGGCCCAGATAGATATAGGAACTGAGTAGAATAAATAGGAAGATATCTAATTTTTCTTTACATATGTGATTTATTTTTTTATTTTACTGTCATGGAAACAAATTGCCTGTACATTACTGCTTTGGAAATGGCAATTGCCAAAATACATAGAAATCACAAGTATACATCTGATTCTAGAGAGGATGATTTTTAACCATCAAAAGGGACTGATTAGCTATTATAACTTGGGTTATCCATAAAAGAGGAGATCAGTTTTAAGATCTTTGTCATTAGAACTGTGAACTCAAGAAACAAAGACAGTTATGGTTAGAATGTGATTCAAACACTTAACATGTAGTGATAATTTTCTCAGTTTAGGAAGATAAATAAAAATCCAACATTTTATTACTCTATGCATTCAGTATGCATATTGGTTTTTTAAATTTTTAAAAAGATTTTGTGTTTTGATTTTTAGAGAGAAGGGAAGGGAGGGAGAAAGAGAAGGAGAGAAATATCAATATGCGTTTGCCTCTCACACACCCCCTACTGGGGACATGGCCCACAACCCAGGCATGGGTTGCCCTGACTGGGAATCGAATCAGTGACCTTTTGGTTCGCAGGCCGGCACTCAATCCACTGAGCCACACCAGCTAGGGCACATACTGGGTTTTAACAATAATTTTAATAAATAATTTATACCCTGCTATTTCCAAGGAAAAAAATGATTTGATGTAATAGTTAAAAAGGAACAAATTATATATAAGAAAGCACATACGGAGAAGGGTGTGGTACAGTCACTAAAAGGAGGTGCCTTGAAATAATACTTGGATAGAAGGGATGAGATTGAAACTTCAGAGGTGCCTTTACACACCAAGCTCTTCATTTGCTCCTACCTAAATGCATTCACAGGTACCTACCCTTTGATACCTCCTAACTGAATATCTGGTTTGCTCAGCACATGTTTTAATTGCACTAACTTGGTTAGACTGTGAAAGCCTAAAAGGTGTACACAGCTTCCTACAAATAAGTACTTATAGTTAACACTCACTGGTGTGTGCGCAGTGCAGTGTGGGCTACAAAACACACTCACATGCATCCCATTACATCAAACTTCAAACACTTGGAAACTGAAACTTTCACATGCTGTGTTCTACCACTGTGCCTACTTTTAAAAATGTTTTCCCTACTCTTCCAATTTTACCCTCAAATGATGAAATAATAAAGAGTTTCTCATTCCCAGTTTACAGATGAAGAAATTTAATGCTACCACCAACTTAACTTGTAACTTAGAAGGACCATTAAGAAAACATATAAATGTCCCTCCCAATAAATTCATGTACTTCTACTCTTTGATTTACAGGTTTTGTTTTTATTTTTCAAAAATTTCAGTATTAGTATTACATTATTGCTCCCATTTTAATTTTAAAAAATCATTATCAACTCTAGCAGGTATATTTGTCTTTCAATTCCAGCAACACAGTAGACTGACCTAAGTGGAACCCATTTTTCCATAAACAAAATATTGCCAGAAGAAAAGTATTTAAAATATAAGTGCTTACAAGAAAGAGAAATGTCCAGCTGCCAGGAATAAAAAGTGACCTAAAAGACAGAGGCTGAAAAAAATACATATAAAATTTGTGGAAGGCAATCAAAGCAGTATTTACAGGGACATATACATATCTGTAAATACATATGTATATATATTCTGTGTGTGTATATATAGAATACATATAATAAAAATGGAAACTTACAAGCTAATGTGTAATTTAAGATAACCTAAAGAAAGATGGAGAAAGAAATTAATAGAGAAAATCAAAATAGATAGAGAAGTATACAAATCCAAAACTCACTCTTTAAAAGGCTAATAAAATAGTCAAATTCATCACAAAACTAGTAAAGAAAAATTTAAAAGGGGATATAACTCTAGATACAGTGAAGGCATTTTTCAATCTTTTCAGAATGCTAAGAGTACTTTTGTTTCAGTAAATTTAAAAACTAGGATCCGATTAACAATATTATAGACAAAAAGGTAAATTATCAATACTGATCAAAAAAATAGATAAACTGAATATTTAAAAATTAAATTGAGTTTAAAATATCCATCTCAGTATTTCATCTTTACAAACTCTTCCCACAAATCCAACATCAACACCATCAGGCTCAGACAGTTTTATAGACGACTTTTACTGACCCTTCAAGGAACACAAGAGCTCTGCCTTACACAAACTGTTCCAGAGAATGATAAAACAGGAATTCTCAAACTCGTTTTATGAGGTAGGATGACCTTGATTCCAATTCATGATGACGACCAGGGAAAATTACAGGCAGACTGCACTCATTAACACAGATGCTAATATCCTCCACATAGAAGAAACAAAACCTTTCCACCTCCTTCATCCCACGGTTCTCAGAGACCAAGAGGAGACCGTCATGGTGCACGTGAACCAGCCTTCTTCAGCCATCTTTCACCATCAGTCAAGGATATGGAGTGCTGGCTGCTTTCCTCCGAGAAACCCCACTCACTAAAACTAGAGCCACACCCTCCACCCCTAGGCCTTCAGCCTCTTCTTCCATAATCCAGAATCAAGAAAGGCTTCCCAGCACTGAAGGACTCTAAGTGGAACTAAGTCTAGGCCCTCCGACCTCCCAGCCTCTTTTAACAGGTCAAAACAGGGCCCAGAGGGTTCCACCTTATGCATCTGTGAGTGTTAACTGTAAGTACTTATTTGTAGGAAGAGCTGTGTACACCCTTTAGCCTTTCGCAGTCTAACCAAGTTAGTGCAATTAAAACACAGGCTGAGCAAACCAGATATTCAGTTAGGTGATATCAAAGGGTAAGTACCTGTGAATGCAAACAGAACTTGGAAGTAAAAAAGCTGAACCGACTGAAAAATCAGCACTTCTTGAATTCATAAGAGAGTGGGAGACATAGGGCAAACTATGGTAAGACATGAGACTGTTTCTCCCAAGACTGGACAAACAGACAGGAAAACGGAGGGAGTCTTGGCTTACCAAAACAGAGACTCAGGAGTGGGACCCAATGCCAGAGCAGGAAACTCCAACTATAATTCATGATCTGCTGGAAGCTCAATGCAGACAACTCTGAGAGTTAAGAACTTGAGAAGAGACCCAGTCAGAGGAGGTCCCCATAATTTTCTGAAATTTACCTGCAAGAATTCAACCAGGTTTTCACAGTTAGTATCAAAGAAAAAAGCCCTCATGCTTCTGGCAGGAGAAGGGAAAAGAAACACATCACATCACTCTGCTCTTAACAAAACCTGTCCTTGGGAGAAACTAGTAAACCAGAGGCTATTCTCAGAGCTTCACTAGCCTGGGAGAAGGAAAATACCCAGCTCCAGCCTGCTCTAACCACCCTTCCTCATCTAAGAGGGCAGAAAAAAACTGAGAAACACATGTCAAGTTCACAGTCCAGAAGTGCAGGCTCACTTAAGGACTGACACCTAATCATACAGGACTACAGAATGCTTCCCATCCCTGACATCACACCACCACATTATAGTAGTTAGTTTTATCCTGTACAACATGTTCACCTATCAAGAGAAAAATTACATGTCATAACAAAAGGCAAAAAAAAAAGCACAATTTGAAGACTCAGAAGAAGTATCAGAAACACACATGGAATGCTGGAATTATCAGACTGGGAATTTAAAATACCTGTGATTAATACGCTAAGGGCTCTAATGGATCAACTAGACAACTTACAAAAACAGATGGGTAATATAAGCAGCAAGATGGAAATTCTAAGGAATAAAATGCTAAAGAACAAAAACACTATATCAGAAATGAAGAATGCATTTGATGGACTTATTAGTAAACTGAGAAGGCTGAAAAAATAATTCCTAAGCTAGAGGATCTATCAACAGAAACCTTCTACTCTGAAAACCAGAGAAAACAAAGACTGAAAACACAGAAAAGACTAAGAACTGTGGGACGACTACAAAAGGTGTAATGTATATGTAATGGGAATACCAAAAAGGAAAGGAGGGGAGAGAATATAAGATGTATTTGAAACAATAAAGACTGGGAATTTTCCTCAAATTAATATCAGATACCAAATCACATATCCAGAAATCTCAGAGAACACCATGAAGAATGAATGCCAAAGAAAAACCAGAAAAAAAGAAAAAGAACCCGACACCTAGGCATATCATTTTCAAACTACAAATCTCAAGAAAATACCAAGCAGAAAAAAAAATGCTAAAATAAATGCCAAAAAATATTCTACACCTAGACATGTCATCTTCAAATTACAAAAACCAAAGATAAAGCAAAAGCGCTGAAAGAAGCCAGAGGAGGAAAACACCTTACCTGTAGAGGGATGAGGATAAGAGTCACACCTGACTTCTGCTCAGAAACCATGCAAGCAAGAAGACAGTGGAGTGAAGTATTTAAAATGCCGAGACAAAAAAAAAACAAAACAGACAAACATGAACATAGAGTTCTATGCCCTAAGAAATTATCTTTTAGAAGTTTAGATAGAATAAAGACTGTTTCAGACAAAAAAATACCATTTATATCAGCACCCCTCAAAATAAAATACTTAGGTATAAATCTAACAAAATATACATAAATCTGTAGGACAAAAACTATAAAATACTAATTATAAAGAACTAAATAGATGGAGAGATATTTCATTTTCATGAATAAGAAGATTCAACAGTACGGGATAACCAAAGGGACAGAGGTAAGGCGGGAGATAGAAGAGGATAAATGAGATAAATGGTGATGGAAGGAGACTTGACTTGGCGTGGTGAACACACAGTACAACATACAGATGAGGTATTATAGAACTGTGCACCTGAAACCTATATAATTTTATTATCCAATGTCACCCCAATAAATTCAATAAAATTTTTTAAAAATTATTTTTCTTCTTCTTAATTGATCTGACAGATATTATTTTTTCTTAATAATAGCAAAAATGTACTAAATTACATGGGCTTATGTATATGTCTTATACACATACATAGCACATATGCACATGTTTTTGTGTGTATACATGTAGATATGTGCACACTTAGCTCTGCATATATATATATATATATATATATATATATATATGTGAATTGCAGCAATGATACAAGAAACAGGAGGGAAGAATTAGGATTATTTTGTTACTATAAGGTACTCACACTGCCTATGAAATAATACAGTATTATTTGAAAGTGGTAGTGATCTTAGATTAGTTGTAAATATGTATTGCAAACTCTAGGGAGACCACTAAAAAAAGTAATAAAAAAGTATAACTGAATTGCTAAGGAGAGAAAATGGAATTATGCAAAATTCTAAAACAAAACTATAAAAGGCAGAAAAAACTGAAAGATAAAAATAGGAACAAAAAAGGGCAACAAAAGGAAACACTAACAAATATACTCGATATTAAAAAAATTATACTAGTAATCACTTTCATTGTCAAGAGAATGAGAAGACAAGCCACAGACTGGGAGAAAATATTTACAAAAGATACAACTGATAAAGGACCATTATCCAAAATATACAAAGAACTCTTAACACTCAACAATAAGAAAACAAACAACATGATTAAAAAATGGGAACAAGACCTTAGCAGACACCTCACCAAAGAAGATATACAGTGGGAGATAAGCACATGAAAAGATGCTTCACGCCATATGTCATCAGGGAAATGTACATTTAAAAAAAAAACAATAAAACACCACTACGCATCTATTAGAACGGCCAAATTCTGGAGCACTGGCAACAGCAAGTACTGGAGAGGGTGTGGAGCAGCGGGAACTCTTGTTCATGGCTGGTGGAAATGCAAAATGACACAGCCACTTTGGAAGTTTTCTTATAAAACTAAACATACCCTTACCATGCAATTCATCAATCACACTCCCTAGTATTTATCCAAAGGAGATGAAAACTTATTTGATCACTATTGCCCTGTGAAGTAGGATGTAACTTCTACTGTTTTTTTCATTGGTTTTTTGACACACAAACTTCTCCTATCCCAAATTCATAGTTGAGAAGTTAAGTGGCTTGCCTAAAGCCACACGAGTGTAAAGTTAGGAATGGAGCCCAAGCCTCCTCATACGACACATGGTATCTCCTGCCTTCCTTGCAGAAATGCTCGAGCACTTGTGGCTAAGCCCCAGTCCCCTCTGTGAGCATGGTCAGGCCAGGTTAGAGAGGTTCGGTTTTGGAGAGGGGCTGTTCATAAAGAAGGCTGGGGACCACCTGACCATGCATGATCATCCCATGTCAAAACAAAACGCACTGCGATACAGTGGGAAATTAGGTAAATATGAGCTCTGCATTCAGGTTGGCAAGCTGTAAAAATGTTTGTCTCCTGAGTCAATTTGTTCCCCTACAGCATTTGAGATAGTCTCTTACTCATTCAATACATATTTCATAACATCTGTTCATTGGTGTCCTGATAGTAACATGAGCTGAAGTTTCCCGAGCACTTGTTTATTATAAACTATGCAATCCATTTTATTGACTGCATTTAAACCTCAGAACATCTCTGAGTTAGATAACCACAGGCAAAGTCATCAGAAAATGAAGCAGAGACTGTACACTTCCTGAGCCCCCACAGATCCTACTCTATCTTGGGGACCCAAGACAGTCTGACTCCAAACCCACGTTCTCAGCCACCTACTCTATACTGCCTCTCAAATTTAAAACGAGCACATGAACTCTTGTTGCATAAAGTTGTCTTACAAGTTTGAAACAATTTAAGTTAAAATAGACTGCAAACGCTTCCTTTCCTCGAATTTTTCCCCTTCTCGTTAGATGAGAGGATTCACGTTCCCGAGCCAGCTTGCAGTGGGTGGGATCTCACCACTAGAGCTTACCAACGCGTTCTGGACAGAGCAGATCTGTGCCACCTTCAGGCTACAACATCTCATTGTCCGTGCAGAGCCATCCCGTCCTCACCCCGCCTGGGAGAGAATGGAAGTGTGTGCAGACTCAGGGCCACAGGATTCAAGTCCCCTGGAATGCTGAGCGAACACATGGAGGACAGCTGCCGTGGAAAGTTTTGCAAAGCGAACTATGTATGAGAGAGACACTTGTCTTATCTCAAAGCACTGAGATTTGGGGGTTGTTTGTTACCATAGCAGAGCCTGGGTCATCCTCACCTACACGACATAGCATCTGGGGTGGAAGTGATGGTGGTCGTCGATTGGTGGTGGTTGGCCCTGACGTTATTGTCCATACAGGCCATCAGGCCATTTCCCCAAAGTAACTGCTTTACGGTCCTTGAGCCCCCTTCCACAGAGAGGCAAAATAATATTTTCATAATCAAAGTAGCAAGATTGAGGAAATATATATGTAACGCATTATTCAATGATATGGACGAGGAATGGGCATGTTGTCTGGAGTGTTCAGCAGAAGCCCAAGCATCAGATAAATAGCCTTTTCCCTTGAGTTGATTCTGCAGGCTCTCAATCTACTCACAAGTGATTATAAAGGCATTATGCTCATGAGCATGAGTGGATTACAAACCATCCCACCACTAAGTAAATTTAAGCAGCCTCCTTGTTCTCTATCAGGAAGGCCTTCCCTCCTTAACAAGTTCCACATTGCAGACAAACCTTTCTGCCATCTGCTCGAACGGAAACATGTGGCAAGATCCTGCCGTTGAACACTTGCCCTTGATAAGGAAAAAGACCTCGGGGAATTCTTTTTGGAAAACCACCCTCTTGGCACACAATTTGTGGCTAAGTTTTGCCCTTTGTCCCTTGTGTGAAATGTTCTATTTTGATATGAATGTCACTTTGGATGAATGTACATGAGATCACGTTTACATATGCTAACCACCAGCGTGGTTTCCATCAGTGATGGTGATGGCGATGGTGGTAGGATCCCCATAATGCCATACCAAAGATTTTAATTCAGTGGTGATATTAATATCTTCTAAGCCACAAAGGGAAATGAGCCATCTTTTAAAGCTTCACAGACTTTCTCCACTGTAGCTGCCTTATACTATACTGGTTTTCTCCTTTTTGTCCTTCATCAAACTAACTCTTACTGGCCCTTTAAAATTTATATCTTCACAAATGCTTTCTTTGTGCCATGTGGGTTAGGTAGCTATTTCTCTTGTTGCATTTACCCTGTGCTTACCTTATCCCACTATAACCCAAAGGATATTTGAATATTATGTAGTCACATATAATGCTAGACCTTTTTTGCTGACTGGAGGAAGGTTAGTGATGTTCCAAAGTTGTATCATTATGTATGCGTGTGTTTCCTATACCAGGGGCATTAATTTTCAGACCCAACTTAAAGCAAAAAGTGAAACACCCCATGACAGGTGATGTAAAGCATTCTCTCCTCTCAGCACACATGAGATCAGTTCTGCAAAAGCCACCCAAGAGAACTCAAATGCTTTGGAGAATTCTATGATTAGAGAGGAGAAAATACATAGGACATCACAGTCATTTTACTAAGAAAGAAGGCAACTTGCATGTTGCATAGCATCCTTGATGGGATGAAAGCCACCCCAGATATCACTGGGAACCGACGACACACAGGAGCTGCATTTAGAACAAGTGCATTGGCAAGAGCAAAGGATTCAATGTGACCAGCAATAAGGGTCCCAAGGTGAGACATGACATAGGCCAATCAAACCCAAACATTTAACAGGACATATACCAGAGACAGTCCAATTTGGATCATAATCAGTTGCAGCTTTATAATTCAAACGTTCACACTAGAATTTTAGTGGGGATGGGTAAGGAGATTTTCAAACTCATCAAAATATAGGTACATAAAACTTGTTTTATAATCAACCATACATGACTCATTCTTAAAAATTCTTCTATTTTCTTCAAATATTTTTAAAGATAAATGATTGGACTTGATGCCCCCACGTGTTATTGGTCAAGTTTTGGGGCAGATGTAAGGAAAACTACATAAGTTATTCACCTGATAGAATCGTGCCTTAAAGAAGTATACCTTGAGCTCTTGAGTCCTGACTACGTGCCGGTTATTTTGCCCTCATTCTGCACAACACCCCTACAGAGTAGTTATGAAATCCCACACTTCATAAATGAGGAAACCGAGTAGTCCAAGTTCACAAGCCTGGTAAGTGCCGTGGCTGGCAGTTGCACCTATCTATCTTATTCCGAGGCCTGCATTCCTTTATTATAAGATGGACAATTTTATCAAAACCTACCAGCCAAGTGGATAGTTCGAAAAGCCACAAGTTCTTTCCAACTAAAAGTTCACTGCCTTTCATGAACATTTGGAAACTATAAAAGGTCAGATCGAGCCCCTTTTCATCCTCATCTGCTTATTATAACCATGTTACATTACAAATTAAAATCCTCATCCAAGACCACCTCAATTGCCTGATAGGTTTGTTTCTTTTTACCACCTCTCCTTTTTCTCCAGCATGCAGACCTGCACACCTCACCACACTGTGTGCCCCACTTCGCTAAGCAGGGGCCTGCGGATGCGAGTGGGTGGAGGAGACGCCTTATTCCTGCCTTTTCGGTTATAGAAGGTCACCCAGTAAATAACTCACCAGGAGACCCATAAATGTGTTTTGTGAATGGCTTAATATGACAAATATTACCATATATGGGGGTTGGAAAGGTACTTTCTTAACATCAAAGATCAAGGCAATAATTTTGATTTAACGCATTCAACTTTAAAGAGACATGTGAACTATTGTTTCAGAGGGAAGGGGGAGCTGGGTCGGGGCCGGAAGGAGAGGGTGGGGAAAACGGGGACATCTGCAATAGTGTCAACGATAAAAATGAATTTTTAAAAAGAACACAGTTTCAGGAAATTGGGAACTGATATCTTCAGGAAAATAAAAACAAACCCATGTATCACAGGCAAAAGTAAGTAAGTGGACAAAGAAGTTAAGCCGGCTTTGCACACAGTTCATCTCTAGTAACACAGCCTTTGTCAGCAGTCGGCCAGGAAAGCCATCTCTCAGGTGGAAAAAAAAAAAAACACATGAAAATAAAACACCTGTCTGATGACCAGGTGTGGGGGTGTAATTTGAGATAGAAGGGAAGAGGCTGAATTTAGGAGACTGACAATGGCCTGTATAAATAAGCAAACCAGCACCCAGAGAAGGGTGTTAGAGGGCAGGGCTCCCGAATGGCAAAATGCATTATAAATCAGTGGGGGGTCTTGTGAAATGTGAATTTTGATTTGTGAGTTCTGGGAGAAGCCTGAGGGTCCCAGGTGACATGAGGTCGCTGGTCCCCAAGCCACAGTTGGTGTACCAAGGCTGTAGGGCAGTTAGTCACTTAACAGTGCCAACTGATTTTGGGGGACAGTAAAAGGCAATGGGAGAGCAGTCATGCAGAAGGAAACCGGCAGTGGAAGGGCGGGGCGGCAGGGTCTGAAAGTGCAGGGCCCCACCTGCGGAGGCCGTGGGAAGAACCTGAGTCCCGGGTGTGGTCCCAGTGTGGCCCTGACCTGCCACAGACCGTGGGTAGGAGTGCAGCAGGACCAACATTATGAATTCAGCCATGCATCTTCTTCTATTAGAGCCAAAGGGACAAACATACTCTGGAGTTCTTAATTTCTGCAATCATCTATCAGTTTTTCTCAGGAACAGTGTCAGGTCGCCATATATCCTTTGTGCTATGGTCTGTTTTCTGCTATGGTCTGAATATTGGTCCCCACTCCCTCAGGAAAAAAATTGCAGGCTGAAATCCTAGTCCTCGAGGTGATGGTATGAAGAGGTGGGCCTTTGGAAGGTAATCAGGACAAGAGTAGGTCTGAGCCCTCAAGCATGGAATTAGCACCTTTATAAGAGAGGCCGAGGACATCCCCGTGACACTTGCACCATATGAGGAGACAGCAGGAGGCGGCCATCCAAGAAGCAGGTCCTCACCAGACACCCAATGTGTGGGCACCAGGTCTTGGACTCCGCATTCTGCAGCAATGGTGAGAAATGCACTGCTGTGGTTTAGAAACCACCCCGTCTATGGTCTTTTGTTATAGCAGCACGAACAGACTAAGATACACTCTGTACTCTTCCTCTATCTCCTCCATCATTTTTCCCACTTCTGGAAATATCTGAATGTGGGGCAGGAACTCTGGAATCAAAGTCCGTAAAGAGCTTTAAATGACAAAAAGCACGAGGATTAGGCTCTGGATTAGACCCGGATTGTGAAACTGACCCCCACTTACACCTGTCAGTACGCTCTCGCCCAGGAGGGCATGCGTTGCCCACGCTTCTCGGTCCTGCTTCCTAAGACCTCTCAGTCCTCCACTGTGTGTGCTGAACTTCAGAGGGGCTGGAAATCCCGCTTCTGCTCTACGGTTACAGAGTGTCCCTAGTCACCTTACATGAAACCTGGTGGTAACTGCGGAGTTTCACACACTCTCCATCAAAGGCAGCCAAGTCGCAGAGGAGGGAAGATACCAACATTCACTGTTGATGTCAAGGAGAGGAGCACTTCTCTCTTCTTGTTGGCGATTACCATCTGGTTGTCCCTTCACCACCCACAGTCCCTTCTTGCAGAGCCCTCCAAAGACTCCTCTGCTTCTCAGCTCTCAATGACCCTCAACTATGTGGCCCTACACTCAAGTCTAACGGCATTTAGAACCAAAGTGCAGAGCTACTTTCAAATGTATTCTTGTGTAAACTATCAATATAGAATGGCTCACTCCAGTAATTTGTAAAGAAAATAAGTTGAGCTGGTTAGTAATTATATCAAATTTCCAAACTCAACCCATCATCCACACACATCCATGAACACTAAACGGCCATTGGTCACGGTTCCAAAGGAAATGCAAGGGCATGAAGACAGACCCTGTCCTTGAGATACCGATAGTCTCTGAAAACACACCATGTTTTTTTACTTACACATTCGCAGATTTACCAGATCCTCACTGTGCATTAATTACATGCCAGGCACTATGCTAATTTCTGGAAATAAACTACAAACAAGACAGACGTGGGTCCTAGCAGCTAGGGACACAACAGGGAACTAAGATACTATAGCAACTCGGTAACTTGTGCCCTGCTGGCATGGTCTGAGATGGTGCAAGGAAGCAGTGGCACCTGAATATAGCTGCAGTCAGTGCAAGGAATTCAAATACATAGGACCTTGTGAGAAGCCAAGCAGTTCCTAGGGGCCAGGGTCACTTGAGAGATGCCTCCAAACTGGAGAAGCTGAGCTGGCTGAAGGAGGAGGTTTCTGTTGCTTATTTTTTTTTCTTAAACTGAGGTTCACCCCTGGGAGTACTTGGTGGGGTGCCAAGGGTATGAGAATGCATGGTAATCTCATGAAACATCCTCCTGGGATAACAAACTTACTAAATGGTGATTTAAGATGTGTGTGTGTGTGTGTGTGCGCATGCCTGTATGAAATAGAGTGTAAAATTTGCACGAACATTTAATATGTAACAGGAAACTTCAAAGGCATATCTTGTTTGCATCAGAGCACTGTGGCCTCTACGGCCACACCATCTCCATGACTACCATCACATCACATTCTCTCCTCCGTATGCTGCAGAACATGCTTATGGGAAGGAAAAAACCCTGCTCTGCTGAGATGAGGTGCACATCAGGAACGTCGGTCTGAGTCATTGTGTGACAGAGCAGAGGCCAGACAACGAATGTCAGATTTCATTGATGATGTCGGTGGAACTGGGGCGAGACTGAGTATCTGTGAGCTGAGCAGGGACTTGTGGAAGCAGGCAGGTGGCTACGTTTCTGAGGCTCATTGGTTGTTGCCAGTATTAACAAATATCCCCATAATTGTTCTACACAGATGCTTTCTCGCTTTTTTCTTTTTTAGAACCTCTTTTCACTATTTGAAGCCTTTTACATCATCATATAAACTTTAGAACCAGCTTGTCAATATTTACAAAAACATGTTCTGATATTTCAATTTGCAGATAATCGATATCTTAACCATATTGAGTCTCTGAGCCATGAACACAAGTCTACCTCCATTTCTTTAGGCCTTCCCTAAATTCTTTCAGCAATTTCGTAGTTTTCAGTGTGTTGGTCTTGCAGGTCTTTTGTTGGATGATTCTTATTCATTTTATACTTTATGTTCTTATAAATGGTTTTGTATTTTTATTTAACTTTCTGATTATTTGCTCCTTGTATGTAAAAATGCAATTCATTTTTATAGTAATCTTTCCTCCTGCAAATTTATAGTACACTGAATTAGCTACTAGCTTTTTTTTTTGTAGCTTACAACAAATTTTCTGCAGAGATGATCGTGTCTTCTGAGAATAATGAGAGAATTGACTTTTCCCACATACTCTGGATAACGTTCATTCATTTACTTACTCATGCCTTATTGCACTGGCTGGAGTCTCTGGTACAGAGTTCAATAGATGTGGCTAAAACAGCTGTGCTCATCTCCTTCCTGATTCTAAGGAGAAAGCGTTCAGCATTTCACTGGCATGTCAGCTGCAGGTTACTTCATTAATGCCACTTATCAAACCGAAGAAGTGCCCTTCTGTTTCTAGTTACTGAGTTTTTGTCGAGAATGGATGTTGGGGTTCTTTTATGCTTTTTTCTTCATTCTTATTGAAACCATCACATTTCTCTTTTTTTAGTTTATTAATATGATGAATGGCATTGATTTTTTTAATGTTAAGCCAACCCCCACATTTCTTCAATAAATTAATTTCATTATGATATATTGAATCTGCTATATTTTGCTTAAAATTTTTACGTGTCCATAAAGGATATTGGTCAATAATTTTCTTGTAATGTTTCTCTTGAGCTGTGATTTCCAGATAATGCTGGCTTCATAAAATGAGCTGGGTATTGTCTCCTTTTCAATTTTCTAAAACAACATATGTAGAACTCATAGTACCTCTTTCTTAAATGTTTGGTAGAATTCACTGGTGAAACCAACTTGTCCTAGAGTTTTCTCTAAGGGAAGGTTTTTAACTATAAGGTCAGCTTTTTAAATAGATATAGAGCTATTAAGATTATCTAATCTTTCTTGACTGTCTTTATAACAAGTTGTTCATTTCATCAAACTTGTTGAATCCATTAACAAGTGACACCTCTTACCTTTTTAATATTTATAGAATCTATAGATCCCACCTTTCACATTCTTTATATTTGCAATTTGTGTCTTCTCACTTTTCTCTCTCACCCATGTGACTAGATAGAGGTTTGTTGATTTCGATGCCATTAATCTCAAAGAGTCAGTTTTTGATCTTACTGATTTTCTCTGTTGTTTTTCTGATATTAATTTCATTGACTTCTGCTCTGATCTTTACTATTTCCTTTGTTCTACCTACTTATGTTTAATTTCTTCTTCTTTTTCTGGTTTCTTAGGGTGGAAACTGAGGTCATTCATTTGAGACCCTTCTTCTCTTTTGATATTGGCATTTAATGCTATAAATTTTCCTCTAATTACTGCCTCCCACAAATTTTAATATGTTGTACATATGCTTTGGTTCAGTTCAAATACTTCCTTTTCCCTTTTGATTGCTTCTTTGATTCACAAAGTTATCCATAAATCTGTTACTTAAGTTTCAAATATTTAGGGATATTCCTGAGATCTTTTCATTATTGATTTTTAATTTATTTCCACTGTAGAATCACTTATTCTTGCTTTTTTATTCCCCAATCTGCTATATCTTAACAACATAGAGAATTTTGACTTGTGACTTGACTCAGATATGATGCCCACCTCGGACACAATGTCCTCCGTGCGGCTCCCCAGAACTCTGCCAGATGGAGTGTGTGACCTTCTCTGTGCCCGCCAGCCCTTCCCATGCTCTCGTCTAAGAGTCCGTGTTACACGGGGCTGCAATTATGGCTGTGTACGTTTTCCTCCCCGCAAGGCTCAGGTCCTCAACGCAGCAGTGAAACTTTATGCAGGCTGGTCTCCACAGAGCCTGGCACACAGGAGTTTCCTGAATGAATGAATGAATGAAGTCAGTGAGAGAGCCACTCAATTTTGAGTCGTCCTAAGCTCATCCCTCCAGTTCCTAGAATGGCTCGGCTACTGAAATCAAAGGGAAGATGTGAATATCAAGAAAGAGACAGGGAGGCATAAATAAGGTTCTTTGTGGGAAAGACCCAGGGACACGGCGCAGGCCCTCTCAGGTACAGCAGGATCCCTGCTTTATGTCCAGGTTTACTCTGTGCCTGTAGGAGCCGGGCGGATGGTTATAGACCAGGCCTGGGCCTTACCTATGCAGATGGGAAGCAGGCCTGCCTGTGAGTGAGTGCAGCAGACACAAAGCAGAGCCACACAGGTGCTCCCCACTCCAGCTGTGGGTAACCTCTGGGCTAAGCACAGGGAAATGAAGTCTGCACCAGCCTTAGGCCTGAGTGTGCACAGCAGTGTGTGTGCACACGTGTGTGTGGAGGGGAACAAAGGAGGGGAAAAGGATGGAGATGAATAACTACTATGTACGCACCAGAAGAAAAGAACTAGCCATACGCTTTGAAGGCGGATGGAACCCTTACTTCCATCCCTGGCCATACTCAAATCATACACTTTCTTAGCGATTCCGTATAATAATGTCTCACCTTCCCTGAAATCAATCTGTGACTGCCAGTGACGAATACTATCATAAAATTTGCACTTGTATAGCATTCCAGAGCAGAAAAGGAGGCTGCCCTGTAATAGTAGATGCCTTTAAGAAATTTTCTTTATAAAAAGAGATCAATGCTTCGATGGAGAATTTTAGACACCTGCCAGCAAATAAGACAGGTATATACACAACAGCCTCCCCAGGCTCCCAGCTCATCCCATATCCCTTATAAATTATGAAAATCAGTATGTTCTGTCATTCAGTATCATGTGTACAGTTTCTAAGTACAGAAACCACTCAGAGATCATGAACAGAGGCCACAGCTTCCTAGTACCCGGGGACCAATCACGAAAAGGTGCCTTCAAGAGAGCCCAGAAAGAGGCCCGCAGAAATGACCGACTTTAATGGGGAGGGTGAGACCTTCGTATGCCTCTCTCGGCCACCCTGTCTCCCGTTGTTTCTACACAAGCCCCCTGCACTCCCAAAGTACCAGACCTCTTAGCAATCCGGAAAAAAGAAAAAACCTTCTGTATATTCCCAAGTCTTTGATCCATGTGTAAGGTATTCAGGCAGCATCCTGAAGGAAAACCAAAAAAAAAAAAAAAGAAAAGCTCCCTACTTGGTTTGGCTCCTCCAATAAACAGATGGACTCGATCCAGTCCATATCTGGAAAAGCTTTTAGCTCTTTAATTCAAGGCTCAGTTGAGAATAATTGGGCCCATGCTCTCGCATGAGAACTTGATAGAGTTTACCCTGGGTCCTTATAAATGACAGAGGGTGAAAAACACGTTGTACATACTGGCCTCAGTCCCTAGCGGCCCCTCTCCAAGGAGCCGGTGAGAATCTTGACCAGTGTGGCTGCGGATCCAGGTGTGTGGGAATCTGCTCATGTGTGGTCCGTGCCGGAGCTCCACGGAGTCAGCCTGGAGCTGTCTGCTCCTTCCTCTGAGCTCAGCGTTCGAAAACTCAGATCGCATCTGTTGATTGCAGAGAGGTGTAGCTTTTCTCCAACGTGTTCTGCAATGCGATGCCTGCAGTTCTAAGTGAGCACTCAGAGACCAGGTCTGCTGTCTGGTTCTCTCCCAGAAAATGAGGTGTAGGTTTGGAAACAGCCCTCATCTAGCTGGTGGGCCGTCACCTTACGCTCTGAGAGAAGGCTGTTTTCATCGAAAGAGATCATTCTAGAACATGAGAGAAGCAAACCTTTTTCGGTTTGACCCTAGGACACTGACTACCTGTTCTTCAAAATCTTTAACCTTGAACTTGTAGCCTTCTTCTGCATCATGTATTTCTGAAAGAGAACCTTCTCTTTCCTTTTGCCAATTCTCTTAATTCTTGACTGTTTTACTAAGAAAACTGATTTGACATCTACATCTGAAAATACATTTAAATACTATTCTGTGACATGGTTTTCCTTACAGGGACAAAGATGATCAGTTGAGTAACAGTAAAGGGTCTTTAACAAAGCAGCCTGTTACCAAATGTCTGTTTCATTTACTTATTCATTCATTGATCACACATTTCCTGTGCTCTCACTTTGCGCACCAGATACCACAGAGGCATGGGGCATACAGAGATGCACAGGCTCCCCCTCTCAAGGATTTCATAGCCCAGTGGGGTGACAGACATCTAAGCAAGAAGGGGAGTGTGTGACACTGTTGGATGAGCAATGTTAGCCACCTGTAAGGGGTAACGCGGGGTTCTAGGGGGAACAGGCATTGCCATCAGATGCAGCCAAGCCTGAGTCATAGCCCTGGCCCTGCCCCTCGCTAGCTGTGAGCTGTTAGCAAAATTACTTTACCTATGCAAGCTTTAGCATCATTATCTATGAGATCAAAATAATTATGACAGACTTTTTCAGAAGATTGAATAAAATCGTATTCATAAAACGCTTAGCACAGCTGCTGGCACCTGGGAAGTGTTCAGTAAGTGGGACCTCTCCATTAATTTCATCGTTAATGTTTTCTATGCAGTCTGGGTCAACCTCTGACATACTGGGAGAGGATCTGTTAAAGACGAGATATGGTTAGGCAGACAGTGGCTTCTTATCCAGATTACACAGAAGACCTATGTTCTGTTTATTGGGAGCTGTCAGCCTGCCTCAATTTGCTGCAAAACCCGCTTCTTTTCCAGTTGCTGGTTGGGAAATTCTACCCTGAATTATCAGTTTATGAGGTGCATGGCAGAGGCAGGTCTGGGAATGGTCCTGCCACCTTATCTGGTTCTTGGCCTTGGCAATGCCCCACTCCTCAATTACCTTTTCATTACGAACTCAGAGCCTCAAGCAGAGAAGGCTGTATTTCCGCTTGTCACCGGCATGACTGTGTCTGTCTCCTGGACAAGTGCCAGCTGTAAATGGTTCCTACTTCACTCCTGTTAATACTGCGTCTGCACATATGCCTATCTCGGCCTTTGTTTAAATATTAAGAAGTATGTCCAGACAGTAAGCACACAGAAATGTAGACACATGGCCAAGAAAAAGAGTGTGGCTGATACAAAATACAGCGGTGACTAAATATTCAGAATCTAAGAAATTATAAAGATTCACTTAATTTTTTTCATCCACAGATTCATTCAATGTAATGGGGGCTGGGGGGAGCACAGAACTAGTGTGAGTTCTTTCTGTATAACTTGTTTATAAATTCATTCAACATGCAAATTTGCCATCAGCCTTTCTTTTCCTTCGTTAACCCTAGCAAAGACAGACAAAATGGGAAATCAGGTTCTTCAGAGATCTACTCCAAGCCACCAGGGATGCTGAGAATCATTTGCAGTAATGATCCTATAAGCACACCTTACATCCTCCCCAGATCCTGAGTCAAAGTACCAAGGCTACAAAGGACAAGAGTATTCATTCATTCATCCATCCCCCCTAAACAGCATTAATGGCATTCCTATTGCCTATGGAGCCCTGTTTAAGGTTCTATAAGAAACACAGAAATACAATCAACCTTATTCTAGGGAGTTCCTGGTCTAAAGGAGGACATATGTTATCCTAAGAGCAGATAAAGAGATGAGAAAAGGAAGGACACAGGTGAGTCAGTGTTATTAAAAGAACCCAATATTTATCATGTAAACTGTATTAAGTGCATTATCAATGGCTCATTTTTGAAGGGTAGACAGAATATTTATTACATGGCTTTACAAATTACATAGAACTGGCAACTTGTATGAAAAGTTGAAAGTTTAAACCAGATATTTTGCCTGATGTCCAATAGAAACACTGCCATGTGATTATATATGCTTAGATTGTAACTATTAATTCTAGAACTTTTTACAAGAAACAAAGTGCTCTTTGTGTTACCTTCTGTGCATAGAGCTAGCATTAAATGCAAAGTCCTGTACATTGACATATATATTTAGATTTGGAAATATATTGAATTATAAGGCCACTACAACTTCCAATTTTTTTCAGATACTGAAGTATCAGTAGAACACATTGTTGTAAAAATCAAATTTCAAAATGTTTCTCCTCTCCCCAAATTAGAGGTACAACGTATCTGAAGCACAAAATATCAACAACAACGAAAAAAACAGCCTAAAAAGAAAAATACAGATTCCTAATGTAAAAAAAAAGTTAATGGCTGAGATGTTAGATTAAAGTTTAGAAGAATACTAAAGTCCTAGAGTTTATCACCCACTTACACCACACATTGCATCTAATCCTGAAAAGTGAAGGACCCCACCATCGGTGGCCAGACTTAACAGGGCAAGACACCTGCAAACAGTCTGGAAGCATCACGTTTACTCAAAGTGCATGCTACTTGCCTTCATCCTTCTTAATTCTGCTAAATCCTGAGTCTTCTACTAGCATGCATTCGATGCCACACCAGGAGCAAAGACAAAAATGGGGACCTGAAAGGCAACAAAATGACCTTTCTTTCCTAAATGAAATATAATTTTGACAGACCTTTTCCTAGTTACTCAGGATTTTTGAGGCCTGACACTGATTGAGCAGGTGTAAGGCATACCTTATCCTAAAAGCTAACTTTGCCACACTGCATTCTGTGTGAGGAAAGTGGTTTTAAGGGAATAGCACATACAAGTATGAATTGCTGAACATGCCTTCAGAAGTTAACCTGGTAAGCTTATTTGATATATGTTTAAATAGCTGATATAAAATCACTGAAGGTCAAAGGACAAAAATTGTGATATACTTAAACTAACATTAACTGTTAAAAATACCAATAGTAATAATAATCTATTTGAGAGAGTTTAAAATCAAAGTAGATTATATTACTAAATAAATGCCAATAAAAGAAAGATGTTTCAAGGGAAGATAAGAATATTGATTAAACTTTGACAATGTTAGCTGAAGTATGAATTATGAGCAATTTTAGAGCCACCACTAAAAGAACAGCAGTAAAATGCATAATTTTAAACCAACTAAAGAAAAAAAGGAAATAACCTAGCTGATGAAAGCAGGAAAGGGGAAAAAGAGAAAACACCGCGCCAAACTGAAACCACAATATTGCTGAAAAATATCAAAATACAAATTTAAGTATTTAGAGCTGAATTACAACAAAAGCAATTATATCTCCATATAGTACCCATTGCAGTTATGGTTGTGGCCATGGTTGTGTGACTATTTCTATTGGACAGCTGGCAGCTAAAAAGTTCTCAGAGGAAAACTTGAAGTTTTACATTTATATACATATTAGAAAAAAAGTAAAGGTTGAAATTGATAACAATATTTTAAGCCTAAAAGATAGTGATAAATCTTGAGGTATTAATGGGAAGTCAATAGAGGTAAGAGAAAAAATTTATAAAAGAAAATTGCAGAGATTATACACAAACCTAAAAGATAATTATCTGAAATAACAGTCAGAAGAAAAGATAGAAAGAGGAGAGGGAGGAAAAAAGGAAGGAAGGATGGGAGGGAAGGAGGGAGGAAGAAGGGAAGGAGGAAGGAAGGGCAAGGTTAAGAGTGCCCTGTGTCTCAGACTGGGCTGACGCAAGCCAGCCCTGAATTGTCCTACCACATCAGAGAAGAGAGCCCTGCCACTAGGACCATTGCCCTTCCAGTCCTGTATTCTTTCTCTAACTGGGACACAGAGAAGTCCGTTGGAGGAGAACTGGGTTAAGAGTAGATCCCTGAACAGAACAGCTTACTTCCTAATAATGGACACATTGACTTTGAATTGATTCAAAACTTTTTTGGACTCATTTCCATGCATCATGTTTTCAAAATTTATTCCCTGTTATGAGAGGCATGTGAACCTTAAGATAAATCTCTTTTACTGTCACAAAATTCTCTTTAACCTTTAAATGTCAATTCTTTCAAGCTCCAGGATGTGGAAACTATGATGAATGCAAAGCATTGGGCCTCCTGATTATTTGACCACCTCTTCCCACCAGCAGCCTGGTCTCTGAGTCCAGCATGCCCTTGCCTGGGACCTCCCCCCTGACCAACCGTCATTCCCTCCTACCTGACTATGGTAGAGCATCCCAGCTGTAGTTGAGCATCTGTTTATGAGGATAAAGGTAAGAAATAAGTCTCACTCTGTGACCTGGACCAGGCCATGGTTAAAGTAACATCCCATGGTTACTTGAGCTGGAAAAATTTCATGAAGAAGGGGAGGGTCGGTGGCAACCTTGAACAAAGCCAGGATCGAAGTCTGAGTTTCAGGATTTCTTGCAGGTGTGTTTGATTGCCTCGTGCCTACAATCAGGAAACGTGAAATGTGGCTACCGATTTGTTCTCATTCTTTGTCGGGCTGTGTCTAATGATGTCAAAACAACCTGTCGGTTCGACACAAAGATGTTCACTGGTCCATTGGAGACACTCACTTGCTGTTTGGCATTGGGGAGCCAGAAGTACTGAGAACTGAACTGCCATCTCCCCTCCTTGGGGTCCCTCCAGCCAGCTCCAGTGCAATTGCTGTTCTAAGTTCCTTGTGTGCAAGTGTGAGAGAAGCAGCTCACTCTGAGACCTGGTGAGTGGGCAGAGTGGCTTTCCTGTTCAAGGTTATTTGATCTGCATTATCACCCACTGTGAACCCTACAGCAGCTGAAGAACGAAACTCCATGTCCTTGAATATACCTACTGTTAGTCTATGGCTGAATGAGGATAATTATTATAGTAATTATTAGATCGCTTGCAATAATAAGAATTTGCTCATTATCTTCGCCTTTATCTTCAAAGCAGTAGATAAACACTAACTTGATCCTTTAAACACCCTCTGCTTGGCCCATTCACAGCGGTCAATGGCTACACATGCTAATCTTAGAAGAGAGCGAGGGAAATACTCCCTTCCTGCAGCTACGCTCAGTAATGACAATCCCTGAGGCTGTGGCTGCCTTCACCTGCAGCCACCTTCCTTCCGGCATTCGGTTGACTGAATGCCTGCTGAGACCACTGCTGGGTGGTGAGAGATGCTAAAGGCTGCCGTGCACACAGCTCGACGAACCGTCTTCCAATGCACACTCTGCAAGTAAGAGGAGCTTTCTGAGTGTGTTGGTTTTCATTTGGAACTTTGAGTTATAGAGATCGGGGAAAAAGTGGTCACACGGACATGGAACAAGCCGCATAGCTTCAGAAATAAAAGCGGTCTTAGTGCATGAAGGCGGTCCATCTGGACCAGGGAGAAAATCGAATGTCACTTTCAGTCTGTAGTGTGTTTGCTATGGCGAAAGACACCCAAAGTATTTTTAGCTCGCTTCATTTCAACGAATCAAAAGGAGGAAAGTCTATTTAAAAAATCTTGATTTATAAACTTTCATGTAATAAAAGGGTTTAGTCTGACAGCCCTTCATTCCATAGCCATGCAATGTGATGAGGAATGGACGTCTGATCGGGCAACAGTATCCAGCAACCAGGCTTTAAAAATTATTTTCCCACACACACACATACCACATGGAGCATTTTTTTTTCTTAAGCTGAGTGACATTTTTCAACTGACAATTGTATTCGACGTATTTGTACAACATACACTGAAATGTTTGCCTATTTCAAATTAAAAATCGATTTCACCCTCTATCCTTTATAAGGAAACCTCCAAAGAGAAAAGACTGTTTCCGGAGCTTCAGTTGCTGCAGTGAATGCCAAGGCCCTTGGCTGCACGTGGCACCGCACACGGTGGGGGGAGGGGCTCCGCTCAGGCCGTGACAGCTTGCTGAAAGAAAGGTTTCTGAATCAGACATGAATTTGGCGGTGATGAAATCTGTTAAACATCTTCTCTACCTTATCAGGAAACATCAGGTGATTTCCCCCAGCAGCTGTCTCTCTCTGCTACTTCATTCCTGGAAGAAGGCAGGAAGCGGCTCAGTGCTGAGTCGGTTTCTGAGCACCTGGGCACAGTGAGAAGTGCCAGGGCTTGGAGTCAGGAGTCCTGAGCGCCTGCTTAGGCTCTGGTACAAGCTTATTGGAAGGCCCTAGACAAGACATTTCCCCTTTCGGAGCCTCACTCCTCCATTTATAAAACAAGTAGAACAGTTCTGACAAAGATGATATATTAAGTTTATGTCTTGTACACTTTGTCAGCTTTAAACACACAGTGATGATATATAAAAAGAGAAATCCTAAGAGATAGAGTTGGGCTCAAAAATATAACAGACATCACCGTGGACTGAAATAGAACTTAGATGCAAAGCAATAAGCAGAGCTGAAGCCACAAGCCTTAAGGGCATAATCCAAACTAAAGCATAGGTGGCCAGGGGCCCAGTTCCCATGGAGCAAAATAGACTAAAAGTGCTCCATACAAACTGGGAGATGAAAGCTAGGTTCAGTACCTGAAGTAAAGTGCTGTATGAAAAATGCCCAACTGTGACACAGAAGAAGCCACCACTTAGTCTACCTAGGGCTGATGCTTCTTGGAAACTGGTCACAGAGGTGCAGGTGAGGACAAAGACCAAGTACAGTCAAGTTACCTTAATTCAGTGATCAGGTCTGTCATTTCCACAAACTACCACAGGGAAGAAGTGCTAAAATGTCAACAAAATATGTAGGGCTGGCCTCCAAGTTCAGAAAAGTTTATTCCATAAACTTTACAGAGTAAGAAGGATACACACAAATGGAAACATGAGGAAAAGAAACTTTGAATCAATCTGAGGCTAAATTTTAAAATGTATTTCTTTGTTTACTTTGTTGTTGTTGTTTAAATATATCTTATTGACTATGCTATTACAGTTGTCCCAGTTTTTCTCCCTTCTCCCCGCCCCCATGCCCGGCATTCCCCACTCCCTCCAGCAGTGCGTGCCCCTTAGTTCATGTCCATGGGTTGTGCATATAAGTTCTTTGGCTTCTCCACTTACTATGCTATTCTTAACACCCCCCTGTGTATTTTATATGGATCAATTATGCTTCTTAAGCCCTGTACCTTTTCCCCTATTCTCCCTCTTCCCCCTCCCACCTGATAACCCTTCAAATGATCACCATATGTATGATTCTGTCCCAGTTCTCCTTGTTTGCTTAGTTTGTTATTTAGATTCAGTTATTGATACTTGTTCATTTCTTGCCATTTTAATGTTCATCATTTTGATCATCTTTTTCTTAAATAAGTACCTTTAACATTTCATACAATAATGACTTGGTGGTGATGAACTCCTTTAGCTTTACCTTGTCTGGGAAGGACTTTATCTGCCCTTCCATTCTAAATGATAGCTTTGCTGGATAGAGTAATCTAGGTTGTAGGTCCTTGCTTTTCATCACTTGGAATACTTCTTGCCAGTCCCTTCTAGACTTCAAAATTTGTTTTGAGAAAGCAGCTGATAGTCCTATGGGAAACTCCTTTGTAAGTAACCCTCTGCTTTACTCTTGCTGCTTTTAAGATTCTCTATTTTTAACTTTTGACATTTTCATTATGTTTCTTGGTGTGGTTTTCTTATGGGACCAACTTGTTTGGGACTCTGTGCTTCCTGAACTTGTATGTCTATTTCCTTCACCAAATTAGGGAAATTTTCTATCATTATTTTTTCAAATAAATTTTCAATTTCTTGCTCTTCCTCTTCTTCTGGCATCCCTATAATTCAGATGTTGTTATGTTTGGAGATGTCCCAGAGACTCCTTATACTATCCTCATTTTTTGTTGTTGTTGTTGTTTGGGGGTTTTTTTAGTTCTTTTTTCTTCTTGTTGTTCCGATTGAATGCTTATTTCTTCCTTATGTTTCAAATCATTGATTTGAATCTCAGCTTCATCCCCTCCACTGCTGGTTCCCTATAGATTTTTCTTTATTTCACTTACTGTAAACTTCATTTCTTCCTGGCTCTTTGTTATGCTATTGCCACATACTCAAGGATTTCTTTGAGCATCCTGATAACCAGTGTTTTGAACTCTGCATCTGATAGGTTGGTTACTTCCATTTTGTTTAGTTCTTTTTCTGGAGTTTTGTTCTGTTATGTCATTTGGGCCATGTTTCTTCATCCCCTCAATTTGTCAGCCTCTTTGTGTTTGTTTCTGTGTATTTGGTAGAGCTGCTTTGACTCCTGGTCTTAGCAGCGTGGCCTACAGTAGAAAAGGCACCTGTAAATTGTGTGGGGTGAAGCCCCTTAGGTAATCACCAGGGTGGAGTAACCCACTTTGTGGCTCTGTGTTGAGGGAGGGCTCATACAGGGGACAGTGTCACTGCCTGGCTTCCGGAGGTTTGCCTGGCACTCACCTTGTTTCCAGTCACCTTACTTACTCCCCATGTGTGACTGATGCCCTTCCAGCTATTACCCTGGGGCCGAATCCCAGAGAGGGTAGGTCTTCATAAGTTCTAAGTCCCTGTGGGCCCTTTAAGAGGAGTCTTCTGAAAACTTGACAGTTTCCACAGTCAGAAGTTATGGGGATTTGGTTCTTTGAAGAAAGAAGTATCAACAAAATTAAGAAATTCTTAGACTAATCAAGTAGAAAGTAATGAAGGGGAGTACAAACAATATTTGTGAATGAAAGACGTTATATCTGTTGACCCTACTGATGTGAAATGTACAATAAAATAATATTATGAAAAACTTCATGCAAATTAAACATTTTGGTGAAATAGATGCATTTCTTTAAAACACAACTTACCACAATGGCACACTATGAAATAAAATCTGAATACAAATGTTATAAAGAAACTGGTTTTATCAAAACTCTTCCACTAATAAGGAACAAGACTCCAATGATTTTACTCATGAATTCTATCAAACATGTAAAGAAGAAATAACACTAATTTACAAAACTTTTAAAAAAACACAGGAGACCAAACATATCTCATAGTGCTTTATAATGCCAGCTTCATCCTATTACCAAAACTTAAAGACATTACAAAAAATACAATTATAAATCAATATTCCTCAAGAATATTAATGAAAAATACAAGCACATTACCTCTAGCAATTGTATACAGCAACATAATATAATTATCGTTTCCAACCATGACATCTCCCTCCAGGAACAGACTGGAAGAGTCAACAATCAATGAGATACCCAACTCCTGTAGTACTTGAAAGACTCATGTTAGAACTTGAACTTCCAAAGGGAAAAGAAACTAACCTAGCCCCTCTATGAGGTCATCAAGGACCTTTTTAAAATCACTGTTCTCTCTTCCATAGACTCAGTTTTATCCTAAGGCCAGTTCCCTACACCATGATAGGATGCCTACCAAGAGCCATACTTCCTCACTGTCACCAACAGGAGCAAGAGGCCGTTGTCTTCCTGAGGTTTTTCTTATGACCAAAGAAAACTTATCAAAAGCCCCCCCAAAACACCCTCTTATATCTCATTGCTTGAAAGTATGTTTCCTGCCCATTTTATGAACAAATCCTTGCCAACAGGGAATGCCACACGGTGATTAGCTTAGGCCTGAGTTTTCACATCCTTCTTTGGCAAGAGGAATACGAATGCCCTTCATTGACTTAATGTAACCAAGGGCCCAAACCTGGGGCTACGAAGCTCCCAAAGGAGAAGGGCAGTAATGACTGCTGGAGAGACCAGGAGTGTTGATTGAGCAGTGCCATCTACACTGCAGGGAATGCCATCCAGCATTTGTGGGGCTGGTAAGATGGTTGTTGTGTATACCCTTCATTTTACATTTTGTGTTCTACTGGTCTCTTGCAAAGATTATTCGGTACCAATAAACTAGTTAAAAGCTGAAGCACTGACCTGTTCTGCCCTCACAGGACAGACAATGTGGCAGAAGCCTCTGGTGGGGAAGGTGCATAACCGAAGGCTGCTGGTTCAGACTCTATAAGAGCAGGATTCCAAATCAAACTCTTCTTAGGGAAACAAGATGCCTCAGAACCTGTCCCTGTCCCTCAGTGGCTAGGGGGAAATCCTGGCGACTCTGGTGCTCTAATTGCTCTTGGCTAATATGGGGAAGACCCTGGTCTTTGCAGAGCTGGGGGCCGGGGGAGACTTCATGGCAGTGACTGACTCAGCAAAATGACTTCTAAGAAAATCTGCTCAGCTTCATCCTCTCAGTGCAGGCTACATGGCACTTGAAAAACTCCTGCCTCTGTGGCCCGATTAGATGGGAAATACATTTTTTTTGTCTCAGATATTTATTTAAAAGTTTCATTTTCACTTAATAAATCCATAGTCATGGCATCCATGGAAGGTTTACCCAAGTGGTAATTTATGCTCATTGAAGAATTACTTTTGAAACTGCATGGGCTGCCTGTCACAGGGGGAAATTGTGGCCACTCAGTTTTTAGACTTATTGGCTGTTACAGATCTGGGAGTTGATATGTATTTGAAATGTTTATGCCTTCTCTTTCTTGTTAATTATCGATCTAAACCTTTATGGAGTCTGAGGCATTTGTGAACAAGGCTTTCATTAATCCCCAAGGCTGCTGAGGGGTTTGGGCAATGGAATTCCCAATTTAGAGATACGCAGGAAACTTGGGAGCTAACAGGCTAATTTCCAGGGTCATGCAGCGGGTCAGGGACGGCCAAGCTTACAGAGTTTATAACAGGGGTACAAGACACCTAGTTTGCTCACCAAAGATGACCTTTCAGCTGTACAGTCAAGGCCGGCCCCAGAGGAAAAAAAAAGTGTGCCGTAGACTCATCCCTTCACAACCCCCCTGGGGCCTCCTTTACTTCAGGGACACTTATCTCACGCCCAGTTCCAACCCCCTGACTGAATGTCGTCTACCTCCTGGTGAATTTATCCGCTCATTCTGAAGCAGGTATGACAGACTTCCAGACCACTAAATCTTACCTAATACTGCTCCTCTTCTTTTTTTCTTCCCCCCCCACCACTCTAAGGAAATGGAGGGTCTTAAAAACAGAAACACAGCCTAGAATCTCTCAGAAAGTAGTCACCCGCGCATCCCTGTGGGGGAGGCCCAAGGTGAGGTGGCTTCTCGGCTCTCCTCCTTGGTGGGAGCCATGGAAGGGTTTCAGGACCAGCCACAAGCCCTGCCGTGGGTGGGGCAGATGTAGGCACTGCTGCAGCACACCTGGGAGCCTGACTTCCCCAGGCCCACAGAAGAAAGAAGGGAGCGGGTGGGGCTGTGTTCTATTTTTCCATTTTGCATTCTTAAAAGGCTTGAGAAGAGCCTTTGACTCTTTGCCTTCTCCCAATAATTTCCCAGGAGGATTCCTTACTCAAGAAAAACACAGAAACTTTTTCCTTCTATGTGCAGGACGACCTTCACCTGTCAAGTCTTCCAGAAAAACTCTAGCGGCTCTGACTTCTGGCTTTGCCTCCCTGGCACTGTTCCGCCCCTCTTGTTTCCTTGGAGGTCATGACTTTGAAGTAAACACAGTACAGATTGAGGGGATCGTGGGAGAGCAGACATCAGATCCTGGGGGCCTCCACTGCTAAGGTGCAGAATCAGATGTTGCCTTGGGCACTGTATGGAGCCCGTTCCCAAAGTGCCTGCTTCACCCTTTTGGAAGCCTAGAGGAGACCCAGGCTCCTTCCTTCATGGGCCAGCGGCACTGTGAGCCCTACAGCAATCTGTGCCTTGTTGAGATCTAGAGAGTCCTCAGCTCTGGGCCAGCCAATCTCTCCCCTCTGGACACAGGGCATCAGCACCGCAGAGGCCCCGAGGACTTGCCTGGCCCAATCCCCTCATATGTAAGACATGAGGACGCCAAGGCCCACAGAGTAGTTGTGAAGGCTTCAGTCTTTCGATCACATGCTCCTGATTACGGATTCAAGAACGAGGGGGCCCGATGGGGTGCTGGCCTCCAGGAGGCCTGTGGTTTTATGTGTGTGAGCAAACACATTTTGTTTAAATAGACCTTCCTCCTGCCCCCACCCCCAGCCCCGCCTCTGCCACCCCGTCTTTATTCATTGCTAACAGATGCTGCCCAGGCTGCAGCCAGACAAGAGCAGGAGCACATGGGCTCCCACGCGGGGAGAAGCGGGAAAACTGATGAGCTGCCACAGAGCAGGGTGTACGGGGGCCTTGGCTTTGAATTGCAGTCCCTCCCCTCTGGCTCCCCCTCACCCCCCACTAAGCAGGCCTTCAGACAATTCCTGTTCTGTGTCCTTCACATCTGAGAACAGCCAGATGAAAGGAGGCCTGGGCGAGCTGCTGCGGGGCTGGTGCTCCTCCTGACGATGGCAGGAGGGCCCAGGAACCGGCCAGTGACCTGCTCCCAAGGCACCAGCTGGAAAAGGAAGCCAGCCAGGCGGTGAGCCCTGGAGGAGCAGTCCCCCCTCGCGCCCACGCCCACACCCACCTCCTCTGACGAGTAAAATGTGCCATCGCTGCAGCTCAAAGCACCCAGAGACAGAGACAGAGCCAAGGTGGACAGAGAGGCTGAGGAAGGGCACTGAAGAGGCTGGAAGAAGATCCTCACGACCACAGCTCTCTCCCGAGCCCCTTCCAAGCCATCCGAACACCCTGACGTGCTGACGTCATATCGTACAATATCACAGAAAGATGCTCTGTAGTAAGAAGCTCGCTAAATGTCCTACTAGGTAGCAATCACTCCCCCAAACTCTGCCTCCCTCCTGACCGTCCTCAGGGCCTAGGTCAAGAGACACCTCTCCTTTGAAGCGGACCCTGATCCCCAGCCTAAGGTGGTCGCTGCCGCCCCCGAGCCCCGTGGCTGAGCAAGACCTAGCGCGGATCAGTTACAGACCGGAAGTCTCAGTGGGCCTAGTGCCGGGGACCTGAACTGGGACCCTGGCACTGCCGTGCATACCCGCGTGTGACCCCCACCGTGTCCCACGGCCACACGACAACGTGGCCTTCTTGTCTGAAAAATAAAAACTCCAGCGTCGTTCCTGCCGTCTACACCGCCACTGCTGTGGGATCGAGAGGGAAACCAGGCGCTAAAGGGCTGTGTCGACCACACAGCCCGGATCACAAGTGCACTGGCGGCGCGGCTGCCCTGCTTTTGCTGCTGCGGTCATTACCGCTCCAGTTTCACGACGATTAATACCAGGTCCTGGAAGGGGGACCCTTCTGAGGAAGTCCATTTCCGTTACTCAGCCATCTCCTCCAGGAGGACTTAGTTTCATGTATCCTCTTCTGGAGGTCCCTTTCAGCACAGAGTACAGCGGGGACAGGAGACCCCCTTAGATGTCAAATCAAGGAGATGGGGCCAATTTCTCCCTATGCACCACCCCAAATGCACTGGCCTGCGGGTCTGATCTGGGTGCTCTCATAACCTCAAGAATCTCTGAAGCCTCAAAGTGGGCAGAGACCAGGCTCTGGGATCTAGCATTATAGGCATGAGAGTTTACAAAGTGAAGGCGCCGCAAGAGGTCATGAAGGGAATCTACATGCACATCACTAAGTAAAAGAAGCCAGTCTGAAAAGGCTACATACTATATGGTTCCAACTATATGGTATTCTGGAAAAGGCAAAAGTATGGGGAGAACAAAAAGAACCAGTGTGCCAGGGGCTGAGGGGTTGGGGATGAATAGATGGAGCACCAAATTATTTTAGGGCAGTGAGAATACCCTATATGATACCATAATGGCGGAGACAAGTCGTTATACATACGTCCGAACCCATAGAATGTGCAACACCAAGAGTGAACTGCAACCTAGACTATGAACTTCGGGTGGTAATGACGTGCCAATGGACATTCAGCAGTCGTAACAAATGTACCACTCTACTGGGGAATGTTGATAATAAGGAAGGCAATGCAAGTGTGGGGGTGGGGGGGTAAGTGGAAAATACCTATACATTCCACTCAGTTTTGCTGTGAACCTAAAGCTTCTCTAAAAAATAATACAGTCCTTTAAAACAGGGAAAGTGTTCCTCATAACAGAAGCTCATATTTGCTTCTTTGCAAATCCTGAAAGCTGAGCTGTTTGGCTTTTCATGAGATTTGGGACCATGTTCCAGGCTCCTAAGGAAGAGCAAAGGAAGACAGGAAACTAGCAGCAATGCTGCGGACCAGAGGGACACAGCCAAGGGCAACGGACAGGAGAAACTCGGCCCAGTGTGTGCCCAGACCCCAGCTCAGCCACAGGCCCCAATGGAGGCCTGGAGCTCCTAAGTCAGGGTTGTTGAAACGCTGCTGGGATGAGCAGGCTGGTCTCCTGCCCTGTGGTCCAGGTGTGAACTAAGAGGCCTACCCCGATATTTCAGAGCACCATTCGCTGCACCAGGCTCCAGAAATGGAGGGCCACAGTCTTCCGTACCTGTGTCCTTGGTTGTCACCACCTGCACAGGGCTTCATGAACCTTCTGCCCTTGTCACCTTGGCATCAGCAGTGCTGTTTTTCCCTCCATGGGTGGATGTGAGAGCAGTGGATGGACATCAGGGAGGAAGGGGGCTTGGGGCTCTTCTATCCCTGGTGGTCTTCCTGTGAGCATTGTCTACACATTTACAGGGATGCTTCCTGGCCCCTGTCCTGACTAGGTTTTCTTCAGGGGGACTCTGGGGTCACAGTTGTGTGGGAGGACCTACAGGGTGGCCTACTATGCAAAACCCTGGGGAGAACCTGGAGCACAGGTTCAAGTGCTCTGAAGCCAAAGAGAAGAGGGAAGTCGTGGTTCTGCCCATTGGGATAAAACTCTCCCAGAATGTCCTGCTTCAAGGCCACAAGTGTGCATGGAAATACTCTGTATCCTTGGGAGTTAAGAAACCTCTGTCCTTCAGTGTGCTGTTGCTGAGACGTCCCTGCCAGGTGCTGTCCCTAGCAACCCTTCCGCCAGTCAGAGCAAGGTGCTTGTCCCTAACCAGTGCTCCACACCACCCATGATGACCTTTGCCCTGTATTTATTAGTGGTATTGAAGTTACATGTTTACTTCTCTGGCTTCCTCAAAAAAACATAAGTAAGCCCTGGCTGGCATAGCTCAGTGGATTGAGCGTGAGCTGGGAAGCAAAGTGTCCCAGGTTCGATTCCCAGCCAGGGTACATTCCTGGGTTGCAGGCCATAACCCCCAGCAACCACACATTGATGTTTGTCTCTCTCTCTCTCTCTCTCCCTCCCTCCCTCCCTCCCTAAAAATAAATAAATAAAATCTTTAAAAAAACAAACAAACAAAAAACCCATAAGTTGCTAGATGTCAGGATCCCACCTGTGCAACCTGTTTTAGCGACCTATTTTAGTGACCTAACCTGTCTTTGTGAACAGGTGCTCAGTAAATGTCAGGGGAATGAATGGGGGAATACCCAAACTCGGTCAGGAGCAGGAAATCCCAAAAGAGGAACAGAGAGGCAACTAGACCTCCAGAATCCAAGAGGTTTCAAGCTGAGGAAAAGACAGTAGTAACAAAATAAATGTGTATGTAGCTGCGCAGATACAGGTAGATACATTAGATAATAGTAATAACATTGCATGGAATATATGAGTCACTAAATAAGTATCAAGCATTTTACAGGTAGTATTTAATTCCCCTCCCCCATGAAGTTGCTGCTTCAATGCAGAAAAGTGGTCCCGAGAGGGAAACCCTCTTCAGAGCCACCATCCGCAGAGCTCCTGCCCTTGCCTGGAGCAACTCTAGGAGGGACCCATGGGTGGACTCGTGTTTCTGAGCATTTTGAAAAATGGGAGGGCAGGAGACACTGCTGGGCACTGTGGGGCCACGAGGCACCAGGCCATGGCCTGGGCACGCTACGTACACCTCCCTCATCGAAGCCCAGAACGAAAAATCCTGAACGAGTTGTACCCTCGCCCATAACCCTTTAACAAATGGAGAAACCAAGACTTGAAAAGGGGATGAGATAAGATTGAAATGAGCCTGGGCTACAGGTAGGTCCACAGAACCTGATATATAATTAGCACTCCACAAATTTGCATCAAATGAAATGGAATGGAGTGAAATCGAATATTCTCTCTTCGCAGAGTCACATTCGGCTCGCGGGTGCCTCAGTTCAGCAGGCCTGGCAGGCTGCCGCCCTCGACCCCTCCGTAAAAGGCTGCAGCGAGCCCCGGGGGCCATCTGGAGGAGCAGGAGCAAGAAGTGGTACCTCCCACATGAATGAAAGTGTACGGCGGTCATGGGCTCGGGCTGGGGCCTGTGGGCCACAAAATCTCATCAGCCTTGTAAAGGGAGATGCATTTATGCAAAAGGCTTGCCAGTTGGACCGCACAGGGCTCTTTCCTCCCAGAACACCTCAGGAAGGCAGCTCTGGTGGTAGCAAGCGTGGCTGTGGGCCAACTTACAGCTGCGTGTGTGCCCCCCACCCCCAGCGCATAACTGAAATGTTATTTATTATATTTGACATAGCTGCCCATGGCACTTGGATGTCTGGGTCTCCAGCAGTGATCCAGAGAGGAACAGGGTAATCACGTTAAATAACTGAACATAATTCGCTTAAAAAATGTATATATTGGTTGTCTCCTACCTAGAAATATCTCAGTGAGGGAACGATCATTTTGGATTTCTGCAGCAAGCTTGGAAACTAGTACTTGTAATATTTGCAGTTGGTGGCACCAAAAGTCTATGTAGTTTAAGATCACTATAATGAATATTTTAATTGGAATGTGAGCTAGACATTCCAGTCCACGAATCCTTCTGAGAACCCTGCCACCACCGCCCCATTCACCCAAGTAGTCCAGTCGTGAGGTTGGTTCATATTCAACAAGAAAGTCAACTCCAGGCCCCACCCTTTGGGCTGTTTTCCTTGTCTCGCGAAGATGTCAAAGTGTTAGCTCAGTTATTCCCATTCTCATGGCTCAGACTGGCTCAATAACCAGTAACTTCCCAAGCTGCATCCCAAATGCCGGAGGAGGCAGATGCAGGAAAGAGGAGAGCCGAAGCACTTGGAGGCAGTTACGGTCAGAACGTGTCACCTGTTTTGTTTCTGCAGAAAGTCCTCCCCTGCTACTGTTCCCCAGGTGCCAGAGCCTGCTCCCCCCTTAGGAGCAAGCAACAGCTTGCAGCAGGCTTTTGTTGACACAAATTCCATGTTGCCTGGTGCTTTTGTTTGTTTCACACATAATTCACATTTTTCTATCCTACATGCATTTTTCATAGTCCGTCCTGCAGCAATGTCCTGGCTTCCATCTGGGGCTCCCCGTCTGGGGTCAAAGTCCCTGCGGATAACTGGGCCGAGGGTGTTGATGGAACACTCAGCAGGACAGAGCTGACATATTGGGAACTAAATTCTTGCAATACAGAGACTGAACATCATTTTGGGTCAAATCCTAAATCAAACATGAAAATGAGTCGCAGCTCAGGTAGCCCAGGCTGAGGGACACAACATAAAGTCCAATTTGCTTCTTTTCTATTCTTTTCTAAAGAAGTGTTTACAAAGAGTAGAGGGGGGGGGCAGAAGGAAAGTGTCGCTTTGGGATGAGTCTTGGGGAAGATGGACAAGGACAGACAGAGAGCAAGAATAGGGGACACACTGGGTATTGTCCATGAGACCAACGGCATTTGTACGATAAGTGACCTGTCACAACTCCTTCACCCTTCAAGGAAGCATTCTGACAGTGAAGATCACCTTTCTGTCTCCCAGCTCGAGAATACTTGAAAGAAGCTTCCAAACATGACTTTTTACTTTCAACAAATTCAGCGGTGGCTTTTGTGGAAGCTCAGGATGCCAAGACTAGAGAAAACATCAGAACCACTTACTGAAACTTCCTACGTAATGCAGGGCTCTGCTGTCCAGCACCTGCAGCAGCATAAGCACCCCATTAATAGGCTGCTCACTGTCTCACGGGGTGCCATTTCCTTACCTACACTCCTCTCTGACCAACTTCCTCCTTTCTTTGAGATCAAGCACAAGACTTTCTGTCTTTCATAGATGACTATAAATTCTGCTTCAAAGTCACAATGAATAACCCCCTTCATTTAACCATGGCTGGACCAAGTGATGGGCATCAGCATGGGTTTTGCACTCATTCTGTCCTTAGTTCAAGTCCCCCCTCTTCCACTTGCTCGCTTGAGGCAAGTTACTTACATTCTCCAACCTTCGGTTCATCTGAAATAAGAACAATAGCAGGATCCATCCTATTAGTCAGGCTTGTCTTTAGGAGACATAACGGCGGCTGGGCCAAATGGCAGAGCAGGAGTACTTGGTGCTAGTACTTTGTCCTAGTTTTGCCATGGTAGGTTGTGAGGTCATACAATTCACTTAACCTTCCTGCAGGTCACTCCTACCTTTTCTGAAATGTTACTTGGCCTGTCTTATTAGCGTTGTGGTGCTGTTATGGAGATCAAGTGCAAACACGTGACTTGCACATGTGGGCATCCGTGGACCTATGGCACAGCCCCAGTGCGGGCCTAGGCACACACTTAGTGTCCAACAAAAGTCTGCTGATTCGATTGCACATGTGCTTTCTGAGTGAAAGATGAGGCACTGCGGGCCAAGAAGGGAAGAGCCTTCTCAGGGGAGGTTACAGTTTGGCAGGCTGGCTGGGAGGCTAGTGTCCATAGGAGGCAGAAGGTGTGTGTTTGGGCTGCAGGAGAGAGATCTGGGAGATAGCCCCTAGGATTTAGGTGTCACTATTGTAAAAGAACCGGAGACACAGGAGTGATGACAAAAGCAGATCCCTGGGCTCCGGAAGGTGCTTTGTAGTTGTCTCTGCGGTGCTGATCAAAGGGGTTTCAAGGGGAGGTAAGTAAAGAAGGGCCTGATACGCTGAAGGGATGGTAGGCTCACAGAGGCTGGGCTGGGGTGAAGGGACAAGCGTGGACCCAGCCAGGGACGTTTCTCAGCTGAGGGAGCTATCAATGGAAACCCCAGTGCTGCAGTATTTAGGGAGAACAAGGCAGGTGAGGGGGTTGTCCGAGGACAGAATACAGCACTTGCTTTGCAGCCAGCTTCTCTAATTCTCTAATTCTCCAAGTCTCACTCCTCTTTCAAGACTGCTCTCAAATTGAACCTTCCCCAGAAGGCTTTCCCTCAACTCTGGAGCTCCAAGGAACCTGCCCCTTTCCAAAATTTCTGGCTCACAAAGTAACCCAGCACTGGCAATGAGCGGACACGCTCCCCAAGAAGGAATGGAGGCCCAGCCCTGTACCTCTTCTTTAGTTTCCCACCATGCTTACTCACAGCAGAGCTACCCAAAAAACAGTCACCCACTAGAGGTCGGTAAGTTGAATTTCCCTTTGAAGAAAGTGGCAAACAGTCAGTGGGAGGAGTGGTGTCAAGTACATGAGAATCAGCGCCAGAAATGAGCTGTCCTCGGATTTCTCTCGGCCACAACCGTGGGTCTTGCGCACAGAAGGTGCTCAGAGAATATCTGTTGAACAAAATCTAGAGCCCCAAGGCAGAAGGAATAAATATAGAACACCTCAAAAAGAAAAGTGGGAGGAAAGAACTAAAAAGCAGAGCAGTCACCGACAACGGAAGAGTACTACAACAGACGGAGCCCCTCCCTTAAATATCAGCCTTCACTCACAATGCAACACAGAGCATTTGTGACTCTCCTCCGAAGTCCTGGACGGAGGTGCCCCTGGTGCTGTGCTGTCCATGCAGGTTAGGAAGGTTGCTAATGGGAGGCGGAGAGAAGGTACCATGGCTGAGCATCACTCCCACGCCGCCTTCCCTTTGCCTATGTCCACACCTTCCCACAGCAACCTTTCCACAACAACTGGCTCCAACCCCGATGGAAAATGTTGCTCAAGTTCAGTTACATGTCAGCATTGGAAGACTCCTAACCAAAGAGGTTGGCTATTCATCTGCATGTCATGCTGGAGACTGGGATGGAGGAGCACCCCATAAGGACGGAAGAATATACGTCATGCAGGGGACACATTCAAAAGCTATAACCGTTCTGAGGAGCCCAGTTCCCTATTTAACTTCCACCATCATTGGGGCTACATTCCCAACCGGAATGTGCCTCTTTCAAATCTGTTCTTTCCCCACTTGTGTGTATACAGACCATGTTTTTGTTCCTTGTCATAACAGTTATTCATTAAATGTCTTCTATATGCCTGGCATCGTGCTAAATGCTTTCTCATGTTTTATTGCACTTAGTCACTATATCAGTGACTATAAAATCACTACTATTATTTCTATGTTACTACTGAAGAAACTTCAACACAGAGAAGTTAAGTTACTTATCCAAGGACACACAGCTAATAATAAAGTTAGATTGGAATTCGTATTTTCTGAAGCAAAGACCAGGTTGTTTTGCTTCAACAGGAGTATAATAATACTCATAAATTCACAATTAGGAGTAATGCTTATAAATTCCACAGTAGGGAAGACATATAACTTTATACACTGTATTCATTCATTCATTCTCTGTAATTATTTGTGTCTAATGTAAATATGGAGCTTTATTGTTGTTTCTGCATTTGCCGTTATCCAGTTGCCCTGGCAACATTTCTAACATTACCTCTCTAGACATCCACAGGAAGGGACTTTCCACGATTGCCATCTAATTTGCCACGCCTTCTCCCACAGCAGACTCAGACTGCACTCGGCAGGGCGGGTTTGCAGCCCCGGGGTGGTAATCTGCACAGAGTAGGGCCTCGGTGAGATAGAGTGTTGCTTAAGTTCTAAATAATGCTAACTCGGGACTTAGTCAAAAGGGAGCCATGGCCCTAACGAACACTCACCATCCTGGGGAAGAAAGGGGCATCCAGGGAGCTAAGACTGGAGATGATGCGGGTGGACTGTTTGCATCTCTACTTCAATCGGTTCTGACATAAATCTGGGACTCAGTGGCGACTCCCTGGCCCAATCATCTGGACTGCAATCTAGTGGGTTTTGGACATATGCAATTTGGGCTGAAAAACCCAAAGTGTCCAATGAAAACAAGAGCTGAAAATGGGAGGCATTGACATAAAGTGGTGTGAAAACAAACTCTGTTCCAATAAAGACAGCTGAAAGAATTCCCCCTTTTGTAACACTGAGGAAAAGTGATGACATATTTGGTCTCACACTGAATTCATGAAAACAGAGATTTTTTTGCAGAGGGTGAAACATGTTTTTGGTGTCCTTTTCCAGCAACAAATGGTAGCATCTCACAACAGGTGGACTTTGGAGACTGGAGAGAGCAGCGGAAGACAGCAGTCACCCTAACAAGAGCGCTTGGGTTCCTTCTCTGAGTTCACACCAGAAATTCCTGAAGGCCAGTTTATTCTCCCACATTGCTTCTGCCTGTGGTGAATTACGTTTGAAATACCTTCTCCTGACATGTGGCATTTCACCTTGGTGCTCTTTCTCCAAAGAAAAGTCTTGCCCATCTGTTTTGAGAAAACTTGGTATCAGAATCTGATTTCTCTTGGAAATGTTAGGATAAGGCTGGTCATCAAAGCACATTAATCTCAGTTAAACCTGCAGCTGGACACACGCATCAAGTGCCCACTGCCCAACGTGCAAGTGTTCTCACCAGGCACACCGCGATCGCACAGTTCCCTCCACTGCTCCTCTCCTGCATGCCCAAGGCTCCCCGTCCTGTTGCTGGGATAAGGCCCCTTGGCTTGTTTGCATACTTTAGCCTACTCAGGCTCCTGTTCAGCATTTGTTTTTCTTGGCTTTTCAAAGCATTATGTCCATTTTTATTATACCCTTGACAGACCAAATCCTAGTGCTAGCAGACCACAATGAAACAAATACTTAAAATTTATAGAAGAAGAAACAGCATGGTACTGGCATAAAAACAGACGTACAGATCAATGGAACAGAGTAGACAGCCCAGAAATAAACCCACAACTCTATTATCAATTAATACTTGACGAAGGAGGTAAGAACATACAATGGGGTAAAGACAGTCTAGTCAATAAATGGTGCTGGGAAAATTGGACTGATACATGCAAAAAATGAAATTAGACTACCTTCTTATACCATACACAAGCATAAATTCAAAACGAATTAGGGTCTTCAATGTAAGATTTAAAACCATAAAAGTTCTAGAATAAAACATAGGCAGTAAAATCTCAGACATTTCTTGTGGCAGTATTTTTTCCTGATACATCTCCTTGGGCAAGGAAAACAAAAGGAAAATGAACAAACTGGACTACATCAAACTAAAAAGTTTTTGCACAGCAAAGGAGACCATCAACAAAATGAAAACACAAACTATTGAATAAAGAACATATTCATCAATAATACATCTGATAGAGGGTTAATATCCAAAATCTATAAATTCAATTAAAATTTTATAGAAGAAATTCAGAATATACGTTCCTTGTAGCCTAAAAGTTTCATCACCTGGTAAAATACTGCAGGTAGAACAGTGGACTTCTGTATTCATGTGACCTTAAAAAACCTACCCCTAATATTTCTCTCTCTACACACACACACACACACACACACACACACACACACACCTAGTTAAACTCTGGTATAGATGCCTGTTAACTTTAGTAAAGCAGCCACATACCTATTGTAGACACTGAACTTTGTAGCATGGAAAACCAGCTGCTACCTTTAAACAGTTATGGAAGACTCCAAGTCCCAACCATTTCAACTCTGTCTATATAAGATTTAGCCTAGGCTGTCTACTCACAGGATCTTATAGCTGGACAATTTTTCCCTAAAGACTCAAGGCTACAAAGGATGTTTGGGCTCAGCAGACCAAATGTTCACCAGTTCAATTCCCAGTCAGGGTACATGCCCAGATTGTAGGCCAGGTCCCCGGATGGGGGCGGGCAAGAGGCAGCTAATCAGTGTTTCTCTCACACATCAGTGTTTCTCTCTCTCCTTTGCCCTCTCTCTAAAAATAAATAAATAAAGTGTTTTTTTTTAAACTGACTAATACAACATCCATTGCTGCATAACAACAAGTTATATCCAAACTCAGAAGTTTAAAACACATTTATTTTCTCACATTTTCGGTGGGTCAGAAGTCTGGGCATGGCATATCTAGGGTCCTCTGTTTCAGAGTCCCTGACAGGCTATAAGCGAGGCATCTGCAAAGACCAGTCTCATCTGAAGGCCCGTTGGGGAAGGATCTGCTTCCGAACTCATTTACTCAGTTGTCGGTAGAATGCAGTTGCTTGTGCACTGTTGAGATGGACAGTGCATTTCTTCACTGGGTGTGGGCCAGAGGCAGCCCTCAGTTCCCAGCCATACGGTCCTCTCACGGGAAGGTCATGACATGACTGCTTGCTTCATCCGATGAAGCTTGTAAGAAGAGCCACAGAAAGAAGGCTAGCAAAAGGAAGTCACAGTCTTTTATAACCTAATCTTGAATGTGACATCCATTATTTTTGCCATATTCTACTTGTTAAAAGCAAGCTATCGGGTCCAGCCTACCTTCAAGGGGAGGGAACTGCACAAGGGCACTAAAGCCATGAAGCAGACACCATTGGGAGCCAAGTCAGAAGCTGCCAACTCCACCCATCCAACCTGCCTTCTCTGTTTCTCCACATTAACACTCAGTGCAGCCTTGAAAACTCCTAACTGGTACCCAACATAACTCGTCCCTTTGCCAGCCTGTCCCTACCTACAGGTTTCTTTCTTGTTTCTGCTTCCTGGAAAATTCTACCCACAAGTCTGGATACGTATTTCAAAAGTTATCAGTTATCTCATTCATGTAAATGCTTGGATAGCCATCTCTAGAGTTGTGTGAGTTGTGTTATTTAACCTCAGGGTATGTGTGTGTTCAGTCTGAAAAAGCTCTCATTAGTGTCACCCGAAGAAATGTATCTATTTCATTGGAGAATTGTTGCTCAGGAGCATGGGCCATTTGGGAAGCATCCAGACCTTCTGGACCATCTGGAAACAGAGAGAACTGGCCATCCTTATTAAATTTCCACTTCTGGAACCATAATGGTAGAAACACAAGTATAACTTAATTTGAAGGCAAACATGTTCAACCCTCCAGAGAATGACTGGTTTTAGATTCTGGGTTCTGTTTCAGGGAGGCATTTTTTGTTTTCTTACTGCCCTTCTTCTATTCCATGGAGGGCAGCTCCATTTCGAAGAGAATAGTAGTTAAGGTTGGTTTTCTGCATGGTAAGGGATTTGCATGCCACCTCATCACAAAGGTATTTATCTTTCTGAATAAAGCAAAAAATATTTTGATGCCAAGGTATGCTTGCCAAAGAAAGCTTAAAAAACAAATAAAAAGTCAGACATTATACGGTTGCTGTAATACACAATAAATCAATTCAATAAAGAGAGAGAGAAAGGTCAGGGAGGGCTCTGAGAGGGGACAGTGACACTGCCTGGACTCCGGAGTATTGTCCAGGAGGAAGCTGTCTCCCAGGACTTGCCCTGTTGCCAATCACTTCAATTTCTTCCCATTTGCCACTGGTGCTCTTCCAGTTGTTGCCCTGGTGCTGCATCCCAGAGAGGGTGGGTCTGCGTGAGTCCTAGTCGGTTGTGGGCCCTTTAAGAGGAGTCTTGAGAATCCTGGAGTTTCTTCCTTGCCCCAGCCTGGTGATTACCTAAGGCTCAGTGCTATACAACTTACAGGTGTGTTTTTCTACAATAGGCTATGCTACTAAGACAGGGAGTCAAAGCAGATCTACCTAATGCACAGAAACAAACACAGGAGGCTGCCAAAATGAGGAGACAAAGAAATATGGCCCAAATGAGAGACCAGAACAAAACCTCAGAAGAAGAACTAAATGAAATGGAGATAAACAACCTATCAGATGCAGAGTTCAAAACACTTGTTATCAGGATGCTCTGGGAACTCAGTGGGTACTTCAAGAGCATAAAAAAGACCCAGGCAAAAATGAAGTTTACATTAAGTGAAAGAAAGAAAAATCTATAAGGAACAAGCAGTGGAGGGGATGAAGCCAAGAATCAAATCAACAATTTGGGACACAAGGAAGAAAAAAGGCATTCAATCATAATAGCAAAAAGAAAAAAGATTTTTTTTAAAAGGGGGATAGTATAAGGATCCTCTGGGACATCTTTAAATGTACCAATATCTGAAACATAGGGGAGCCAGAAGGATAAGAGGAAGAACAAGAAATTGAAAACTTATTTGAAAAAATAATGAAAGAAAAATTCCCTCATTTGTTGAAGGAAATAGACATACAAGTCCAGGAAGTAAAGAGAGCCCCAAACAAGATGGACCCAAAGAGGACCACACCAAGACACATCACAATTAAAATGTCAAAGTTTAAAGATAAAGAGAGAATCTTAAAAGCAGCAAGTGTAAAGCAGAGGGTTACTTACAAAGGAGTTCCCATAAGACTACCAGCTACTTTCTCAAAAGCAACTTTGCAGGCTAGAGGTGACTAGCAACAAGTATTCAAAGTAGTGAAAAGCAAGGATCTACAACCTAGATTACTCTATCAAGCAAAGCTATCATTTAGAATGGAAGGGCAGATAAAGTGCTTCCCAGACAAGGTAAAGCTAAAGGAGTTCATCATCACCAAGCTATTATTACATGAAATGCTACAGAGAATAGAGAAGAAAAAGATGATCAAAATGATGAACATTAAAATGGCAGTAAATTCACAACTATCAACAATTGAATCTAAATAACAAACTAAGCACACAAGCACAACAGGAACAGAATCAGAGATTTGGAGATCACTGGGAGGGTTATTGGGTGGGAGGGGGAAGGGGAAGAATGGGGCAAAAGGTGCAAGAATTAAGCACAAATTGGTAGGTACAAAATAGACAGGGGGATGTAAAGAACAGTACAGGAAATGGAGTAGACAAAAACTTAATATGCAAGAACTGTGGGCATGAACTAAGGAAGGATTGCTGGAGGGAATAGAGTACCTGATGGAGGGGGCAAAGAGGGCCAGTTGGGACAACTGTGATAGCATCAACAATGAAATATATTTTTAAAGCGAGAAAGAGAGAAGTAAATTTTCACATCCCGAAACACAGGCTTTCAAAATTAGTTCAAGGAATTATCAGTATAATATGGGAAAGTTCATTTTGTTACTATTACTTTTATTACTATAATTCATAACATCCCCCTGCCCTTTGTTTTTCTCAGGTTTAGCTACTGGTCTAACTGTAACTTCATTTTTCTAGTTTAACCTTGGTTACAAAAAACAGCATTAGCGATTGCTTTACTTAACGAACTTGAACACCAGCTTCCTCATGAAATGGTTCACACGGCACACACGCTCCGTTCTTCAGGACGAAGGTGGAGGCAGGAATGACGGAGTGACAAGGATTCATGAACACTGACAAAATTCAGCATGCTGCGGAGGTGGTTCTTCGGCTCCAACAACGTTTGAGATTAATTTTTTTGGTGAGAATTACATGTTTAGGGATGCTGAGAAAATACGATGGCTGCAGGAAGAATGAACTCTCCAGTGCTTTGGAAGCTTTCTCGGAGTGGTGGACTAACACAGCACATCACAGGAGTAAGAAGAGAGAGGGCCTGTGAGGTGAGGAAACCGGCCCCACCAGTCACTGCGGTCAGTGTGGTCAGCGTGGTGGAAGGCACTATGTTATGTCACCAGTGGAACAAGGCCCCACGGTGACCATTTGCAGCAGTGACACTTGATTCATTCTCATTTCTCTCTCTCTCTCTCTCTCTCTCTCTCTCTCTCTCTCTCTCTCCGCCCCCCCTCTCTCTCTCCCTCTCTCTCCCCAATCACTCAGATACTCAGATTTAGTCTGGGGAAGCCAAGTGGGTAAGAAGAGCGGTGGGGGAAAAGTTGGTGACAGGCTATGATGGAAAAGGACTTGTTGAAAAATCATTATGTCTTAGTTGTAAAGCCCTGTGATTTCTAGTATATTGAAATTTTTATAACTTCAACGTGCAACCAAGGAGCAATTCTGCATGGAATCTTGTCTTAATAATGGCCACTAAAGAACAGTTCAATGAAAACTATGAATAAAGAAGCTGTAGCCCCGAGGACAGGTCCACATGAAGTATTGCCCCTCTTGATGAAGTTTTCACCAGTCGGATGTGAAACAAAAAAAAAGGGGGAGGCAATAAATTAGGCATATAAATATCAGCGTAAGATCGCCATTCCTTTACTCTGGAATTATATTCTTCCAGTACCTTTGGTAGTAAATCATCTTTTATGCGTGCATATAGAATAATGGCATAGAGTATGACTGACATCCGGTTTTAAGTGTTCTTACCTATGACTATAAAAAATTGCCCATTTTCGAATACTTGTGTTCATGCCCCACACTATTTTAATTTTATTTGTTCATGAAATCTAAAGGTCTTAGCACCACAGGTTCATGGAGCACATAGTATTTCAAATAACAAGAGTCAGGCACTATGGCAGGTTGCAAAAAAAAATAGTTAAAATTCTCCATTCATGTCTGCATCCATATCCCTCTGACTCCTCCCACAAAGGGGCAAAGGCTGTTTCCCCTCCCCTCTGAATCTGTTTGGTTTTGTGACTTGGTGATACAACGTCAGGGAGCTGTGCCAGTTCCAAGTCTAGGCCTCAAGAGACCTTGATCACTTCTACTCTGTTTCTTGGAACCTGCAACCACCGTGTGAACAAGTCCAGGCCAGCCTGCAGGAGAAGAGAGACGTTGTGCTCGGTTGCCCCCTCACCCCAACAACCAGCGGCCAGTTAAACCCCAGAATCAGAATCATCCAGCATACATACATGAGTGAGGGAGCCTCAATCACCAGCCCACAGAGACAAGAGTGAAATAAATGGCTGTTACTTTAAGCCTCCAAGTTTGGGGACGGTTTATTACACAGGAATGCCCAGCTGACACGGTCACATCCTTAGGCATTAGGTCGAAATTGAAATATAACGGAAAAATCTTGTCACTCAACAAAACTCTGAAACCAATCCTGGAACAATTTGTTAGCATATACTTTTATCTAAAAGGGAGTTTGGCAGCCACCTTTTCTGATCTTATTTTGAAGTCGAAGAGATTTAAGTACACAGTTTGTGAGACTCATGGAAGCCCACGTATCTAATTATCGGTAGAAATAAGCTAGAAACCTAAAACAATAGAACTATTTCTTGATGTGCCCCGAGCGCACCCAAATTGCCTTTGCTTACCTATTTCACAATGATTATGTGGTGTTTTTGTAACAATTCGAGTCACACCATCAATTCACCTCTGCCAAATAAATGAGCCTCAAGGAGATTTTTTTTTTGATGATCCAAATAAAGGAACAGAAAGCCCACTCCTCACGGGCCAAGCTGACCCCACTCTAAGTTAGAAATATCTTCAGTGCCTGTCCATCTGCTCGAGGAGTGTGGGGGTGGAAGACTTCCATCAGGAAACATGGGTCCCAGACCTGTCCGTGCTGGTGGCTGGCCCTCGGAGAAGGCCCTTTCCCACTCTGCTCTTCCGAGTGCTCGTCTGCGAGGCGAGGGCCTGGCCTCAGTGAACTTCGCCATCCTCGCCATCCCCACAGCCTCGTGAGCCCTTAATCGGGCCGCTCAACGCTTGGAAACAAGGCCCAAACGATACATGCACTCGAACTCTCTGGAGACTGAAAGCCTGGTGTCCATTTCAGCCGAGCCCGGCCTGTGGCTCTTCCAGCATCTAAACAATAGAACACTTGGTTTACAGGTGTTATTGTTATGGGTGATTGCAGGTTATTCTAATAAAAATACGAGTTCCACTATGTCTTCTTTTCCCCTAAGGTTGCTTTTCTGCACATCGACTCTGCTTGTCCGTGGTCATTAAACACATTCTGTGAGTTGAGCTAAAGCGTATTCAAGGATTCACATGAAAACAAAACCAGGCGCACGGCAACCTCTCCTGTGATATTTATCGCTGATGGTGCTTGCAGGACTGCAGGGCTCCATAAAACCCTGGAGGGGTTACCTTCCCTTAATGGCGTCCTTCCCTTTCACTCAGCAGCCACTTCTTATTGCAAACAGCTGCCTGGAAACAAAAAAACATTTTCTATTTCCAAGGGACATTGCTGGCTCTCAAAGCACTCTGCTCATTTTATATAACAAATGTTTAAGTTTAACCAAATTTCTAATTCCAAAAATGAGCCAGTCTTGCATTTGGAATCACTAGCTCATAAGACCTGTGCATTGAAAGTAGCACAAAAGGAATCAAATTCAAGAACCAAATAAAACATTTTTTTAAGTGAAGCGTGTTTCTCCCATGGCTTCGGCTTACTCCTGAGATGTTTCTGCCACCCCCTTGGACCAGCTGGCCTCTGCCCACACAGTGATTCCAGGGGACGAACCACCTTGGCATGTAACGAGGGCTTCCTTGAGCTCCGATACAAAGCTCATTCTAAATAACCCAGTAAAACTGCATCAGCACCAAAGTAAGGGAGGAAAACAAGCGTCCTATAAACTTTATTAGTGCTCTTTATTATGAAATAAACTAGGCTTACACTTCTTTTGGAGGGGAAAATGATGAACACAAAAAACGTACCGTATTTTTACTTACTAACGTGCACTTGTAAAATGCATGGCATGCTGTTTTACGGGCAGTAGCGTATAAAATACTTTTTCCAGATGTGGATTCATAATTCTCCAAAGACTATAATAGTTATCATAAGATTTATGGAGGATAATTTATTAATCACATTTTTTTTTCCTTTTAGAGATCTGTTTGGTAAGATGAAAGAGAACTTTAAAATGTCATTTTAACCAAATGTAGATGGCCTAATATCAAGTTACTCCTTTTGTTCAAATTATTTTTAATGACTTTATTTGTTTTATTGCCTCCACAAGTCAGTACCAACTTGGTGGTAATGATCTATTCAGGAAATCTCTTAAGATTTTTAAAGTAAAATAGCACGGAGCTATTTTAAAAATTAAATGAACTGAACTGTGTGAGTTGATTAGTGCTCATTATTTCAAGGGACATGGGAGCTACTAAAGCTTTTTTTTTTTTTAATTTGGAGGAGACAAATCTTGTGAAAACTGTAGCGCATTGAATATTCACGTAGTTTCCTCAACAGAAATTTAGAAGCCCACGTGTGTCTGAAGTGCTACAAGTAACACATTGTTAAATAAAACACACTTTTCAAACATGGAGTCCTTTAATCTGGCTTAGATTATTAAAAACACAGCTGTGTTGAATCCACACTGAGTACCTGAGTCACGTGATAGTGAAAAAAAAAGTCCAAGAGACCTTCTTTTTGTCATCACTTTATTTGATGTAAGTTTTATCTAAACCTAACAATGCTGAAGAAGAAAAGATAACGGTGAGGGACTCACCAAACCTAAGATTTCCATCCTAGCCCAGCCCAGCCCCTCCACCCCACCCACTGCTCCCCGGGTGAGGGCGTCTGCACCAGACAACGAATAGAGATCATGACTGACTAACGGGTTAGAACTCAGACCCTTTTTCCGCCCAGACTCTCACGACAGCCATCGGTGTGCTCATCTCTAATGTAACAATACTCTCTTTGCAAAGTTATCACGAGGATAAAAATAAAACACGCATGCAAGTCATCTGCAGCCTGGCACACAGTTGGTAATCGATAAGAGCTCTGATAACTACCATGTGTGCAAGTGCATGCGAGATGGGTTTTCATTGAAAGAACAATACGGTCAAGTAGCATTTATTCATAGATTTTAAAATAAAAGGTATAAAGTTATGAAAAAACAGACTGAGCAACTGCCATATGTAATCCACTCTTCTAGCCAATTTGTAAGGGACAACAAAATATATAAGAGGGGATCTACGTTCCAAAATGTTTATAATCTATGAGAGAGCCCTGAGACAAGTGCTGAAACCTTCAGCAGCATTTTAAATAGATGGAAAGAGACACTGTGATACCAGAGACAGACGTGGGGTGGAAGGAGCCGTTGCCATACGGACGGTATGGGCAGTGACTCCTGAAAGTCAAGAAAGGGCTGAGACTGAATGAGTGGGCTATGAAGGTGTTATGCAAATTGGGCTCAAGGGCTCAACAAAAAGAAAGTCAGGAGCTCCTGAAACTTGAATTAACCAGGTGATCTGTGCTGCTGAGCAGACTCAGGGGTGAGGCCACGGTGCCGGAGAAGGGATCTGAGACATTAACCACCAGGCTCGGTGTCTGTTTAGAGACACAGGGCCTCTCCAAAACCCTCTGAAAGTCTGAGCAAAGGCCAAGGTTAACATGAGTTTCAGTCCCTAAAGGAGAAGATGTCCCACCTCTGATGAAGATTAGCGTCTAGATAGGACCTGCCGATGTGGCCCTGACAGTGGTTGTTTTCCACGAGCTAGGAAATCAGCCCTGGACGTGTTAACACAAAGCAACCTTTCGAAGACACAGCCCTCCAGCCCACACTCCATGCACCCACCCCTGCAACAGGCTCTGAACTCCTGGCTCTGTCCTTCTGCCTGATGCCACAGGACTGTGAGCTCCTTGAGGACAGGAACTACTTCTCTCTGTTTCCCCAAGATCATGGGCAGAATGCACAGTCTGGGAATGTCTGCTCGATGGTCTGCCTCAGCTGAAAGGTCAGTGGTAATGGACATTGTCAAAATAAGTAGTTTACAAGGTTCTCATCTGTACAAGGAGTGCCACAGGAAAGAGGAAAATGCAGAGGGTGGAAAAGCAGTGCTGAAGTCCACACAGGACACTGAATTGAAGGAATATCCCACACCTCCTTAGTCTGTCTATGAGTGTAACCTGGAAATGCTCTCTCGATGGGTGCTTTTAAACCAGTAGCCAACTGGCCATGATGGCCTACTCAAGATTATGCCAGACTCCAGCTGGGTCCTTTTTCTTCCAGAAGGGGGACCAGGCAGGACCAGGTCATGAGCAAGAGACAAATAATCTTGAGCACCCCACCCAGGAGCCCTGGGCCCTGAGAATATGAAAATATCTTATCTTGGCCTGAGCATCACAGCTCACCGAGCAGGGGACAGCACAGCGCCCTTGGACCACAGCGAATTATGCTCTCCTACTGAGTCAGCTGTCCTCAGTCTGGAAAGCAAATGAGTGTTCTGTGCACATGAGGCCACGGAACCTCCCTGGCTGCAGGGGGAAGCTCTCCCCAGGTCTACTGTGTTAGTTGCCCGGCCAGCGCTCTACTCGCCTGCCAAAGTCTGGGAGGCATACCTCAGCGCGAACTCAACATCCCTTCCAAGCCATGACTACTCTTTCCTCAATGAGTGCGTCTCAGCTGAGACCGTGAACACAAGCCCGGGGTTGACACATGTGCGCGACAGAGAAGCCATGTGGGTAGCAGTAAGCGAGCCTCACAGGGTAAGTCAAAAATCCACCACCTTTGTAGTCGGTCCAATCCCAGGGCCAAACTTTATGGCCCAGAAAACACGCATTGTAAAGTTTCAGAGAAAACAAAGAATGGGGAGATCTTCTCTGAGGAGGTGGCGTACCAGTCTTTTCCGGAGTGAAAGAGTCAAGGACGAGGACTGTGGGACATGTGGCTGTCTCCTTTGCTAAGCTGGGAGCAGATCAGGGCAGGCCTTGAGCAGCTGCCACAGCAGTTTGGACTAGGCGAGGGATAGAGGTGGTTACTGAATAAGTTGTCAGCATATACATTCACCTTCCTTCCTGTGTCCTCAGGGAAACAATAGCTCGCACATATATAGTGATTAGTCTCAGACAGTATTCTTACTGCTCAGTAACTCAATTATTGCTCACAACCAGCCTGGGGGTTATATACTCATTTCATCCCCATTATTAGTAGTCAAAGTGCTATGAAGTTGACAGACACTCTGGTAGGAAAGTCAGTCTCAGAGGGTGTTTGATCCTCTAACAGGCAAACGTTTTTCAGGGTTCCGCATCCATAAAAAAGCTAAGTCTCAGCACATCTCTGCTGAAATTCAGATTAGTCTGTGGAGGTAGCGAATAAGCGGCATTTACCTCATTAGTCTGCAAATAACACCGCTGTGTATTCTCCCCGCCAGCTCAGAGAACAGAAGTCAGAGCAAAGGTGCAGGCTCGGGGCATAAATTCACCATCTGCAGCGCAATGTAATCAGAGCCGAGGAGTTTCCACTTTGAAGTCTTCCTGAACCTGTGCGGGTTACAGGTCTGAGCACATCACCAGCTTTGACAGGTGGCTTTATTTTTCATTTCAAAGAGGGGGAGAGAAAGGCAAGGAAACCAAGTGCAGTGGAGGTCTGAATGAGTCCCCCAGAGTGCTCACAGAGACACTTCTCAAAGTGCAGCTCGCCCGTCCAGAGGAGCAAAAGCAGTTGGGCTTTGGCACTTCCCAGACTTTGTCCCTCCACTCACGCTCCGGGCGCCCACCCGTCCCCACCCCTAGACTGACTACAGAGGTGGCTGGTGCTTCAGGCAGTGCTCCCAGGCCGGGCGTCTGCCAGGTAATGGCAGCAGGCAAGAGAAAGCTCAGCTCTAAGGGTAGCGTCTGCCATCTCCTTGTGGAATGGCAGTATCCCTAGTGGCTGGAACCCGGTTGCTCTCCCAAGTCATTCGGCCTGCTAGTTACAACAGTGAGCCTGTCTCAGCGATGGCCGTAACCTCCTGAGCACGGCAGGGCAGAGAGAGTATGGCCAATAGCTCACGCTGGGTATGTGGTCATTGACATGTCATTTAAATCCTACCTACTTCCGAAAGGATTACCTGCCAGTTATTCATAAAAATGCAGCAAAGCGGAGCCTGGATGCTGCCAGTGCAAACTCAAACACAAGCATGCCACAGCCTGCCAGGCACCTCCTGCACGAGGTCCCCAGGAAGCCCCTGGAAAGGTCAGTGCTGACAGTCAGCACATCCCACAGAAAAAAAACCCAGCCTGGGGGAAACAAGGGACTCCCCTCCAGGAGGCAGTACTCTGGTGGGGGGCGGGAGGGGGGGAGTTCTTCAGGAGGAATGGGTCTGCTATAAGAGATCAGATCAGGTCCTTGGCCTTGTAAGGGAAAGTGACTACCTGTCCCCTGGCAAGGTGACACTCAAACTGCCTTCCAGCCCAGGCCATCCGGGCCAGTCCTAGAGTCCTTGAGATGGGGACTTCGAGAGGAGAGTGGGTCTCTGAACAGCGTCGGGGTCAGAGCCCGGTATGAGACTGAGGGCGCTCACGGCGCGCCTCACATGGGTGTCCCGCGCTGAGTGCCGGAGGGTGGGGTTTGGCTTCTTGTTTTTAATAAATGGCACTTATTCGACATTTTTTCTGATTACAAAAGTAATACATGCTCATTACAGAAAGACTGGGGGAAATGCAGAAGCACAGAGAGGGCAACAAAAGTAACCTGAGCATAGTGAACATTTTGCTTACCCAAGTCTTTTCTACAACCATGAGCGTGCTTTTCAAAAATAACAGTAAGTACTGCTTGTAATCTGCCTTAGCAACATTGCAAACCCTGCCCCCCAGCATAAATCCTTCCACGGAGAGGATCCGGTGGCTGCCTGCAGTGCCGCTGTGGGTATGCGCCTTAATTCACTCCCAGCCCTTGCTGACCAGTGCTTCCGATCCACCGCTTTTTGGTGCCATCAATAACACAGAAGGGAACACCCTGCGCGCACAACTTTGTGCATCATCTCCAGCCCCACCCTGAATTTCTAGTTAACGACCATTGTCTTATGTTATGATTTAACTTAAAAATACGAGAAAAAAAAATGACCGTCTAAGAATTTGCTGGGTGTGAACGGGCAAGACAGCGACGAAGAGTCAAGGTGAGTAACAGATAGCACCTTAGGAATCAGCCAGCCAGCGCTCCAGGCTTTTGCAATCGCAGAAGGCAAGAGAGGAAAGGTGAGCATCAGGCCTGTTGGCCAGTTTCTGTTACAAGTCCTGGGACCCCGGCTTTTACCTCGCTGCCCCCTCACCAGGGTTCCATAGCTCTCTCTGAAGCAACAGAAGGGAACAAGGAGAATGAACTGCATTTTCGGCAAAACTTTCACAATAGAAGTATCTGAGGTATTTGACCTGCCAGAGGTCTAATGAAAAACAGTGGAGGAGTGTGGACTCTCCCCCAGGGCAAAAGGGACACTGTCTAAGCCCTGTCATTGCCTAGAGCTGCACTTTGTGGGCCCTGCCCTTGAACCAAGACAGGGATGGGGACGGGAGCTGGGGTTCCAGTGATCAATGGTGGGCACGAGCCAGGGAGTCATTCCTGGCTATCTACTCCTTCAACTTTAGCGGTCACCATAGGCTTTTATGTCTTGGGAATCACTGTTAAAAAAGGAGACTAGTTAAACCTGGGGTTCTTGAACTTTGTGAACAATCGGAATTCCTCTGAGGAAAAAACAAATCTACGTCCCCCCTACCTGGAAATTGAAGCACAAAGATATTGTTGCAAATACATTGCAGAACCATTTTCACCTGGGAATCTCTGCACGCCCAGAAGCAATTCTGAGTGCAGAAGTGAGCTCCTCCATCCTGTGTGCAACGCTGCTGTCTTCGCACCAGCCGGAAGCGGGTTAAGGCTAGGAGCTGGGTTGTCTCTGTCCCCTGCAGTTTGTTGGTGGTGCCACTGGGTGTTCAACAGTTACTTCCTGAAAGATGGGCTCACGGCCTCTCCTGGGCCATCCAGTCTCCCCCTGCACCTACGGATGTTCTGTCTGACCCCTCTGGGGCCTGGGATGTAACCCTTCCCTCAGTTCCAAACGCGGTCCTAGCAGGGCTAACACAATACTTCTTTTTCAAGCCTGACTCTGAACCCGTGTGGCTTTCCCATCTCCGTGCACCAGCCATGCTCTGCACCAGAGGGCCCTGACCAGCCCTGCTCAGGCCTCAAGATTCTGGCAAGAGTAGCAAGAGAAAGACAGCAACGCTTGCCTTTCTTTTCTTACTTTTCGTTTCCCAATAGAGTTACAAGGGCCACCCTTGGTCTCACTGGACGAAGCAGAAAGCTGGCCTGGGGTGGCCAGGAGTCAATCAAGATGATGCAAGACTCTCAGTGCTTTTCAACATAATTCTTGAAATTACCAATTTAAAATAATATTTAAAACACATACAAAAATCACTAAAATAATAAGACATGAAAACTTAATTCCATTAATGTAGTTTCTAGTTCCTATCTTTCAGGAAAAAGTTCAAATCTTTAGTTTGGGGTACTTCTACCACATCTATGATTCTGGAAGAACTTAAGACACAGGGAATGATATTTAGTATAGATTATTCCTAAAACCAGGCCTACAGGGTAAACACCCTGGCGATGGAGCATTGTGTAGTGATCTCAGCTAAGGAAACCGGGAAAGGCACAGCGCCTCGGGGGGCATCCTGGTCTGCGGCCTGGAGGGGGTTTGTTGCTGCCCCCACACAAGCAGGAGCTCACACTCAGGAGGTGCTCTCTCGGGGCCTCCACTACCATGAGCACGACACACACGGTCTCCCTTAATCCTCAGTAACAACCCCATGAGGATGTTCTTATTCTCTTCTCACGAACGAGGACACTGAGCCTTTAGAGGCTAACCATCTGTAGGGGACAGACCTGGAATTAAAATTCACGTCTGTCTGAGTCCATCGCTCAAAATCTTTCTACACGTAACTGCTGTATTACATTCAATTGCCACTTACAAAGTGCAGAGCCAGATCCTCAGATGCCTGTATTGCATTTTCCAGTATGATGTGTTGTGTTTGCCACAAATAATGTTTTGGTTATTGTTATTCTTGTGATTAATGAAAAATATCATAAATAGTTATCATTACTATTGTTAAAACCAACATGTATTTATATGTCATTTATAGTTTATAATGTACTTTTACAGCAGTTATACTATTAATTTCTCAACAATTCTATGATGTAGGAACGTCATTGTTTTATAGATGGGACACCGAACCTCAGAGAGTTTCAATGACTTGTAGGAAGTCTGTCAACCAGCGGTGTTAGGGGGACCCCACACCAGTATGAGCCTGAGAGTGATGCTGCCAGAAATTGTGAGCCGTAGGCGCTTGCTTGCCCCACCCTGGGCCCCACCCTGGGCCCCACCCTCTACCTCAATTCGTTCCTCTTGCTTATGCAGATTACATCAATCTCCATCATAAGACATTGATGTTCCCAATTCATTACAAAAGATTGTCCAGTAAATCAACAACGAATAAGGAAGCCTTACTCACTACATACAAGTGCAGCCCGAATCCCCAGACTCTTGGCCAGAGGCGGCTTCATCTTGGGCCCTCGGACTGGGAGCTTCTGGAGACAGCAACCGGGAATCGCTCATCTCTACACCTCCGTCCTGGGACCTGGGCTTGATGCGCAGTGGACACTTCGTACTTCCTGAGTGACGAATGAATAAATCACCCAGCAAACGCTTCTGAGCATGGAGCTCTTCAGTCCCTTCCTACCCTAGTGCTTCCTCTCTCGACCTGTTCCCACCATTAGGAGAAGAGGGAAGGAAAGCAGGCAGCCTTGCCGAGCCCCGGGCCGGGGAGGATGTGAGTATAAGGGGCCCTTTAGCGAAAGCTTCCACTCCCGACTCCCTTTGCCTGCCATGTCTCCCTGCTCCTTGATGACTCAGATCCCTGACCCCCCGGTGCCTCCCTCTGTCCCCTTGGAGGTCACTGGGCAGAAGTCCTCGCAGGGACAGAGGAGGCCATTCACCTCCACCTCCCTGTCCCCAGTTATTCCCAGAGAAAACTGGGCCCTTTTCATCTGCAATCCGGGGGCTTCCACCCCTTTGGAGAATATTAAGATCCAATTTTACATAAAGAAGGGCCTTTTTTATTTCTTTTTTCTATTGGAGGGAGAAAGAGAAGCAAGATTGATCCCAGTCTGTAACGTGGATTGCAAATGGAGTTTTGCCAACTTTCTGTATTTTACCCTGTCGTGCTCTGCCAGCCGAGGCAGGGGAGGAACAAGCAGGCTGTGTTCCTGGAGCATTTTTCTGAGAACAGGAAAATGTCAGTGATTTGGATAATTGAGTGTCTGGATTAAAAGTTACCTACGCCACATCTCTGAAGAAAAAGGGGTTTTGATTAAATAACATCAGCAAAGCAAACAGGATGATAAAGTAGAATTTCTGTCTGATTTAATGAAGTTTTTGTATTGATTGTACATGTAAGTAATGTTAATTGTGATCCCATTAAAACTCCTTATTAAAAGCATATCCCATAAGGCCCTGGTACTAATCAGGAAACATTAATTAGTCTAGTCTGGGTATAGAAATGCTTCCTTGGCTTTTGTTACTTTCAACAACTCAGAGATTGTCCAGGTCAGTGAGATTTCACTGGGAAAAGGTCTCCCAGGAAGGAATGGAGACAGTTGTTCTGCTCTCTGAATGGAGAGTTTTTGCTGGGACTGGCCCTGGCCTGGGAAAGGACATGAAGCCACCTGGCTGCTCCCACGTACGGGGTAGGGGCACTGCAGGCTGCAGAAGGACCGGGCTATATACAGAAAGGCATTTGGACAGGTTCCCAAAAGCAGATGAAGCCTCACACTTTGGTTTTGCAATCTTCAGTAGCATTGAGATCTTTCAGCAATGCTGCTTTATGTGATAAAATGTTTAAAAGAGGGGAAGACATTGGCCTGTGATGCAGTAATTCCATCTGTGCCAAAATACCTTGTAAACAAGGGAAGATTCTGAGTGTGGAGTGACTCCGTGCTTGGGGCTCCCAGGGTAAGGCAGTGCTGACGGAAGGAGCTGACAAAGAACAGAGGGAGTCTGACGAGGGCCCTTCTCCTTCCTGGCCCAGAGGATCCTGCCAACTGCTTGTGGGCACCCTGACTCCCCTTAGAAAATAAGTCTGGCCGCAGAGTTGAAAGGATCTCCAGACGTTACCTGGGCCGCTGCATTACCATCGGCTTAAATATAAGTATTTACCTGAGAAGACACCCCAGCTCTCTGATGAGGCCAACTGAAACTCAGTGATACTGGGAAGGGAGAAACTCAGGGTTTCTGTCACTTCAGCTGAAGGAAATTGTGTAACTCTACTCTGCTTTCCATGGCCCTAAGTGTTTGCAGAGGAAACACCAGCCTATAACATCAAAATCAATCATGCATTTTCATATCACAAGTAGAGTTGTAGCATGATACACCCAATAAGCAGCTTCCAGTGCCTTGCAGACTCCCTGCTCCTCTGATGCCCTCCCCTTACAAACAGACACACACAGCTTTATATTGTCCAAGCTCCTCTTCAAAACCTCCCTGGGCCGTGCCCACCACAGTGGTTTCTCCACCAACTGAATTCCCAAGGAACTCACTATTCTCTCTGCCAGAGATTTCTCGTCACTCCCAGTAGAACTGGAAGTTCTCAATCAAACACTTCACTCATTCGCACAACACCTTGCACTTAGCTGACACTTAGTTCAGCATAGTAAGTGAGCACACAGAAGTCATTCCTCCTTCCCTCTCGTTTCCATGTGTATCCCATCCCATACCCTTCCAGGGCCCCTGGGTAGTCCCAGGTCTGCTCAGTCCTCGTGTGATTGGGGATCAGTCCTGTTCCCTCTGTTTCCTCGATGTAAACTAATGGGGCTGGGCTTACAGTCTGCAAGAATCTCTTATGGTTCAACCACATGGATTTATGTGATGCTAGACTTTTCAAGTAGTCTTTCAGTTAGTTCCTAAGCCAACAGTTTCATGATTTAAATTTCAACCTTTTCATGCAAATTTAAAAGTAAGCTTGCCTGCTCCCATTAGTCCTCCTGGATTCTTGTTTGCATCTCGATTATTCCAGCTCCTTTCTGTCCCTGGGAAAATGTAAAACACTGGGCTGAGTGTTATCCTCTGACCAACTGAGCACCACTACCCCACTCCTCACCCTGCACTGAACCTTTCTGCCGTGGTCCATGTGGAACGCCTCCTCCGAGGCCCGGGTTGGACTGCCGCCCCCGACCCATGCCCTCTGCCCCTTTGTCTTCTCCTGACCTTCTCTTGGGCAGCACTCCCTGCCCACCACACTGTCATCTGAATGATGAAGGTTCTGAGCACTCGGCCTCCCAAACAGGCCCTGCTGCCCAAACCTGTCCAGATTGCCACCCTCCATTTGAAAGTGTTATTGTTGTTGATACCCATTTGTTTTCTACTTGCAGGCCCCTCTGACTTTCCTCTCCACCCACAGCCGGCCTTCCCCAACGTGCCCCACAGAGTCCCTCTCTCCTCTGGATCTTGGAAGAACTTCATGTCAAGGTGACCACAGCTGCTCTCCAGGTTTCTGCTTTCCACTTACCTACAACCCCGAGCAACCAAACGTGCAATCATAACTGCACCCTCCATCCCCAACATAACTTCTTTCCAACTGAGAGCTCGAAAGTCAACTGGCACGTCAACTGGAACCCAATCAACCTAGCCAAGAAGGCCTGGTGTCCTCCAGAGGGAGTCACACCTGCCCGACACACCTGTCCTGCTCCTACCCCAGGCCACTGAAATGCTCCCATGAGGTCTCACGACCATCCTCATTACCAAATCCAAAGTGTTACAATTATATGTCCCAGCTTCCTAGGCTATAACTCTCAGAAAACCGAAAATATATCTGAGTCATTTGGCAATGTGCACACGTTCAGGGCAAACACATAGCTGTGACCAGCAAATTCTGTTGAACGAATGAGGAGCCATTTGAGCCATACTCTTTCCTCACACACAGATTTCTTATTTCCCCTGCCTTTCCAGTCCTTCAAACTCATGCTCTGCAAGCCATGACTGGCTTCTTTACCTACCCGTTCCATTCTGTTCTCACTGCCTACTGCAATAATACTTGTGAACTACAAGTTACCCCTCTAGGATTTAAACTAAGCAGTACCAATTCTTGTGCCTTTCTTCACAAACCTTGTCTTTTCACCATTATCTGCCTTCTATTTGGACTCTCTCCAAATGGTCCGCCTCCCTTCTGAGTTGTAAAGCTGAGAAAGAGGTTAGGTTTATAAGGCCAAACCATTAGGTTTTATCTACTCAGATGGGGGCCCCTGAGAGTTTGGCTTCTTGCTCCCCGAGGGCATCACAAGTTTCAATTAGCCGGAATGACAAAATTACCCCGAGAGCAGACAGCCACTTCTATGCATAGTTGCAACGGGGTGTGGGCACGGTTCATCATTTTATGAGCATCTTCTAGGAGGGCTATGTCCTTACAATCAGGGCGGGATTTAATTGGCGAGAGTGTGCTGATCCAGGATACTATTGTGGTCTCTGCACTTCCACTGGGAGGCTTATCATCCTCTTCTGTTTACCAAGGCCTTTTAAAAATTATTATTATTAAACACCTAGGATTGTAGGGTTCATGAGCTGCATGATAGGAAGGCTTAAGCTCAAGTTGTCTGAGTTGCTTTTGGAAGACGATCAAAACCCAGGCTGAAGCTCCTTCCCGCCTGACTCACAAGGCCATTGTTATTGTATTTAGCTTTGGATAAACTTTCCTATGGAAGGTGATTGCTCACAGCAGTTCATTTTAAACGTGCAGGCTTAGATCTGGCTTCATGTGTGAGCGCAGGCCTGTCATCGTGCATTCCAGGTCACTCTCCGAAATGAATTTGTCTTTCCTCAATGTTTCTCAGAGCCGGGGAGCAGACATTCCTTCGGCTCTGCATTAATCCAATTACTAAACACCTGCAGACATGCAATAACAGTTTGGGTGCCAAGAGCCTTAGAAATGGTTTTATAGACGAATGTAATCGGCTGTCCTGCTATCAGGAGTCACGTTACACACCTGCCAAGATCCAAGCCGAAAAAATAACATTCACGCTTCTCACTCCAGGCAGGAATGTTGGGTGCCCATTAGACCGACAGTGACAGGCATGTTAGCTTGACTGCCGCAGAGCCCATTAAACATTCTGAACTTCAGTCATTGTATTCAAAGTCATCTCAGTACTAAAATATTTACAAGAAAAGTATGACGAGACAGGGTCTTTTTTTCTCCCAGGGACAGTGAAGGCAGACTCCCCCCCCTCACCCAAAATCATTCAATGAGCTCAAGACTAACGCTGATCCCAGTGCTTCAGAACATGTCAGAGGGGGCTTCTCAGGGGATAATCTCCAGGATGCCCCATGGCCACAGGGATGCCTGAAATGAGAAAATAATCCTACCCCACCTACTCATTGTACCTCAGTGCACAGCTTCCCAGGAATTTAGACATTCGGAAACCACAGGGGCACGGTTTTCCTGAAGATCCTGGGCTGGAGCCTGAACTAGTGATGCACGGAGAGCCGTCGGGGCACCTGTCCCCACACACAGCTACACCTGAAGACACAAAAGGGGGCTGGAGAGTTGTCTTTTCTTTTTTCTTTCGATGATTAAAGCAGGAAGGATGTTTATTTATTTTTTTTCAATTACAATTTACATTCAATATTATTTTGTGTTAGTTTCAGGTGCGCAGCACGGTGGTTAAACAATCTCATAGGACAGCCTTTCTGACTTTGTCAGAAACACCCGAACCGAGCCTTGATGGAGAATTACCCCTTTTTTTTTTCCCTGAACTGGCATTGAAAAAATCCTATCACTGCTGGCAGAAATCCCTTAGTTTAGGGTTTTCGCAAGAAATAAATTTCTCTATAACCAGAGCAACCATTGTTATTTACTTCCCACCACCTGCGCCCCTGGAGGCTGGAGACGGTGACCCTCCTCCCTGCTTACGAGGGCCTGGTGGAGACACGCCGGGGAGGGCAAGGGCTCACCGGAAGTTCGGGGGGATTCATTCCTGGGTGAAGGGTCACTTCCCATGATGCACCACACTGGGCAGAGTAGAGCATCCAACTTACTGCTGGAAGCCCTTTCCTTCTCCAGCGTCATTTGTCTAGGGGACGGCGGCGGGGAGAGAAAAACACACCAGAAACACCAGTGACCAGGCCATCGGAGCAGTAGGTGTCCTGGGGAAGACGGCAGGAAAGAGCGTCACGGTTTCCACGGCCTCCTTTAAGGTAACCCCGTTGCCTTTGAGCAGGCCTCGCTCTGAACAGAGACCCCCAAACTCCCGGGGACAGCCTGCTGCCGTCCCCGTCCGAGCAGGTAGAGTCCGCACCGCTCGCGTGGGCGCTGCGGCAGCAGTAAGCTCTGACGCGTGCCTGATCACTGCACGGGTGGGAGCCCTGTCTTCCCGGGGCGGGAGGTGGCATTACGCGCGTCTCACCGCCCTCGGGTTTGGTCCCGCAGAGCGCCGGCCACCCGCGCACTCAGCAAACGGAGAGGGCCCCTGAGAGTGTACTTTCTGTGGCTTTTCTTTCTAAAAAAAACTGCAGAGCCAAGAGGCCTCTTCGCACTCGGTTTCCAGCTGTGTGCTGCGTCCTTGCCAGTCAAAATGTGGTGGGTCCCTGGACCAGCCGCGGTGGCATCACCTGGGAGCTTGTTCAAGCTACAGAATGTTAAGCGCCATACCAAACCCACTGAATCAGCACCTGCATTGGAGGGAGATTCCCCGGGACATTCACCTGCGCGGTAGAGGTTGAGGAGGTTCGTTAAGCTACAGCCCGTCTAAGAAGAGGACCCTGCAGCGAAGGTCTCAAAGCAGAGCTCTCTGTGTGACTCACGAGCTGCGGAGCGCGATCCAGACCCCTGTAATGGACAAAGACACTGATGATCATCCAAGAGGTCTGAGCAGGAAGAGGAGAGGAGACAAACAGCAGCATCACCGCCAGGTGCTGGAGAGGACAGGCGGGGGTCCAGAGCTAGGGATCGCACAGCCAGACGCCGTGGGGCCAGAAGCTGGCTCCCAAGGAGCATTCCGAGGCTGAGGCTCAACTGCCAGCCCCTCCCACGCAGCCCCGCGTTCCCAGTTCCCAGCCCACATGTAACCTTCAGCCCCTGCCCAGAGTAGTCAGCGTGACAGTAATAATAGTAGTCACAAGAAAATGCAACCTCGATCATGCTAACAACTTTTGAAAAGTAAAATGCCGGGGATATGATTTCAATTAAAACTCACATTGTCTGACTTGTCTCTCTGCATAGCAAAAGTTCACCTCCTCTCGCCCTCTTAGCTCCTCTTTTCGAAACTCAGGCAGACAAGAGGAACTGTATCAATGCCGGCTCCCGCCCGGAGGGCCAGGGGTCTGTGTGCATGGCATCACTTCCCGTGCCCAGGCCTGCTGAGCTCCCTGAGCAGAAAATGGCCTGCATGCTAACCTCACCCCAAATAAATCCTCCCCGGGGTTGCAAACACACTCAGAGTCTCTCTCCCCCCACCCGCTCTCCCTTGCTTTAGGAATAAACAATTCTGAACTTAAGATGAAACGGCTCTTACACCAATGGAAAGAGCCCAAATCCCTTACCAGGGTTTGTCTTGTGCATCCAGCCTAAATCATCTACCTCATTTGTGCTGAAGGTGGCTTCTTCTAAATCAATTCTAACCACCTTGCAGGTGAGTGCCAGAGAGTCAAGTGGGGATGGGGGAACACGGCCTGTCAAAATCTTGGTGCATAGTTTCCCCAAGGAACACCCTGGTGCATAATTTCCCCCAAGGAAACGGAAGTGCTGTCATCCTGGAGGTCTCTAGTGTTTCCTTTCAGCAAGATGCTAAGTAGAATTCAACAAACAAGGCCAGCATCGTGGCTCCTTGGTGATGAGCAGACAATCCAACTTAGGCTTCCTAAGAAATTCATGAACCAATGCAACAAGTATTTGTTGCGTGTTTGGTCCTCTCTCTGAATGCCTCTTCATTTCTTATAATTAGCTCAAATGCTATCTACCTAAAACTTTTCCAAATCCTCCCAAATTCCCAAATGCTCTCCCATTCTCCCTGGGCCTAGTATCCTCCCCTGATGGGCCTTCTCAGGAAAAGCAAAATTAGCCATTGTTGCTGAGATGGTATCTGTTTATTATTGTGAAGCAAATTAACTGCAGCTTTGAAATTCAGATGAAGCAATTTCTGTTTTAATGTCATATATATGTTCCTGATAAACCTCCCATTTTGTAAAACCACACATTAAAAGCAGCAGGGCTTTGGGGAAAATGAGGTTAAGGGCAGACCACTCGAAACACATGAAATTTTTACCAGAGCACTGACAAAAAGTAACAATTAGTAATACAAATAATGGAGTCATTAAATTGCCACTGGTATTTGCTGCTGGCGTCAAAGCATTCCATTCTTTCTGTGATTAATTTTTAATTTAGCTTCTTTAATTTCTGCTTTTGAGTTCTTGAAGCGCATTTGCATCTAACAGAGATTAGTTTCATCAAAATGAAATATATGATCCATGATGTAAACCCTCTTCATCAGTTAATTTTTTTTGTTTAACTTGAGGGGCAGTTTATTTGCAGGTTCCCTATTTGACCTTCCAGCTTCCCCAAACAGCTTCATACAAATGAAAGTGTAGCAGTACTTACAGCCTGTCACTCTTTGCTCTAAAACAGAAGCATTCTGGGGAATTTTCACCTTTTTACTTAAGGTGTTCATAGATCACAGAGGCTCTCTCTTTACTCGAGAACAAGCTTGCCTCTTTTTTGAAACCCTAAAATGTTCCGTTACAAATCACCATTATACTGATACCATTTTTCTTATTAAAAGAAACATGTTATAGCAGAACAGACTGCATAAACATTTGCAACTAATACCATATGAGAATAATGTCCCTTAAATAGCAAGAGGTTTGACTGTCAGGTGTAATTAAGCTAACAATCTTTTAGTGGGAAGACTATCTTGGATTATCTAGGTTGGCCCAAGGTAACAGCAAGGGTCCTGTAAGAGGGTGATGCGATGACAGCAGCAGATGTTAGAGTGATGCGCGACCACAAACCAAGGAATGCAGGCAGCTCCCACCAGCTGGCACAGTCAAAGAGGTGGGTTTTTCTCCAGGGCCTCCACAGGAACACAGCCCTGCTGACCTATTTTACACTACTGACTGCCAGAACTGGAAGAGACTAGATTTGTGCTGTGTTAAGCCACTATATTAATGATAATTTGTTATAGCAGCAATCAGAAACTAATACAAATAGAAAAACCAGTGCAGTAAGAGCAATGTTAGTCATTATTACTTCATCTATCTTATTTACAATCATCACTTGCACAATTTTCACCTGGGGAACCAGTATAAAACTGTTTACTGTGGGCATACCACCTTAAGAACTTGGCAAGTATTGTTTCATGGTATATCCTCATGTACTCAAAGACAGAGATAATAAAGTGGTTACAATCAAAAAGTCCTTTGTCAAATACTCAATATAAACTAAACAAATTCTTATACATACTTTAAAAATCCCCAAATTAAATAATCTCTCAAGGTACTACTGATCAATATTTAGGCCAAAGGAGTCCACGTAGCTATTGATTTCAAGGTATTAGAACCAATCATATGAATAATAGGTATGATGGGGCCTGAACTTGATGTTATCCAATCAGTGAGAACTATGTATTATATTTATATGATTCATTGCTACTGCCCAAGAAGACTGCAAAGCAGGTATAAGCCGGAGCCTCACCCCCTGATGGGGTGAACAGGAGACTCCATGCCTTTGAGCCACCACCCAGGGGGCAGTGCCGCCACCTCACCTCCTTGCTCCAAGCTAAGCCCACATCTTCAGATGCCATTTTTTTTTACAAAGTATATAAAATGCAGTGCACACCACAAAATATTCTCAAATCAACTCCATCAACTTTCCATTGGACCTCGGCTCAATGAACAAAGAGAAAAGAGAAATGGCCAGCGACCTTGAGCACCTCCTCAAGGAAGTTCCAAGGGCGTTCTGACTTCCGACCTCAGATTTCCCAGCATTCACAGACTGTGCTGCTTCAGGGGTGTTTTAGCATGGGGTTTCCTCTCCTATCTTTCCACCACTCTTTCAAGTGCAAGTATCACGTCCATGTCCTTACCTCTCAGTGTGGGACAAAGAAGCCTCAGTGTTTCACTTTCCCTGTTATTCAACACATTTCCAGATCAAAAACAGACTTGGTGAGATTTATAACCAACAGTCACTCAACAAGCATAAAAAGCAGCCCCGGGGCTTTATGCAAAGTCCAAATAGAAACAGGAACCTGGCTTATTGGACAGATCGGAGTTGTGCCTGGCCGACCTCAAAGTACACCTCCCTTTCCCATCTTACTTACCCCAGTTTCTCACCATTGCTGCTCCCCTCTCACTCCCCAATATTTTCAGATTAGTCTAAAAGGGAACTTCAATTCCTTCCTCAAAAGTAGAGAAAGTGAGTTCTTTCCTTCTGGAACTCAGGAGCCCCCAAGCATGCTGTCGATTGGTCAGGTCAGTCACTGTTGCAGGAGCCCAGCCGCAGCTGTCTGCACAGCGTGAAGTGGGGCAGATCCCATGCAAGGTGTTGCCACACACCCTCCCCATCCTTGCAACCTCATGCCACTCCTCCCACCGAGAGGTGGGGTCTGCTTCCTCTCCTCTGAATGTCCAGCTGCCCTGTGACTTGCTTTCAGCACAAGAATGTGAGGGAAGCCGGTTCGGGGCCAGGCCTCAGGAGGCCAGGCAGCTTCTGCTCTGTGTCTCTCAGAAGCCAGCCTCCACGCAAAAACGCTCAGGTTGACAACAGCATGGTGAGTAACCACGTGGGGAGAGAATGGCCACGTGGAGAAAAACAAGCCTCCCAGCCAAACCCACCTGGCACAGAAAGCAATGTCTCACCACATCCCACCCACATCACACAGTCATGAGCAGATAAGTGTGGTGGTGGTTATTTAGCCAATACGTTTTGGGGAGATTTGTCACGTGGCAATAGAAAACTGAAATAGGTAGTCTGGAGTGGGTGATGACTAAGACCTCTTCCTGTCCTAAGCATCTGAGAAGCAAAGCCTTTGCTTCTCGTTGTTTCTCAACACAAAGGCATCACCTGACATGGCCCAAACAAAGAGGGGGTAAATTGAGATAACATTATTTGAAGAGACATCCTCCTACCTCCACCCCAGAGGGGTTCTGCAGTTATCCCCCCGAGTCATGACTGAGAGGTCGGGAGGCTGAGCTGGCTGCCACCAGGCTTTGGCCCCAGGCACCTGCCCGGGAAGAGGGGTCAGGAGATGGGATGCCCAGAGTCCCAGACTGCAAGAGGGAAAGCTGGGTGAATGACGGAAGGAAGATTATTCTAGAATAATAATGGGGATTGAATTTCACAAAATCCTCAATTCACGAGTTCATGGCTAGAAGCAAGGTCTCCCCCGGCCCCCCGAAGCAGTTAGTTCAGCAGTCTTGAGAAGCCAGCACGGCTTTTATGTCTCTGCTTTCTCCTGCTCTGCTGACGAGACCAGGTCTCCACTGCAGTCCGGCCGGAGAACAAGCGAGAAAACACAGCTTGGCCCGGTGACGTGGAAAAGCAGCTGCCCACCTGGTGTGACTTAGAAACACCATCCAAAGAGAGGAGGCCGAGGGTGCGACCCATCTGGGTGCCTGTGACGGAGGAACGGAAGGAGGGAGACCAGCCGGATCTTGGGGGAAACTGAAAACACAGTGAGCCTCGACAAAAGGAGGTCATAAGAGCGATCCAGCAAACACCCCCCAACACACGTTTATAGTTTAGTGGTTTCTGCGTTTAATGATGTCAGAGGTGGTTTCAAGGGTTACCTGGAAGAGGTGGAAAGCGTGTGATTTGGGTAATAACAACCACATTGCTCAGGCTCCCCTCGCAGAGGAGGAGCACAGACTGGTTTCCCGGGAGTCCCCTGGGAGCAGCCAGCCTCTGCTCCTCGAGGTGAGCGAGCACATGGTCACTCCAATCTGGAACCGAGCCCACGACCCAGAGTGTAGGCCCTGGGTGTCTTGCTTGAGGATAAACTTGAGGAGCCGTGGAAAGGCCCAGGGCTGTGAACCTACCAGGAGACTTGGGCCCCGGCCAGATTCTGTTTGCTGTGCAGCCTGGGACAAATCCACAGGAATTCTCACTGCCCACAGGTCGGTCTCCAAGGTCTGCTTCTCTACTCTCCGTTCCCCTCCACTGTAAGGGGAGAGAGGTCGGCAGGATGATGGCTTGAGAATCCTTGCTAACTCCATAGTTTTCTTCTTTTAATCATTTGATTGGCTGATTCCTTTCTAAAAAATAACGTGAAGTTGCCTGCAGCGAATTTCTAGGCTCCCCTGCTGGGGTATATTACCCCGTTTCACATCGTTCCCCTTGTTGTGGAAACTGTAACAGCGCAGCACACAAAATGCCTGTCTTCAAAGACAAGGCCGTGATGGCCTGAGCGGAGAGAGTGGGAGTTCACACGAGGCCCCATCTAAGGACTGAACACTTTATTAGTTACTTTTTATTGAAGCTGTTTGGTCAGACATTGCGGTCAGCACACATACTTTTTTTAAATGTTTTTATTGAGATGTCCTTTGGGTCATAGAATAGGAACCACTCAACGTTGTACGTGTCCCAGACACGCTTGCGAAGAAGAAACCTTTATCTGTAAGAACACAAAGTGAACTGCTAATGTAGAAATTCAGCCTTGTTATTTAACCCAGGCGTCTTGGTCCTCGCTCACATTTTTCTGTTTTGTTTATTTCCTAAACTTTTGGACACTGATAGCGTTACGTTAAAATCTAACACAAGGGTCTTGTTGTCAATGTTCCCTCAAGTGTTTAGGTATTAGCACTACCTATGTGGATGCTCTGTTATTCATAACATGCAAATTCATAATTGCATATTTTCATTAGGAATTATTTCACCAATATAGAATGACCCTTTGGGATCCCTCCACCCCCCGCCATCCTTAATGCTTTTTGCCTTAATTTCTACTTTGCATATCAATGTCAGCCACCCGATTTCTTTGGTTTGTTTCCCTGATACATTGGTGCTTATAACTTTTTTAATTCCTCTTTTGTTATTTTGCCTTGAATGGTCTCTTAACATTTCACTTAATTTAAACCCGTCTGAGTGATTTTTTCCCCTGGTAACATAAATCTGTGATATTTGTTCTTGCTTTTGTTATACTATTTCCATCCTCCTTTTCCTTGCCATCCCTTTCAACCAGGGAGTTTCTTTAATTATTTGTTTGTTTTTATCCCTGCTCCATCTCTACTGTTTTCTCCTTTAGGAATTCCTACTGTGCAGAGTTTGGCATCCAGGATCTATTTCCCACATCTCTTCATCCATCTCTTATTATTTTCCTGTCAATTTTCTTAGAATTCCAGCAGAGTTTGGACAAAGTACTTCATCCAGGGCAGATGCAGACCTTGATTTGCTCCCTTTTACTGATGTAATCCACAGCCCTTGCGCCCTATTGAGTTTGAGGATAGTCATCAAATACTTTCCCAAATGTTCTTGTTTTCTTACAGAGTGGAGTTATTTCAGAGCAAGAAGTTCTGAATGGCCTTCTGACATGCAGAAAGCTCTCGAAGGTCTACAGTGCTATCCCGTCTCGTGACCTCACAGAAGTCTCCCATGTCCCCTGGGGGCCAGCACTCACTTCTCCACCTGAAGTATTCATGGAGGTCTTCCCAGGTCTTCTCCCACTTGCTCCTTAGTGAAGACTTATTGGTTCACAGTGGAAAGCGGCCAAGCATTTGGCTCCAACTAGATGAAGGAGGGTTGTGGGGAATGCAGCAGAATGGACGAGGTTAGAACGGAGGCTTCTGTGATAACTAAGGTCCAGAATCTTAGGGCTCTCTCAGGACCACTGCCTAGTTCTTTATTCAGAGTCACTAGTCCGACTGCCTGCGCTCAAATTATTTCCCCACTACTTGTCAGCTCTGTGACCTTTTCTCACCTCAGTTTCTGTATCCCCCAAATAGTTGGAAAACCACCACCTACCGCATGAATGTGCTTCATGGATTACATGAGGAAACGTGAGCATATCCCAGAGTCCCGCAAACAAGAAGTGTGACTTTGTCACCTGACATCGTCTCCTGGGCAGGCAGGACAGAAGTGGGGCTTTGTGAGGAACGGTCTGCACTCTCCCGGTGGAAACTTTAACAGGTGAAACTCCATACAGGTCACAGAAGCCTGTAAGGGAAGGGGCTCATTCAAACAACGGATTCAGAGAACTAGCATCTTGAGCAGATGGAGTTAGAAGGTAGAAAGAGTCACCTGAGTGACTGCTGGGAGCTCCACCTCAGCCCAGCTCTGTGCTGCCTTCTTCTGCTGATGGACACCAGCACTCCCTCTCCACGGGGGGCTCGCTGCCAGCGCCCCTCCCCACCCGGAGTACTCGTGGGCTCTGACAGCACTAGCCCTCATTTACTTCCTGCCTTAAATCAAGACTGCGATTCCACTGCTGGGATTCTATCCTAAGAGCACTAAAACACCAATTCAAAAGAACCTATGTATCCCAATGTTCATAGCAGCACAATTTACAATAGCTAGATGCTGGAAGCAACCTAAGTGCCCATCAGTGAATGAATGGATCAAAAAACTATGGTACATTTACACAATGGAATTCTATGCAGCAGAAAGAAAGAAGGAGCTCCTACCCTTCGTAACAGCATGGATGGAGCTGGAAAGCATTATGCTAAGCGAAACAAGCCAGACAGTGAAAGACAAATACCATGTGATCTCACCTTTAACAGGAACCTAAACAACAAAACAAAGAAACAAGCAAAACATAACCAAAGACACTGAAATAGAGGTCAGGCTGACAGTGCCCACAGAAGAGAGTAGAGGGAATTTCAGGGGACAGTGGGAAAGGCTCACGGGAACAAACTTAAAGGACACATGGTTATAAACTAAGGGAAGGGTGGTAATGGGAGGGAAGTGGGGAGGGGTGGGAGGGGGGCTGGATTGGGAGTAAAAAGGAGAAAACTGTATTTGAACAATGATTAAAATAAAATTTAAAAAAAAAGAAAATAAAAAAAAAGATTTCCAAAAAAAAAAAAGACTCTGCTTGAAAGTAGCAGCAGTCCAAATCACACTCTATCGAGTGCATAGCAAAGGACAAAAGGGTGGGGATAGACGGGGAGCTTCCTGAGCAGTGAGACCCAGGGACTCAACACTCTGAGGGCTGCCACGGGATCTCTGTCTGTTCTGCCCCTCGTGTGTGCCTTCCCTTCTTTTAAACAGGTTTCCCCAGGTGCAGGGGCATGTCGTAGAGACTTCTACTTTGTAACCTAAGAGTGGCAACTCCTGTTAAAAAATAACAAATGATTGGATTGACTTGGCTTGAGTTACCTGTTCATCCCTGAGCCTAAAGCCGATGGGGTGCTCTTTTTCATCCCCCTTCTTCCCTTGTTGTAGGGAAGAAGGGGGTCCCACAAAGAAAGGAATGCTACTCTGAGAAGATAAACACCAGATGGCAATACTTCCCTCAAACGCCTTCTCAGCTGGCAAATCAACAGTGCCGACATTCTAAATATTTAACAAGTAATGCAGCTCAGGCTATCACAATGGCCACTGAAGCCAGATTCTGGAGACTTCCACATTGTGCCAAGCATTGTCCTGTTCGTTGCTGAGTTGTGGGGAAACTAGAGGGTCCCCAGGGGAGGAATCCACCTCCATAGCACAAGGATAGCACGAGAGTACACAGGGGCCGCAGGAAGTGGCTGTCTACCGATCAGTATGGAAGTGTTCCAACATTTTCACAGTTGGTCGGGTCTTCCCACCACCTATGGGCTGCATGGCCTCTTCACAAAATCCCCCAAGTGTCTAGCATGTGGATGACACCCTTCCCTGTTCATCATGATGAGGAAGGTTTCTTTCCCATTTTTCACATATTCTGTTGATTGCTTCAAGATGAATTTGAGAGAGAAGAGTTAAACATCAGTTCTCATGTTAACAGCTTGCCTAGAAATCTCTGGAATTTTTACGATAACCTTTTTCATTACAAAGCGAACCTCATGGAAGCCTGGAAATTTGGGAAGTGGGTCTGGCCCCTGCAGCCGAATGTATCCCTGCTCCCAGGGTGCCCGGGGACACCAGGGAGAAATGCGAGTTCAACATCTGAGAGCAAGTGTTCTTGCGTCGTGAGCCAGAAAAGTGAGCCCCAAATATCTGATGTCGCTGCCTCTAAAATCTAGTAAAAACACAGATACGGGTCTTTTAAGGTTTTGTTGTGTTTACTTTGTCATTGTTATTTCATGATTTTGCTTAAGATTTATCAAAACTAAAAGCCCAGAACAAAATATTCCTCACAACCCACTAATTGTTCTACAGACAAACCTTTCTGTTCTTCCTTAATCTCAAGTGGACTCAGCCCAACTGGACTAAAGTAATGGGCTTTATCGAGCCCATTAAACCCTCTTGCCACACACGTATGTTCTCTCCTCATTCCCCAAAGGACCACATACTTGAAAGAAAAAAAAGACCACAACTGATATCTCCAGGATAGGTCAACTTGTTGAGAAAATATAATACCCTTTCCTGGCATCATTATTTTTCTGTTTCTCTGTCTCTTTCAGAGCTATCAGGATTCTCTGAATTTTTTCCCCATAAAGACACCTTCAGCATGAATAGGCTACCCCCCTCCACCACCACTGGGGCACAGACTATAGAATCAGTCAACTTTTTTTAAAAGATTTTATTTATTTATTTTTAGAGAGGGAAGGGAGGGAGAAAGAGAGAGAGAGAGAAACATCAATGTGCGGTTGCTGGGGGTGATGGCCTGCAACCCAGGCATGTGCCCTGACTGGGAATCGAACCTGCGACACTTTGGTTCACAGCCCGTGCTCAGTCCACTGAGCTACACCAGCCAGGGCTAGAATCAGTCAACTTTTAAAGTAATAAAAAGTATTTTTTCTTAGCAAAACATTGAGGTGCTTGTAGGTTATTTCAGGCATATGTGGAATTCCTATTTTAAAGTAGAGGAAGTCCAGATGCTTTAGGAAACATGGGTTAAAGTGGGAAAGAATACCACATCTTCTGAGAAGGCATCACCCACCTCTTCCTTTGCCCACGATGCATCGGCCATCCTTTGATAATGACGCCTATTGGGCCCACACCAAATTCATCTTCCCTGTTTCCTGGAGTCATTGAGAGCCTAGGTTCAAGGCCTCTCCTTCATAAATCTCAAGTTTTGCTGCAGACCATGCAATTCCAGAGAGTGTGCTCCAGGGTTTGGAGTACAGATGCACAAACCACAAGCCCATCCTGCTAAGCCTAATGGGTCAGCTTCCCACACAAGGATCCACAGAGCTCTTGGTATGACTCAGAGTTTTTGGAGCTCTTTGCTAATCTGGTCCCTATTCTTCTTCCAATCTTCTCTCATACTGCAACCCTCAATGTACTCTGGACCTTGAATGCACCAAATTATTCTCCATTCTACACGCACAAACACACAAGATGTTTCTTCTCATGCTCTCTTGTCATCTGAAAACCTCTCCTTCCACTCTACCTTTTGAAACATTAACACAGAATCTCTTTGGCAAATAATACAAAGGCAAGTAAATTATCAGCATTCACTGACTGGGACCTGCTCTTCTCCTTTTTCTTCTTCCTCTTCTCCTCCCCCTCTTCCTCCTCCTCCTTCTCCTTCATCATCAGTCAACATCACAACTACCCACCATCATGCTTACAATTATTATCCTCGAAGATGTATTTGAAATGCCACCTCATCTGAAAAAATAATTTGTGATCCTCTTTTCAGAATTAAAACACCTCTTCACACTCAGTGCTGCTTTGTGTTACCTCATCACTTATTTCATTTTACTTTGCATTATAAGTCAGTCTGTTGTTGCCATTGCTACTGTTGTTTTTGTAAGTAAGGTCACCCATTAGTGTCCACTCTCCCTGAGGGCAAGAATCATGCCTGATTTTTCAGAATATTATATGTACCCACATCCAGGTCATGCTTTATGCTTTGCCTTAATAGCCACGTAGTAAACATTAGTTGAAATAAATTGACAGTAAGATTATCTTATTTTGTTGATGTTTTAATACTAGATCTGGGTTCTTAGTTTTGCTGTACCACATCACATATTCTGTAACTTTTTTTGCAAAGGCAAACATGCTTATCTTTTCAAACATTTATTTCAGAAATAAATTCGGAGATTGGTGCATTAACATTTTCAATAACACAATTTGGATATTCTGAAATGAGCTCCATGCTGTGCAAATGTGATTTCCTTTTGGACCTGTGTAGAAATAAAAGGCTCGGTTGCTCTTAATATTTTCACAGGATATCCTCTGACCCCTAAATTAATTTCAGTGTGCTGTAGGAAGCAGAAAAAGTTTTGTTTGGGTTTCAGTTCCCAAAACCTGACCCCTCTAATGCTCAGCACCAAACTACACAGGAAATTTCTAACAGTAAATCAAGAGGCAAAAGTACATTTATGACAGAACCAAAAAAAAAAAGGAAAAAGAAAAGCGATGACTGGGAATGACCAATAGGATCATTTTTATTATAGTTTAAAGATAATCTGTCAGCGTAGCAGAAATCTAGTCACTGGCTGCACAGTGTAATGGTGTAATTCTTTACAAGAGAACTCATGTGCCCCATCTGATTCTCAGCCACTTCGGCAAGGGCTCGGACTCCCTGGAAACAGTGGCACGGAGAATCTACAAACACGTGCCACTTCCTACCAAAGAATTCATCACCCAAGGTCCAGACATCAGTTCTTTGCTTTTATCCAGTCCATCTCTGTCCAACACCCTTCTGTAGACTTGACCTCCATGCAGTTAATTCTTAAGTTTACAATTTAAACCCAGCCTCAGCAAGTTTAAGACCATGAACCAACTCAATACCTCCAACTGCACAATCCACAAGGATTCCCAATCAATTGTCTAAAGCCACTGTCCAAAATTCAGTCTTCAAAGTACCCCCCTAAGCCAGACCGACCCCATTCACATCACGCCACGTCTCCTGGGATGGATGTTGCTGAGCTCCTTCTGAGACATATTTTCTTCCTCGCATCCAATTAATTGTCATCGTTTATAATTTTTGGACTATACTTCACATTCAAATGTTGCAACAGTTCCTTAACAGCCTCTTCAAATTACCGCATGTGTGGTTACCCTTAAAACATAAGCTCCAGCCACATCATCCTCTGCTCAGAAACGGTCTGTGGCCCCTCATTCTCTCTTCAGTCTAGTACCCAAGACTGGCCAGTCATCCTAATCTCCTTTGTAACCTCCAAGCACACTAACCACACAGATGCCTTACATCGTAGCTACATGTATGCTCTACAAAGGCACATTTTCTTCATCTCTGCACCCCTCACACCTTTGCACTGAGCTCCCAGCACATGTCATTACATATTTATGAACTGGGTCTCCTATGCTTATCTTGCTTCCAGAGCCCCATGTCTGGACTCCTTCCAGCTGAAAGCTTCCCTTCTTTTTCATACACGGTTTTGTACCTGACCCAGGTGCCCCTGACTGGAATTGCTGATAATTTGGACATAAGTCAGGCTAGATTTTATCTTTGTAATAGCTATTTAAAAAGTAACAATCATGTTAATTAGCTAGTGTGACACATTTCACCTACTTAAAAATAAATGTTTTAAAGCATTGAAAGGGACGTTTACACCCCATTAGTACGCTTTTTAATATACATATTCTTATACCTATCTAACTCGAAATGCATCCTAAATGTATCAAGATGCATTTCTTGTTAAACGTTTTACAATCAGACCAATCTCACCACCATGACTCAAATCAGTGAGGCCTTACTGTGTGTGTAACAGTTACATGACCGTCCCTCTTCCTTGATGTCCTCCTTTTCAGTGATGAGTGCAAAGGGAGTTTCTTCTGCATGACATCAATTTTGCCTCCCTTTTCCACCTTCAGTTCATGTTGAACTCTCACTGCAGGACGGAGATGTCCTCCTGGAGGTGAGAGCAGCAGTTGCACAATGTGGAGCCCCTTTGCTTTGAACAACTGGCGTCACATCCTTGCGCCCGTGGGTTCCCCATCTGACAAGGACAACAATGATGGTTGCTGCTCTTGCCTCTAGTCTCCCGCATGGCCTGACCCTGTGAAACCCCCTTGGCCCAAGCCACGAGGACTGCTTAGCTGAGCAACAGAGGATAAATTCTTACTCCCTGGTTACTGCCAGCTGGACATAACTGGCTCTGGAACTAGCCCGGGATCAGATTTTACCTTTTTACCCCAAGCTGCTGTCCATGCCTCCTCTGCAGACTGATGAGATTTCTATTTTTCCAGTTGCCGCCAGAAAATGGTAGTCAATCGCTGCTGCATCTAGCACAACATGGGAGTAATTTGGAGACTTCTAGGTTAGACTGCCTACAGACATCATCGAACTGGGGGAAAATGCTGTGGTTGGATGCTTCATATGACATTAATTAAAAACAACCTGCATTGTTACAATGCAGCTGCACCGCCCACTTCACTCCTCTACAGTTTCCAGTCGGCAACCACAAGAAGCCTCTGTCCCTTTAACTTCACAGAAACCACCCATAGTTCACTCCAAGGCACGGAATTCCAAGGGATCGGTTCTTAATTAATCTGTGTAGAGGAGACATTTTTCCCAGGCAAGTTACCATGTGAATGATAACCTAGCGCTGCAGTATTCCACTCGATCTGCCTTTGTATTCACACAAGCAAGGAACTTGAGACCCAAGGAAGCCGGCAACTCCTTGGAAGAACGCCATCTCCTATCGAGTTACTTCAGGCCACAGGCTGCCCTTCAGGACACATCACATTAGGAAGGAACTTGCTGGGAAAGGGGAGGTTTGGGGGAAATTATCCAGCATGGGCTCATAGCTACAGACACAGATATTTGGGCAAGACCTTGAAGTGTTCGTTTAACTCTCTAGGCCTTCCTTTGCTCATCTGTTCAATAGGGATAATCATTCTCACTCACTCTTCAAGATCATTTAAAAATAAATGGGCATCGTTAGTCAACAGCAACTCAACTTGCGGTGCAAGTCAAGGGAAGCAAGCACAATGCCTTCTGTGCAAACATGAGCACCTCACGGGTCATATCTACCACCAGACCCAAGGTTCTCCTTTCTCCCCTCCCGGGACACAAGCGTGCAGCATAAATGAGCGGTGAATGGCACCGGATATGTCCATAAAAGTTAGGCAAAGCCATCAGAATACGGCAAAGTGGCAACCTGAAGGCTGGGTGTGGAAGAGCACAGAGCTCAACCTTTATGGTTTGTAATGGGGGTTATTAGCATCTGTGGGCTTATTGCAGGTAGCTTCCGTTATTGTCAGTACCTCAATTATAGGGCCACCTCTTTTGTTCTCTATCGGAAGCATCTCTGTGCCCCTGCCCTGACGGTCACTTTGGTGGTTTAGGAACTAACGTTTCATGATTAAAATGGTCCTTGACTGGTAGAAATAGCAGAAGAGAACGTGACCAACGAAGGTATGTCTCAGGTGAGTTGTGGGGGGATCAATGGTGCATAGCAGTGTTTAAACTCAGAAATAGGATGAGTTATAAGGGTCCTTATAGAACACATGGTCCAAATCTCTCATTCCCAATTGTCAAGGGGAGGCATTACAGCTAAAGAGACCCACCCAAGGTCAAAGCGAGTGAAGGAGAAAGACACGGGGATCCCCCTGAGTGAGGCTGACCTCACCTCGTGCGTGAGCAGAAGGAAGCACCGCTACGTTCCCAGGCACTGCCGCTCGGGCCGTCTGGAGGCATCGTCACTCCGCTGAGTAACAGATCGTTTCGTTGACAATATGTAGTTCAAAAGGAAAACTGGTAGAAATAAAAATCTTGATCGCTAGTTTTTCTCAGAAATTTCGGTGCATGATATATAGGAGCACTTGTTCAACATTTTAGTTTTTACTTCAGAATCATGTATTTCATGGAATGCTTGGTTTCAGGTGATAAGGTTGCCCTGCTTTTTTTCCTTTTATTTTATGTATATTTCACAGGCATGTACTTTGCCTACCACTGTGTGCATGTTTAATTTAGCACCGCTGTCCAAATGAATCATCTGAAACAAATTTGTCCAAAGTGAATGTTTGCAACCACCACTTCACATTCTTTAAATCTGTGGACCATGGAGAGTAATGTGCCCATTTTGTCTTAGATTCTGGCAGTTCTACTCATCCCCTCAGTAATTTTGCCCTTCCCCTCAATTTAAATGAATCTCTGCCAGCATTTCCTACTTCACATGGTTAGTGATTTTACCACCTTTCCAACTGCACGTTGCTCTCATGCGTTAGACGCTCCTGCAACACCCCTCTGCAACAGTAGATTGGGCTCCCCTGAAGCACTGGTGGTGCTCTTTATTTTTTACTTTCTAGAAGTGGAGGCTACGAGGAAAAGTGAGAAAAACTTTGGTAAAGCTTCAGGGACTAGCTGGGCCTGAGCTTTTGGATTCATTGGCATTAAAGGCACAAACCAATGCAGAGGAGTGAGATGTGGCCAGCAAGCTGTCCTGGGAGAAAAGGGCAGGCCAGCGGCCGGGGATCCTGAACAGTCCCCTCGCCCCCAGCCTGGGCACAGAACCCTGCATGGGACATTGTTATAGAGTCAGGAAATGCACACTGAGTAACAATACAGACAGATACTGCACACTAGGAGATGGCAGGGGCAAATGCCACATATTAAGTGTTTAATGTAATAAAAACAGGCCTTTCTACAGAAACCTGTGCACGGATATTCATAGCAGCTTTATTCATAATTGCCACAACTTGAGAGTGACTGAGATTTTCTTTAGTAGGTGAATACATAAGCAAACTGTCATGTATCTAGACAATGGAATATTGTTCAGGAATAAAAAGAAATGAGCCATCAAGCTGTGAACAGACCTAGAGCAGGGGTGTCACTCATTGTCACCAGGGGCCACATCAGCCTTGCAGTTGCCTTCCAAGAACCGAATGTGATTTTAGGGCTGTATACATGTAACTACTCCTTAGCAGTTAAGCGAGAGCTTGGAACTGCTGCCACTGGGTAGAAACTAGGTGCCGGGCCGGGTAAAACAAGGCGGAGGGCAGGATTCAGCCACAGCCCTTGGGTTTGCCACCTGTGACCTGGAGGAAACTTACATGCATATCACTAAGTGAAAGACGCCAATGTGAAAAGGCTAAACACTGTATGATTCCACCTGTGTGACATTCTGGAAAAGGCAAGAGTATGGGGAGAGTAAACACTCAGTGGTTGCCAGGGGCTGGGGGAGAGGGGGGTTAAACAGGCAGCGCACAGAGCATTTTCAGGTCAGTGAAATGATTTTGTGTGAAGCTATAACGTTGGGTAATGTCATTATATATTTGTCCAAATCCATGGGGTGGACACCACCAAGAGTGAACTCTACTGTAAGCCATGGACTTTGGGTCATAGTGACATCAAGGTAGGTGTATTGATTTTAACCGAAGCACTACACCACGGTGCAGCATGTTGACAATGGAGGAGGCCGTGCATGGGTAGGGCAGGTGTGTATGGAAAATCTCTGTCCCTTCCCCTCGATTATGCTGTGAATCTCAAACTGTTCCTAAAAATGTAAAGTTTAGCCCTGGCTGATGTGGCTAGGTGGATTGAGCACTGGCCTGTGAACTGCAAGCTGTCGGTTCAATTCCCAGTCAGGGCACATCTGGGTTGCAGGCCAGGTCCTGGTTTCGGTGTGTGTGAGAGGCATCCAATCAATGTTTCTCTCCCTCTTTCCCACCCCTTTCCCCTCTCTCTAGAAATAAATAACCCTTTTTAAAAAGTTAAGTTTATTACAATAATAACCTCACTTGATTATCTTTATTATTAATGATAACAGCTAACACTGAGTGTTTACTTAGTGCCAGACATCACTCTTAGTCCTTTAGACACAGCAAGTCATTAAATCCTCAGGAGAGCCCTGTAACATACGTACTAGTGGGACCTGCATGCAGCGACAGAGCAGCTTAGTGACATGCACGAGGCCACACGACTACCGTGCTCTCATGCAGGGCGTCAGGCTCCGCAGTGGCGTCAAACTCAACTTCAGTTTCTTCCCTTATCTCTGAGGCTTTACACAGAACCTCCCATCTGAATCGCAGTTCTAATATGAAGGGGAAGGAAGGAATCATTCAAAGCCTGGATTGTGAAGAGTCTTTTCAGAGCAAAGACGAGGAGACCCCCCAGTTGTAGCTGCACCATGGCCGGTTGGTGCTGAGGAGCCCTGACCCCTCGCCCCGCTCGGCAGGGCTATGGCAGGAGGCCTACACAAGCACGTGGCCACAGGACTCTGCCTCGTAGCCCGTGGCGAACTGCGGGGTGGACGTGCAGGTCCTCACCCCGCCAGAAGGACCTGATTGAAGCCGTGGCGTGCACAGGAAGCTCACGGCAGTTTCACGGTCACCTCTTCCGACTTGGGCAAAGGGCACCATTGTTTGTTTTCATGAGGACTGAGCTGGAGGAGCAGAAGGTGTTTCCAATGAAGGCCCACCTGCATCATGTTAAGGAACACACAGGACCATGGCTTTGAACTCCGGCACCAGTAACTATTTGTTTTTCATGCAAGAAATGGGAGAGCAGCCTGTGAGCACCTACAGGGTCCAGAGTGGGCTGAGGATCACCGCGGCCCCTCTGGCACAGCAGACACACCCGTCTCATGCTGGCTCTGGACTGACCTTGCCACGCTGGAGCTCCGTCACCGCTGCACGGGAGGCTGCCGTTTCCAAAATCAAGAGCAGCCACCCACCACGCAGCACAGCAGCCGTCTCCCTGAACATCCCTAGGGCGGACACTCTCTCCTGCCTGCCTGCACTGCCCTTCTCAGCAAGGTCAACAGGAAGGAAGCCCTCATCCTGCTTTGCTCCCTCCCAGAACAGCCTCAGGAATATGGCGGTGGCGTCTGAGTTGTCCAAGATCAGATGGGCTTCAAAGCCTCCTCGTCAGGCGCACAAGGACTAGAGGCAAAGCTTCTCTGCGGTTCCGTAGCAACCCCATACACATCCTCCCCGCAAAGTGGCCCAGTGGTCTACTCTCCTGAATCACATAGTAGGCATCCAAGTCTCCTACAGCAAACAAGCAGACAACAAACTTCCATCACCTTAGGATTGGATCCTTTCCCCAAGACCCCATAGGAGAGGAATTGATAACCCGACCCACACAGCAGCGATGTTAATTGGAGGCTTCCACTTTATGTCTTCCTCCCTACACGGATCTCGGACAGAAGCAGGGGACTGAGGCAGGCAACGTTTGACTCAACAGATGGTTTTGCCAACAGTAAGGTTTCTGGCACTGTGGTTTTTGACTGGTGTTTGGCAACACGGCAGTCCCCTCTAGGGCCCTCTGGAGCCCCAAGGGGTGCCCTTCATCACCCACATTGGTGCTTTCCACTCACACTGCAGTGAGGGCTAGCCCCCTGAGCCCACAGGCTGAGTGGCTGCAAGTCAAAGGGATTCTGTACCAGGTCAGGGACAGGAGAGCTGCCTCATTCTTTGGACTGCTTCTGGGTCATTTAGCAAATCACAATGGACAAAGCAGGCTTGAGTTCGAGGTCTTCCCAGGGACAGCTCCGCTGTGTTAGGGGATTAAACATGTAAGCTTCAAGTGCATCTGCACTAACATGAAACTGTGATACCAACAAAGATGCCTGCCTCCGAAGTTCATCGTGAAGATCCAGGGAAGCACTGGGAAATATTTTGTGAGCTACAAATACTGCAGAGGTAAGCATGTCTAAGATGTTAAACAAAATGTATTAAAAAGTCTACTAGAAATGTAGCTTCACGTGTCGATGTCCATTCACAATTTCATTTGTATTCCTCCAGGCAGCAGCACTGCCCGTGGATGAACCCCCTATACCAGCTCCATGCTCTGCACCACAGGAAAAACATAGCAAACGTGAGACACAGTTCCTGCCCTCCGCATACCTACGGTCTGGGCGGGAGGCCAAAACACCCAGGCAGCACAGGACAGGCATCCTCAGGGCTGGTATCTCCTTTACAGACACAGCCTTGGAAACGGTTTACACTCAACAGTCCATCTGACCACTTCTGACCACTTTCACCAGCACCATTGTCCAGGACTCTCGGGCAGGACCCCTCACCATTGACCCAACCCGTATTCTGCCCCCACTGTTCCTGCCTCTGTGCCAGAGCCCCTCCCCCCCTGAACCGGGGGCAGGCACGGGGATTTTGAACCATCCTATATTGGGACTTGGAACTGTTCTTCCAGAGGAACAACGAGCCCAGTGGTGTCAGCAGGCCTGCCCCTCTGGGCTGGGCCAGATGCACGGTGTCCGGACTCCCAGGAACCCTCCCTCACTGCGCCGAGTGCACACCCCTGTACCTCCCTGCGGCCAGGGTCTGTATCCAGTCCATCTTTGTGTCCTCAGTGGCTTGGACAGGACCTGGCGCAAAATGTTTTTGGAGAAAACAAATGAAGAAATAAAGCATGTCGTGGACTAAGTGAGTTTGGGGAGGCTTGCCTGAGAACCAACCCCATATGCTAGCTGGGGAATTCGTGTCAAACTAGAAGTATAAAGAAAGGGTTATAAAAAAAGAAAAAAAAGGGTTATACAAATGATAAAATAGTAAACAAAAATATGGGTATATGTGTTTGTGTATAAGTACACACACATATTAAAAACTGGGGGGAAAGCATACTGAGTTATTAACACGGGGCAAAAAAATGAGGGGCAAAAAGAAGAGAAAGAGAAAGTCAAAGATAAATAAGAATTAAAGAAATCTCTAGTATTTCCAACGGAACCACCTACATGCATCATGTAAGACCAGGAGAACGATAATACTCTGACAGCAGCCAAATAAGAAGTAGGAACTAACTCAGGCAAGGAGTCGAGATGAATGTTTGCAAACATGTACGGGAAGAAAAGAGAACTGAGGACAGGAACCCAAAGGGCACCTTCGAAGCAGCAATGCTTGGGCTGGGGTGCTCCCTAAAAGATGTGGGGCCCCCAGACTGCTGGCTCTAGAGGCTCCAGGCTTCCCCACTCGCCTGTCCAGCTCCAGCCAAGGACGGGTCCAAATCGAATGGCCCACACAGCTATGCCTGCATCACATGAGCTGCACTAATATCAACAATTACATCAGGAAAATGTGTTTACCTTGGTTTCCCGCCATAGGAAATGGGTCCAGCATGATGTTGAACATACGCCTTTCGTTCCTGCTTCTATTAGAAGGACAAATAATTTAACAGGTGGGACTCAGAATTCCACGGTTCTGTTTTTTCTTTCTTTCTTTCTTTCTTTTTTTACTGCGCAGTATTAAACATTCCATTTTTGGTCAATGGAATCTGGAACCCTTCTTAACAGACCTTGGCAAGCTCTGTTTATTTTGCAAAAGCCCTCCTAATTCTCACGTGAGCAGTGAGTTGGACAGGGCTGGCGAGTCCAATCGGACTCTACTTTCCCATGTTATCAGGACATTATGTTGCTTCAATTGAGAAACCGAAGTCTCCAACTCCTTTAAAAACTGATCCAGATAGCAAAAAAAGAGGAAATCCATTCTATTTTCACAAGGCAATTGGTCCATTCTTCACACGATGTCATTTCCATCTAGAATTTTCATCAGCACTGCCAAGGACATCAAACAGAAACATCACAGGACTCACTCGGTCTTCATTCGCCACAGAGAGTCGCCCTGTTCCAGGCCTGAGCACCAAGAAAGGACTCCAAGGGCGGTGGGGCGGGGACAGCGACATGGCACACTCAGCTGTTTGTCACTGCCTGATTTCTAAGCTTCACGATTATTTATAAAAAGTTAATAAAGGTTCGCAATTAAGGACAACCAGAAGTTTCTCCATATGTCAAATGTTCTGCCTCTTAAAGACTCTCCAACCATATTCATCAGATTACCTGATTCACCTTTCTCTTTTGCTTATCTGTCCCATATAATCCTTTAATAGATTACTCAAAGGACTCTAACATTGATGAACATTAGTTCATACATAACTACTATGCACTACTATTTAAACATCAAGCTCTAAGATTAAAAAAAATACTGTATGGAAATTTGATACCAAAATGAAGACATGGTCCCAGTCCCAGTTTCATTACCCTTCTAACGAAAAAGCTTAAATCATTTTGTACAAGATAGTGTGATAAACTCTAAACTTGTCCATTCAGCTGTAAAGACTCCTCTCCCTGCCTTACCCATTGAGCATTGGTAATCCTTATTTCTCTTTGCTCACTGTCCACTCTAGTCAGACTAACCTCTGCCCTGTCCTAAAAATAACCCAGCCCTTTCTCCTACCATTCCTCCCACCTGGAGCCCTGCCTCCCCATTACACATGCTCCCATCCACCCAGCAGGCTCCAGCCCCACCCCTCAAGGACTTTGTGGCTCCGCCCAGAGATGCTCAGTCCCCTCCCCATGGGTTCCTTTATTTGTCGGATACTCTTGTCTCCATCAGGAGAAAGGGGCCGTATGTCTATCCCTTATCCTTCCCATTGTCTTATACAATGCCAAGTACGTGAATGGACAACTTTCAATGATTTATCACTTTATATTGATAATTTTGAAATGTTGGACAAAAGAGAGGAAATTAATTAAGAAATATGTGCTTTTCCCAAAAATCTGGAGAGGTAGGTATTTTCCCCATTTTACAGGTGGATAAACTGAGGCTTAGCGAGATTGGGAGATCTGGTGGGGCTCACGGAGCTCATAAATGTTGCTAATAGGGCCAGTCTTCACATTTTCTTCCCAGTGCCTCTAGAGCCCAGTCTCTCCTCTGCACCGTGCCGCCTTCCCAACTTGTCACTCAGGTGACCTCGTTGAATTCTCACACTGCTGTCTCGAGAAATACTTGGTGACTGATTGATGACATTTTCAGCAGCAACGTGGTCCAGTCGAAGGGATTCCCGCAGCTGAACTTGACGAAAAGCCCCTGCTGTGCTCAGAGAGGTTTAACCTACTTCAGGCTCTGGCCTTCCCACAGCATCGTCAGTCCCAATCCCAAGGCCTGTGCAATGTACAGCGTGAGGTTTCATATGCTCACGGAGCTCACAGAGTCTCAGGTGAGTGTGCAAACCCAGGGCAAGGGTTCAGTGCTGGGGAGCCCGCCATCACTCTGCTTCCCGGGGTTCCCTCTGGCAGTTGTTTGGCAATTGGGGGGCGGGGGGTGGGCTGTCTTGGACAAGCTCCTTTGACTCCATCTCCTGGGAAGCAGATGTTTGGCACATGAGCACGGCACGCTGGGGTCCACAGGAGCACAGGGCCCCAGTGATAGCACAAGGCCATCCCTGGACACTCCAGAGTCAACCCACTAGACATCAGGTGCAGTTCTCCATTGGCCAGCAGTGTGCTCCTGGGCAAACCATTCAACACTTCTGAGCCTGCTCACGCATACACTGTGGGAATAATAGCACCTTTCCTGTCTGCCCTTCAAGAGATTAAGAGGAGAAATTCTATTTATGGACAAACTATACAAACCACAAATCCCTGCCTGAATACCATATGCTGAAGAGCAGTTGTCATTAGAGGAGGTGGCACGCTGCCATGGGCAAAGCACTGGGCAAAAGGAAAAAAGATCAGGAGAGCTGGTGTCCACTCCTGGCTGAGCTGCCAAATCGCTTCATGTTGTAGCAGCCAGGATGCTCTGAACTCAGAAACCCTGTGGGGCAGAAAGACACATTTCCAAGTCTGCTTTACTGGAGACAGCATAGTCTTCCTAGCGGAACGATACAGAGGACACCCTTACGAAGCTGGGATGCATGTGGACAAGTCACGGTCACTCGGGTTAATTTCAACTGTGGCATCCCAGGATTCTGGGACACCAGACACAACATCAACCATCTCCATCTTGGTGCCTGGAGCCTCTCTTTTGTATCACTTTCATTATTCCCAATTCTGTTATTATCATTTAACCATCTTGATTTAAGTGCACTTTAATCCTATAAGCCATCTCAAATCCTTTTTTGAACCGTGTCATCTATAAAACACGTCACTTAACAAGCAACTTGCTTTCATCTTAGTAAGTCACAGATTTCGGAGCTGGAGAGAACTCAGAAATCAAATTCAGCCGCATGTGTTATACATGGCAAGGCAGAGACCCAGAGAGAGAGAAGGGCATGTCCAAAATCACACCCCTAGCCGGGGTGCAACCCTGGGGCCCCCGGTTTGTAGTTCATTTCTGTCTTTCTCATCTTATAACAGGAGCCTGGGTCTCTGTTTCTCCAGCTATAAAATGGAAATAATAATAGTGTGGTCTTTTTCATCAATGCTATGTAAGAAAAACCCTTCATTATTACCTGTGATTTCCCAAAACTTTGATAACACCTAAATAATGTTCTCGCTGAAAACTCATGGAAGGGCTCCTGGGTATGTGAGAGCCCTGAGTAAACTTTCCTTGGCCACCCCACCAGCACACTGCGAACAGGGCCTTCTTCAGACCTGCCATCGGACACTGCATTGAGCTGCCCGTTCAGGGGCCAGTGAGAACCCGTGTCCGCCAGTGGTGGACTGGCAGCGGGGACTACTGTGTGGCATGGAGAATACTCGGTCACGGATAACTCCAACGCATTCCTGTTATTTTCAAAGCAGACAGAAAAACTTGGGGCTACTTGGTGCTGGAGGGTCTTCAGAAAACAGACTGCACCTGACCGCCCCAGCAGTGACAGGGCCCCAGAGCTCCCTGAGCAAGAGCAAGGGTGAGCAGCCAAAACACGGACTGAAATTCCAGTGTGGCCACTTACTAACCCTGTGATCACGAGCAAGTCGCATGTCGTCTTCGCTCAGGTTCCTCATATATACGATAAGAATAAAGATTGATCTACCTCACGGGTGTTCAAGAAAACGAGGTAAGTTGATAATGTAGACTGCTGAAAACAGTGACTAGTAGATGGTAAACACCCATTAAATGTCCGCTGTTATCCGTTATTGCATTATTGCAAGTAAAGTACGCTCGACCTCACAGTAGCCTGAGTCACGAGACAAGAATCTCAGGCCCTCGTGTCCCGGCTTCTCCAGGGAGCTGACGGATTAGGGGTTTAAAAAATCCGTTTTCCAATGCCAGCTTTTACATTATACGGCAGGGGCGTTCTGTTCTACTCTGATATTCACAGGAAAGAATCCGCACAGGAGAGCCATGGACACGTGAGGAGAGGGAATGCTCCTGATTGGCTGTTTGTGCTCAGGGGGCGTCTCCCCTGCCAGTGGAAACACCCCATGAGGAACAGCGGAAGCACCAAGATGGCACTCCTGGGTCTTTTGGCAACAGCCAGCCTGCTTCTTGGCCACACGGACCCCCATGACATCCCTGGCTCTGCCTGTGACCTCACGGTGGACCCTGGATACATCCCCAGCCCTCCGATGCTTTAGTTTCCTCTATCTGTGAAAAGAGAAGGTGGTCTAAATCATCTTTATATTTTTTGTAGCTTATTTTTTTTCAATTACTCTACTTGCAACTCTTTTCCCAATGTGGAGAAATCGTAACTAATTGCTAGAAAAACATGCGGAGCAATTGAGAGATGTTAAGCATTTCTGTGCAACACCTAGGAATTACCTCAAAATTATTTAACAGAGTAACAGAGGCTGAAAGCACACTCCCACAATACTGGAAATGGAATCTTTTTAAAATTCTCGATCAGTCCCTTGGAACTGGCCCCGCCGGCCCACCCAGGCCACAGGTTAGAACATTCCAGCCAAGGAAACAAGCCTTGCCCTACCTCTCCGTTCTCCCAGTGTTGTATCACAATCCTTGTTCAGGGTTCCCCACTTTGAGAACCGAGGTTCTGTTTCCGCAGGACTCTACAGATTGCCAAAGACCAGTCCAAACAAGCACAAGCAGAGCAGCGCTCCAGACCCAGCGGGGTGTGACAAGACTCCTGTCACTCACCAAAACAGCACAGGCCTGGCCAGCCTGGGATACACAGAGACATTAAGAAGGTCCTCAAAGCTGGGGGCAGACCTTGTTAAAAGCAATTCCGGAAGACTCAACATTATTTAACCAGGGTGGCTCCGTGAGGAAATAGCTCATTGTTTAAAAACCCAAAGCAAAATCCAACAGCAGCAAATATCGAGCATAACAATAAAAGGCACTTGCTGCAAGCTGCCGGCATAGATACATTCATTTATTTAGACTTCTACAACTGGGGCAGAAACATGGAGGTGATACACCCTTCTTTCCAGCCTTGAGTTTTCTTCCCTGCCTCTCTGCAGAAACCTGAGAGGCACAGACATTCCCTCCATCATTTTCCAACGCATGGGGAACACCAACCCCAGAGCACTTCGCAGCAAAGAAGATGAACCTTCCTTTTCCATCCACAGCAGCCTCGGGAAGTTGGCCATGTCTCTTACGGCCTCTCCTTTAAACAAGGTCTATGATGCAGGCTGCTGCTAATTCTTCTAGATGAGTCTTCATAGGACTATCATCCTTTGCTGTTCATTCACCTAGTGAACAAATATTGTTGTGTCTACTTTATGCCAACAACATGTATAAACACTGAGAACACTGTAGTTAAGAAGACATTTAATTTACATTAAAAGTTCCACTTTAGATTGCTTCTAGCACTTGGCTATTGTAAATCGTGCTGCTATGAATATTGGGGTGCATAGGTTCTTTTGGATTGGTGTTTCAGGTTGCTTAGGGTATAGTCCCAGCAGTGGAATTCCAAGGTCAAAAGGCAGTTCCATTTTTAGTTTTCTAAGGAAATTCCATACTGTTTTCCATAGCGGCTGCACCAGTCTGCATTCCCACCAACAGTGCACTAGGGTTCCTTCTTCTCCAAAACCTCGCCAACACTTGTTGTTTGTTGATTTGGTTTTGATGGCCATTCTGACCAGTGTGAAATAGTATCTCATTGTGGTTTTAATTTGCATCTTGCTGATGGCTAGTGACGCTGAGCATCTTTTCATATGTCTCTGCCCTCTGTATGTCCTCCTTGGAGAAGTGTCTGTTCAGGCCCTTTGCCCAGTTTTTAATTGGGTTCTTTGTCTTCCTGGAGTGGAGTCATGCGAGTTCTTTATATATTTTGGGGATCAAATCCTTGTCCAAAGTATCATTTGCAAATATGTTTTCCCATAGGCTGGTTCCCTTTTCATTTTGCTGATGTTTTCTTTAGCTGTGCACAGGATTTTTATTTTGAAGTCCCATTTGTTTATTTTTTCCTTTATGTCCCTTGCTCTAGGGGACATATCAGTGAAAATATTGCTACATGGGATATCTGAGATTTTCCTCCCTATGTTCTCCTCTAGAGCTTTTACAGTGTCATGACGTATATTTAAGTCTTTTATCCATCTTCAGTTTATTTTTGTGTATGGTATAAGTTGGTGGTTGAGTTTCATTTTTTGCATGTAGCCGTCCGGCTCTTCCAACAACATTTGTTGAAGGCTATTTTAACTCCATGGTATGCTTCTGCCCTCTTTTTCAAATATTAATTGACCATAGACACATAGGTTTATTTCTGGGCTCTATACTCTGTTCCATTGATCTATGTGTCTGTTCTTATGCCAATACCAGGCTGTTTTGATTGTAGTGGCCTTGTAATACAATTTGATATCAGGTATTGTGATCCCTCCTACTTTGTTCTTCTTTCTCAAAACTGCTGTGTCTATTCAGGGTCATTTATGGGCCCACATAAATTTTTGAAGTGTTTGCTTTATATCTGTGAAATATGTCATTGGTATTTTTGCCCATCAATAAATGAGTGGATCAAAAAACTATGGTACATTTACATAATGAAATACTACCCAGCAGAGAGAAAGAAGGAGCTCCTACCCTTCACGACAGCATGGATGGAACTGGAGAGCATTATGCTGAGTGAAATAAGCCAGGCAGTGAAAGACAAATACAATGTGATCTCACCTATAAGTGGAACCTAATCAATAAAACAAACAAGCAAGCAAAATATAACCAGAAACATTGAAACTAATAACAAACTGACAGTAGTAACCAGAGGGGAGGTGGGAGGGGATAACGGGGGAAAAGTGGAAGGGTTGTCAAGGAACAGCTATAAAGGACACATGGACAGAACCAAAGGGGGGTGGGATCAAGCATGGGAAGTGGGGATGGCTGGGGTGAAAGGGAAATGGAGACAACTGTACTTGAACAGCAATTTTAAAAAGTCCCATTTTAAAGTAGACAAGTCATCTCAGATGGTGAGAACCTCTCTGAAGAAAAGAAAGCAGAGAAATTGGCCCAGTTGTGGCTGCAGGCTGGAGAACAGTGTCATTCCAGGAGAGATGTTGCAGAGAAGAAACTTGTCACATCCAGAGCAACATAACTCACTGCACGAGGTGAATCCTGTCAGCACACCCTCCCTCTCACCCAGCCCCTGCCTCGTAGGCACATGCCACACGCTTCAGTCACGCCCAGTCATGCAGCCTGAGGAGCCCGTGGGCTGTCTCCAGCCGTCCATGCCTTCATCCGGAGAATCGTCTCTTTCGATCGCCCGCCTGTGCCTCCCTGACCCCGTGGCGCCTCACTGGGTCTGTCCTGATCTGTCATCGCTGCCTCCACTGCACCTGTCTCTCAGCTTTCCCAGAACCCTGCGCACGTGTACACCCACGAGCTCACCTTTAACACTGAGTCACAGCTCTCACGTTGTATTAGAATCATTGCATCAATCACCTACCTCAGGGGTGTCAAACTCACTTTCCCCGGGGGCCACATCAGCCTCGCAGATGCCCACAAAAGGCGGAATGTAACTTTAGGACTGTATAAACGTAACTACTCCTTAACAGTTAAGCGAGAGCTCGGCACTGCCGCCAGGTAGAAATAAGGTGCCGGGCCAGATAAAACCAGGTGGGCCTGCGGGCCTTGTGTGTGCCACCTGTGATCTACCTTATGAGGCTACAACCCCATGTCGTGGGGCCTGGCATCTCTCACTGCCCTTGGGCCATGCGTGATACACTGCGATACAACAAACCGTGAGCCTCACGGAAGTTTTTAGATGGTGTCAATCCTGACTCTACAAATGAGGAAACTGAGGCTCAGAGGGGTGAACTCACTTACAGAAGGTCACACATCCAGTAAATGGTCGAAGCTGGAATTTCAAACAGGGTTTTGTAAAGCCAAACCCTACAAATAGGGGTTCAGCACCCAGCTAAGCAGGGGCGGAGAGGGAAAAGCCGGCGGCGGCGGCGGCGGCCCCTGCGGCCCCTGCACAGGTGTCACTTTGAGCCTCCGCAGACCTCTGCCTGCGCCCTGTCCCTGCTGGCCAGAGACTGAGGCTTATCTGCGGTATTTGCAGGGCCGAGGAATTGGGCAAAGTTTCCCGATGGGGATGGAAAATGTCTGCTTCTGTCAAATTTCAAAATCTCACACTAGTTGTCTCAGTTTTGTTTTTTTTTTAAATGTCCTTCATTCTATAAATATTCTCCCCTCTCCTCCTCCAGGAAATTCCATTTTGTCATTGACATGGCCAGAGAAAACCCTGAGGAGATCAAGAAGGGGCAGCTCGGGGTGAGCCAACCACAGCGGCCCCTGTCTCGGAGGCCCGAGCGGTCCCTGAGCCCAGAGAAGCACAGCGGCCAGCTAAGGTAGCCGGTGTTTGCTGTAAAAGCCCTTCTTCTGCTGCTGCAGAGAACATGGGCTTCACCTGAACACTGCTCCTGACAAACACAGGTTCCCTCGGGATTTCAGGTGAGAATCCCAGCCCTCCCACAACCCATCATCACCTGTCCACACAAGGAGGCAGGACCCTCCTCTCCCATTTCATATCTTTACCACCCCAGAGCCAGTTTCCCGTGGAAAGCTTCCCCAACCTCTGCTGTCTCCATTGACCTTTCCTGTCTTTTGCCACTGCCACTGTTGTTCTCTTTTCAGACTGATGCATTTGAGGGCCCGCCCACGCCGCAACACCTATGCATTGTGGGATACCACGTTTCACACACTTCTCTGTGTGTCTATCAAGCCACTGTGGCGAGGCACGGCTGAGCGCTGTCCACCATCCACTGCAGCCTCTAGGGCGCCTGGCCCATGTGAAGTCAAGGCATAGCCCATTGCTGTGAACTACTGTCCAGCCTCCCGCTCCAGGGCACCCGGCCACGGACTGTAGAACTGTATTGACAAGGAACACGTGCCACACCTTCTCATCGGTGTCCCATTGCCTTCTCCAGTGCCAGAACCCACCTGCATCCTTATGCAAACCTCTACTACCTGCATTTATTATCATCTCCACCGCCCTCAGTTCAGGCTGGCCATCAGACCACAGCCCATCTCCTGTCTTCCCGAAACAATCGGACCTTCAGTGACTGCTCCATCGGTGCGAGACACCCAATAAACATGTTTCACCTTTACAATGCTGCTTTATTGTGCATTTTATGGAACATCTTGGCAAGAAGCTGGTGTGGCTGAGTCATGTCATTTTCTCAACCCAAGACAATTGGGAAAAACTGGGAGGTCTTAAGGAAAATGACGCCTCAGAGCATGACCACAACTCTGAGTAACATTTAGAAAAGCAGGCACCAGAGGCCTACCTCTTGGGCAGACTCCCTCTCTGTTCTCCATATAAAGAGGCCTGATTCACACAGGATACCTGGGATGAGAGAGTTAAATATAACCAGCACCCTGTTCTGCAGAAGAGTGGATCAGTTCTGGCAGGATAAGCAGCGGGGCTCCTTGTCTTTGGAAAAACATCAAGGCAGAGCTAGGCCTTCGGGCCAGCCTCGCTCTCCTTCGTGGATGGAAGTTGCCCAGGGGCCTCGCTCCTGTTTTGGTAGGTATTGCTCTGCAGTGCTTCCAAGGTTTACTTCACAGAAACTTCGGCAACTAGACTAGTAAAGTCATTGTATAAAGTATGTTGGATTATTCCTCTGGGAGAAGTGACTGGAGAAACCAAGTCCTCACACCCTCCCTAAGTCTCCAGAGGGCCATATGATTTAGCTATGGTAGCTGGCATGGTATGGCATCCAAAGACAAAGAAGAACTGCCCCCCGCTTTCTTATCTGTGAAAGTGACTGATGTCTAATCGAAAATCAGAATGCAACCAAGTCCATTGGCTCTAGACTCCCAGCAACTGAGTTCATCTTCCCCAGACCCACCGACAACCCTACTGCAGAGTGAGGTAGGGCCAGACTTCTCTTGCTTCATCTTGCCAAAAGAATGCTATGGTAAGTTATGTTGCCAGTGGCACAATCTGAAATATTACAGTAAAATAAAATCAGTGCCTCTTGGTCCTAGCCATAACCGCCATACTGTGACAGATCCAAACCCAGAAAGCTATGACAGTGAACATCTTGATCACATAGATTTTGGCAACTTTCAAGGATGTCGTGTGTATCTTCCTGCCACCCACTACATCTCCCACCCCTGCCACTTCATCAGTGACTCCAAACTTCTGAAGAAAACCTGCATGAGAAAAGTTCCCACTCCTCATAAAACCAACGTCTCTACACACAGGAATAGTTTATAGGAAAAATCCTTTCAAAGGAAAGTTCTAAAAAATATTTAAACAAGGATCATCTCATTGTTTGGGTACCAAATAAAGGATAAATGTATATCATAGTGAATAATTTTCAAGCTCTGTTCTCCACACAAAACAGTGAAAGAGATCCAACTCCAACATCAGCACCTTGAGAGGTCAGGAGTTAATGAACTGTGTAGCCCCAGAAACTATCAGACTCCCAGAACACGGCGGACAATAAATATCTCTGGAAAGAACATCAGGTTTAACCACATTGGGGGATGCATAACAAACCCTGTATACCAACTTTCGACTAGAACTAACCCCACAACCATTCTCTTCCTCCCTCATTCAATATCTATACATACACACACCCCCACATCGTCAGCTTATCTAGCCTACTGCATGTATGAAAAAAGAAATAAAAGGTATGGTTTTATATCTGAAATTACAATTTAGAAAGGTTCTCCTGCGCTCATCCCGAGAGACTGCACATCCCAGAGAGAAAAGAGGGGAAGGACAACGTGCTTCGCAGCATCCTTTGGTTACAACTTACAACTTCAACCAAACTTTAAAAATTGGGGATTGGCAACATATATTCAATTCTCTGCTATTGCTCTACCTGTTTCTGATTCAGTAGTTGTTGTTTAGCATATTAAGTCATAAAATAAACCTGTTTAAACTCTCCTGGTTTTCCATAGAGAAAACATAGCAAAAGGTAGGACAACTTCAGGAGAAATCCCGTTCACCAACAGACACGACATGCCCTCAAACCCAAAGCCCTGGTTTCTGATATTTATTCCCCAAACTGATCGGCAACACTGGCTTATTGAAGACTAGATACAAGGATCATTTTTGTAGATACGGATCAGTGCTTTATGACCATTTAAAGGTCTTGAATTCCTTTGCAAAGAGCAAAAGCATGTTTCCTCTCTTTTGGCTACCAAGAGTTTGTACCAAAGGCTAGTGGGAGATATTCTTGGTCTGTGCCTCTGAGTAACTGAAGACACCATTCCACTGATATAAAAATAATCCGGCATTTAAAAAAGTAAAGTTTCTCTTACAAAGAGAAAGACCCATGTGGTTTGAACATGACTGATCTTGGAAACCACTGTTTGCTAATGAATTGCCTCAATGATCAAAATGCCAATCGATATCCACTGAAGATATAGCATATTTGTTTTAAAGGGTAGAAACATGATCTATATAAATATACATACATTCAGATTTTTGGATTTACATGATGTTGAGAATAATGCCCAACATTTCTATAGAATGTTAGAGCTTGCAAAGCTTCTTTCCTTCCATGACCTCATTTTTAAATCCACTCCATCTATCCTGTGCAGCAGACAAGACAAGGTCTGAGGTGATTTGTCTGCACCTCAAGTGGAAAGATAAGAGCAGTTAAAATTTCAGGGGAAAGGGGGAAGGGTTTACAGAAACAAGTATAAAGGACACATGAACAAAAACTAGGGGGGGTGGAAATGGGAGGGAGGTGGGGAGGGCTGGGCAGTGGGCTGGGATGGGAGTAAAAGACAGAAAACTGTACTTGAACAACAATTAAAATTTAAAAATGAGAGCACACACACACACAAAAGAAAGAAAGATAACAGCAGTTAAAATGGGATTCTTCCCAATGGCACATTATAAAACGAGCTCCCTACCAATGCAGAACTTGCAAAGGAAATGTTTCAGAAATCAGATTTGCAATCCTTAGTCCAACATCAACTCTAAAAAAAAACTCTGAGGTTGAAGAGATCTGGAAGAAAAGATTTCTTTGGCAAAAATGCTGAGCAGTACACCGCCCCTCCACACGCTCCATGAGACAAGGAGAGAGGATGCATCCCTCCTACCTGTGGGAGGCCTCAGGGTCACAGCCTGGAGAACCTGATCTGCGGCCTGAAGGCACGGAGCCTGGGGCAGGTCCGCAGCTCGAAGAAACCCAGAAGGCAGAGGCAGCGATGGCCTGGCTGCCGTAAAAGCAGAGGAAGGAGAGGTGCCTGCCCTGGAAACGGCTTGGGTTTGGAGTTTCCCTTGGTTTCCATGTGGACTCTGTAGGGAGACAGCAGCATATATTATGTCATTAAAAATTCTGCCTGGCTGGAGTAGCTCAGTGGATTGAGCGCGGGCTGCGAACCAAAGTGTCGCAGGTTCGATTCTCAGTCAGGGCACATGCCTGGGTTGCAGGCCATGACCCCCAGCAACCGCACATTGATGTTTCTATCTCTCTATCTCCCTCCCTTCCCTCTCTAAAGATAAATAAATAAAATCTTTGGAAAAAAAAAGAAAACCCCAAGTCTTAAGAAATGTTCAAACAACAACAAAACAACTAAAAAAAAAATTCTGCCCAAGAGGTCCTCCTGGGAGCTGGGCAGCAGGATAACCCTAGGACAGGGTGGGCACTGATCTCTGGAGTAGTCAGTGGCTCATCTGAACGGAAGTCATCTGTGTTAAGGAAAGAGCCCTTGACCCCCACCCAGTATTACCCACAGTAGGAAGCCCCGCACAAACCCAGAGGGCAGTAGCTGCTCATGACAGCCCCCCTCAAGCAGCACCTTTCTCACTCCCTCCTCTCCCTCACCAACCTCTGCACCCCCAGAAGATCCAGACCAGCAGCAGGTATTGAGGAGGAAGATAGCACAATGTGGGCAACAAAGACCGCCACAGCCCCCCACCTCCAATGGCAGGCTTCCAGCCTGAGGTATTATTGAGTTGTGGAAGGGGGGAAGATTCAATATAAAATGGAATTCAAAGCATCGACAATTTGAAATATCTAGCAGCTACCCCATCAGAGTTCACTGCTGGTTTCAGCTATGGCATAGGCTCTGGAATGCCTGCATCTGGGGCTCCTGGGCTGCGGCTGGGCTACTGGGCAAATCCACACAGAGAACCAGACCGGGGATAAAGAGGAGACTGCCCCAGCTTTGCCCTTCAGAGCCGCTCCCGTGATGGAGAAAGGTACACAGTGCACATGCAGCCCTCCTGGACCAGGACCCTCACCTGAACCCAGTTCTTCCTCAGAGGCTGAGCGGAACTCAGTTACACTCTCTTCTTCCAAATAGGGGGAAAAGGCATGCATCTGTCCATCAGTGACCAGGCGACTCAAAGCCCTGTGTGCCGAGTGTGCCCACACTTCACAGGCATGTGTCCAGCAGGAGACGGAGACAGGAAACGTGAACAGCGTGCTTCCCTAAGGGGACGGAGCTTATTCCATCTGGAAAGGCAGCAGATTGCAGACTAAGCCAACAAAGTCCGGATGGTCTCACAGTTGCCCTGCTTTGACACCGTCCCCTGGTTCCCTTCGACTTTCATTGTTCCGTGCCACCTGCAGTGGTTTCATTTGGACGCAGTTGTTATCGATGAGGTACCCTCTCTAGATAACATTGAAAAAAAACCACCTACGGGCAGTCACATGATCCACCTTCAGTCCTGGCCCGAACATGCCATGCCATATTTGTGGGCAAGTCCTTTCTCCTCTCTGCCTCTCTCCTTCAGTCTCCGTCTATAAAACCAGGCCACTGAAATGACGTGACCTCTAGGCCCATCACTGCTCTAGCACATTGTACCTCGTGTGGTGTCTGGAAAGCTTTAAATGTGACTAAATTATTCGTAGAATTAATTGGCCCTTGAATTTGTTTAGCATCTTGTTATTTTTGCAAAATCCTTTCATGTCCATTACATCGCTGGTTTGATCTCCACCTGTGTCTCAAAGGCATTGGTATCATTGTCCTCGCTAAACAAATGAGGAAGCCGACCCAGAGAAGTTAAACGAGTTATCTCAGGTGACACAAACAGCAAAAGCTGGACCAGGAGCTGGACATCTTGATTCCCAGCCTGCCCTTCTTGCCCCACAAATTCTGGTGCTTGTCATTAAAATGACACAGGCAGCTCCTGGGAACCAGTCAGGGTCCCTTTTCACTAATGACAGGTGACAACATTACACTGGTTTTTCTCAAAGTCCCAGTGGCTGGTCTGATTAAGTAGGTTCTTCCCAGAGGGTCTTGTGAACCCCCAATAACCTTCTTTCCATGTCTTTCAGTAACTCTGGCCATTTGGAGAGAAAACAAATCCATACACAGAGGAGTTAAGGGTGTTATTTTAACTTTGTATATCATGCATAAAAAGTTGCCCTTTAACTTGAATTTTTGAATATAAGTTGGGAAAAAGAAAAGTTTTGGGCACACATTCTCCAGGTGAATGCCCCAGGGCCTGGAGTTTAATTCCAAGACCCCCAACAAAACTTCTGGGTAACCCCTCTCTCTACCCACCCCTCCTCTCCCGTAAACCCCGGGTCCCTTCCCCTCACCGCTGGGTCTCACCAGACTAGTGTGAGGCTCCGACTGGCTTTCAGGCAACGTGGACTTAAATCAAGAACTTTGCTCCAACACTAGGAATTTTTCCTTGACTCTGTCTTATTCACTGAAAGAAAAGAATTGTTACTGCATTGTCTAAAGGGAAATAAAAATCAAGAATACACTGTCATTATAAGAGCATGGCACATCCTTAGGGCATAAAATCCAAACACACACACACACAAATGGTCACATAAATTATTCAATAGTTATTTGAAATGTCAGGCAGTTAATTTGTAGTCATATCTGCTGATAAAATAAAGCAAGTTTTAAAGATTTCTACTAACAATAATTAAAATACAAAAAGTTTTGGTTCGTTCTGAAATAAGCATCAATATTTGGGAAGAAAATCACTTATGGGGAAGAGCTCACTCCTTGACCCTGGGTAATGTCCTTGTATTTCTTTTCTCACATACACAGATTCAACTCTGAGGTTTGTTCATTAAGCTTTCATACAGATTGTTCTACCTATTCCATTCGACACACAAGAACTGGTTATAACCACACAAAGAGAGTGGAGAATTACACAGAAGCATGAATAAGATTATGTTTCCTACAATGTTATTGGAGAAACTCATTTGAGGATTCTGAAATGTGTTGTCACAACCAGCTCCACTGGCTCTCTGCTTAGAATTAACTTTCACGTTGCCTAGTCCTATAACCCTTTCTGGGAAGAAAAAAAGAAGTCAGCTAGGTGCCTAGAAACAAATGCAGGTCGCTGGGAGCTCTGACCACCACCCCAAGTAACCCTCGGATGACCTGCAAATGGTACCAATAACATTTGATAGTTCTATCACTGCTCAGTTCCCAAAATTTGCCACTGCAGTAAGAGGGAGCGTTCCTGGCAGGCGAGTAGCAACCCGCAGGGACGAGGGTGCGCCCTGCTCCGTGTCAGCCTTTTCAGCTGAGTGGACAATCTGGTTTAACAGTGGGATGCTGGGAGCAGGGACACTGGACGCCAAAGCTCTCCTGGTCCTGTTGGTAACTTCATTTCCCAAATGTTCATAATTAAACAGCCTTTATTGAAGTAATCAGCATGAGCTCCTTAGCTTTGTTTTTGCAACCAGTATCGTGTTTATGGAGCCAAATATGAGAGACTTTGATACTGAATACCTCCTCGGATGTGTTAACGTTGGCAGGGTCTCTAGATTCTGAAGATGCCGGGCTGCCTCCGCACAGCCTCCCCTCCGACCCCCAGCTCATCGCCCCCCTCCAAACCACAAAGCACCAGTTCTCCTGTAAGACTCACTTACGCTGTTTCTCCTGAAAGTCCCAGGGAATGGTGTGCAATTGAAACAGGGTGAAATATGATCTCAAAGTGTCTGTCGGACCAGAAGTTTTCAAAGAAAACATTTCTTAAATCTTGTGTTCACTGCTGTTTCAGCAGGCCAATTAGATTGGATGGGACTTGGGGGGGAGCTGTCGCCAGTCACTGCAGCAGGAATAGCAAACAAGACTTAAAGCAAATAAACGAGCCCAAAACTGGCATCCCAGGGGCCCCTGGCCAATGACCTCCTTCATTCCCCAGGTGGGATGGCCAGCCCACCCTCTGGGACCGAGGGCCACACTACGGGTTAATCAGATGAGACATTAGTTAGCAGCCTCGATTACTAGAAAGTAATTAATCAGGGAAAGTCTCCAAACAGGAGGAGAACAAATAAACAGGCAGGCACATGCGGTCCCATTTTGGCTCTAGATAAGGCTGCCATCCAGGTGTCCTGCTGGGGCAGAGCCCATCCGTCTTGTTCAGTTCCTCTCGGGAAATGTGGTGACACTTCTCACATCTGCCTAGAAAATGCGAAGCCAAGAGGGCAGTGAGTGGGAAGAAGATGAGAGACTTTGGAAAAACTATTTAAGGACCCACTGGGGTTTTGTGGAGAGCTTTGCCCTCCCCTGAACATTCTTTTACATTGTATGTTAACACTGCCTCATTTTGACATGACCAAAAAAAAAAAAAAGAGAGAGAGAAAAAACAGGTTCTGCCTGGGTCTCCAAGCTCCTTCCATTTGAAGACAGCCAGGGGCTCAGGCGGTGGGCTTGGGTCTATGCATAAGGGACCCATCGGTTCATTAGCTCTTTGAGACCCTGTCTTCAGACACTCACGGTACAAGCTACAAAGGATTCAGACCAACTGCAATAACTGGTTTCCTCTTCAACACTGATGTGGGGTGAGAAAGATTGGGAAAGAAGGGGAGAAAAATGCAAGTTAATGCAAGTGGAAAGTGTCAACCATTGGTCCAGCTTGACCTGACATATCACATCAAATAGGGTCATTCGTCTATGTTGTCTTTTTCCTTCTGGAACCAAAAAAAAAATGTCAGCCACTAGAGAATGTGTGTAATGTAAACACGGCTGGATAAGCTCAGCGTTGGGGGAAGCACACCCAAACGTAAGTCAGCGCAAGACATCCTCTGCTCAGAGGACAAGCGCAATGATTTTAACCTAATGACCCGCTCTTAAACAGCTCTACAGCAAATCACAATTAAATAAATAACACTTAATAGCACAGATTTGTTTTACGGCCAGATTATTTGCGGAGAGAGAAAAGAGAAGGTTGGATGAGTCACTTAAATCTTCAATTATAAAATTAAGGTGGTTTCCAAATATTGTTATGAATTTAACCTCAAGCTAATTTTACAAAATGCCACAGAAATGAGGTGTAGGCATTCTGGAATGAAGCAGAGAGGCGGGCGGGGGGAGAGGCGTGGCAGCAGACCAGAAATGGAGGGTGCTTTGTTTGGTTGTCTTACACTCCAGTTGGGGCCGGGGCCTCCCTTCAACCCAGTGGTGAGGAACAGCTGACCAGAGTTGTATAAAATCACAGCAAATAAGCTAGTGAATGCGTGAAAAAATGCAGCCACGTGTGTCTCTGTGGGAAACTACAGAACTCAGGGTCAGGAGAGCAGAAGTCAGGGCCCGGATCTGCCAGTTCCTGGGGCACCGAGAAGGAATTAGCTGCAGCGCAGGGGGGAAACGCTATTACAGCTTAGAGTGGACAATGAGAAACCACAAACGCACTTGCTGAGCTAGTGACCTGGTCAGTCTCCCCTAAAGAGGGCAGACAGGCAACCCGGACACCCCTTCAGTGGAGAGTTTACTCGCTCTCCCTCACTCATCTCTTCTCTGACAAAAGTCGCTCTCCTTATTTTTCTTCTGTCTCATTATTTAACTCTGATTTTTCTCATGTGTCTGATTTTCTCACATAGGCGCCCACATGCATATCTTGGAGCAGGTGGCCTAGTGAGGGCTTCTTGACCTTCAAGAGAGTGCAATAACCTTTTACCTTGCTCCCCACAGACCTTTATAGCCTCCAAAAATGGTGATTGTGCCCCCAGGGAATGTTGGGACTCAATCAAGAGCCAAGTCCTGCAAAACCTTTTCCTCTTAGCGCCTCGAAAGATGACTAGGAATCTAGATCCGTGGAAACAGCTCCAAGTTCATCTTCGCTGCTCGTGTGCCGTTGTCGAGATCATAAAAGGCACTTGTGCTGCTGGTAGGACCACTGGGGTACAGCCAGGCCCACGAGATCGTGAGCACCCCTCGGGAGCACAGCCTCCCCCAAACTCAGCTTCTCAAAATTTGCTAATTCTGTCATGAGAAACTGGAGCTGAAGTCTTCGTGGGAGCAGGTGCGGAGCTTCCCCCCATTCCAGCCCACCCCCTGAGCCCCTCCCAGGAGGCGTGAACAGAGCAGTTGTTGTTCGTTTCATATTCATCGAGCAGCTACCTGGGCTGGACCCTCTGCTCTCCGTGAAGGTGCATAAAAGTAAAACTCAGCCCATCCTATAAAGAAGCTAATAGGGGATACAAATACATAAATGAGTGTTTATAATCCAGAAGGGCACGTGGTATGCTCGATGTAGCTGGACCCATGTCAGATGTAGCCAAAGGGTGGCGATCTCTTTCCTTTAACCAGCCATGTCCAATCATCTCCAAGTCTTACTGACCTCCAGAAATCAGTCACTAAAGCAAAACCTTAGCCAATGGCTCTTCATGAGGGGTACACTTGCAGAGTTCAAAGCCCAGACCGGATACGCTAGCCCTAATCACTCAGATGCAGTCAGGCAATAGTTGGAAGGCCCACGCTCGCAGAGGGTCCCTGACATATGAGAGCATGTGCAGGAGGGAAGAACAAGATGACAAGGAAACTCAAAGCCGTGACTAAGGCGGAATTTTTGAAAGAAAGCCAAGAAGGTTTAGCTGGGCAAAGAAGATTCAGAAGATCCCCGAGTAGTCTGTGAGGGCCTCAAGGGCAAGTGCGGTACTGTGTTCATGCAGGACAGCCCGTGTGACTGCACAGGTCGTAGGCTGTGTGAATGGAGCTGCCTGGACTTGGGCAGCGCACAAGGCAAAGTCACACACAGTCACCCTGTGCTCGTCTCCTGCACCTACTGTGCCCCAAAGAGCAACCTGTTTGTTGATAAACGTTGCATGAATGAGACCCATTGCCTTGTTCAAACACATGAAACATGCTGTGTGAAAGACGGAGCAGATTTTTATTATTTTAGTTTTTGCCCAAGATGGCAAGCGTACAGAGCCAGTAGATGCAAAAGCAACAGGAAGGTGAAACGTTTTTTTAAAGCTTTGAAAAGCTTTCTGTGAAGCAATGCAGTCTAATGATGAAAGGGGGAGACAGCAAAAAAAAAAATGAGGTGGAACAATTTTAGGGCCTTCAGAAGGGGAAAAAATGTGACCATTATGTCTCATCCAGGCCCACGTGAACCCAAGTTTCCACTGATATAACAAGCGCAACTCCGGTAGGATCCCACAAGTGTAGGGAGAGGAGAGGACAACAGGTGTCCCTCCTGTGGCTGAGAAGGCAAGAAGCACCTCCTCATTTAAAGAGATAACTGAATTCACCATTTCATCATGCTTCACACCCGTTTAAAGTGAAAGAGCAAGAGAGAGAGACAGAGGGAGGGTGGAAGGAAGGAAGGAGGGAAAGAAAGGGAGGGGAGGGGAGGGGAGGGGAGGGGAGGGAGGGGAGGGAGGGAGGGGAGGGGATGGGGAGGGGGGGAAGAGAGGAGGAGAAGGGAGGAGAAGGGAGGAGGGGGAAAGAGGGAAAGAGCAAGGGGGGAATGTGTCTGAACCAAGCTAGCACTCACTGACTCACCCAGGCCATGATCTGTGTCTCCATCCTCCCTCCCGCTCTGCGCCCTGGCCCCTTTTTCACAGGGCACAGTTCTCATCACTCTTGCTCCTTCCAGATCCAAACAGATCCTTTTGCTTGGGGCTCCCAACCCAGTGTAATTTTTAAGTTGTTTTTGGTAAGTAATGAACATGTAGATATGCTCTGAAAAAAAAAAAAGGGGGGGAGACAGGAGGGCAGCTGGGGGCTCCCTCTCGCAGCAAGCAGAGCGTGGACGAGTGGTTTGCAGGGTTTGCAGAGAATATTCCGTTCTTAGAAGAGGAAGTGAAGGTGGGGCTGGAGCCCCAGGCTGCCTTTGCGTCCTGATACAGGGCAAAACTGCTGTGCGCAGACCCCTGGAAGGTCCCACAGCCTGGCAGGAGGAAGCACAAGGGGCTCCCGAAGGAGTTAAATTTCTACTCGGCTCCAGAACATTTCTAAAGTTATTTCTTGTCAAATCGAAATGTTTCCAAGTGACGCCAGGTTGGAAAATGCCAGGCATTACCACGTGGGTTCGCTCAGCAAGCAGAGGGGCCTGCAATGTTGTCCAACTGCATTCTGTACACAGTGGAGGAAGGACCGTGTCATCCTTCCTAATCTGATGAATCCTTGTCATAAATCCTACCCCAGGCCGATGGCAGGGCGGCTGCTGGCACAGTGCACGGGGTGGGGGTGCACTTTACGAGGGCCGGAGGAGACAGCGGGCCGCCAAGCCTCCTCGAGAAGCTAGTAAATCAGCAGTCCGTGGAAGCTCCGTGCAGAAGAGACAGCCCGCCTCCAGGATCTCGCAGGGGCCCGGGGCACAGGTGAACTTGGCGGGAGAGGGGGAAAGTGCTCTGAGTTGAGGTGCAGCTGTGGGACCCTGGGGTGCAAGGAAGTGAGGGTGCAACGAGGCACAATTCCTCTCCACAGACTTCCCCGAGAGCCTCACCTTCGATCAGTGAGCCAAGCCCCAAGCTGGGTGTTGTGAACCCGGGGCCACTGGCAGGATCTCAGCCAATTAGGAGCTCACATTCCAGAGAGGGAGACCCCATCGGGAAAGAAAGAGCTTTTATGAGTGTACTCGAGCTGCCATAACAAAATGCCATAGACTGGGTGGCTTAGACAACAGAAATGTATTTTCTCACAGTTCTGGAGCCTGGAAGTCTCAGATCCAGATCCCACAGGGTCACTTTCCATCCGGGGCTCCTGTGGAGCGCTGAGCTGGGCAGCTCCTCCGCACGGCTCCCCCAGCACCCACCTCGTTTGGCCACGCAGCCTGCAGGGGCCTTAAACAGACACCAGCACCACCACCCCGTTCCCTCCACCCCATGCAAGCACCTGAGGTAGCAGCACAGAGTCACAGGCAAATGTAAGTTCCTGGCAGGAGTTTCACAACAGCCCTGCGATCAACAGCATGTCCCCTCTCCACCTCCCAGCTCCTGTTTGCCTCATGTACCCCTCAGATAACCCTCCAGGGGGCTTCCCCAAACTCAGCTCCTTTGCTCCTTTGGTTTGAACTGACCGATCTGGCCCTAGCCTGGGAACCCCACCGCGCTCTTCCCTCTCTCCATCTGCACTCTGTCTTGCTCTACCTCCCCATGCAGCTGCTCAAGCCATTCTGGGCACTTCCTCCAGGGCCTCTAAGTAATCACCTTCTCTATGACAATTGTAGCCCATTGTTGAACTTGGGCTAATCGCCCACACCCTGTGCTCTACTTAACAAATGTCAATTTAACAATGTCATCACAGTATTCTTCACGGCGTGCAGATGGCTGCTGCCTTCTTGCTGGGTCCTCAGAGGGCAGAGAGAAAGAAAGTGAGCTCTCTGGTGTCGCTTCTTATAGGGACGCTAATCCTATTGGAACAGGGCCCCAGACTTATGACCTCACTTAACATTAATTACCTCCATAAAGACCCCATCTCTACATACAGTCACATTGAAGACTGGGGCTCCAGTTCAACAGAGGAATTTGAGGAGGGACCCAAACATGCAGTCCACAACAGAGCTCTGGAAACCAGCTCTAATAAGAAGTGATAACTTCTGTTATAGAATTAAACAGGCCCTGGCTGGTGTAGCTCAGTGGATTGAGCTCGGGCTGTGAACCAAAGTGTCACAGGTTCAATTCCCAATCAGGGTACATGCCTGGGTTGCAGGCCATGACCCCCAGCAACCACACATTGATGTTTCTCTCTTTCTCCCTCCCTTCCCTCTCTAAAAAATAAATAAAGTCTTTAAAAAAAGAATTAAACAAAGCCCTATGGAGTGATTCCTCTGATAGAGGGGCTTGGGGGTGAGAAAGGTGTCAAAGAAAATTCCACGAAAGAGGCATCTGATAGGACCCTGTGAAACAGGAAAGTACCCACCCAGGGGAAAAATCAAGGGAGACCACGTGGAGTGGTGGTGGTGAGCACAGGCCTTGAAGACGAGCCGTCTGGGCTGAAGTCCTGCCCCTGATCCTCTTCTGTGACTCTGAACAAGCATTTAACCCCTCTGAACCTTGGTGTACTCATCTATAAAATGGAAATATGAGTCTGCTTGACAGGGTTGTTGTGGAGGCTGAAACATTAATTTCTAAAAGGGGCTTGAGCAGCAATGCCAGCTCGTAAATTCCAGGCAGAAGGGGCCGAGGGCCTGTCAATCACCTGGAGCCTTACGCACAGATGGCCTGTTCAGGGGAGGGTGAGCAGCTCAATGCGCGGCTTCAGCAATGTCAAGGGGGAAGGCAAGAACACGGGATGCGTGCAGGCTGGAAGTTTATTTAATGCTGCACTAAGGAGTCTGACTTGCTTAGAGAGCACTAGAGAGCCGTCGGAGGACTGGCAGCAGGGCGGCGTGAAGAGGCCTGGATTTGAGGACGATCACTCTGGCCCACGTGAGCAGGAGCTAACGAGAGAGGGCGAGGTGGGCCAAGAACAAGGCTTGGGTATCCAAGATGGCAGCCAAGAAAATGTCCCCAAAACCATTCCGCTTGGCAGCTAACTCCCTTCTCACTTCAAAAAGCATCTGTTGAACTTTCACAACATGCGAGGCCCAGTGCCAAGGCCTGTAACTGAGCCTCTGGTCCCACCCCCAACCTGCTCAGCATCCAAGACCCTCCACAGTCTTTTCCCAACACACCTTTCCAGCCCTTCCCCCGACACTCCTCGGTGGGCACGTTGGGCTCCAGCCAAACAGACTGAAGAGCCTTTCCAGATGAAATGAGCTCAAACTATTTCTCCCCTTCATGCCCTTGTTCTTGTTGTGGGAACCCTCATCCCTGGGTTGAATCACTCCTTTCCTCCTCCCCGGCATGGTGTGGCCTATGGCACATCAACCTGTCTGAGCACCGTTCCTCCAGGTGTGTAGTTTAGACAGTGGTAAGTACTTACCGCATGGGCTTGTTGTCAGGAACCGTGAAAGCATGTAGCACAAACTCTGGCACATTTGCTGCTATTTGCCTACAAGCCCTCCCCCAGGGTCCCTTTGTCCATGGGCCTCTGTTCCAGACCCACCAGACTTTGGGACCCGCCACTGGCCTCCACAGCCTGTCCCCTCACTCTGCTCTCGGAAGCTAACACATGTCTCTGGGCACTTTGTTTCCTTTGTCCTCTCCTGATGGAGAGGTCTTACAAGGACCATATATTTTTCACCCACGAGCCCTCTCAGCACTGAGAAACTGTGACTGTGTAAGGGCCTGAGCCGGGCAGATGTCTGTACTAAGCTGAGCTATGAGAGGTAAACAGCACAACACCAAGACACGCCATCAATACACCACGCCCCTGCCAGATACGGGGTTTCCCTGCCAATTAGTCCCTGATGATTGGATCAGAAAAGAGCACAGACCCAGCGGAAGCCTGCTAATAAAAAGGCCAGTTACGTATCACATGGCCCAACCAAAAACATAAGTTAAGACACCCAGACTCTGTGTTAAGAACATTGTTGGAAACAAGAAGAAAATGAAAATGGAAAGGTATTTGAAAGCCCTGAAATCAAGACACAGCCATTGAGGGGAATTTAGAGTTCAGGTCACAGGAATGCACAGCAAGTAAAAGTTATGAGAAACCAGAAAGTATTAGTAAAAACAGCAACTACATGTATTGAAGATCTACTGTGTGCTCCTCATTAAGCCAAGCAATATACCAATTATCTTATTTTTCCAAAAACTCTGAGTGGGTACTATTACTAGTCCCGTTAGAAGAGGAAACTGAGTCACAGAATGGTAAATACCATAGGCACCCCATTGCCCTTATTTCCCCCCCCAATTCCATGTAATAAACTCTCCTTCTATCCCCTCTGCTTACCTACCACCATTACTTCAGTAAATGGGCAAATCTCTTCTCCTTGTAAGTAACAGGAGCAGAAAGTTCTGTGGAGACCAGGACCAAACACAAGACGTGGAAAATGCGTAAGAAGGAGAGGACACGGACAAGTGCCCCGTTAAACACGGCCCGAGACCAGCCGCAGTGTCCCAAGGGGCCTCCCAGACCCTGCGGTTCTCGTAGGAACCTCACACTCTCCTGGGCCCTGGCGGTCTGTGCCGTTCATGACCAGACACACTGTCTAGTGTCTTGAACGACTTTGTACATATCATGCCTTTTCTTCCAAGCCGGCTCCTGAGCTCCTTGAAAACAGAGATCACGCCGCCTTCCCCTGTTGTTTGTTCTTTGGCAAACGAACATTTACAAAAATCATCCCCCTGGCTCTGTTCAAAGTGCCAGTGATCCCACCCATGTACACAGAATCCTGCAGGGCTCTCCAAAAGCATCAGAGCCCTTAGGTGTAATCTGAGAACCACCAGCAGAATAAATAAATCCCTGCCCTAGTGGCAAATACTTCCCTTTACTTCTTCCCCTATAAAAGCAAATTCTCCAACCCAACCTCACAAGTGCTCTCTAATGGGTTCTTTGTTTTGTTTATCCCATTTAGTTCAAGCCAGAAGCAAACAAGAGAAAATGCACAGGGAACCACCTAGCACAATGCATGGCGTGGAGTCAGGACTGTGTGTTTCCTCCAGCACTGCCTTATTTGAAGGGTGCGAACGTTTGTGTTTCAAATGGCTGCAAACGTGGCTGGGCGGTGGGCGGTAGGTGCCATTGCAAGGAAGCCTGCTTCTCAGCACACTGTCAGAGTTGCCACATGTGAGCAAGAATGATATAAACTTCAAGTGCTCGCCTCTGGGACTTCCAGATGCCCACTCGGATAGCTAATCAATGGAGACTTGACTAGTACACGCCTCCCAAGTGCGGACCCAGCCCCAGGGTTCCAACTGCAGGCTTGGTCTTAGAACAAGTTATTTCTGCAAGGCTGAACTGGAGATGTTAAACCTTGACCTCAGAAAATGGCAGATGCTGGGACTTGCAAAGCTGAAAACCTCATGCAAGACTCAAAATAGCAAGAAGAGGCTTAAAGAAACCCCGGACCCAGGGCTCAAAGCCCAGCTATGGAGGCTGGAGTACAAGCAAGCAGGGAGGGGGGTCTACGGTGGTGGGGGTCATGAAAGAGAGGCAGAGACAAAGGCTCTCACAGTGATTGTCCATACAGTGTTTTTCAATATTTTCAGTAGATGGACTCTCTTTATAAGTAAGAGGTAGGTAACCCTAACCAATACATGGATGTTTCAAAATCAGTTATTACTAAATGAATACATTTATTAATTATAAAAACAATGATAAAAGCAAGAAAGTTAATTTTATCAAGATGAAAATTTGAAATGGAGGATGACAATTGCCATTTTGTATCACCCTCAGCATCCAATTTACCAATTTTGTCTTGGTTCTACAGTTTCAGAAGAAAAAAGAATCCTGGTTACAGAGACAGATTGTTGCAAATAATAACAGTTCTTTGAAACCAATTGCGTTTGGATAAAATTAATCTTCACTGAGACAGCAATGGCACGAAAAAACTTTATTCTGAAATCTTCCTTTAAAAAGTGAGCAAACGCATTGAAGAATAAAGCAGATTTGCATAATCACGAAAGGAGAGATTCCTTTGGTTAAAAAACCCCCAGCCAAGAACATCTCCTAACATTTGCTACCTGAGCTCATAGGCTGGCGTGGGCTGGAAGCATGGACAGCCGGCCTGTTTAAAAGTTTCTTTCTGTGTGAAGTGGACGTAAGTGCCAAAGAGGCCTCTGGTGGGGAACTGGTGAACAACCCCAGAATTCAAGTTCAGAAGAAAGAAGCTACCAAATCCGTATCATGAAATACCTTCGAAGGATAATAGAAGGAAGTAAAAAAATGAAAAGTCTGCCAGACTCCAGACAATACCCCAGATGTATCATTGGTTAGCTATGTGACCTTGGGCAAATGATTTAAAATTGCTGAGCCTAACTGTATTTATCTATAAAATCAAGATAGAAATTTCTTTCACTGGATCGTCACAAATATTAAATGAGGTGTGGTGTGTACAGGCCTGGTCATTTGGTAACTAGGAACAGGATGGCGCAGCAATGGCCTGTGGGAAGGCCCACAGGAGGCTGGTGGTTATCTCCGAGGAGGCGGACCCTGACCTGGAGGGTGAAGGCGGGGCAGTCTCAGGCGCAGCCCCTCACCGGGTGGAGAGCAGAGGGAAGGAATGGCGGGGCTCGCTTGGTTTCCCCCGCCTCCATGGGGATTGAGAGAGGGGACAGACAGAGCCCAGAAGAAATACTGGAGAAGCAAGAGGCTGAGAGTCACAAAGACCAGGAGATGCTACCAGTCAACACTGCAAGTCCAAAGAGGACCAGGACTTCTGGGCCCCAGTGGTCACTCTTCCTGGATGGTTCTTTACAGACACCTCCTATTCACCCTCCTCCTAAGTCTCCTGGGGACAGAGGGCAGCTGACCAAGCATAAGGGGGCACCCAGGGCAATGCAGCTTGGAGGCGTCAACCCCAACCTCGCGTCCTGAACACCCATACACCATGAAGTCAGCCCTTCATTGATGGAATTCTGGGCACCTCTCCCTGTTCAAAACCAAAGTCCCGTGTTCTCTGATTTCTTCCCAAATCAGAATCGCTGCCTGACCCCATTCACACATATGACACTGACAGAACTTTCTTCCTATAGTCTACCCCATTGGGATCTCTTCCTTAAACAGAATCCCAAGTTTTCCTTTGCCCTAGGCTAGTTACCGCCACTGCAGCTAGCAGACTCAGCAGTCCACCCTACAGCTCTGCCAGTCTATCTAATCCCTGATTAGAGATGAGCTGAGATGAAAAGGCAGATTCTTAGAGAGAGGAAGAAGGCAAAGCCCCAAACACTGAGCCTTCCCCACAAGAAGGTGCAGGAAGGAAACACCCTTCAACTCTGTCTGATACCTTCTGCGGGGCCGAATTTGCTGAATCCCAGGGGTCCTCTCTGCTTGCACACCTCCAATCCGTGACGCAAAGCTTTCAAGCCCGGCCAGTGAAGGGCCTCATAGGCATGCGGCTTCTTGCTGGAACAATATATCAAAGGAGGGAAAGAGTCCACACCCTCTCCTAATGGCTCTCGTAACAAGCACACATAAAAGATCACCAAGTTACAGAGGTCATTGTCCTAGTGACAGGGAGCTGTAATTGATTATTGTGACTTAGAGGCTTAGAAAGTGATTCATTTGGACCCCGTGATACTGTCATGTATTTTACATGCAATATTTATTTACACGATCAAGCATGATACGCATATAGGCGAGCCCAGTTTGAAACTAGTGAGTAACTTACCTGTAATTTCAGTAGAACTATTATTGTTCACGTGGTCGGTGCTCACATTTTAATGAAATTATGAAGAGAGGTGACTGTTGTACTTAGAAAGTGATTCATTTGGGCGCCATCATTTCTGTCATGTTTAATGGGAAGGGTTGGGTGGTTTGTAAACACGGTTATGACAGGTGAGGAGAGAACAAACAGACCAGAGGGAGAGAGAAGCCCAGAGGTCCCTGCAAGGTGAGGCCTTGCCTCCCCAGCAGGAGAAAAACAGCCCTGTGACAGGCGCTCCTCCTGCCACTGTCCTGACCCCGTGCCCCAGCAGGGCCTGAGCAGGGCAAGGCCACACCACCTCCCCAGTCATCTCGGCAGGCATGGAGCTCTGCAACAGACACGATTAAATGAACAACTTGGAGATTATGGTTGTACTGTTTCTAAAATGTATTGATTTACCTACGGGATCTCCACAGTGGAATCTGTGGGCATGCTAATAATAGTCGCACCCCAGGTCAATAACTGACGCAGGACAGTTCTCCTCCTCACTTTACAAATGAGGATGTTGCAATGAACGTCCAAAAGTTTGACTCCCTGTTGTATAAAAAACATGTCATGGTGATCTCTGGGAGAAAGGTGTGTCTTAGTCACCTTGAGTCCCTCTCAGGTTCTAGCGTAGTGCCTGGCTCACGATGGGCACTCTGAACTGCTTACCCAGGTCCCGGAGTGGGGCTGTGCAACCGGCATTACCCACTTCACCAAAACACCGTCCCTTTTCCTTCCAACATTCAAATCAACCACCTAAGTCTCTGTCATCTCCAAATTATTGGGATGTTTCTCTTTCTTGGGACTTCCTTTGCCTAGAATTGTCAATGAATCCAGCATTTATTCAAACCGAAGGGACTATGCCAACTTTCAAACTCCTAGTGAAGTGAGAATAGAGAATCTAATTTGTCCGCAGCTAAAACCCCAGTTTCCACCTGCTGTAGCTTTAGCTGTGACCACACAGACCTGTGACAGAAGTCTATGTCAGATCTTGGTGCACTGAAGATTTTTAGGTATTTTTCTCTGTCAAGTTAGTTATTCATATTCTTGGTGCATTTTTGCCATGGGGTTCCTCTCTTTTCCATATTGATTTGTAAGAGTTCTTATATCCTAGATATTAATATCTTGTCCATATTAGACATTGCAATAATATTATCCCAACAGTTAAATTGTTACTAACTTCATTCACAATGTCCTTAAATATGACATGATCAAATTCATCAATGATTCTTCCTCATGTCTCACGTTTTAATGTTTTAAAAATTTCTTCCTTCCTCCTAGACCTTTACAGTATTCTCCTTTATTTTCTTCAACTAATGTCACAGTATTTCCTTTAACAGCTAAGTCTCTAATCCGTCTGAGACTCACTTTTGTATGTTCTCAAGTTTACTTTCCTTCAGATGATGAGGCAGTTTTCCCAGATCCAACCATTCAACTCCTCATTTCCCTCAAACCGCTTCACTGATTTGTTGTGCCAGTTTTCTTGAATATTAAAGCTGTAGACATAAATGCATATATAATACACGTAAGACAGATGTTACAGTAGATATAAATGTATATATAATACATATAAGATAGATGTACAAATAGATAAGAGATATGCACATAGTACACATGGATAATGTAGATATAGATGTTTTAGATACAGATATATGCATAGACACATGTCTGTCTCCGAGTTCTCTGTTCGGTTCAATTAGATTATTTGTCTCTTGTACATGAATATTATTCTTTGTAACATGTCTTAATATCTAGCAAGAAAATATTCCTTCTTATCTCTATTTTTCTAATGTTCTCTCACCTATACACAGACCTTAATTCTTCTATATAATTTTTACAAAATGTGTATCAAGTCCTTCAAACTAGCCCTCTGGAATTGTATATGAAACTGTGTCAAATTTGGAAATCAGCCTGGGAAGAATACAGCTTGATGATATTGGCTTGTTCGACACAAGGACAAGGAATGTCTCTCCATTTCAATGAATCGTCTCTGTGTGTGTCCCACGCCATCGAGTCGGCTCGGACTCCTGGTGGCCCCGAGTGAGTGAGATCCTGTCGTGCACTGCCCCGCGCAGCTCCGGTTGACTCCTGCCTACTGGGTCTCCCTCTCTCCCTGCTGCCTCTCGCTCTCCCAGCATGACTGTCTCTTCCAAAGCATCCCGCGTCCTCGCGAAGGCCCAATCCTGCATTCTCATGATCTAGTGACATTTCACATTTTCTACAGAAAGTGTGTGTGCTCTTGATTAGGCTGATTCCTAAGTACTTCATAGTTCTATTAATATTATGAAGGATACCTTCTTGTTTTATCTGCAGTTGATAGTTGATTATTGCTGATAATATAACATTAAATATACTTAAACTGATCTGGGATCCAACAAATTTGTTGAACTTTTCTTATTCTGATAGTTTTTCTGGGTTTTTGGCTTTTTGTTTTGTTTTTATGGAAGTTTCTTTTCATTTTATCTCATCAATTACCTCCCTGAGGTACAGCAAATATTCCCAGCTGGAATTCTTCCTTGGAATCTCTTTTCTTCTTTCTCTATATAAAGATTATAGATTCAAAAAGATGAATAATAGGCCTGGGTGGGTGGCTCCGTTGGTTGGAGCATCATCCAGAGACCAAAACATTGCAGTTCAGTTCAGTGTACAGGAGGCAAGAATCGATCTCCCTCTCTCTCTCAAATCAATAAACATATCCTCAGGTGATAATTTTTTAAAAGGTGAATAAGATAAATATAAACTAAAGCTGAAAATGTATACTCCACTTGGCTCTTAGAAGATTCGTGAATGCTGTTTAGGGTAAACTTGTTTGATAGTTGTAGAGCCCAGAGGGTACATGAGAGCTATCCCTGGGTGACGGCAGGACTAGTGTGTGCTAAAGGCAAGTTCAGTTGGGGAGGAACAGGTCACAAGTTTCAAAATCTTTCTGTGGGTTTTTAAATGACAGTAGTGACCCTGATCACACAGAGGTCATTTGGAATCATTGGTGGCAAAATTAAGACATAAAGGTTATTCCACGGTTTATAAAAACAGGTCTTTCAGCCACTTGTGTTAAGAATATTGTGAAAATAAGAGGGAGAACATTTGTTGTTCAGTAGCACTGGCCATTGTAAGCAGAAGGACAGTCACTCAGCGAGTCACCAGGACGGGTCCCCCACTGCAGCATGTGGCCCTCCCACGATGTGTCTGATGCCACACTGTCCCCCTCCCCAGGTCTACAGTTCTGCATCCTTCATCCCCTAACCTCTTGACTCTTTGGCTACAGTAGACACAGGTTCAAGTTCTCCCAACTGGAAACATTTGTGAGAAATGTCCCCTGTCCACTGAACTCTTTGTCAGTTTCGCCGTGTACATTTCAGGCAGCGGCAGATGTTTCCCCTGTGCTATTCCTAGCCTTCCTCATGTTTCCACAAGCGGAAGAGCCCGGGGGTACGTGAGAGCGATCCCTAGGTGAGGGCAGGACTAGTGTGTGCTAAAGGCAAGTCCAGTTGGGGAGGAACAGGTCACAAGTTTCAAAATCCTCCTGTGGGTTTTTAAATGACAGTCGTGACCCTGATCACACGGCGGTCACTTGGAATCCTCGTGTTCTTTCACACCGCCCAAGCCTTTTCCGGATTCTTTTCTCCTTACGGCCTATCAGAGGGCAGCTGGGAGGCCTCCACGGCTCCGCAGACCTGAGACCGTACTCGCGTCTTGGACCAGGGGCCGAGAAGGAGTGGAGGAGGGGTCTGCTGTCCCCAAAGCCGGCCCCCCAGGAATGAGCTGGGTCTGGAGGGAAGGAGTGGCTGGGACCGGGACACGGAGCCTGCTCAGCTCTTTTCAAACAGACACATGCTGCCACCTGGTTCCCATTACAGCCTCGATGCGGCAGCGAGGCTCGCCCACGGAGGCGCCCAGGTGGAGGGACGAGGCTGAGGCCCTGTGTGCTGGGAGCCCGGGGAATGTTCCCAGCGTATCACAATTACAGAAACATCTGTGCCCAACAGCTTTCAGTGGAACTGCTGTGAAAATTTACAGTGTTCGATTGCTCTCAGAATTTCTCACTTCTCAGCCCGAGGCAGGGTGGTCTCCGGGCTGCCAGGGAGCTGCTGCAGGAAGTGAGAGAGATCACAGTTTCCAGGGTCTGGATGAAACGCGGCGGAAGGGCGTGGGGGCTGAGCCTGGCGCCCTGAGTGCTGCGGACTTCCACCGACGATCACTTTTTCTTCCTTTATGCAGTCAACACGTACACGCTTAGCACGGTGTGAACTGACTTTACAGGGGGTCACAATCTGAGTAACAGTCAGTCCTCAAAGAGCCAATAACTCAGTGAGAAATAACCAGCTGCTGAAAATAATTCAAATAATATAAAGTGGTATTTATTTTGAAATCAAAGACAATAATAAAAAAAAGCTATCGTGAGTTATACTAACTGAAAACAGCGCCATCCAGAACAGCACCACCCTAATTAAGGGCCCCAAGCAAGCAGCAACGGCATCCTCTGGCATCTTGTTAAGAAATGCAATTCTCTGCACCCCAGACCTACTGCCTGGGAATCGGGCCCGGGAATCTGTGCATTAAGGAACTCTTCAGGTGATACCAGACCTTCTGAAGCAATGGTCTGGAACATAAGCAGAAACAAAAACTAATCCTAGGCAAACCAATCACCCCAGTCAACCCGACTGGATTTTTCCAGGGGACCAGGAGAGACAGGCGAGGACAGGCATCCCAGTGCGTGTCACACAGGGTGGTGACATTCATCGGGGGCAGTGGATTAGGATTTATGAGAGCAGGAGTGACCGACCGCTAGCCGAGGGAGGAGTTGATAAAGTCTTGGAAAATCAGAGACTGGGCATGAGGATATTAGCACACTGAGACACTGTTCATACATAATGTCATGCAAAGTCCACTCAACAGTTAGAGGGTAAGCTACAGCTGGGCACGACTGAGAAGTGTGCCTGACGAGGCCTCCGTCTCACTCACACAACATGCTCACGACCTTCCCTACCACCTTACTGGGCGAGGAACCAAGGATTTTCACTTTCTCGGGCTTTTAAAATGTTGAAACCCTTTTGTGATGGTTAATTTAATTTTTTTAATTTTTATTTAGTTGGCATGCAATGTTATGTTAGTTCCCGGTGTACAACATAGCGATTCAGCATTTATCTACCTTATGATGTGATCACCACAATAAGCCTAGTAGTGTGATGCTTCCTGTTGTATGTTAACTCGGTTGGGGCACTGGGGGCCCAGATATCTGGTTAAACATTGCTTCAGGTGGATCTGTGAGGGCATTTCCGGATGTAATTAAAGTTTGAATCTGTAGCCTGAGCAAAGCAGGTTGCACCCCCACCCCCTCCAAAGTGGGTGGGTCTCCCTCAATCCACTGGAGGCCTGAGAGGACAGAAAGGCAGAGGAAGAGAACTCTCTCTGCCTGCCTTTGAGCTGGGACGTCCGTGTCTTCTGTTGCTTTCAGACTCACATTCGGACTCAGACTAGAACTAAAACCATTGCCCCTCCAGGGTCTCCAGCTGGCTGGCTGCAGATCTGGGGGCTTCTCAGCCTCCTTCAATCACTTGAGCCAATTCTTTGTAATCAATCTCTCTCTATATATAAGTATATATACATATACACATACGCTTATACACACACATGTGTGTATATATGTATATATGTGTTTGTGTATGTATATATCCAGTTGGCTCTGTTTCTCTGAGAACCCATACTGTAATACACCTTTATTAAAATGATATTTTACCTGGAATCAAATGCATATTAAACAGGTGAGCCAGCTACTCCAGTCAAGAAGTGCACCATGCCTCCAAACCCTTCTGTTTCCAGCTTTGTCGAAATTCAACAAAATTCCCAGGGATTTTAAACCATAAAGTTCAGACATTCTAATTCACTGTCTTCAACCAGCTCCCACACACCCCCTGCCCATCCCAGCTCCATCCCGGTCAACCTTATGGAGATAAAATAGAGGCTACCAATTCCACAGTCATCTCAACCGTCTCTCATAACCTCCCTATGGAAGCCACGTGCTGCTACTTTCGGCATATACGTGTGCCTGCTTGGAAAGACCGTTCCGTAACCCAGTCTTCTGAAGCCTGGGTCTGATTTTCCTATCTGATCCTGAGCTCTGTCCCAAGACCTGCAGGAGGGAGAGGCAAGACACTCCACACCACTGACCGCTGTCGGGCAGGACGGAAAGTCAAGGAAGGTGATGTGCTCTCAAGAGACTTCTACAACCACGGCCACCCCCCCCCCCCACTCAGACAACACTCACTACCTATGACTCCAGAGTCCCCAGCCCAGCCACTTGGCAACTTCACACTGAGCTGAGCCTCTGGTAGCACGAGCGCGTCGCTGGATGCTTAAGAGGGGGCCAAACCTTGAACCTTCTGACTTCCCGTCACATCACACTCTTCCTGTTTGATTTTTCCCAGCTTTATTCAGATATAATTGACAAATAGAAATTGTACATATGTAAGGTACGCAGTATGATAGTTGATGTATGTATATATTGTGAAATGTGCGCTATCGCTTGACATGGTTTTGTTTGTGGCGAGAACAGTTACGATCGAGTCTCTTAGCAAACTTCAAATATGCAACGGGGTATTATTAACTAGACTCACCATGCTCATTTAAAACAATTTGTCTTTTTTCTTCTACGCGATTACATCTGCTATTGAAACTTAGTTTTTTTTTTCAGTTCAGTCACTATATTCTTCAGCTTCAGAATTTCTGTTTGATTTTTTTTCATGGTTTCTATTTCTTTAAATTGTTGCCTTGCTTCTTTAAGATGATTATTTTGAATTCTTCATCAGGAAATTTGCAGGTTGCAACCCCTTTTATTTGGGGTTAGTTACTGGAGCCTCATTCATTTCCTTTGATGGGCACCATGTTTCCCTGATATTTCATGACCCGTGTAGCTGTGCATTGGTGTCCTCGCCTACGCATTTGAAGAAGCAAATACCTCTTCCAGTCTGTATAGACCAGTTTTGTCAGGTAAAGATTCCACCCTGTCATATCTCCAGGTGATGGACTGTCTCTGGTATTGCAGTTGGGCAGAGCTAAAGCCAAGTTATATGGCTGCTGCTGGGTCCAGAGTTGGCAGGCCTGGTACCAGGGTGTAGGTCCTGCCTAGTCCCTAGGAAGGCAGGACTGCCTGCAGGACCTTGGTCAGTAGGGCTGGTGCCGGGACAAAAATCCACTTCAGAGTCTGCAGTTGGATCACTGGACAGATCCCTGGGTTGGGAGACTGGCCCCAGACCATGGTTGGGTTGGGTTTGAACCAAGTTGCAGAGCTCCTTCAGGGTCCACAGTCAGGCCCAAGGTCAGCAGGACTGCCTCAAGGGATACAGAAGAGTGTGCATTCTCCTGGGTCCCTGGGTCCCTGGGCAGGCAGGGCCAGTCCCAGACCATGGCTGAGAGGAGCTAGAGACAGATTGTGGACTGGCAGATGGCATGGGTAGGATCGAGGACCACCGAGGCTGTCACAAGTCTACAGGGGAATGGGGCTGTTTCCAAGTCGGTAACCAGGGCCACGGCAGGTGAGCTTGCCATGTGGGTGTGCCACTGCCCTCTCTAAATGGCTCTCCTAGGTCTTAGAGCCCAAGGGCTTCACAGCCTCCTACCTGGACCCTAGCACTTCCACAGAGACACTTTGTTCTTCTGGTGGCTGCCAAATTATTGTTGCTGTCGGGGGATAGGAGTGAGGAATCTCCAACTGTACCACCTTGTTGACATTCCACTTTTTTGCTTTGGTTCAGGGATGTCTATTCTGATAAAAAGAGAAGATGAGGTAGGAGCAGACATTGGCAATTGTGCAAGAAATTTTAGCTCCTCCTGTGTAGTTTCTGATCTAACTCAAGGAGTAATATTAGATTTGATAATGCTAGTTGGGTTTGTGTGTGTGTGTGTGTGCTGGTTTGGACTTGGGTTTTTGTTAGTTGTTTTATTGGTTTGGGGGAATCTTGTTTTGTTTTGATTTGTTGTTGCTTATGAAATCATTGATCTGAGGGAAAACATGAGTTAGAAACAGAGCAATGAAGAGGCATGTAATAAATTACCCTAAAAATAAACTATGATCATGTAGCTAACTTTGTAGAAACAGGAAGAATTAATCTCCTAGGCTTTAAATGTTTTTCTCGATTCTACCAATGAGCAACACCAGAAAAAGAGAAAAGATTTTCCTTTGACAGGAGGATCTGGGTTCTGGCCAGTCATAAATATGTGTTCAACTTGTAAATATTTAACAGAATATAAACAAGAAAAAGGAGATCTTATATTTAGTTGTCAATGGGAATTTTAAAATAATCAGTGAAAAGTCAGAAAATTCTCTTGGGCTATTCTATGGGAGACTTTTTCTACACTGCCCTGGATCTAGGAGCCAGGGCGATGAGCTGGCATCGATGTCTAAGACGGGCAAGCACGTCTCAGAGAGAGGAACACAGCACGGGAAGGCGGGAGTAGCTGCATCAAAATATCAGCCTTTGGGTCACAGAGCATAGAGCAGTAAGGGCCATTGGAGAGCTTCCAGAACAGTCCCCCATTTCATAAACAATGGAATATGAGACGGTAAGGGGAGAAATGGGCAAAAACCAAACAAACGTAAGGAAGTACTCTACCTAAGAGAAAATGCAAATAACTATACACTACGTAAAGTTGCTTAAATTCATTGGAAATGAAAGCTGCTAGTCAAAACAGTAAGATATATTTTGCACTCATCATATTGTTGATAAAGAAGTAGAGAAACGGAAACTGTCTATTCGGCCAATCAGAGAGTAAATGGGTCACAACGAATTTAGAAAGCAGTTGGGCACAGATCTGCACATGCGCTGCTGGGACCATCCCAAACTCAGGCAGGCGCCCTAGAGCAACTCCAGCAGATGTGCCCTGGGAGACAAGTCTTCGTGTGCATTACAAAATTGTTTCTAGTATTTAAAGGTTGTAACAATGGAAATGTCCATGGAGAAGAGACTATATAAATTGAGAGAAAGTCATATAATTGCATTTCATGTAGCACTGAAAAATAAATGAATTAAAACTACAGGACTAAATTTCACAAATATAGTTAAAAGTTTAGGTCAAATAGAAACACATATAGTGTTTCTCAATTTAATAAAACACAAAAACAAGCAACACTAATCAATGTATTATTTAGGGATGGGATTTGTGTATGTGTATATAGTACACTTATACAAAAATAAAAATAACATAAATCCAAAATCCAAGGTAATGGTTAGTTTTGGGGGTTCCATGAGGACAGGGGTTGACACAGAACAGAAACACACAGAAGAGCCCCCAAGTGTAGGCAATGTCAATTCCTCATCCAGCTGAAAGGCATCCAGGCATTCATTTCATTAGTCCACAAACTACACATATGCCCTTTTGTGTGGGCAATCATCATCATTAAAAATAAAGTTCAACTTAAAATTTTAAGGCAATCAACATAGACCAGTGAGTGGTCAAAATGTTGAGTAATTTTCCTAGGTCATCCACAAGTAAATGACCAAATCTGGACTTGAACCCAGATGACCGAGTTGCAGTACCCAACCTCGTAATGACTGTGTTATGCAGCTTATCGTGCCACTCCGCGATCTATACTACATTCCTTACGTAGCCTTGCTGCGCCTCGGTCCCCTCATCTGTAAAATGGAAATTAAATATAGGTGTGTAAAGCTGCAAGCACATTGCTTAGCCCACGTTCTGTGCTCAATCAAAGATAACCCTAAAGAGAAGGAGGAGCAGGAGGAAGAGAGGAAGGGAGAGAAGGAGGAAAGGAAGACAGAGATGGAGAAAGAGAGAAAGAGAGGGAAGAATGGGAAGAAAGGAACACCAATGAGGAAAGGCATCCTTAAAGGAGCCGCACATGCTCAATTTAGAAAAGGCATAACGTGGAAGTGTAAACTAGGAAATCTGTTTTCTCTTCCTTGCTGCAGGCCCCAGAGCATCTGGTCTCATTAAAGGTGCAAAAGTCGAATATCCTATTGAAAATTCTCTTTGGTGTAGGAAATTAAGTTAAATTAAAAACATGACCTTTCCCTCAAACTGGCAAAAGCGATCTCGCTCTGTAAGCATGATCGTATCCATCAGCAATACATCAAAACCAGACGTCGCTGTGGGACTTCTACGGCTGAGCCATCAGCCTCCTCGGAGACTCCCGTTTATTTGGCTGCATTGAGGCAAAGGGGATCAGGTTCTCTACAAAATCCGAAGGAAGAAGGCGATATCCACCCGGGGAGGAGGGTTGCAGGTCTTCCCTAACGCTTCACAGGCCGCTCGCTTGAAGCCGGAGCTGCTAACAGCCTGGAGCGGTGTATCTGCCCCGCTCTCCACTTCAGATACAACACGGGGCGGTGGGGGGTTGCGGTGCAGACAGAACTGCTCTCTCTGGCGGAGACCAGGTTGTGAATTCAAATGTAATCCTATAACGCCCAATTAGGGAGAGGCCTGGGGACCGCCACAGGGATTCTGGACGGGAACGTGTTTAATACATGCCCCCCCACCTTTCTCCTTGTCTCTGTTTTGCCCATCCCATTCCTGGGCACAGCCTATTCTTTGCCTAAAAAAGATCCCCCATAGCAGAGGGGCATCATTCGCCCAGTTCGCCATCCGATGAACAACCACAAAAGCCATCCTCTTGCAATCCCGCTCAGGCCCGGGCCTTTCTGGAGGCCGTTCGGGAACCCAGAGAGAACGCACAGGAAGAGGAACTCCCCGGAAAGCAGAGCAGCAACACTAACAGACAGAAGCCCAGAGTCATGGCAGCCCTGAGAGGAAGGGACTGGCCTTCCGGAGCCAGACTCCAGGGAGATGCTCGGAAATGAAGATGCATTATTTATGCATGAGCATGCCAACCCAAGTGTTCTTTATAGGCCCAGATAGTCTAAAACTATGTGACTGCCCACTATAGAAGGTGGTTACTTAAGGAATGGCCAAACTATACCATATCACTTAAAATAGGCTGGGTCCTGTGAAAAACTCTAGCCCACAACAGGAAGAATTTCCAAATGGAAATTATTACCATTACCATGTATATATTAATATGAAATAGAAATTTACAATTTACAATGAGCTTTTCTTCCATCAAATGTACCCCACTTAATCAGCACAAATACGTAAGCCAAGCGTTATCATCCACATTTTATAGTTAAGGAGACAGATGCCCAGAAAGTTTAAATGACTTGTCCAAGCCGCGCACCTAACAAGTGGCAGAAAAGAGATTCACAGGCAGGTTCTCCAATCCTACCCCCAGAGCTCCTTTTCCCTCAGTGGGAGTTGTGGAGAGTAGAGACACACTCGGCAAATAAATGAGCGGTAAGCCACACTCGAAGAGGCATCAGATAATTGTTAAATGCACTGGGAAGGTGTTTGATCAGTATCAAGGGCCAAAACAGACTTTTGACACGATTGTGTTGAAAGAGCAGACGTTTGCAGTTCTGGGGGGGCTTTCACGCAAGACCATTTACACTCAGGGGTCTGCTGATAGGTCCAGAAGTGGGGAGTTTGATGCATCTAAAATAAAAACATTAATGATAATAATAAGGAATAAGAAGAGGAAAAAAGAAACTAAGAAGGATGAGAAAGGAAAAAGAGAACATAATGGTGCTAAAATAATTTTATTTTATAATTTTCATAACAAGCATCTAACAACTCCTGAAAAGCAACTCCTGAACAACTCCTGACCCAAAGGCTGATATTTTGATGCAGTATATAAGGACTGTATCATGGGAAACCAGAATGACACAAAGCATTTTTATTTCCTGGGTGCTTCTTGTTGTTTTGATCTCCAAAAACTTTTCAGAATTTAAGTACGGCAAACCCTCCATGTATCAGTTGTCTTCTGATCCTGATCCTACCGGGTTTTGTGGAGCATGAGGAGTCCAAGGCAGGCACTTGGAGGAGCATTAAGAATCACACAGTAGTATTGCCCTGGCTGGTATGGCTCAGCTGGTCCGAGTGTGTTGTCCCATGCACCAAAAGGTTGGGGGTTCGATTCCCAGTCAGGGCACATACCTAGGTTGCAGGTTGAATCCCCAACCCTGCTTGGGGTGCATATGAGAGGCAATCAATCATCAATGTTCTCTCTCACATCAATGTTTCTCTCTCTCTCCCAAATCAATAAACATACTTTAAAAAAAATCACACAATAGCATTATCCACAATAGCCAAGACATGGAAACAACCTAAGGGTCTGTCAATGGATGAACGGATGAAGAGGATGTGGTTGACATACACAAGGGAATATTAGCCAGCCATAAAAAAGAGGGAAACCTTGTCACTTGTAACAACATGGATGAAACTGAAGGACCTTATACTTAGTGAAATAAGCCAGACACAAAATGCAAATACTGTATGACCTCACATATATGTGGAATCTAAAAAAGTCAAATTCACAGAACCAGAGAGTAGAATAGTGGTTGCCAGGAGCTGGGAAGTAGAGGAAATGTGATGTCGACGAAAGGTACAAACTTCCAGTTAGAAGATGAATACATCCTGCAGATCTAATGTACAGCATGGTGGCTGTAGTTATTGCATTCTTGAAATTTGCCAAGAGAGTGAATCTTCAGTATTCTTACCACCCACACACACAAATGGTAACTAAGTGAGGTGATATATGTGTTAATTAGCTTGAATGTGATCATTGATACACATATCAAATCATCACTTTGTATGCCTTAAATATATACTCTTATTTTTCTATTATACTTTAATAAAGCTGGGGGAAAAGCACTCAATACCTACAGATGCATTTCCATTCAGAATATAATTATTATTATATTATTATTATTATTATTACAGGATAAAAGTACACAAGAACATGCATTGAAATATGAGTAATGAGAAAATTATACCATGGGAACAGATATGAAATTGTGTGTGTGTGCATGCAAACCAAGGAGAAAAGGGTAGCAAGAAAGAAAAAAAAAACAAGCACTTAATTCCATCCAGAAAGAAAAAGATTAAAGCTACTGTACAAAATGCTGTTACACTAACAGGCTTCAAACAAACCCCTAATTTCTGGAGGTCATGGTCAATTCATATTTGTTCATCCGGCCCTTTCAATGGATCCAGCTGCTACTCATGGAAACTTACAATTGTTGTTAATGAATCCAATATTCTCCAAGTTTTCCATAAAAGGCTCTTTTAAATGAATGGAACTTGAGTAGCTAAACTGTTTTTAAAAGAATAGACCGTGGATTGTGCAGTGTTACCTTCCCCATACTCCACCGTGCACTGAAGTCTTAATTAGAACCGTAGCTATCTGAACTATTTTGGCCTTTGACTTTATAGCACAACATGTAATTCCTATTGGTATAGTAAACCAGTAACTTCGGTATTTGTTAAAACTAAATAAAGTTTATAAGCCTATCAAAATACCTCTTGTTTCTTGTAAATGTTTAGGAAACATTTCTGAAATGTTTCTGAAAGTTAAGGTCTTAAGAGCGAGCAGGAACCAGTGACCTCACGCTGCACTTTGCTTCCTTCTGAATGAAGCAAGTCCTTCACTCAGCAAGGGCCCGGGAGACCCAGAGGCACGGGGCAGGGGAGTCAAACAGGCAACGGACCACAGCAAAGGCGGAACTCTTCCACAGCCACGCAAGGGCCCTGAAGACAGCATGCTGGGTCTATTAATGACCCAGCAGGATCCATTAAAAGTGTCACCTGTATTCCCAGGAGCAATGAGTGGGAAATAAAGTAGGAAGGAAGAGTGAGGTCGCAAGCCACACAGTAGCCGTTGGGGAAAACTGCCTGTGTTTATTCCCTACATCAGTTCTGGAAAATCTTTTCACATCCTTGCTCTTCAGTGGGGTCTTGAAATAATACCTCCATGGAAAAAGCAATAAAAGTCAGGGTCTTATCAAATGGTCCACAGGACTCCACCTCTGTCTGTATGCTTCTAAGTCTGTGAAACAGAAATAACAGCGATATCAGCCTCATTGGGTTGTGAGCATAGGGTGAGAACTCTAACGTCCTGTTATTGGCTGTTGCTGTGATAGTACTTGCTGTTACCGTTACTGCTGTTACCTTGTTTTAAGAGTGTCTGTATGACCAGCCTTGAGTTACTTCTAGAGAAGCTATAGGTGGTGCAGCCTTCTGCTGACCCCTTCCCAGCCAGTTTTGAGACACACTCTCACCTTGATGCCCATCTCTCTTTACACCAATGCAGTATTTGGAAATGTGAGAACCACAGAGCAATAACAAAGGTATCCGTGGCTTATTCATGTCTGGCCTTTTGAAAAAATTGTAAGATTCCTTGACATATTTCAAGTTATCTTAAAAGAGCTGTCATTACTCTGTCTCATTTCCTCTCTTCTTATTCTCTTTTGAACGCAATTTAGCCAGGCTTTTGACTCCACTATTCCACGAAAAAAGCTCTTATCAAGACCTCCTGTGACTTCAGAAGTCACTTTTTAACCCTCACCCCACCCTCCTTATTGAAATACATTTTCCTTTGATATAACTCACTTGGTTCACTTCCAAATTCTTCACCTTTTCCTATTCAGTCTCCTTCCTGAGACTCTCCTTATCTTCCCACCTTCTAAATGATGAATGCTTCAGAACCGAGTCCTGTGAAGTTTTATTTATTTTTTTCTATATTGACAGATGTATGGCTTTAAATACCCTTTAATGACTTCAGAATGGGTATCTCCAGCCATAACTTCAGATTTGTATCTCTAACCACATGCTCAGCATCTCCACTGAAACGCCAAATGGGTACATCAGGCTGGTTGTGTTTCAAACAAGATTTGGCATTTTGACTTCCAAATCTGCTCTTGTCAGTCTCCAACAACTCAGTAATTGGCAACTCTATCTTTCCAGTTGCTAAGGACAAATTCCTGGGAGATATTATCAACTCCTCTTTCACTCATACCTAATGTCTGATCTGTGAGTCCTAAGGGCTGTGCCTTCAAAATATATAGAGAGAACACAATTTCTTCTCATCACCTTTGCCACTACCCACTGACTCAGTGAGGTAAAAGCTATTCAGACAAGAGAAGTGACATGACATGACATGACTTAGGTTTGAAAGGGCTTCTGGCTATATTAATAATGGACTGTAGGAAGTCAATGGCAAAAACAGGGAACCAATTGGCCTACCTCAGTAACCTAGACACTGGCTGTCAGTATTTACTGCTTTATCCCCACTGCCTAGAACAGTGTCTGCGTTATAGTAAGTGCTTAATGAATGTTGTTGAATGGGGGAATAGCACCAACAGATGCTGGAGATACTGGCCCAAAGATCAGGGTTTTTCATGATAGCAAGTAGATTAGACAAGCTACTTTCTTGGTGTAAAATACAAACCAGAACACCAAATAATATAATATGCAGTAGATCAATAGATACTCAATAATTGCATGCTTGGTGATGGCTAATTGTTTTATAGATGGATGGATGGATGGATGGATGGGTGGGTGGAAGGAAGGAAGGGTTGACTAATTGGTAAACAATAATGGGCAGACTAGCCAAGCTGCTCCAGGACTTGAGCCTTTGTGAGAGGAAGAGTGGAACAGAGAAAGGGGACCCAGAGAAAGTAGTGTACCAAGGATCATCACTGGAGTACCCAGTAAAAGGAATGCAGGAGACACTTGTCTCTCAAAACTTCCAACTATCAAAAAACTTACTATATTTCAGAAGTATGCTTAAATTTTCAATCTACTTAAAATGTACCATGTACATTTAAATTAATAGTTTATTTGTTCTGTGACATTGTAAAAATTGCATATATTTTATTGAACAAAAATTTTAAATATCTATTAAAACACTGTTTTAATCCAACTGATAATGATAAGTCACATAGTCCTTAATCCTCTAGGGTTCTGCTACCTACCTAAACACATTATTCATATTTACACTTGCACAGCCCTTCATCACATAACACACATGTCTTACTTTTATCAGCAATTTCAGCTATACTTGAATTTATTCTTTGCTAATATAAATATCTCAGACCGAGATGTCTTTTTCTTGCTGTAGAAATGTCTTAGCGACTTATTCAGAAGCCTCAGTTAGTTTGCTGCTCTTAATTCAGCATTCCTGCATTCCTGGCTCAGAAGTCCCAGGAGAGACTGAGCAGCCATCAACAGTGGCCTGGGGTTAGAAGTGACGGCCATGACCTGTGCACTGATAATTCAGCACTATGGACAGCAATGCGCATGTTTGTGTGCCTCAACAGCCCACCCCCCACCCCCAGATTTTAAGTATGCTTTAACTATACCCAGAATGCACCCGTATACATCAGCATGTGAAAAAAACAAAAACAGCAATAACAGGTGAGATACAGGGAATACCTAACATGTGCCAAGCATTGTACTGATCTATTTTATGTGTCAATATATTATGTTTAGTCCTCTCAAGAACTCTGCAAGAGGGGTATTACTTTTCCCAGTTATGGTTGAAGAATCTGAAGTTCAGAATGACTAAGTAGCTTGCCGAATGTCAACAACTAATAAGCCTCCAGAGTGAGTCCTTGACCCCTTTGCAATGCCATCTGCCCTCCCATACGCACACAAGTTTTCCCCCCATGAGTCTGATGAAGCCCCAGTTTAGTGGGCCATGAGTTCATTCCCCAATAACCACCAATGAGAGGAAGGCCCTGCCTCAGAAGGGAAAACATGATAACCATCAAGTGCCATCCAAAGAAAGCCATCACTGTGCAAGGAAGACAAAGGGGCCCCCAAAGACATGTTGTCCCCAGCCACAGCTACAGGTTCCTCACAGGGTCTCCTGGGCACTTAAACTGCAATGATAGGCACAGTCCACAAACATATACTTGCATGCGTTCATCTTCACGTCTCTGATATCTACATTTTCCCCCAAGCATAGCAGTTTTCTAATCAGTCCTGCATGTCTGTTCTCAACCATGTTGCCGAGAGCCAGCCCAACTGCGAAGTCCTTGGCCACATAAGCACCTGGCTCCCCAAGGATGTGTGCCTCATTGTCTTAGATCTAGTGAGGGCCCTTGGATCTCCCTGCTTAGGCAAGATTGCAGTCAGGCCTTCCTACAGCATCCTTCCAGACTCAGCACTGCCCCTTCTCCCTGATCCCTCCCTTTGCTCTTTGCTGGCTCTAAACTCTCCCAGCCCTTCTTCTTCCTGCATACCTGTGAGTGGCCATATCTCTCTCCAGGCCCACCTCTTGCCTCTGTAACACAACCCATAGAGGGCACTCTCTTTTATCCAGGGATATGCATATGGTTACCTCTCTGACTAGACTGTAAACTTACTGAAGGCAGAACTGCGTCTTAAGAAGGTAGCCTTGATTCTGGGACTGCCCCCCTTGTAAGCATCTTTCTTTTGACTTTCTATAGACCTATGTTCTTATCAGTCCCTGGATTCTAATTTTGACACATAAATCATGGTTACCACACTTGCAACTTTGGATCCCTCACATTGAGTGTTTCCCCTTACTCTAGGACACTACCTCCCAAAACACACACACACACACATAAGCACATATGTATATGCAGATAAATGTGTGCATGTGCATCTGTGTCCATATAGTTCTTTCCCTGATACTTAATTGTTGACTTACTAAAGGCAAGGGATGTGTCTACTTCTTCCCTGAATCTCTAAACTCTGGTGCTGTTCCAGGCACATAGAATGTGGCCAGGTGTCAGAAAGGTGGATTCAAAAGCAGAGCATGGATATCGCCCCATAATTTTCTTGTTTTGTAGTATCTTTATCTGGTTTTGTTATTAGGGTAGTGCTGGCCTGGTAGAGTGAGTTTGGAAGTGCTCCTATATCGTGAATTTTTTTGAGAAAGATAGATATTAAATTTTCTTTGACACCAGTCTTAGCAATATCTTTTTGGATCTGTCTCCTTGAGTAAAAGCAACAAAAGCAAAAATAAACAAATGCAACTTAATCAAACTATAAAGCTTTTGCAGAGCAAAAAAAAAACCCAACAAAATAAAAAGGCACCTTCCAGAATGGGAAATGACACTTGAAAATGATATATCTGATAAGAGGTTATTATGCAAAATATATAAAGAACTCATACAACTCAACATCAAAAAAAGCAAGCAAATCAACTAAAAATGGGCCAAGGACCTGAAGAGACACCTCTCCAAAGAAGACATACAGATGGCCAACAGACATATAAAATATGCTCAACGTCACTAGTCATTAGGAAAATGTAACACAAAACCACAATCACGTATCACCCCACACCTTTGATAATAGAATGGCTATTACCAAAAAGGCAATAAATAACAACTGTTGGCAAGGATATGAAGAAATGAGAACCCTTGTACACTGTTCATTTGGTTTATAAATTGGTGCAGCCACTATGAAAACTGTATGGAGGCTCCTCAAAAAATTAAAAATAAAACTACCATATAATCCAGCAATTCCACCTGTGGGTATTTATCTGAAGATAATGAACACACTAGTTCAAGAAGATATATGCACCCTTATGTTCACTGCAGCATTTTTGTAATAGCCAACATGTGGAATCCACCTAGGCATCCATCAGTGGATGAATGGATATATAGATATAGAGATGTATATTCTTTATACACATACATATACATACAATGGAATATTAATCAGCCATAGAAAAGAATGAAGCACTGCCATGTGCAAAAACATGGATGGACCTAGAAGATATGAAGCTAAGTGAAATAAGTCAGAGACAGAAAGACAGATGCCATACGATTTCACTTGTATGTGGAATCTAAGAAATAAAACAGACAAGCAAGGCAGAAAGAGACTCACAGATAAACAGAACAAATGGAGGGTTACCAGAAGGGGGACAGGCACAAAGGGTGAAGCGGGTTAAGAAGCACAAAGTTCCAGTTGTAAAATATTAAGTACAGCATAGGAAATGTAGTCAATAACATCTTAATAACTTGGTACCATGACCAATGGTTACTAGAGTCATCATGGTGGTCCCTTTGCAGCCCATATACATACTGAATCACTGTGTTGTACACAGTATAACATTGTATGTCGATTCTAATTTTTAGATGCCAGAAGGAAAATAAATAAACAAAGGCGGAGCATTGCCCTAAATGGCTAAATACGGGAATGAGAGTGACTCTCACGGAGCCTTATCTGAGGAGAGCATAACCAGCCAAGTCTCACCTGCCTGTGTGTGCTGCTCCGGAGCTGGGAGACAGCGCCGCATCGCCAACCCACCCCCTCCGCTGCCCACAAGGGACTTGGATGGGAAGCACCTTTATACCAAGCACCACAAACGACTCGCCCACAAACTCCCACTGATCACCTTCTTCCACACACCAGACCCTCCAGAATAAGCAAGTAACGAGGTTTGATTTACAGCTGCTCTTAAAAAGGACTGAAGAAAGGTGAACTCATATACAGGAGATGAAAAAGGAGGGTCAACTGTTTTTGTTAAATACCTACTGGGTGCCAGGTGTGCATAATGTCTCATATAAGCATCACAATGACCGTGAGAGAGGGAAATGGTTTTCTCCATCCCAGGGAGCTCCGGAAAGATCCGAGCTCTGGTCTGAGAGCCTAACGTGCAGGCTTCAGGCTTGTAACCCTGTGGGATGCAAGACCGATCACGCAAGCACCCTGCTCCCCTTGCTGTGCATTTCCCTCTCTTCTCCAGGCCCCCAGAGAGGGTAAGCCGGTGTGAACACACAGTGCAGTAGCGCCTAGTAACGCTCCTCTATGATAGTAAAGATTTCCCCATCACATTAGATGCCCCTTAAAGGAGTACAGATGCGGAGGCTGAGCAGAGTAGCCAAACTACAGCGTAAACTCCAACTCTCAGAGGGGCATCCCCAAGGCAAAGTAAAATGCCCGGGAGTGGTTACCCCATTCCTCAACAAAAAGCAGCTTTCTGAAATGTGACTCACATAAAATGTTACATTGCTTGAACTATGTTGGCTTTAGGCTGGTTGCATGTTTTCTATTGGCGTGAATACCGTGCACTGAAGTGCAGGAACTGAAGACAGGCATCTCACACAGTGAGCCGTTTAGGCAAACCAAAACGGGCAACAGCAATGCCCTCCACACACTCTAACTCACGTTACGTTGCTTCGGGTCCTCTCTGATTCTCCACTTTGCAGGGCAGAATCCTCTCCTCTGGCCGTGGCTCCGGGCGGCCGGAACAGAGAGGTGTAAGTCAGAGGAACGGATGTAGTTGGTGCATGTCCTCCAGACCTTGCTCTTCGGGAGGACCCGCCACTACCCTCGTGACACCACGTACCCCAGCCCCGGGTTTCCGTCCCAGACCTGGAAAAGGCAGGCTTCCAAGGCTCCAGACTTCCACCACCCCCTGGACTGTTCCACATGCCTTCCCCGTGGCAGAGAGCTGCAGTTCTAAAGGGGACGAGACGTGGGCTCACTTCCCGCTGTGCACGGCCTCTGCATAAATAGCTGATACTCACTAACCATGATGATGGGACTGGCACTCCGCCAAGCTTATTATGTGAGTGACTTTATTTATTCTTCGCAGCCTCATTAGGCATACACTTTTCTTACTCCCACTTTACAAAGAAGGAAACTGACACAGTTCTAGAAGACAAGCCCCACGAGGACTTCATGTTATGTGGCTGTATCTCCAGGGCCTAGAACAGTGCCTGGCATATAAGCGCTCAAGAAATAATCATTGAGGAGGGTGACATCATCCACATGGCAGAATAGAGATTTTCTAGCATTTCCCCCTCAGAGAACACCAATTCAGACAATCACTCGGGGGTGACAGTGCCTCCGTGGAAGTCCAGGAGTCCAGTGGAGAAGTTCCAGCACACCACTGGAACAAAATAAAGCCTGAGATTAGCTGTGGGAAAGGGGGTGACGGGAACAGTGTCGCTTTACCTGTGTCACCCCTTCCCCGAGGTGGCACAGCTCAGTGCCAAGAGAAGCCTCGGCCCGTGATCTCTCCACAAGGGAGAGTGAGATTATGTGAGCAAGCGCTCGGCTTCTCCAGCTGTGTGGGGCACCATCAAGGAGACCTAGTTCTCTCTCACCCCACTCAGAATGCTGGAGTGTGCCGCACGACCAGGGAGTGGGAAGCAGCTGGGAAAACAGCAGCAGGGCTCTTGGAGAGCACCAAAGGGACAGGGATCCCACAAACTGTGCTGTGGGCTCCATCAGGAAGCCCACCCCGGAGCCACTGGGAAACCCGCCGAGGAATCCTACCAACTAGTCTGAAGGCATCCCCAGCGTTCTGCAACCTCAACCCCACATACCCCACCCTCTGGCCAGCTCCCTGAGGACACGCCCGACGGGAGCAAGTACAAGCCTTTGCAGACAGTCAGTGAGTGCATGCACGAAGCCAGCCCAACCAGCTCCGCAGGACTGTAAGAAAGCACACAGTCGTGAGCATTCAGCACGGTCCTAGGGAAAGCAAATGGAGGCTGTCGGCACCAAGTCCGCCTCTGCAGGACGGAGAGAAGGTGTACGATCTTAAGGACTCTTGTTCCAAAGGAAACAAGAAGTGTGGGGCAGAAGCGTCAGTAGGAAAGGTCTGAGAAAGCCTCAGAACTCCTGGCAAGGAAGGAAGGCAGCTCCCTCCCAAAGTCCGTCAGTACACACTGGAGGAGGCGGCTGCTGCCTTGAACATGAAGACAGCAACGCTAAACTTAAAAAGAAGAAATGAAACAACCAAGGAAACATGATACAACCAAAGGGACACAGGAATTTTCCAGTAACCAACCTCAAAGAAATGGAGATCCGAGATCTGCCCAATAAAAAAAAATATAAAATTAAAAAAATACAAAATAGTCCCTAAGGAAGCTCAGCGAACTACAAGATAACACAGAAAGATGACTCAACAACATCAACTAAACTTCTCAATAAAATGAAAGGTTTAACAAAGAGCTAGAAACAATTAAAAATGGCACACAGAAACTCTGGAGCTAAAGAATACAAAGAATAAAATTAAAGTGCAATAAAAAGCATCAACAGCAAATGAATTGAGTAGAAGAAATCATCTTTGAGACAGAAGACATATCTTCTCAAATTATTCAGTAAGAGGAAAAGAAAGAAAAAAAACAGCAAAAAAAAAAAAGACTGAAGAAACCTACATGAACTGTGGGATAAAACCAACAGTCATGCATTTTAGCAGTCCCAGAAGAGAGGCAGAAAAGAAAAAGGAGCTTATTTAGAGAAAATAATGGCTAAACACTTCCCCGAACTGGGGAAAGCTGGGATATCTATGTTCATGAAGCAGGCCTCCATATAATTTCAGCACCAAAAGGTCTTCTCCAAGACACGTTACAATGAAACTGTCTAAAATCAAAGACATAACAGAGGAAAGAAAGGGAAGGCACTAGTCAAGGAACATGTATGAACAACCCAGGGACGTGGACAATGGTGTGGGAGTTGAATGTGGGGGTGGGCGGAGGAGGACAAAGGCGGGAAAATTGGGACAACTGTAACAGAACAACAATAAAAATATTTTGTTTATAAAAAACATAAAAAAATAAAATCAAAGACGAAGAGATGATTTTAAAAACAAGAGAAGAAAGAATTCCTCACATACAAGGGAATCCCCGTCGGGTTACCAGGGGATGTCTCAGCAGAAACCTAGTAGGTCTGGCGAAAGTGTGATAATGTGTTCAAAGTGCTGGAAGAAAAAAACCTGCCAACCAAAAATACTTTGCTCGGCAAATGTGTCCTCCAGGAATAAAGGGGAGATGTCAGCTGTGCCCATGATGACCTTGACCAGGCAGGTCCAAGCCAGTGGTCGGTTTGATGACACAGCGTGGGGGACAGTGCACAAATCCAGGAAGGTCGCAGACCTGAGTCCCAGTGCCACAGCTTACAGAGCGCCATCAGACAAATCACTTAACTTCACTTCCTTCAATCTCCTCATCTGTAAAATTAAAATATGTAATGGTGTCTACTGTTTAGTGTGTTGGCAGTTACTCTCCTACTTAATCATAATACTTAACTTCGTCATTCTTAAAAGGAAATAGGAGTTTCAACTTCACAGAATTCAGGCAAAAATTCAAGGAGACCATAAGCTGTGAAATCATTCTCCTCACTGAAAAGAACTGTGCAAACAAACGTAAGTCAACAACAAAAGCAATCACCCTCATTACCCTCACACAATACAGAAAGGTTGCAGGAGGAAGTCCGATTTCCCAGCGCGATACCTGGGCACTGCTTCCGTGACCTCTTGTCTCGGTAGCCTCAGCTCTCTCTGCCCTTCGTCCATGGCGCCCAGCTCACTGAGCCTGGGGGCCACCAGCCAAGGCTCGTACAAAGGATTTCGCACCAGGAAATTTCAGGCATGCATGGCCTCAACACCAGGGTATCTGTGTCCCTGCTCTCCTATCTGCAGGAGGTAGCAGTCAGACCTGGCATAGTGCCCCGGCCCCACAGCCCAGCCAGATTTTCCAGTCTTTGCTGAAATAACTGCACCTGTGTCATCCGCTTTGGTTCGAGGCCCACAACCAAGGGATGTTATGCAGGTGGGCCTGACCTGCTCACATGAGCTCTTCAGAAGAGGAAAGATTTTCTCCAGTTGATCACAGAACACGCAGCCAGAGATGCCAAACCCTAGGAGGGTTCAGTGTGTCAGAGCTGGCTCGGGGAACGAGCGGCCACGTGTCAAGGAAGGCAGGCAGCCTGCAGATGCTAGGAGTCATCTCCCGCTAACAACCAGCAAGGACGAGAAGCTCAGCCTGGATTCTGAAAACTGATTCTGCCAACACGAATGAGCTTGGCCGTGACCCTTCCCAAAGCCCCCCAGAGCAGCACCTAGCCCTGCTGACACGCTGATTTTGGCCTCGTGAGGCCTCAGCGGAGACCCCACCGCGCCATGCGAGACTCCTGACCTCCAGGACTGGGAGCTAATAAATAAGTCGTTTTCAGTTGCTGAGTTGGTGGTAATACATTTAACATCAACAGAAAACTAACACAAATCTATTCACCTAGGGAATCTCATAGATGTTTCCATGAAAAGTACAAGAAGATTGGGAAATGTTTACACTTTGTTGTTTAAAAGCAAACAAAAAAAATGTGTATGTGTTCTTAAAGAGAAAACAAAACAAAATATGCAATATAATCCCAATTTTGTTTTGCATGCATAGAAGAAAGACTGCATGAAAATACATCAAAATGCCATTTGAGGTAATACCTGGTAAAAGGATTATTTAAAATGTCTCCCTTATACTTTTCCGGTCCAATATTTCCAAAATGAGGGCGTATTGCTTTAACAAGCAGACATAAAATCAGCAATACCTCCACAAATGCCAAGGACAGAGCCTCTGGTTCTGAGGAGCTGCTAAAGCATTTCAGCTAGTTTATCAATAAGATGGGAGAGAACACTCCGACAGCATCTTTATACGAATATTATAAATTAAGCCCTGTTGTGGAGCAAAGACACAGAAACACAAGTCAAACACAATGGGACTGTTGTGCCTCTGACCACTTCGGGGCCGGTCCCAGACGGGACATTAATTCCGAAGCCTGCGTGCGCTGGCCCCTTTTGGCAGCCCGAGCGGCCCCGCCTCGGCCGCTGTGAATGAACTTTGGAAAGGCTGCAATATTAGCCTCCGCTGCTAATCCCGCTAATGCACTCACAATCTATTTGACAGGCTGCCCATCACATCCCCGCTGTCAGGGCGAGCAGCCTTCCGAGGTGGCTGTGACGAGGGGATTACGGAGAGGACCCCGGGGGGGACAGCCGGCCCCTCCCTCCGCGGCGTTCTGACGGGCTCCGCAGATAGAGGCCGCATACCACGGGAGGGCACGGGACAGAGGCTTGTCTTCGGGAGGGACCCCTTGGCACAGAGGTACCAGAGGGAGCCGGTCACCCACGCCGAGGGAAGAGTGTTTCTGACAGCCTGTCATTCCCGAGCCTCACCCCGGAGAAAGGAAGCAAGGTGAGGTGAAGGGAGAACTCGCGGGGATTAGGTTTCTCGATCATTCCTTAATAGCAGCAGAGCTCCCCGCCCACCCCCCCCCCCCCCCTTCAGAGACCGTCAGTCCGAGCTCCAGAAAACTAGGGAAAGTTCTGGCCTCTGGGGCTGAGTCACAGCGTGGCCCCTCCCCGCCCTCCCCTCGCCCCACCAAGTTCCTCCGAGAGCGGTTGACACTTCATAAAAGCCACATTTACAGCTTCGTCTTCATTAAATTAGCAGGATCGCTTTATTTGCCTTCTAAATTTTCAGGGGGTCCGTTTTAAATGTTTCGTTTTATGTACAAGGTAAAATGAAAATAAAAGGTACGGCCTTCATGCTAGCAGATTACAGTTATTTGTGTGGGGGGGGGGGTGGAAACAGCAGTATAGGATCTGCCCCAAACCAAGACTGCTATATTCCCTTTTCTGGAAAAGCCCCATCCAGTGGCCCCATGGACTCGCTGGAGCCGGGGCCCAGGCGGCTGCAGACGGCTCCCGGTCCTGCAGTCCAGACACGATTCTCGTTTGCCACGCAAATGATCGGGAGGCTTGTCCCAGCAAGACAGCTAACCAGTTACCTTCTTCCCCCCACATCCCAGGAAGCTTTCCTCAGTCCTGCAACCGGGCCAGGGCTGTGCTCTGGGGTCCAGCTTAGCTGGGAACGTCTCCTTGGGCCCAGGTGCCACAACAGATGCTGGGAATGCTGAGACACGCAGAACTGGCCCCTGGCCCCAGCAGCCTGCAGTGTGCGAGTAAACCGACAGTGTGATCCTGTTACAAGTGCAGTGACTGAGGTTTCCATAGCAGCTCAGGGGGACAGCTCTCCAAGCCAGACTGCGGAGATGAGAGGGTCTGGGCAGGGTGACCTTGCTCAGAGCACCTTCTCCAGCTGGGTGTGGTGGGCGACTCCACTGCAAGGTGACCCTCTGAAGGGCAGTGTAAAGTCTCAGCCACGTCACATCGCGACAGCTCCCAGAGACCCCTCTGAGGCCACATGCTCCACGCTGCCATCGGCCCTGACAATGTGCCCGCTGAGGTGCTGCAATGCCATTTAGGCTCACCAGCTTATACTCTAGCTGGTGGGACGGACAGAAATGTGGAGGAACTTCTCAGTGACCACACTGCCCTGCCGCACAGCTGCACCCTCTCCCGATGGAAGAGAGGCACGAGAGCCCCAGTGCAGGCAGGGGCCAGCCACACAGCCCTGCTCCCTGCTCCCCGCTCCCAGGGGGCCTCCATCCTGAATGACACACCTTGGCAGGTGGCCCCGAGCAGCAGGAGGAGGTGTCTGGTGGAGGCTAGGGCCCCAGCCTCCATCATTCCTGGGTCTGTGCTCAGCCCCCCTTGGGAGGCCCAGTGCTTCCTCGGCCCACGGGACTTAGCTGCTCCCTTCGCTCCCCAGGAAGGGTTAAAGCCCAGCACCCCTCCAGCTCCTGCTCCCGGGCAGGGCCTCCCCTCCACGCCTCTCCCCTAGAGGTTAGGGGGAGGCAGTCCAGGGCCCCGTGAGTCACACAGGCTTTGGAGCCTGAAGCATCTGGATTGGAAGGCTGGTTCTACGGCATATTTTTCACCTTGTGCAAATGTACACTTCTGAGCCTCTATTTCCTCAAATAAAAAAGAAGAGCATCTGTGATGTCAACCTCTTGGTGCAGTGTTTTGTGCACAGTAAGAACTCAATAAAGGGTGGTATAAAGTATCTCCTCCTGCTAGGTCTGCATTCTAAACCTCAGCTCCCACTAAGGAACCAAGGGTTCTCATGAGAAAGGGAGGGCGTCCAGACCCCTGGGGAGCAGGTAGGCATTTGTTTGAAAAGGGAGGGGGACTCTCGCAGGTGTCTCTGAAATCACCCCGGCAACCGCAGTACTCTTCAAGGGAGGCAGTTTCTGTTCAGCACCTACAGACATGCCTGCCGGACCAGACGGAAGCATGCCCCGAGGGCCCCACGAGGCTCATGGCCAGCTCTGCACCCAGCTTCCCAACTGCACAGTTACACAGGGGCTTTCTGGGCACCGCAGAGGGCCTGGTGCCAGCTGAGCCGCTGAGGACAATAGCCCCGTTGTGGAGAGCAATGACACCAGTGAGCTGGGGAGGGCAGAAAGCATCTCACCTGGCTTCCTCAGAGGCTGCACCAACGGATCCTTCCATGCCCTCCTGGCCCGTCCCTATTGTGCTGCTCAGAGCCATTGATACGGCAGGGAAGGAAACGGAATTGGACACACAAAGGAAACCGAACATTGCTTTACACTTCCTCTGCCAGTCAAAACGGTGCTTTGCAGCCAGGTGGGAAATGACCTGAACATCGCATGCACCGCTGCAGTGCGCATAATGCCCAGCTCTGGCTCCCTCCCTAATGTCACATTCTGCAGAGTATGAATAGAAGGTAAAATCTGCAGGGAGTCTTTGTGAGTTCCTTGCCACATCTAAGAACCAGGCCAAAGGCAGAGGGAGAGATCGTGGCCACCCTGGGGCGGCGGTGGAAGGGTTTCTGGTCCCAGCAGGCGGCCTTCCGCAGAAACCCCCGCGCTAGCCCGGCAGTGCGGTTGGTGTGCTCTGTCTAGCACCGGAGCCCTCTTCCTCCGACATGCGCAGTGAGTTTGCCTTCACTGTTTCTCTAGAAATACATATTTACGATTCAAACCTTTGTGTGCATGATCTCAAAATGTGTGTTTTTGTAATTGTTCTCCTTTTGAGGGCAGTTGGTTTCCTTTTATTGTGCTTCTGGGACGAGTCAGAATATTCACACGCTTCAGCCTATTTCCTGAACGTGAGCTTGATTTTCTAACCGCGGCTCTTCCGACCCATGTATGGCTGCCACACGGTCCTGGGAACCGTATGCGAGGCTTCTGCCTGTGTCTGCGCGGTGACACCACCAGCCTCCTGACAGCGACGGAACCAGAGCATCCCGGAGGGAACCGCTCACTCGGTCCTTACGCATAGCAAACTCGGAGATAGCCAACCCTGAAAATGAAGTCTGACATTTTTTTTACAGCTATCCCGAGCATTCTTTCATTCTCTCTTTTTTTTTTCCGAAGACATTTTTGAGACCAAAAGCAGCTGAAAAGCTGGGAGCCTCTGCGGATACTTTGAAAAGATGAAACGAAAAGAAGCCGGTAGTATTCAGTAACATTATCTACATGCGTGGTACAAGCCTAAACTGTTCATTCAAAGACTGTAAGAAGAGACGAGTATTTTTAGTCTGACGTGTGGCAGGTAAGGAAGTTGACTCCCCGAGATGCTAGGGGACTTGACTCGGGGGACCAGCAGAGTTCAGCAAAGGGGCTCGTGCTGGGACAAATGCCTCCTGCTTCACAGCTCCTCTTTCCCCGTGACCTACTTCGGTGTGCCCAGACTCGCTGAGAGACATGTTGGACTGTAACAACGTATATCTGGAAAAAGCAAGAAATGTTCTCTCAGTTTGTATGATGTCCACACTTAGCCTCTACTCTGGCATAAGTCAGATCATTACCAGTAACTAGTACTAACTGAAGAGAAGTTTTTGCTTCAATAATTATATATCTTTGACTAAGATAATGCTGAGAAATCTACAAGGCGCAATTTTAGAAGAGGAAAAAAATCCTATTCATTTAGGAAATACTGTGACAGTAAAGGAAACTAACCTACTACTTTAGGAAATTTTGGATAGATTCCTGAAATTCCATTGCCAAACATTTAATGAGGCTTAAAATTCTACGGACAAATTTATATTAAAATCATGATCTGAAAACCAGACAAGGGAGTGGGGTGAAAAAGAAAACCATACTCCCAACCACCAGATATATTAGATGTCTTTCTTTTCATAAACAAAATAATAAAAGACTCAGTGTTAACTCGGTCAAAACTCAAGGGGTTGCAACTAATCTGAAAATATCGATGGCTCTTTTTGGTCCACAGTGACCCTGCATGCCAACTTTGGAGAGTGGATAAAAGCTGTATAACTTTGTAATTTAAAAAAAAAGACACTCCAAAGCACTTTCTGTCAAAACATAAAGTGATCATTTTCCCTTACAAAATTAAAGACACCACAGTGTGTTAGAGTGGCAACCCGGAACCACCTTAGAAAAACAAAGTGAGAAATGACCTCAGGAGGTAGGAATTTGGGGAGAAATTTGTCACTGAGTTTATACTTCTGTAAGACCAATCCTGGTTCACTTACACAACCAAATAGAGATTCAAAAAGCCACGGATCACCAGACGGCAAAGCCTGAATGGGGAGCCCGGACTGCGGACTTTGTCTAGCTTTAAAAAGCTGCTCCTCCTGCCCATCGGAGAAGAGTAAGTGGGGAACCAAACGGACACCGTCACCCAGCGTAGCAAGGCCTTCTCCCCATGCACCAGCAGAAGCCATGCAGAGCCATAACCACAACAAACAGACCCTCCCCTTCCCGGCCTCCCAGGAGGTGTCAGTGCTGGCCTGGGCAGGGGGTGCAGGGGGAGTCTGAAGTCTTACCTCCACTGAGTAGTAATGCAGCACCCCTTTCCTCCAAGGATGTCCAGGGAGGCCAAGGGGGGAGCCTGGACATTCACTCCCACGCGGAAGTAGCAAAGCGGCACTTCCTTCCCCCGTAACCAGCACAGCGGCGAGTCACAGGAGACTTGACTGAAACAGATGTAAATAAGATCCAGAGGCTCATAACACAGTACCAAGAATTTCAGGGATACAATAGGAAATCAAAACAAATGGCAGACCAAGAACTGGGAAAATCTCAACTTGAAAGAGAAAAGATAATCAACAGACATCAACATCAAGATGACACAGATGTGGAAATTATCCACAAGAATTTGAAAGCTGCTATCATAAAAATGCTTCAGTGAGCAATTAGGAAACCCCGCAGCAGCAAAAAGTAGAAAATCTGAGCAAAGAAATGGAAAGTAGGAAGAAAAGCCATGTGGAGACCTTTAGAATTAAAAAAAAATACAATTACTGAAATTTTTAAAAGCCTCAAAAGCAGAATGAAGAGGATACAGGAAAGAATAACTAAACTGGAAGCTAGAGCAACTACCCGAACTAAACAACAAAGAGAAAAATAGACTGAAAAATAAATAAACAGAACCTCAAATGCCTGTGGTACGATAACAGTTGTTACAATACTTACGTCCCTGGAGTCAAAGAAATAGAGAAGAAAAAGAGTGGGGTTAAAAATATTTTAGGAGAAATCATGGATAAACCTTTTCCAAATATAGAAAAGAAATAATGACTTAAATTTTTTCAAGTATTGAAAAAGGCATAAATCTATAGATTTAAAAATCTGAGCAAATCCCCAGAAGAATAAACCCAAAGAAATCCATACCAAGAATCATCAAATCAGACTTCTGAAAATTGTCCTGGCTGGTGTGGCTCAGTGGACTGAGTGCTGGCCTGCAAACCAAAGGGTCGCCCGTTCAATTTCTGGTCAGGGCACATGCCTGGGTTGTGGGCCAGGTCTCCAGTTGGGGGTGTGCAAGGGGCAACCACACATTGATGTTTCTCTCCCTCTCTTCCTTCCTCCCTTCTCCTCTGTCTAAAAAGAAATAAAATCTTTTTTTAAACTTCTGAAAATTAAAGAATTAGAAGCAAAGAAAATATCTTGAAAGCAGCAATAGAAATGACACCTTACATATAAAGGAAAACAATTCAAATGACAGCAGAGTTTTCATCCAAACCATGGGAGCCAGCGGAGGCAGCCCAACATCTCTCAGGTGCGGAAAAGAACCATCGATGCAGACCACTGTACCTGGTCGCCCTTCCAGAATGAAGGAAGAATAAAAATGTTCTCAGAGGAAGAAAAACCAAGAGAATTTTTTACCACCGAAACTGCCCTAAAGTAACGGCTTAAAAAAAGTTCTCAAAATAGAAAGGAAATAATAAAAAAGGAACCCTGGCCCATGAAGAAGGAAAGAACAATGGAAAGAGCAAGAGCATGGCTGGTGCCGTAGACTCTCCCTCCCGAGTTGTCCAGTTCCTGCTCTACGGTCAGGGCAAAGAGTAGGGAGGTGTCTGACTTGGGTCTTCAACGTGTGCAAAGGAAACGTTTAAGACTATTATGTCACAGACCGGCAAGATGCAAGGGATTAAAAGAAGCTGTCTTGGCCAGTTCGGGCTGCTCTGACAACACCATAGACTCACTGGCATAAACAACAGACATGTATTTCTCATATTTCTGGAGACTGGGAGTCCAAGATCAAGTCGCCAGCAGATCCATTGTCTGGTGAGGGTTGTCTTCCTGGTCTGTAGACAGCTGTCTTCCTCTTTCCCTACACGGGAGAGAGCACGAAGAGAGGAAGCAAGCTCCCTCCTGACTCTTCTTATAAGGGCACCAGTACCATTCATCAGGGCTCCAACCCTCATAACTTAATTAGCTCCCCCAAATCCCACCTCCTAATGCCTTCACCTTAGAAGTTAGAACTTCAACGTAGGGATTTCAGGGGGACACAAATATTTCATTCAGTCCATGGCAGGAGGTAAATTTTCTACACTTCACTCAAACTGATAAAATGCTGACAACAGTAGATCTTTGTGGTGATAATACAGTTCTGAATCTTGATTACGGTGGTGGTTATAAAAATCTGCCTATTCCTATTGTTGTTTCGATTTATAAAATAGCATAAAACTAAACATACATATTGTACCAGGATCAATTTTCTGATTATGAGACAGGATTACCATTATGCAAAATGTAAACGCTATGAAAAGCTGGGTGAAGGGAGCATGGAAACTCTGTGTACTCTCTTTGTAATTTCCTGTAAATCCACAATTATTTCAAAATGAGAAGTTTTCCCAAAATATACAGAAATTGCTCTGGATTAAAAGACGCTAGAGATACAAATACAATGTGAAAGTCTCTGATTACCTTCTTATTTTTAAAAAATCAAAATGTTGGAGAGTTTGTAGAAATCTGAATATAGATGGGACATTTCACGAGATTAAATAACATAAAATGGTGATTAACTTTCTACAGTGCGATAACAACCTTGTGGTTGTATAAAATAATGCATCCTAAAGATATATGCTGAAGTATGTAGGGATGAAATATAGTGAAGTCTGCAACTAACTTTCAAATGCTCCAGGGAGGAAGACAGTAAGAAACATAACAAACATAACAAAACATTGTCAACTGTTGACTGTAAGAGGAAAATGAGACAGTATTCATTGTACTCTTCTTCCCATTGTTCTGTTTGTAACTTTTCACTTTTAAAAAGTTGGCAGGGATGGATTGGGATGGACAGATATGTGATAAAGCAAGAACAGTAAAATATTAATTGTAAATCTGGGTGGTGGGTAATTCGGTGTTTACTGTAAAATTCTTTTAATTTTTACGAATGTCTGGAAATACTTAAATTAAAATAATGGGGGGAGAGCTGAGGGAACATGTCACAACCCAATGCCCTCCCCCAGCACTCCCAATCCTCCTGAGCCCATTAAACATGTACTTACAATAATTAAAATAAAATGTATTTGCCAGGGAAAAAGCTTGCCTGGCTTCCTGGCTGGAGAAGATCTAGCGACGCCTCACGCTTGTCCCTATGATGGTAAAGCACCAGCCACCACCATTGTCACCACCAACACACTGAGGAGTCCCCCATAAGTACCGTATATTGTCCAGGAGGCACAAACTTGAACATGACGAGGCTGGGATCCTGCAAAACCTGCTTTTCCCAGCAGCTGCCTGAAGTTCAAGGACTTGATAACAGTAATGCCACTTATGTAAGCAGCTGAATGGTTAGCACAGGAATGGTTGGAGTGTGGTGATAGTGGTGATAAGCCAAACAAATTTTGGCTTATCTATCTATCTATCTATCTATATCTATATCTATATCTATATATATATAGGGAATATATATTTTGGGATAAATATATAGTATATTTTATGTGTGTATGTATAACAGTAAAACTACCAGCATGGTGGGAGTTTTTAACACACTAAAGTGCCAAAGTTAGGAATAGACAAAGGCATTTAAAAATTTTAAAGAATTTAGAAGATATAAACCCCATAATTAAAAAGATGGGTCTTATGGTACCCCACCCACCATAGAGTCTCTGCTCATTATTTCAGTGTTGGCTGATCTCTCCAACGACAAGGCCACACAGACTGTCCCTGAGGGTGACGGCGCCACATCTGCTCTGGGGCTCGGCCTGCTGCAGGCCTACCAGAGGAGCCGTGTGTGCTGGGAGATGCTAATGGTGCTCTGAAATCTGGCTGCACAAAGATGCTCAACTCTTGACCCAGGTTAATAAGAAGTAAATCAGTCTCGCTAGTAAATCTCATTATTTAAGCCAAGGCTGGAATTCTCTGGAAGCTCCTATTGCCTCTCTGGTTCTTCCAGAGGTAAAGGATCTAGCCTCTCCTGCCCCAGCTCCTTCAGCTTTCTGCATCATTCAAGTTCCTCATCTCATGCCACAACCTACCTACAGGCTCCGAACGGTACCCACTCCTGAAAGTGACAAAAGCAATCCATCCTTGCCCTTGTCATGATAAAACTCCTTATCTTATCTCGCTAGCAAAAGAGTTCAATCTAACCAAACACTGAAAAGAAATTAATTATTCTTTATACCTCCCCAGAGATGGCTGAGCTGCTAAGAGCCAGCTCAGTGTTTAGAAAAGGGAAACATAACTCTCACCCCGTTCACCCATCTATCCATCCCACTGTTCTGGGTTAGTCCTTCCATAGTCTCATCGCTGGAACTGGAACTAGCTTTGGCCAGGAAAAACTGGCCAAGAATGTCAGCAGGTAGCCAGGGCTCAGGTGGCTGCCGGAGCGAGAGGCGCATTCCTGAGGATGTATCCATGTACCAGCACTGTGTGGTCAACTTTTCTTTAGGCTAGAAGGTCCTAGCAAAAGGCAAAGCACAGCCCAAGGGACATTATAGTGGGGGTCTTTCACAGAAGCAGGCTGGTGTTTGCAGAGTGAAAGCCCCCTACTACCTATGCAGTCCTAGTTGCCCCATACATAGGCCCCACCCTTGCCCCACACGGGCATCAGGTTCATTTTTTCTTTCTCCCTAAGTATACACCACAAAGGAGTGGTGAGTAGGGCACTTAGGTTTAGCCACCTGACTTCCTCTCTTACCCAAACATAACTATCTGTGAATGGATTAACCCATGGGTCCGAGTGGAGTTAAAAAAAGGCCTCTTTCCAGTTTTCCTGGAGGTTTCAAGGAGACCACCAGTCCAGGTGATGTCCTCCTTCATTCCCATTGCAAGATCTCGGAGTTATGAAAAGCGAAGATGAGGGGAAGAGTCTCCCAGGAATACGGCAGCCTGGGAGGCAGGCAACTTCAAGATGCTGAGCAAACATTTCTAATAATACTTTTACACGGCACTTCATAAATGCCAGAGTTGTTCTGTAACACATTAGGGCCCAGTTTTTCGGTTCAAGTAGTGAATATGATTGAGAAAATATGTATGCCTTTGGCCTCTACATCAACTAATGAGGTAGGTGGGAAGGGTATCACCCCCATCACAGGGAGAAAACTGAGGCTCGCGGGCGAGTGCAGGGACTGCCCGGAGCTTTACGGCTAAAACTGGGTCTTCAGGCCCTTCGCCTCGCAGGAAACACGGCTTCTAATTCTTCCTCTGCCGCTGACCTGAGGTTTGACCCCTACCTAGCATCTCCTGTCCGCAGTGAACTCTTCATCAGAAACGTGACGCAAACTGAGTCCAACAAGTTGGGCTCTCCACCCGCGGCCCAGAAAACCAGGCGCAACAGGAGGCGTAGGTGACCGGGTCTGTGTCTCGAAGAGCTCCGCCTGGCTGGGGGCGCGGACCTCTGCCCCAGAGACACTGCCCCCCAAGGCTGGAGCCGCACTGGGCTTGCTCGTCTAAGGCAGGGCCCCGCACCGCGCCCCTGCGGGGTCCAGTCCCGGGGGCGGGGGGGGGTGGGGGGCAGGTCGGACGCCGGCCGCGCAGGATTTGAGACGCCAGAGGCTGTCCAGCCCTCTTTAACCCGTAGCTGGCCTCTTCGTCGTCAGCATCTCCAGCGCTCACAGCCGCCGACGGCTGGATGCACCCGCCGAGCCAGTGTCACCGGGAGTCTGCGATCCCCGAAAGCCGCACGCAGCAGTCGGCAGCGAACCCCCCAGACTGCCGCGGAGCAGCACTCGGAGCAGCACCGCGCAGCGCCCGCTCCGCCAGGAGGCGAGTGCCTGCTGCGCCTGCGCCTGGAGCCTGCGCAGTGGGCGGGGAGGCTGTCGTTGGGGCGGGGCCAGGTGGGCTGGGGGAGTCCTCTCCACCCACCCGCAGCTGGTACGCTACAAGCCTGCGCTTTGGGAGGTCGCTCTAAGCCACCCGCGTCCGGAGGGCGACGCTCCCGCGCACCCTTTCTCGCTCGGGGCTGCTGCCAACGCGTGGGGTCTGCGGATCCTCTCGGTGGGGATAGGACCCAGTCTCGGCTCCTCTACGCGCAGGGTTCTCGCGGGGAAGGCAGGGGGGTGCGGGAAATGTGGGAGCCGTGGTGGCACCTCTCCAAATGGGGGCCCTTTGTGACGTCATAGAACCACGTCAATGAGATGCACCGCAAATCTCTGACTCGTTTTCCAGAGGTTTGCGCCACGTGACTGTGTGACTGTGTCGGGGCGGGAGGATGCGCTGACGTCACAGGGCCTTGGATCTCTGGGAGGTGGGATGGGACGCCTTTCAGCCGACTCCAGGGACCCCAAGATTCGGCCTGGGGAAGAGGAAAGGTTGTGCTATCACAGGTTCCACGTCCCTGGAGCTGAGGTGTCGTCAAGGAGCCCTAGACTGTCTCACTGCGTTTCTCCCTCCTCCTCCCCAGGGCCCCGCTGGAGCCCTGAGTCCCGCAGCACAGTGCTTCGCAGGAGAACGTCCCTTCGTGCCCGTAGCTCCGTTCCAGAAGGAGGATGTGAAACCTGAATTTCTTCCAATCGGGTCGAAGCCCCTGCGGGCTGCTCGTTACCCGGGTCGCCCCTAAGCTTTTCCCAGAGCGAGCCCCAGGAAAGCTCCAGGCTGCACTCAGGATCTCTCGCGCCTTCTACCCGTCCAGCAGAGAAGTCCAGCTGGTAGCTCCTCCAACCTCGGCCTCGCAGGAGAACTGCAGGCCTAGCAGCTTTCGGAAGGACCCCAGCTGAACTCCATGTGTCCAGACCTCCTTCCTTCGCTCCCGAAAACCCACCCGGAGACAGCGAAGGCGGGTGGGGGGCGGGGGGGGACGTGGAATGGGACTTTCTAGGGATGTAGCGTTGGGTGTGGGTAAGGAGGGAATTAGCCCTTACAGAATGGACAGGCAAAAAAAACCCACGCAAAAGTTCTGATCGTCAAATTGCCCTTTTCGTGCGATCCGTAGTAGGTACAAGCGGAAAATGCCCAACCACGTGGCAGGGGAGGGGGGGCGGGAATTGGAGTCTGTGTGAGGTCTGGTGGCCCGCAGCCTCGCCTGACCCTTCCACTTGCAGTTGCTATTTCTGCACAATCTATGCAATCACTGTCGTGCATATGGACCAAGGAGAGCTACGCTGAGAAGTGACTTCTGGGTACACCACCACGATAGCAGTCGTCGGTAAAGCAAGCCAAGAGAGAGGCGTTGCAAATGGGCTGGGGCCTCTGAGTAGCACCTGGCCCCACTCCCTCCTGTCCCCTGAAAACTCTGCGCTGGGGGTCCATTCTTCCAAGGATGCAGACTTGATGTTGAAAGCCCCTTGTAGGGCCTAGGGTTGGAGGGGTGGGGAGATGTGATGTGGTACCAGAAGTGGGGTGGGCCAGAAGGAGCCCTCCCCCCACTCCATTTCACAGCCTTTACCACTACGTCCTTGAGGCTGGGCTAACCACAGAGGCGCTGGGTCCCCAGGGGAATGGGAAGTGCAGGAACAGGGCGGGGGAGTGGGCAGCCACGGTAGTCAATGCCTGGGAAAGAGGAAGGCCAGAAAGAGCAAAGGGGAGGGGGGCGGGCTCTCGCAGGTCCTCAGATTTGCCCGAAGTTCTCCACAGCGTCTGTGTGTGTGTGTGTGTGTGTGTGTGTGTGTGTGTGTGTGTGTGTGTATCCACGCACTCTGGACGTCTTGCAAAAACCACTTTACCCCAGTCCCGAGGGGTTAGTAAAGGCACTGCGGTGGTTCCTGCCATCCGCCTTATCACAGGCCATGGCCAAGAGCAGACCACACCACTGCCTCCGCTGGCTGGGCCCAAGCCCCGGAAACCCAAACCGGCTGACTAACGCCCTCCATGCACCCTGAGGTCACAGTTCTCTGGGACCTGAGCTCCATTCTCTCCTGGGACGAGTCCGTATGGCCCGGGCGGAAGAGGGACTGGGATCTTGCCCGAATAGCCGCGCTCCTACAACGCGGTCCAGACCCCACAGCGCCCTATCCTTCATTCGCAATAGGTCCTGGGACCAGTCAAGAAGATTTCGACCTGTGGGAGTGACCGCAAGGAGCTGCGGTGGCAAGCCACTCTAGGTTGTGGGCAGGGCGGCCAAGTCCCGGACCGCCCATCCAGGCCTGTCCAGCAGGGGGCAGCGCGGCTCCAAGAGCGGAGGGCAGGGATCCTCTGCGCTGGCCGAGCTGAGGCCAGAGGGACAAGGTGGGCTCCGGAACCGCGGAGTTCTACCCCGCACAGAGCCCAGAGGCAATCCCAGCAGAGGTGGGGAGGGCACAGCGAAACGCTAAGTGCGTTTTAACTCGGACAGCCCCGGCCAGCTTGTGCCAGCGGGCCCTGCCGGAGGCTGGGATTTGGGGGTCATATTACTGGGAAGCTCGACCCCCCGCCGTCCCTGCGGCCCCTGAGCGCCGGTCACAGTAGCCCGGGAGGTTGCGCTCGGCCTGGGAAAGGCTGTGGGCGCCCCAGCAGGCGCTGCCCAGCGGCCCGGGCGCTAGAGCTGGGGGAGCCCCGCCCCGCGCCAGTAGAGGAGCCCCCGGCGGCCTGGCCTCTAATTGTGGGAAAACCGGACGCCCCCGGGAAGGTTCAACGAGTAGAGAGCGGACTGGGATTTCTCCTAAACTTCCCGGGCCTCCCAGGGCGCCCGCCCCCGCCATTCCTGACAAGGCTTGAGCACTGTAGGGAATCTTCGCGGGCGAGGAATTCTGTCTGGAGGATCCTAAGGGGGAGGGATGTAGGTTTGGGTCTTCGGGAAGACAGCGGTGGTTATATATTTGTAGCCAAGTAGTGGGGCCCTGGGGACAGGACAGGACTCGTCTGGGGCTGTCTTTGTGGGCGCGCCCTTCCCTAAAGCAGTAGCACGAGGCTAGTGATGGGGGGTGGTTGTTAGGGAGGAGGGTGACATTCCGTTGTTCCCTTCGTGGGCCCTAGGCGTCCCCGGCCCCTGGAGATGTTGAGAAATGTCACCGCCAATATGCACTGACGGAAGGCTCAGCTTCTTTGCAAAGTCGAAACCCTTTGGAGACAAGCAGTGGGGAAAGGGAGACCCTAAGGCCAACGCGGAGGAGAAAAGTAAGCAAGCGGATACGGGACGGCGTCCGAGCCAGACCAGCGCTGCGGCAGAGGGCGCTTCTCCGCCCATCCCACCGCGGTCGCCCCAGGGAGGCGCAGATTCGGGCCGTGGACACGGGGGTCTGCGCAGAAACCTGCTCGTCTCAAAGAAAGGCCCCGCCCGGCTTCCCGCGCTGGGGACGAAATTACCCATTCTGCAATGCCTGTAAAATAACCGTTTATTTCATATTTTTAAAAACTCCAGTGATAAATGTCCGTTACCGATGGTCAGCATAAAGTGCCAATCGCAATACACCGCCCTGCTCCTAGCCCGCAGCTCGCTCACGGTGACGGGCGCCAGAGCGCGGGGAGCCGGAGGCCAGGCCCCCTCCAGCGCGAGGAGCCGCGGGCCCCGCCCCTGCCGGCCGAGTCCCGGAGCCCAGCGCCCGCCGCGGGGCAGGAGCTGGGAGCCGGCGCTGCCGGAACCCCGCGGTCGGTCCCCGGGGGGGCCGGGCGGCTGAAGCAGATACACGGATTACACTTTTGCAGGCTCCCGGGGGGGGGGGGGGAATGGGGCGAAGGTGGGGGGGGCGGGGGGGGCTGGAAGCTGCGAGCGCGCAACACTTCTTTTCCTCTCCCCTTTTGCTCTGCAGTCAGAGTTACAAGCTTATATGGTCAAAGAAAAAAATAATAAAGAAAACGTATAAAATAACGACAGGAAAGTAATACTTCCGGGAGAGGCGCCGCTGCGGCTCCGCGGAGCTTTCGTTCTTCTTCTTCTTCTTTTTCTTTTTTTTTTTAAATGCAGTCTCCCTTCCGCCACGTGAGTACCGCCTTTTGGCCAAGAGTTTAGCCTCGTCCTGGGGGGGTCGCCCGGGCGGCCGAATCCTGGCCCCGGGCAGGGCTCCGGAGTTCCGCGTGCGCCCGGGACCCAAGGGACTGTGTTCGGGACCAGGGAAGGTCCGGGAGCCCCTCCCGAGGTCCGCGAGAGTCCGTCTCCTTCAGGCTTCTGGTTCCTCTGGAGGAGGGGTGGGCGTGACCCAGGGTCCTGCTGACTGGAGGGAGGCTCCACTTAGCATTTGATCTTGGAGGTTTTGAGCTCCTTCACCTGTGAGTGTAGCGTCTTGTGGACAGCGAGAGTCCTGGACTGGCAGAATCCTTTCCCGCACTCTTGACACTTGAAAGGCTTTTCTTTGGAGTGGATATATCTGGGAGCAAAAACAGACAGAGAATTAATCCTTGCACAATGATGCAATGCTATCAACGGTTGCCCAAGAGCCCCTCCCACTGCCGTGTGGTGCTTGCCCTCCAAAGAAAGGGGGTTGTGGGGTACCCAGTGGGGGGCTGGCAAAAGGCTGAGTTGTGGATGGGGCAGGGAGGTGCAGGCGAGGCTTGGGCAACCTCTGATCCATCACGGGTTTGGCCAGGCAAAGGGCCTGCCTTCCTGAGGAGCAGCCAGCACGGCCTCCTTATAAGGCTGGGTCAACACTGAGGGTGAGTGAGGGGGTCTGGGGTGGACACTTTGCTGAAGCTGCACTGTCCGAGATGGTAGCCACCGGCCACATGTGGCTCTTGAAATGAAAATGAAATAGAACTTAAAAGTTAGTCAGTCACACTTGTTTCACATTTCAAGTGCTGAATTGTCACATGCGTCACGTGCCACTCTCCATTATCCCGGGAATTGCTACTGGACAGTGCTATACAGGTGAAGGAAGAGGTACGGAACTCAAGCGTGCCTGTCCGCAGTGCATGGAGACCTGACTAAGTCTTAGGTCGTATTTATTCCCTGTTCTCTCCACCCATGCACCAGGAATTGATCCCTGAGCTTGGTATGGTTTTCTTCACGCTGTTAGGTTAACTCCCAGAAGCCAGGGAGCTTGGAGCCAGTAGGGGGTCTCAAGAGACTTCCCATGAGGGAGGAGGATGGTGAGGACAGAGGCCCAAAGGCAACTCTCTCTAGGGCCACCCGCAGCGCCACACCTGTGATCCCGTAGGTGGTCTTGCCTCCGGAAGGCTTTGTGGCAGATGTCACAAGTGTAGGGCCGCTCATCTGTGTGCGTCCGCTCATGGATAAGTAGGTTGTAGGACTTCGTGAAGTGGCGACCACAGAACTTGCAGACGAACTCTTTCTTAGTTTTGGAAGGCAGGCGTCCTCTCGTGGGCTTCTTTTCTGGGGATAGCTTGGTCACATCCAGGAGGGCGCCCAGCCCACCTGTGGGGGAGCCGGGACCCTCCCCCCGGCCAAGCTTGGACGGATCTTCTTGTGTGGCGGCCAAGGCCAGGTTGGCAAAATCGAAGCGCGGCTTGGTCTTGAGGGCCGCCGGGCCACTGCCTCCAGCGGTGATCTCGGGCTTGGGCTGGATAACATGGGGGAACCAGGGAAAGGCAGGCAGCTGGAAGCGCGCATCCACCAGGTTGGACACGGCTCCGGGCACTTTGGAGAAAGAGGATCGTGGCAAGTGCATGGCGGGGTAGCCCAGCGTCCACTGGTGCAGGTGTACGGCGTGCAGAGCGCTGAAACCGTACAGGTTGGGCAGGTGGTCCGAGGGCACTGTGGGCAGGCCGTTTACTGCCTGGAGAAAGGAGTAGTTGGTGAGCTGTAGGGATGGGTGGATGGGCACTGGCGCTGGCAAAGTTTTGCTGCCCATTGTGGTAATTGCGGTGGGTTCTCAATAGGAATCTGCAAAGAAAAGAAGGGAGTAGAGAGAGGGAAAGTTCAGGGTAGATCGGTTTTCTTCTGAATTCCAGCCCAGCCACACCCTTTCTGTCTGTCCCCCAGGGTAGGAGCTGGAAGTCTAAGACACCACCCCATGGAACCCACTGACCACAAAAAAAAAAAAATGGGAACCCTCTGTGATCTGAGCTCTGACCTAGCTTTCTCCAAATGACCTTTGGCAGAGACACCCAACTTGATACAGAAACCAGCAGGAAACTAAATCCAGTGCAATGCAACCAGCTTCAACAAGGGACTGTGGTGTGCATGACACCGAGAACGGCAGAAACACAGGGAAACTGGCACGATGTAGAAACTCTCGTCCACGTTAGCCTGAGTCAACACGGAGTTACACTCTCCTGTGAGGGTAACAGGAGCTGGCTTCTGTGTCCGCCTGCACACAGACACAGAAACGCACCCTGACAGGTCCACGCGTTCTGAAGCAGAGTGGACAACACGGTGCGAAGATTAAGCAAGACAGGGTGACCAGCCTTTTCTGCTACACAAAACAAAGTGCAGGGAACAAAACACACCCAGATGCACGGGATCACGTGGCACCCACGAAGAGCCTTCCAGACAGACAGCACGCATGCAAACACCCAAATCCATACATGTCCCAGCTCCTGTCCGTCAGGATCTACCAGCTGACCTTCCCTTTGGCCTCTAGCAGCCACGTCATCATTCTCCTCAAAACTCTCCACTCGGGCTGCAGATTTGCTTTTCTGCCTCACCGTTACTGAGCCCTGTTGACAGCACCGTCTCTGAAGCTGCTGGTGGACGGGTGCCTCTGGGGGTCACCTTCATTTTAGGAAGATCACTGACACCCATCTTCATTAACCCACTCAGTCAAACATCTGCAGTTGCATACGCGCGGGCTTCTGTGCCCTCCCTACCCCATAAAAAAGGGGGAGAGAGCCTTTGGGGGTCTCAGGCTGTTTGCGTGTACGTGGTGAGCTGGTGAGCCCTGGGCAGGTGGGTGTGCCTGTGGGGAAGAAGGGGTGCTGGGGCCTGCCTCAGCGCCTGCCGTGCAACCACCCTCCGAACGCAGTGCCAGGGAGCTCGGGCAAGGCCAGAGGGAAGCCGTGCTGAAGTGACCAACAGGCTGGCCCCCTCCTGGGCTTTGGGGGGCAAGGTCTCCAGCCCCCGCAGGGTCTGGGCTCTGCAGGGAGGCCTTTATCTCCTCTCCTTAGGTCTGTGCAGTGGAGGCAAAAACAGGAACAAGAGCCGAAGGGACACAGGGAGCTTTGGGCCGCCCAAGTGCTGAGCACCCGCTCCCTCAGGCTCTGAGCGGAGGGCCACTCTGCAAGTCCCGGCAGGCGCCTGGTGCTTGGTCACCCTCTTCCCTCGCCTCTCGCGGTCCTCTGCTGCCTGCTGCCTCCACCCCTTCTTCCTCCTCTTCTCGCCCTCAGACTTCTCTTCCAAAGGGCAGTAAGTCCCCTTCCCTGGGGTGTGCAGGACACGGCTCTGCTTCCTTGTTCCCTGCTCCCACTGACACCTACTGGGGCAGCTGCCCCAGTCTAGCTTTCCCTCAGCCCAGGCCCCCAGCCCAGGCCCTCGGACCAGGCCTGCACTCAGCTGCCTTCCACGGCAGCAGCGAAGCCTTTAGTCACAGGGAAGCGCCGCACTTGGTAGGCGAGAGGACTGAGGACCATCTTAACCCAGGAACTTTTCCCCTGGAGGCTGGCGGGAAGGTCACTCGCAGTGTGTTGGGCCGAAGGGGGGTGGGGGGTGGGGGGAAAGAGGCACTGCTGGGGGTGGGGGCTGCAAAACTCCAAGAACCAGCAAAGATTTGCCAGTGTCCATTAAATTAGCGACCGAATGAGAACCTAGCCCGACCGCCGCAATCAATCCAGCCTTGGAGCGAGCGGAAGCACACAGCTGTGGCGAGCGCGCCCTCGGCGCGGGAGTGCCCGGGGGCAGGCAGAGCCGTGGCCTCCGCTCCCATCTTCTCCAGTGCCGCCGGCCAGGGTCGCGGCGGGGACAAACCGAGCCCACCCCAGGACACTGGGGCCACGCTGAAGCAAAAATAAAAATTGGGAGAGAAAGCAGGGGTCGTTGGGGGGTGGGAAGGAGGGAGGAGAAGGTGGAAAAAACTCTCCAGCTTCAAAGGTCGGCCCAGGCTGAGACGAGGTGAGCGCTCTTTGGTTTGCTGTCACCTCCTCTGGCCCCCCTGGCGCTGGAAATCAGATGCTTACAGCGGGCTCCCCGGCCCGGGCCAGCGCCGCCCGACCCTCCGCTCCCTCCTCTCAGCGCCGGGCCTACCCGCAGCCCAGTGAGCAGCGGTGGCGGCGGGACCTGCACGCGGGCCCGAGCCCGCTACGTGCCCAGGTGGGAGAACCCCCCAGCCTGGCGCACGAACCTGGCCTTTCCTCGCCCACGCCAGGAGCGGAGACCTGCGGCTGGGTGGGAGGAGGGGGCGCTCGCAGCTGCCACTGCTCGTGGGAGCCAACCTTTCCGGGCTATCTGCCTGGTCTTGTCTCCCCCAACACTCAATTTGTTTCCCTCCGCGCGGCCAGTGCCTTCTTTTCTGCCGCATTCCGAGGCCAAGGCTCTGAAGGCTCTCGCCAACGACTTTCCCGGGGACGAAATTCGTTCGAAACGTGGCTCCGTGCACTGGCACTAAGAGCGGGCCGAATGCACGCCCGGGTGTCTGGAGGTCAGCTGGGAGAAAAACACAACCTCACACTCGCTCGCCCGCCGGGGAGGATGAGCGCCGGTGGCCCTGACCCCGGAACCCCAGTATGAACCCTTCGGATCTTTAAATACAAGAGGAAGCCCCCCTCTCCCCAGGCCAGGCGTCCGCTCCTCGAACAGCCGGGGCCTCCGAACCCCGGAGGTGCGGTTAAGGGTTCCGACTAGAAGCAGCGACTAAATGCAGTTCGCACTCGGAAGCCGGACTCCCCGCGCGGCGGAGCGCCAGTCCCGGGTCTGCAGCCGGCCCTGCGCCGGGCATTAATGAAGTGTGCCGAGTCTATTAAAGTGGTTTATTCGGAGCTAATTGAGCGTGTGCGAGTTAACTACTTGCATTAATGAGGACGGAGCGAGCTCCGCGGGCTTGTGCCTGGAGGAGCCCAGCAGCAGCCCCGGAAAATCGTCCTTGACATCGAGTCCCCAACGCAAGGGGCAGGCGTCTGAACCCCAGGCGGGAGGATCGACCAGCCCCGGCCACTTTTGTGCAATTTTCCCAACGAACCAGCTCGAACGAATCCTTCAGCTAGGCGGCCATCCGGCAGCATTTAAACGCCCGTGGCGTCCTTAGCGATCTGCTCCCCAGTCTTAATGAAATCACAGCCACTTCGAGGAGACTCGGGTGGAACACGCACCCACTGGTCTCTCTACCCCCCTCCTCGCTGCCAACCCTTCTCTTCCCCAGGAGGCTGTGACCCTGGGAAACCAGCCTTGCACGTGGTTTCTCTCCTCCAGAGCCAGCGCGTAGCTCTCAGCCCGAGTGGAATTTACCAAATTGTGGTAACAAAGAAACCCTCGTTAGCTACTTTACACTCTGAGAGCCGACCCCGCTGCTGCCGGAACTGCTGAAAAGGTGCTGGGTGTGGGTTTTCATTCTGATCAGAGACATTTCTGGGGAGAAGTTAGCTCATCCTGCCACCCCTCATCTCTTTCCCTCTCGCCTTCTGGCTCCCACCTCTCCTGAAGGCTGGGTTTGGGGACAGTCCGAGGAGCAAACGCATCTTTCGCTCCCAAGCCCCAACCTGGAGACACCCGCCGCTCCACGGTGCTTCCGCGCCGAGGCGCGCAGTCCCGAATGGGGAGGTGCTGCTCGCACCCCCTGCGCGCACCGGGACCGCGGCGGGTTACACTCCGGGCCTTGATCACACAGAGCGACCACGCGATAGAAAACAACCAAAGTCAAAGCGCAAGTGCGAGGGCGACGCCAGGCACGCGGCCCTGCGCTCCCGGGTCGTACCTGAGCGCAACTCCGCCAAAGAAAAATTCGCAGGAAAGCGCGACCCGGGAGGGGCATGCACCTGTCCCTGGCGCGATCGGCGGCGGCGGCAGTGGCCATCCGTCCACTCTCTTCCTTCTTCGTCAGCTAAGGTCGGGCTGAGCCAGGCGTGTATCTCAGGAAAGTTTGTGCCCGCTGAAGTTGCTTCCTTTTCTTAGAGGGGGCCCACAGGCTGACTTCCCAAGTCCGTGGGCGTCTCGCCCCGGATTCTGCGGAGCCTGGCCCCGCTGGGGGCGGTAGTGGAAGCCCGCCCTCTCATTCCCCGGAGGTCAGAGGCCAGGGGACCCCGCGCGGGAAGTCCCTGGGCCAGCACCCCCAACCACCCTGGGCTGCAGCGGCTCTCCCTTTCACAAAGGTCCTGCAGCCCGCGTTCGGCAAGAGGAGTTTCCTTCTGGGATGCGGAGAGAGAGGAGACACCCGCCGCGCTGTGACAGGGAGCCCGGGAGTCCTGCCCGCTTTCCCCTCTCTGTGCCGGGACACCCGGGGCTGCAGTTACCTTGTTTCACGGCGGTCCGGGGCTGAGCGCGCCTCTGGGGCTCCCGCTGCGGGGGACCCGGGAAGCCAGAGGCGCTGGATTCCACAGGCACCCCCGGACCCTTGCAGTCCTGGCCCCGCTCCGGCTGCGGGAACTCCGAGCCCCGGACACGCGGGAAGCGCTCAGCGCCCCGCAGTCTAGCCCGCCGGGGATGGTGAGCCTGGTTCCCGGCTCCCCGCTTGGGTCTGGACCCGAGCAGCTGAGAACGTGCTGGGAAGAGACCGAGCTCCGACTCACTCATCCCTTAGCACCGAGCCGCCTACTTATTTTAATCCACCACCCTCCCTCCTCCTCCCTCCCTCCTCCCCTCGCCTCGGGATTCCACCCCTCCCTCCCCTGCCCCCCAACCTTTCCCCGCGCCTGCGCACTGAGAAACAAAGTTTTGCTGACCCGGGCAGCCGACTTTGGCAAACGCGCTCGCTTAGCCGGGGCCTCCCGGGACCTGCATTCCCAGCTCTAAAGTCCCATGAGACCCCTCCTGTGTTGTTAGGCCCGAGAGGGCACCCCTGTCCAGCCAGAAGAAACAGCCCGCAGCAGATGAGAGCACGGGTCGCCTCGCGTTTTGAGGTCTTACTCCTGTGCGCCTAGGACACAGCCTGCGCCCACAGCCTGTGCCCAGGGCATAAGAGGGGTCGCACGGGGACCCAGGCGCAGTAGCTTGGGCTCCGCACACTTCGGCCCCTGGCAGAGTTGCCTCTTCTCCTAGAATCCCTTCCCCGAGTCCGAGGGTCCTGGCTGTGGCGCAACTCTAGGACATCCGAGAATGTTCGGTCCCAGAGCAGTAACCCAGACCCTGGGTTAGAGAGTTCGGTCGCCAGATCAGAGACGAAGGAGAGGGGAAAGGAGGTAAAGAAAGTTATTTTCCTGGGACCCAGAACTTTCTGGGATTCAACCTTAATGAACAGCCGAGCCCTCTAATCACGCGTGCATGTGTTTTGGAAGGGTGGATGGGGGTTTGGAAAGCGGCTCAGGCACGGCAGACAGACACGGCAAAGTTTGTCAGCTGCGGGAGCTCCGAGTCCAAGGAGCTGGTGCAGGAGGAGTCTGGGATCTCAGAGGGGTCAGGGTCCTGGCCGCCAGATACTCTGTTTTCATTGCTTATGCTTTGGGGCAAGTACCAGCACTGCCCACTCTCCTGACGGCTGGCTCAGTGGTGGGAGCTAAACTTCTGCTGACCCCAGCCCGGATCCCTCCCCACTACCTCCCCGGGACACTCGGCCCTGGGTTTGGGAGAAGGTGCAGGTTCCCGGGGGGAGGACGGGTGGCTGGGTGGGCCCAGATTCACACACTGCTCTTCTGGAGTGTGTCACAGGGCTGCTGCTGAGTGAGGCTTCCTAGCCCTCGGGGCTGGATCCTGGCGTCCCGGGCCTGTCGCATGCAGTGCTGTGTCTCTGAAGGGGAGCTGACGCCGTGCTGGGCTCAGGTCTGCCAGTCGTCTCTGACGTGTGCAGGGGGCATCACCCTCTGACCTCGGAAGATGGTAGTGGAAACGCCCTCCAGAGCATAGTGGGAGCAGACCCGTGTCTTATCGGCGGGACTTCAGGACAGAATGTGTCCTCCCGCCCCTCGGTGACCTTTGGCTTGAGCAGGAGGAAGAAGAAGTATTTGCACCAAGAGCTCGCACTCACCCGCTGCCACAGGTGAACGCTGGAGTGAGGGACCCACGGAGGTTTGCAGCTGGAATCCCGGGAGCTGCCGGTGAGGGGCGACAGTCTGGCGGAGGCAAGGCCCCTGGAGAGCAGAAGGGGGCTGAGAGCACGCCCTTCCCCGAGAGGGCAACGCAGCAAGTTCCAGAAGCAGGGGAGGGCCGGGACTCAGCCGGGCACTCCTGGACTGTGCTGGCTTCCATCTTGAGCGAGGGGCTTTGCTTGTACTGGTCGCAGGCCCTCCCAGGAGACAAAGCTCTGGGCACCTCCTTCGGCAGTGGCGAAAGCATCACAGGGAGGTCTCCACAGTAGGGCCCCCAGCTGTCCAGACAGGTGAGAAGTCCCCTAGGAAGAGGCTATTCGGCTGGGGTGGTACCTTCTGGGGTGGACGAATTCCATCCCCTGCTTAATAATACTCCACACAGGACAACTGCGCTTCCTTCATCTTCCCACTCGCCTTTTTCTTCTGAGTCAGCACTGGTGGCCCACACACTCCAGAGTCAGCCAGAAGACCCCAAGTAGGGGTCCTTAAAGAGCCCTCTTAGAGAGAGTCTTAAGGAACTCGAATGAAAAGACCATGCCACCTGGTCACTTAATGTGGCTTTTGCCAGGTTATCTGGAAAGCTGATCCTGGTTCAGGCCAAATCGAGGAACTTAGCTCTTGTGGGGGAGGGTGGGGAAGCAAGCTTGGGGCTGGACCATCTTGGCCTAGCAGCTCAGGCTTTACCTCCCAGAGGAGTCTGGACCAGGTGAGCCTGTTTCTGACACCTGGCTTCCACCTCCCTCCTCATTGGTGCTCAGAGGTCTGGGATAACGAAATTCAAGATCTGCTAGTTGCCGAGGTGTTCTCCATCCCAATCCAAGCTCCCAAGGGGGTGACCCCCAAGTGGTGGCCCCAGTGTCCTCTGGAGGCCATCCAGGTCCTGGTTCCTGGGGCGCAGAGGAAGTCCGGGACGCTGAGAACGTCCTTGACCCACATCGGGGAACCCCGCCCCGTCTATTCGAGACATTAATCGGGGCCTTAAACGGCAGGATTGAGGTCGCAACGCGCGCCTGGACTGCAGCGTGGATAGATTGAAGAGGACAGGACCCAGGACATGGTAAGGGCCAGGAGGGTCATTTTCAGTGAAATCTTATGCGTTTAGGACTCGCAAGGGCGTCAGGTTTTGGATTTGGTTAACATCCTCAGCAACCGGGACCCAGCTGCCCTTCCTCGCCAGAACCCCAGGAAGGTGGCGAAACTCGAGTCCGCCCATCTCATCCCTGGGCGTTCAGCGCACTCCGCCACCCGCAGGGCTGCAGCCAGCGGCCAGACTCCGCGCAAACTCCCTCGGGGTCTCTTTCTGGCACTCCCGCCCACCACCCACGGGGCGGAACCTGCAGCGCCCGGGGGATCTCAGACCCGGCGGGCACTAGGCAGCCGTGGCCCAGGGTCCCCACAGTAGCGACCAGGCCTCCAGGTCCGGGTTCCGCCTCCCCACCCACCGTGCCCGGGTTCCGTCAGGGAGCCATCGCCCGGCGGGTGCGAGCCTCCGGGTCATCAACCACCCCGCGCCCAGCCCAGAAGCCAGCCCTAGCCGCTGCCTTGTTCTGGGCACACGTGGGGTGCTGACAGCGTGTGCTGGTCTCCCCGCCCCAACCCCAGCCCCGCTACTGACTCCTGTTGGCTGGGAAGGAAAAGTGCCCCAGCCTGTCTCCGGAGTGAAAATTGAGCCGCTTCCAGAGAAGGAACTAGAATGTGGCTTACATTGCTTTGAGGTCCCGCAGATTAAAAATGAAATCCACCTCTCCCCACTTTCTAGCCACACGAAAGTGACCTCATGTTTTAAAAATGGAATTTACCTAGCACTTGCGACTTTTTTTCTTTCAGCGCAAACTTTCCTGTAACTGCATTGTGAACAATTGGGGGGGGGCGGGGAGTCTGCTCATTCGACCCCCACCCCCCTATGCCTGTACAGAGGTTTCAAATGACCGGGAGATTTAGGTATCCCTCTGTAATCATTTAGATGATGGATTGTAATGGCTCAATAGTTCCTCTGGAACCATTACGATCAATCAGGTCAAAATCCAGCTTTGGGGGGGAGTTTTTAAGCACGAGACGCAGGGAACATGCCGTCCACACACACTGGTGGAGATAACGCGCTCGGATGACGCCCGAGCAACCCCAGGGTCTTAGAATCAATCCCAGGCGAACGCAGGAGCCGGTGTTTATTGTGACGGCGAGAGACAAGTTACAGTATCAAAACTGAAAGGGAAAGTGAACCGTTTTCTCCGAGCAGTTCCCGTTTCGTAAGTTTCTTTAGGAGCACATCAGCATCTTGTAACTATTTGTCACCTTAATAAACGTAACCATGCACACATGCGTGCATCTACCCGCGGCTTCTAAGAAGAATAGGTATGACGCACGAATACGCGCGTGGAATTGCGTGAACTCGGGGCACACACTCGTCGGTAACATGAAATGACCAAGGCTCATGCTGCGAGGAGCCCATGTAAAATGTGTGTAAAAGGCGTGGCGAGTTTTTTTCCTTTTCGTACAAATAGGAGTAGTCAGAATTATTGGCGACACAAAATAGATTTGTGTTCTGAGATCGCTGAACTTTCCCTCTGCCCAAAGGTGAAAATAAATGCATTAGAAACGACACAGTGTCTAATCTAACTAAGGATGATGAAGAAAAGTTATTTTAACTGGATCCTGTGTGGATGGGATGAAACCCTGCAGAGAGAGCCTTACCACACCCGCGGCGCTAGGTTCTTGAAGGGCTACATCGGCGGCGGGCGGCGCTGGAAAAATGAGCGTTTGCGTAATTAAACATTTCCAGACACTGGAGGGTTATTATCTGCAGAGCGATTTCCGGCGAGAGGACTCGGGCAAGTCTGGCTGAGCTGATCGACGGAGAGATCAGAGGGCGCAATCCTAAAGACAACGCGCCACCTGCTGGTGAACAAGTGACATCTGCTGTAGCTCCTTTCTTGAAATTTCAAATCCAGTTACCCTCGTTGAATCTTACCTGAGTGGTTAAAAATATATATAGCCTTTCTTTTCTAAATTACACAATTTGCCTTTACTCGTGTAAAACTATGCACATGCTTGCCCTTCCAAAGAGTAAACGAAAGAGGAATTCCCTTTTGCCATGGGGGTTTTTGTTTTCCCTGCTCCAGTTCAGATGGGTGAGTTTGGTTTTTATTCTTTTTTAAATCTGGTATCCTTAGCAACGATCTACCGCCATCAGTTCCGGTCCTCGGAATAATGCTGAGCCAGGATCTAATGTGAGACTTTTCTGCACTCTGAGTTGAGTTGGAGCTTCCTTCCCTGATACTCGGTACTCCCCGCCCTGAGCACCTCCAGGCTCACCTGCCGGCGACCCGTGGATTCTCGCAGCGCTTTCTGAAGACCCGTAGGCCCCGAGGGGGTCTCCATCTGTGAATGGCTTTCCCTGAAACATGCGGCGCTTCCTACCCACTCCTTGATCCCAGGCCCTTAGATCCCACGTGTTTAGCTGCTTTCCTTCCTCCAATTCCCCCACCGCACATTTTAACCGGACCCTCTCCTCTCCCTGGCATCAAAACTGCATCTTTTTAAATGTATTAATTTTTCAATGGAGATGTAATTGACATATAACATTGTGTGACGTGTACAATGTGTTGGTTTGATACACTTATATATTGCAATAACATTATTGCAATAATGTTACAGCCACAGCATTAGCTAACCCCTCTATTATTTCATATAATTCTTTTCGTTTGTGGTGAGAACATTTAAGATTTCGTCTCTGAGCAGCTTTGAAGTTTCTGGCTCAGTACTGCTGACTCTATTCACCATGCTGTGCATTAAATCTCCAGAATTTATCGATGTATCACTCGTATGAAGTTTGTTCCCTTAACGAACGTCTTCCTGTCCCCCCCACCCCCCACTCCTGGCCCCTGATCCCTTTCTAATATTTGTTTTCATGGGGTGGGCGATGATGCATTTCCGATTCTGCCTTTTCCTTGTTATCAAAGCTCCAGATTGTTGGAGAGGAACCAGAAAGGAGAAGTCCTAAGAATATACCTGTTAACAGACTCTTTGGTCTGTCTCTGCCTACAGGAGGGAACAGGGTGTCTGAGATCCTCCCAAGCTTCAGCTGCGCCTCTGTCCACCTTCCTGACCACACCCCCTGCAGGTACACTGGAAAGTGCAGAGCCACAAACTCGAGATTTCTAGTAAGGAAGAAAGCAAGAGGCTGAGATTGCTTCCAGCCTCACAACATCAACCAAGTTCCTGGGCAAAGGGTCCTTTGGTGTCCTCAGGCATTCCAAGACCGATGGTTAGCCCTCATAGCACTCTGTGGAGCAAAGGCTTGAGACACACACAGAAAAGACAAGCAAAGGACTGACCAAGGGAAAGATAGACTCCCTGCCTCTGCTCCAGGTCATTAGGGGAAGCTTGGCCCACCGGCTGCCCATCACCCTCCTTACTCCAGTAAGGGGTGGGCTCTGCCAGTTTCTCGTGCTGAGCTTGCAGTGAGGGCGCGAAGGGAAGGGACATGACTTAGACACTCCTAAGGACTACTAAGGCCACCACCCCTCCCTAAGTGATTGAAGCCATGGGTGCCTCACCTGGATGCACGAATAATGATACTGACTAGATGGGAGGGGGTCAGGGGCTACTGCAGGGGGCGGGGCCTTCCTGAGTTCAGACCATCATACTGGAGAAGTGCTGGGTCCCTGAAGTGGTGGCCCAACTGGGAGAGAAGGGATGGCCCCTGGGAACTTGCACGGCATTCTGGGGCAGCTCTACTGTAGGGTGTTCCTGTACCAGATGCAACTGAAGGTCAAGTGCAGGCTTTGGGGAGATACGGGGTGGTGTGGGAGATCGGAATTAAGAATATTCTATTATCTCTGACCCTCGGGGAAGCCCAGAGTGACCAGCAAGCTGGGAGAGAACCACCCCTGCTGCTAGAACAACCCTCCCTTCTCTGATTTCTGTGACGTGTCACCCAGGAAGAGCAGGAGTGGGGTTGGTGGATCTGAGCCACATCACAGCATAGCAAAGCACACGCACAGAGCAGGGGGCCACGCACTGTCTCAGCCACCTGCAGGGCCAGGCTCCGCCTCCACCGTCTCTGCTGCCATTGGTGCGGTCCCTGAGAATGCCAGCTCCCACCCTAGCTCCCTTCATTCCCCGGGGGACTCCAGGCAAATCCATTTGCTGACCATGCCCCCAGGCCCTGCTTTCTCTGAACAGCATTCTCGGAAACACTTCGAGCAAATCCAAAGTACAGAAAAAGGGAAATTATTAGCATATGATTTTTCACTTCACAACGACTGCTGGCTGGGTTCTTTCTGTATATCTGGGTATTCCTTTGCAGGCCACACATCCTCAGTAAGGAAACGGAGACAAGAGGACTTAAAACGAAAGCATTATCGATGTATTCCAGATAAAGAATTTCTGGAATTGTGATTTGGTTTGTCAAAAAAAAAAAGTAGTCTGTTCAAAGGTTTCGGAAGATTTATCTGAAAAAGGATATAAGCACAGATTGGAGTGGGGCTTGTTCCTTCTGAGTTTTCCGAGAGGATTGCCAGGAGGGAGCTGCAAACGGCCACTAGGCCCACATGCGTGGGAGACACTGGCCTCTCGATGCCCCGTCCTGCGCCGGCCACAGAGGGACCGGGAGCTGGCAGTGTCCCAGCAGGAGCCCCGGCACTGGGCACCTCGGTCTCAGCCAGCCTGGTCCCGGGGCCACCCGTGAGGGAAGCAAAGGAAGGATGGAGCGGACAGAGCTGGCCAGTCAGCCAGGCCCTGCTGGGGTGGTAGCCGACAGTTCACGGGCTGACGGTTCAAGAGGGCTCTTTTCCAAAGCCCCGTGCCACGGAGTCCCTCTGCGTCCCTCTGTTTCACTGTTGGAGAGCTACCAGTTTCAGTGACCTGTCATCCGCATGCGTGAGGTAGCACACACCACAGTGTCCGTGTTGATTTTCTCAAGTCAGTCAGGTGCATGCGGGGCCCCCGATTTGATGGGAAGGAGCTGTGACCTCAATCACTAACACCCCCACCAGAGTGACGCTGGTGACGAAGGAGCCAAGTCCGCTGGGCAAACACGGCTCTGTTGTGGGGTGCTTCCAGGAGGAGGCGTCACTCCTGTCCTATTAAAACAGAGCAGCGGGGCCCAGGGCCCTTACCATGGCCAGACCGAGGCTCACGAGGGCAACCCTGGAAGCCAGCAGAGGAAGCCTCAGAGGGCTGAGCTGCACACGGGGCCGCCCGGGGCCCTCTGCTCTCCTGAGTCGTGGGCCCTGCACACGCGTGTGATGTCCCTGAATTCTCACAGCCAACTGAACAGGTGGGTGCGATGACACTTCTCACCTTCTGTCTAAGGGGATTTGGCTTCGAAATGCCATATAACTTGTCCCAAAGTCACACAGCTGGGTAAGTCTGGGGCCAGCACTTAAATCCAGGGGTATCTGATCCCAAAGCTCCAGTTCTTAACAAACCCACCCTTGGGACTCTAAGTGCGGTCTTCCGGCCACATCAGCATCTCGGGGAAGTTGCTAGATGTGCAGAAGCTCAGGCCCTGCCTCAGGCCTACTGACTCCAAAGGAAAACCAGCTCGTTCCAGCCAGACCTGCCTGCAGATGTGTGCACATGAATGTTCTCAACACACGCCCACGGAGCCCCAGGCCCAGGCCCCAGCCCGCCCTGCTCAGGCCCTCTCTCTCTGCCCGGCAGGCACGCAGCATTTCATCTCAGCTTCTGGAACAGAGACGTAAGCTGTTGGACATACAACATCCAATCGAAGGCCCACAGATTAAAGTTTGAAAAAACTGTAACACCGTACCTCAGGTGGCTAATGGGCCCACAAACCCTGCTGTGGCCCCGGAGCGGGCGCTCTGGGCTGGCCAGCAAACTGGCTCTGGCCTTTCTGTGTGGCCGCTTTCCTCTCTGGGCTCCAGAGGGTAGAGTGCTTGCACAGGGAGTCCGCTGACAAGGGCGAGCTGGACACAGCTTCTCTGTAAGGAAGGTAGGCTTCCAAGCTCGTTCTGAAGATGGGAGGTGAGGGGTGTCTCGAAGCCTGATGGTGCTTTGGGAGTCGTGGCATCTGCCTGTCCCTCCCACTTTCTAGTTGGAGAGAAAATCAGAGGAGGGTCATAGGGTCCTCTCTGGAGACGAATGACCTTATGCAGTAACCCACATTATTGATGATATTGGCACATTGATAATGGGCTGTCCGTGTCTCCTTTTAACAGAGGTAACATTTTTTAATTCAAAAAGTGTGTTAAAATTATGCAAAAGATGGATCTCTCACAAATCACAAAGTTCTCTTTTTAAGATTTTATTTACTTATTTTTAGAGAAGGGAAGGGAGAGAGAAAGAGAGGGAGAGAAACCTCAATGTGTGGTTGCCTCTCACACACCCCCTACCAGGGACCTGGCCTGCAACCCAGGCATGTGCTCTGAAACCCAGACATGTGCCCTGACAGGGACTCGAACCAGCGACCCTTCCATTTTCAGGCTGGTGCTCAACCCACTGAGCCACACCAGCCAGGGCAAATCACAAAGTTCTTAACTATGCACCCTTACTCAATCATGCCAATCCCTGCCAAAGTCAGTGTCACTAGCATAGCCTCCTCACCAACAAAAAGGAACCCAGTTTCAGCAAATACACTTCGTCTTCTCTTCAATTGCCCTCTTTCAAATCAAATTCAGGGGACGCGTCAGCCAGCCGTGGCCAGTGGCCGCATCCAGCTCTGCTGCAGTGTCAGCACAGGGACATCGGGCCCCTGCAGTGGTGGCAGTATTATCTTACTAGGGGTCTCCCCCTGCCGGAGCCCAGGGCGTCCAGCCTGGCCTGGTTCGACTCTGTCCCTTAGTCTGAGGCTGGAGGGGATGCAAGGATCACCACATCCAGGGAGATGTGCCTTTAAAGAGCAGGGTCTGGAAAGAATCATGTCCAACCTAGGAGATCGGCATACAAATGGCAGGACTGCCTCTATTCCAAAAAGCACAAAGAATAAACTCTGGGAGGAACCTTAAACATATCATCTCTGACACCTCCATTTTGCAGACGAGAAACCTGAACCCTGAAATGTGCCGTTACCCCAGCACCCTGCCTGCAGCTCGGCGCTGGGTTCCCTGACATCTGGCCCGTGCTCGGTACATTTTGCTCCCTGCTCCCCGTTTTTGTCAGTTAGGTCTTAAAAGGAGGGGTCTCGAGAGGGCCTCCCTTTGTTCTACATCTTCAGAGGACAAAGCCTCTATCAGGCTATGATGTTCTGGGGGAGAGGCCCTCCACAAACCCCCTGGGCTCCCCGCGGTGCCCAGATGCACGGATGCTTCGGGCCTGGGGTTTGGATGATGGCGGCTCCGTGTAGCCGCTTTGTGAAAACATTAAATGTCATTACTTATTTCTTCATGTCCAAAATGTATACTTCAACATTTTTCCTCTCTAGACAAGTGTCACTTTTACTGCAATCTTCAGGCCAGATGTTCCCGGTCTAAGTGGTAACAGCTGCCACGCTGGCAGGAGTGTGGCTCCAGCCAAGTCCCTTTCCAAAAGAGCCCGAGAGCCGTCTCTGCAGCAAAAACAACTGGCACGACAGAAGAAACCCATACCTGGCCCTCCCTAGCTGCTCGGGGAAACCACGGTGAAGGCTGGAACAGGGGCGCTTGGGCGGGCGCGACGCCAAACCACCGCGGCATTTCCCCTCCTCGGTGACGGGCTGGGGTCCGCGGGCAGGGGAGCCAGCGCTGCCTCCTGCCTGTTGGGCTCCCTTTCAAAGCGGCGTTTGTAGTGCCATCGCCCATTACCCGCACCCCCGTGCGTCCCGGGGCCGCGTCGCTCTCCTTGCTTCCCGTCACCCTTGCCACAGCCTTCTATGATCTCCAGTTGACGTCCTATTGTTTTTGAATCTTGCTCAAGTTGCAGCCGCCTGGTAGCATTTATCTCCTCCGTTCCCTTGGGTCTTGGTGAATTCCTTAATAAGGTCCCATCTCAGCGTTTCCAGAAACTACAGGCATAATTTGCTTCTATCTCCAGCGAAGACTGGAGACTCGATTCAGCCAAAAAAACAACTCTCGCCTTTGCAATTTTTGGCTCCTCGGATGCAGAGCCTGTTACCCGGGAGAGTCACCCTGTCGAGGAGGGTTGAAGCTGTGAGACGCACGAACACGCGGGTGGACACGCCGCCGATGCAGGCTTCGGGGCACGACACTGCGGGGGCTGAGGGCAGCTGCAGCAGGGCACTGCCTCCGAGAGGTGGCGAGCTCCTTCAGGGCTCTGGCTCCGCCAGGTGGGAGGGAGGCCAGCCCTGGGCAGGAGCGAATCGCCCTGGCGTTGCTGGAATCTGGCTAAGACGTGAACTCCAAGAATGGAAGACTTCCTGGGCCTGAGCGTTCAAGCGGCCAGCGGCGGCAGAGGTCATTTGGCCCAGGGCCTCCGGGAGTGGTCTGGCTATGGGACAGCAGCCAGGACCCTGGGTCTCAGCCTGTGAAGAAGCAGCTTCCACATAAAAGACCAAGACTTGGTGGAAAGGGCTGGGCTTTCGGATCACGTGGAACTGGTTTCTATCCTGACCTTGCCCCCCTCACTTGCCACTGGGTCTTGGGCCAACTGCTGCACCGCTGGGGGACTCGGTGTTCTCCTCTGCACAATGGGATGCACACCTGTGCTGAGGAAGGGATGGTTGTGATGAACGAGCCAACATTGGTGAGGCTCCTGGCCCGAAGGGAATAGTGAGGATCGTCCTTTCTTTCTTCTGCGGGGACCAGAGATTGATTTCACCACTCCTTGAGCTGAGTGGTCTTCTAGGAAAATCCCTCTCCCGGCAGATCAGGCCGATTTCCAAACCTGACGCTGCAAGGCAGCCAGACCGTGCCCTTAGGACTCCAGTGCCGCTCGGTCTTTCTGCCAGATGGCGAGTAGAGGGCCCAAGAAGGAGCCCGGAAGGCAGCTGCCCCTTGGCTCAGCGTCACCAGGCGGTTCCGGGACCTGTCGCAGTCCCAGAACCCGCCCAGGTTCGCGTCCTGGGAAGGACTGAGAGGGCCCGGAGCAGTGGGCCCTGCCCCGTGGGTTTCCACCTCTGGGCTCCTGAGCCTCCCAGAAGCGAGAAGGGCTGTGATCCCTCCCCGGAGGGCTGAGCCTCAGCCCCGCAGGATCCCTCCTCTGCGCTTCTGGGTCCTGCGCGCCAGCCTCTGTTTGCCCTCGGTTCCCGCCCCTGCTGTGCGGGGGCCACGCCCCCACTGCACTTCCCGCGTGACTCAGGGGCCACGCCTCCCGGTCTGCCCCAGACTCACACTGCTCTCCCTGGCATCTCGTCGTGTTCGGCCCTGGTCCCAAATGAAATTGTCTTAGTCCCCACAAAAAAAAATATGGTGAGGTCACTTTAGATACAGTTGTCCTTTTTAGTAGGCCGCAGGGGAAGGGCTTCAAACACCCGCGTGTCTGAGGCTCTTTGCCACAGATTTTTGGAATTTCTCTCTGATCCAGTGTCACGTTTGTATTCTCTGCTTCGGAACAGGGGCTTCCCACCGACTGTTTGCACACAGTTGCTAGTACGGGGCTACGGAAGCGTCGCCCACCCCGTCTCTGCCCTGTCAGCCCACGCCTAAGCCCAGGAGGGGCCGTCTCTGCTCTCCCTTTCCAGCCGGATCTACCGGGGAGGTGGTGTCTCCCAGGTCCAGGGCTCCGTACACAGACGCCTTACCTTTTTTGTTGTCAAACCTTTTAAAGCACGGCCTCACTTCCTACGGAATCCCACAATGACGAAAGTCAGTGCTAACCCCAAGTCTTTGATTAAGGTCCTCTCCTTCTGGAATGGCATTCTCCTTCTTCCCCACCTGCTCGCTGGTTATCTTCTCTTCCGCCCCCAGGTCTCACCGCGCCCTTGAACTCCTCCTCCCGACTCGGGCCCTCACCCTCTCACAGACCCGTTCGGCGTGATTCCCCAACTGACTGTGGCACTGAGCCACTTCTCACTGGGCTTGGTGTCTTTTGTCATGGGGTCTCATATTACCATAACCTGAAATGCTTCTTTAACTTGTCAACTTGACCACTTGGTACGTTCCTTGATGACACTGTCTGTACTGAATTACTGAATCCCCCACAGCACTTATTAATCTTTTATTGCATTAGTAACATCTCGCGTCTTCTATGTAGCCCCTTCATGTCCATCTCTCTCTTCTGCCCCCGTGCACCAGGTACGTCGATACCGTCGTTCATGTTTTCTCCTCTGCTTGGAGCTCTCCTCCCCCTTCAGCCGAGCCATTCCTCCAGACCCGTCTCACGGAAGCTTCCCCTGGTCCTCCAGGCTGAGCTGAGCACCCTCCCTCACCACCGCCTTCAGGGCCTGTCCCAGGCCTTATCACTGAGTGCACTTCCCACGTTGTACTGAAATCGCCTCTTCTGCGTCCGTGCCTTCTGCTGGCCTTCTCCATGCACTCCGAGGATAAATGATGTGTCTTGTGCAGCCTCTGCACTCACAGGATGTAACACAATGCCTGTCCACACAGGAGGCACTTGATAAATGGGTGTTGACCTAAACTTAATACATTTCTGCTGAATGATTGAATGACATCGAGGCAGCAAATCCATGCGCTGCCATTTTTCTCCCCTGGACACATATTTATCTCCTTCTTCCCCTGCCAAAAGCCCAACGATTGCTTCACTATGTTGTATAATCTTTCTGTCAGGTCTCTGACACACAAAACACATGTAATCATTCCATTATGAGGCCTGGCACACAGTTTAAGCTGAGTGTGCAGATTTATTAGATCTTGTACCAGGAAACCAGCGAGGCAGAGCGTTTAGGGGGATTTCCAGAGGGGATGTAAAATGTTCACAAGCCCTTGTATCTCCAGGCAATTCCATGCTCCTGTGAGGAGCTCAGCTGTCCCTGCAGAGTGTGTTTCTCCGTCTTCCTTTGAGACACGCACGCAGGCTACTGCAGGGGACTGATATGTAGAAAAAAGCAAAGGCCAAGGGCAATGAGCAGCCTGCTCTTTAGGCACCGTCATAGCCTCACTTAGCGACTAGAATGCCCTGCACTGTTGGCTTAGAGTTTCTGTGCAAAGCCAAGCTGCACACAGTTTAGACATCTGGTCGCTTGAAAGAGCACTCTGCCCACTGGCTGGCTGGCTGTGCCGATCTCTGGTTGTTGTGAGTTCCCCTTCCTGGAAAGGAAAGGTACTAGGTGCTAAGGATACAAGTGCCTGGTGGGTGTTCTAACATTCCCCACGTGTGTGCTGCCTCTGCTGCCCCAGGAATGTGTCCTGTCCAAAGCCTCTCCCCTTTCTGAAGCTCAACTGGAATCTCGCCTCCTTTAAAGAGCTTCATTACCGTTTTGGCCTCTTGGGCTCTCTCCTAAGTCTCTCAAGATGAATGGTTTGCAGTGCAGCCCTTTACTGCATCGTCTTAAAAGGACAGTTTAGTGCAAAGAGCCCTGCACTGGGATTTATAAGGCTCACGGACCAGTTCAAGGTCCCTCTGTGATGCTGGTTAAATCACTTCACATCTGTGGGTTTTCCTCCACTCCCTCCTCCTCCTCCTCCTCCTCCTCCTCCTCCTCCTCATTCTTCTCTCCTCCTCCCTGTCTTGCTCCTTCCTCATCTACGATACCAAATGAAACACTGTAGCCATGCTGCCAGTTTTGGGGGGGAGGGTCTAACGGCCTGCATGTGAAAACACTGAAAACTGTAGAGTGTACGGGCGTGCAGTCTAGTGATCAGGGAGGAAGGCTTGTTGATATTTTGATTTCATAGACCTTGGTGGCCTTCAGGAAGTGGGTGGCAGCAGGAGGCAGAGGCTGTTTTCAAAAGGCCCAACAAATCTGGGAAGAATGACTTCCAGTGATGGAGGTCAAGTTTGAACTGAATGAGTCGTCACAGCCAAAGCATTCAATAAAACGGCCGGAAACCCAAGGGTAGCCCAATAGCAAGGTGGCTAACACCTGGGAAAAGCAGAGAACTGCTGATCCTTTCATTCGTCTGAGCATCGCCGAGTTTGGATAGTGTGAGAGGCACCGGCGGTGCACTGGTGAAGAAGGAACAGCCTCCATCCTTCCTGGGGTTTCTAATCGGCTGGAGGAGACAGGTGAGCACACGGGCATGGCAATGTGCAGAGTGGCAGGTATCACAAAAGAGGGGAGCACAGGGTGCCAGTGGAGGATGCAGGGGTGGGGCACCTACTTGGTCTTGGGAGTTCAAGGAGGGTCTTCCTGGAAAAGGGGACATCAGATTCAGGGATGCCGACTGAGGGATGTCGGCTGCAAGTGTGGAATAAGTAAGAAAAAGCTGGGAAGCAGGCATCTGAGGCCTCAGTTCATTCGACACTACCCAGGAAGAACTTGACCACGAAACGGACAAAGCTGGAGCTTCAGCTCCCCTTGCTTGTCCAGACCCTCCCCAGGCCCCGGCAGAAATCTAGCAATGTACACTGTCGTCCTGCAGTTTGTGCATTTTTAAGAAGACACTTAACTGAGATCAGTTGAAACGACTGTCTCTTTCCACCTTGACTTCCCATCAGTCCCACTTCCCTGGAGGGATGGTTCCCAGGAAGACGCACCTTGAGGGAAGGCCAGGCAGTGGGACACCACCGGGGAAGGAGGGACCTGGGGCCTATCGGGGTGTGTGTGTCTGTTCTCACAAACAGAGTGGCCTGGATGGCGCTAGAAGCTAGTCTATGGGAAATGCTTCCAAATCTTACTCACTCTTTCATTAGACACTTGACAGAAGAGGTTTCCCTAAATCTTAAAAATTTACAGTATTACCAATAGCACTTGTAAAACTGAAATAAGGTCGAATAAACTGTAAATGGTAAAAAACGCATTTTGACCAGTCACACTAGAAGAAAGACTCTCTTTTTATTCTCTCTATACCAACATTTTTCTTATAGGAAAAGGTCATCAAAGAGTACATAGCCAAAAATTAGGGACAATCTGTTGTGGAGGTGTAGGAGGCAAATAATTATTAAAAATATTAAGTTAATTTCTTGGATTTGGTGACATGTGCAATATTTCCCAACTCTTAAAAATCCATAATTTATGTGATTTTCTCATTCTAATTAAATATTCAATTTTCATACCTAATTTTAATTTCGAAATTCTGAGCCTTTTTCTTTTAAAGGGCTCTTCAATTTAGATAAGCCTCAGGATTTTCCAAACCTAGATTTATCCTAGCAGACCAAGTGCGTTCTTTGAGTCATTGATACTCATCTCCCTTGTAACTGACAGTTTCTCCACAAATGGCCTCACTTCTTGGTTATTGTGTTAAACCAGCGCCTGAGGCATGCGTCTCCCTGGGGCTGTGCACCTTGGGGCTGGGAGCCACTGGCTGTCTGACCCAGGAGCTGAGCCCACCGGAGATCCTTGAGGGGCTGATGAACCCAGAGTCTCCAGGAAGGATGCCATCCACTGGAGGGGCTGTTGTTGATGACAAAAGCCTAGGTAGGGTGCCCGCGTGGGTGGCCTGGAGAACCAGGTTGGGCGTGCACTTCCCGGACACCATCCCCCAGTGAAGTGCCAGGCACGTGACGTGGGCTGGGGAAAATCAGGACAGAATGGGACAGTGTGAAACCACCCTTGGTGGGACCTCAGGAGGAAGAGCAATGCTCGCCAGAGTCAGGCAGAGGACCCCTTCAAAGGGACTCAAACCACCTCCAGAGGCGGAGAAATGAGCTCCAAGCAGCATCGGTGAGAATGTGGACCGCACTGGACACCAGCCTGTAGGCTCACAGCAGGGAGGATGGTCAGTCCCATCCTCTAGGCAATGACCTTTGGCAACTCAAGGCAGCAACAGCTCAGAACAAGTGAAAGAGACACCAGACAAAGCTGGGAAGTCTCAATCCATACTGGGATTGGCTGGCTGTTTTCAATGGGATGGACTCTTCTGTGTCTCTAATTTTTCCTTTTTGGGCAAATGCCTAAATGGACTTTGGACATTGGTAAACTAAAAGTAAGTTCCTTGTATTAGGGCTCTCTGGGACTATCTATATCTATATCTATATCTATATCTATATCTATATCTATATCTATATCTATCAATCAATCATGGGAGTTGCTGAGACGTCCCAAGATCTGCAGTTGGCGAGTCGAAGGACCAGGAGAGCTGATGGTGCAATTACAGTCTGAGTCCAAATTCTTAAAAACCAGGAGCATAGCCCTGGCTGGCATAGCCCAGTGGATTGAGCATGGGCTGTGAACCAAAGTGTCGCAAGTTTGATTCCCAGTCAGGGCACATGCGTGGGTTGCAGGCCATGGCCCCCAGCAACCACACATTGATGTTTCTCTCTCTCTCTCTTTCTCCCTCCCTTCCTTCTTTAAAAAAAAAAACAAAACAGGAGCACAGACAGTGTCATTTCCAGTCTGAAACCTGGCTAGCTGGAGGCTCAGAAAAAGCAGATGTTTCAGCTCGACTTGAAGGCAGGGAAAGACTGATGCCCCGGCTCAAAGAGCCAGGCAGGAGGAGTTCCCTACTCAGCCTTCAGGTCCAGCCAGCCCTCGACTGATCGGGCGAGGCCCACCCACACCAAGGAGGGCAACCTGCTTTACTCAGTTTACTGACTCCAATGTTGATCTCATCTAGAAACATCCTTGGAGATACACACAGAATAGTATTTAACCAAATGTCTGGGGACCCCTGGCACAATCAGGTTGACACATAAAATGAACTATTACAACCCCCCACCTCCTGTATTTCGTCTCCTGTAAAGTGTTCATAAGTGGAAGAAAATGAGGACCATTGCAGGACTGATGGGTTAGGGCATGGAGAAAGGGAGGTTATCCCACCTCTCCCTTCTGCAGGAATAATATTAGTCGGTGTAAATAATGTGGAGATCGGATAGGACCAGAGGTTATTTCTGGGGATGTTTTGTATTCTAAATATGAGTAATTCCTTGAATTCTTACTGTTTCTTGATTGATTCTTATTTTCCCAAATGGACTGGAGGTTCTCTGAGGCCAGGAAGCCCCGCCTTCTTCCCAGATGCACACCACTCCCCCAAGGCTGAGTGCACTGAACGCTGCCTAATTCATGGGCAAAGCCGCTGGGTCTCAGGTGGCATTGTTACCTGAGACACTTAGTGATGTCTTTAATGGGGAATAGTGTCCCTCTTCAGAATAATTTAGAACTCTATAAAGAGTGTACAAAATATGTAAAGACCCTAAAGCAGCTGGTTTCTACTATAAGGAGTAAAATTAAACAAATCTACAAACCTGTCCAAAAAATCATTCTTTGTTTAAGTGAGGACTGAGACTCATCACCAGGATTCACTCCAAATGGTGTTTTCTAAGCCTGGATCCCTCCACCAAGAGCAGAAATTCAACAAACACCCAAGAAATTTAAGTTCATGTGTGGAATAAATACTAACTACTTTAACAAAGGAAGAAGCATTAATTAAAATAAGTAATTATACTCAATTATAAAAACTAAACAAACCACCTGGGCTGGCATAGCTCAGTGGATTGAGCGTGGGCTGCGAACCAAAGTGTCACAGGTTCGATTCCCAGTCAGGGTACATGCCTGGGTTGCAGGCCATGTCCCCAGCAACTGCACATTGATGTTTCTCTCTCTCTTTCTCCCTCCCTTCCCTCTAAAAATAAAAATAAATAAAATCTAAAAAAAAAAGCTAAACAAATCCTAAATTTATGTTTTTTTTCTGCCAAAGTAAACCCATATAAATGCATGAAACATATGCCATTTATTTTTTTTCTTTTGTATTCTTCCAGTCCATGAACACGGTATATGCTTCCACTAATTTGTGTCTTCCTTAATTTCTTTCTCCAGTGTTCTGAAAATATATGCCATTTACAAAATACCATGACCATATGTCTTTTAAAAATTTTATCTTATTTTCTGATGTGGCTATATTTTCAAGTCCCCGTTTATAACAAGGAAATTGAGGTGAGACTCCTATTCTATTTCTTCTAGATACGACACATTTTTAAAAAATCAAAGCCACTCTCCAGGTAACTCTGCTCTATATTTAGCAGAAAAAAAATTGGGTGGGGGGCAGAAAGTAAGCTGAGGGCCACAGCATGGAAAACGCCGATTTGAATCCTTATGTTCGTGTTCAAAAAGGAAAATCAAAGGCTTTGGATTCCGTGCAGAGCCTGAGCGTCAGAGTAGCTAAGTGCCTCCAAGATCACATCTGGGCACTTAAATTTTAAGAGCACGAAATGGAGTTATGTGGAAATTCTTTTCCGTGGAATAATAGATACTTGGTTTCCAAGGAGCGATCTCCGTCCAGCGCAGGTAGAACTTCCTCGGAACTCGGAATGATGGGCTTCCCACATGTTCTGACGCCCTCCCGGGAGCTCGCTGCTGGTGTCCGCGCGGTGACACTGGGGTCCACACGCTGCCTGGGGGAAACGGGACTCCGGTCCCACATGGCCAAGGTCAGGAAGTGTGCCTCTGTTTGGACTCTGCTGCTCGACCATGCGCCCTGTGGGCTCTTCTGCACCGCTGACCTCATGCTCCGCGTGGTGCCCTCTCTTCACGGGGACTGACTGCAGTGCGTCCCTCCTGATGCTGGTGTGTCTGCTCTCACGGATGGACTCAGAGAAACTCAGCCGCAGCTCCTCCGCTGCAGGGTCCTAGCCCCTCCTGACAGTGCCGTGCCACTTGTACCTGGGAACCTGGCATGCGCGTTTGTAAGAAAAAGCTGAACTTTAGGCCTTCCTAGTGTCCAGGTTTTTCCTGCATAAGAACATGGATGCTGCCCTGGAGCAGCCTGAAATGACCCAAGGACACTTTCCCGGGCCACCTCCTGATGTGACCCAGTCTGGGGGCACAGGAAAACAAAGAGGAGGAAAGCAAAGAACCATCCATAGAATTTAAGTTCCCTTCTCGTTGCTCAGCTCCAGAGAGCTTTACTAAGTGAAAATTCCCAGGACACCAAGCTCTGACAGGACCCTTGAGATTGTATTGAGCCCCTGACTGTATAGTTTAGAATACTGAGACCAAGAGAGATAAATTTTCTAAAGGTAGGATGCTACAGACTGGCTGAGCAGGCACTGGAATCCTGGTCGGGGCGACTCCCTGCCCAGTGTTCTCTCTGCTATTCAAGGCTGTGCCCTGAAAGAGTTGCTGTTACCTTAAGAACATCATCAGCCCTGGCTGGCGTAGCTCAGTGGATTGAGCGCGGGCTGCGAACCAAAGTGTCACAGGTTCAATTCCCAGTCAGTGTACATGCCTGGGTGGCAGGCCATGACCCCCAGCAACCGCACATTCATGTTTCTCTCTCTCTCTCTTTCTCCTTCCCTTCCCTTTCTAAAAGTAAATAAATAAAATCTTTAAAAAAAAAACAAAAAGAACATCATCAAGCCAACTTCGAACACTCACATTCTTTTTGCTTGTGTGTTTATTTCTTTTTAGAGAGGGGAAGGGAAGAAGAAAGAGAGGGAGAGACGCGTAAATGTGTGGCTGCCCCTCACATGCTCCCTACTGGGGACCTGGCCTACAACCCAAGCATGTACCCTAGACTGGGAATCGAACCTGTAACCTTTTGGTTCACAGGCTGGCACTTAATCCGCTGAGCACACCAGCCAGGGCTGAAGACTCCCATTCTTAATGAGCACGGCACTGGCTAAAATGTCACTTTGTTCAGGGGCTTAAGTACTGTTTGGGGGTCTGTCCACTAGGTAATTTGCGCAAGTGCAAGTTCTCTCTTTGAACAAATGGAGAGATGGACGACTGATGTCCAGGCCGGTGGACAAACACCTAGAGGCACGGCTCATGTCAAATCACAGAAGGCAGGCGCCTCCAGCTTACTTATTACCTCCCCCCTTTTCCAATGACCACATTTGCATTTCTAACACGCGAAATGGTTAACTCTGTAGAAGGAGAGTCAGAGACGGTACCTAATCCCAGCTTGGTGCAATTACTTTAACATGAATTTAAAATAAAATTAAAGTTAACAGTTTAAACTGATGTTTGAGGGGTTTTAAAAGATTTAGTTTCCTTTGGAACCACTGTGTTATTTGATCTAGTACAATCTTTTTTGAGCCCCACACATAACATCTTTACCCAAGGACCGTCACTACTAGATGATGCCCGTAGGTTGAGTTACAAATGTCTAAAAATCTTAAAATTATTAAGCTCTGATTAGAGTGTTCAAAGGCCGTGCTGTTATTTTAGTCTCCTGCCATATCCTCCATTTACTATAAACTTGTTATAGTGGCATTCAAATAAAATGTCATAAAGCAAGTATGTAAGGAGGTGTTTGGGGTTTGTTTCAGGCTCCTGTGAGCCAAGTTTGCATGGCAACCGAGATGGATAACAGAAACACTCAAAGGGTCTTCGTAGAGAGAGAGAGACGCCGAGCAGAGCTCAAGAGCAGGGCAGCCTCTGAGAGGGGGCAGCCTGTCGGAGCTGGTCAGAACACGGACTGGAGGTCTAGGGAAGGCCAGCAGGTTGCCCATCACTGTCCCACCGGTGCTGGGAGTCCCGTCTCGCTGCAGCCGCCGAGCGCTTAATGCATTGGAGGCCCAGCCCCCGTAGAGGCAGCTGCATGGAATTCACAGATGTTGCCATTGGAAGGAACCGCTGACATCACCTCAACCAGACCCCTTGTTTTATAGGCGAAAGCACGGAGACCCAGAGCTATGATTTGTTCGCAGACTCAGAGGTTGGCTTGTACACTCACGGCAGGAGGACACGAATGTGTTCTCACCCGTGTTCTCTGCTTTAGCGAAATCCTCTTTTGTTTCCCCCATTCAACATAAATGGCAACTGCTCTGAATTAGAATTAAAGAAAGCAAGTGTGGACGCGAAAGGCTTCCACTGGGACAGCGCCTGAATAGTGCTCACAGGAAAAGCCTTTGTGGGCTTCTCTGATTAATTAGCCCAGTAGCTCTTTCCCAAGAAAACCGACCTCATAAAATCAAGCCAATGGTGCTTTGCTTCCACTACGGCGAAGGGATTTGTCAGAGCTGAATTAACCCACCTGCCGCCACAAGGGAGGGAGAAACTCTCTCCTGAAGTCCTTTGTGTTACTGAAACCCAGAAAGAGGGAGCGACAGCAGTTACCCGGAATGAGGCAGCCCCAGAGCCCGAGGAGGCAGGATCCAGGAACTGGGAACTTGTAAAAAGCTCCAGCGCAGAGAACGTTGAGGGGAGTAAACCCACGGTTTGATACAACGGTAGCTGACACATGTGACTACGCACTTGTCCAAACCCATAGAAGATACAATTCCAAGAATGATCCCTAATATAAACTAGGGACTTTGGGTGATGAGGTGTCAACGTGAGTTCATCAACTGCATCAAAAGTGCCATTCTGACCTGGCTGGCGTAGCTCAGTGGATTGAGCATGGGCTGCAAACCAAAGTGTCGCAGGTTCGATTCCCAGTGAGAGCACATTCCTGGGTTGCAGGCCACGGCCCCCAGCAACCGCACATTGATGTCTCTCTCTCTCTCTCTCTCTCTCTCTCTCTCTCTCTCTCTCTCCCCCCCTTCCCTCTCTAAAAATAAATAAATAAAATCTTTAAAAAAAAGAAAAAAGTGCCATTCTGACTTTATCTTGAATCTGGGAGGTAGAAGGCTGGGAGAATATCCTTGTATCTTGCCAAGGTATGGGCTCAGCCTTGTAGGTAAATCCCCTTACTAAATAAAACAAAAAAACTTCAGTCTATCAGTAGCCATGAGAGAATATGCAGCCTGAGTGGACAGCACCAGACCTGTCCGCCTGTTTCTACACAGCCTCCACAGTTCCTCACACCGCCCTGCTAAGGAACGGACTGACAGACGTCTGTCTGACCCTTGCGAACCCAGTCCACAAGGATAAATCATGCCAGCAAACTATACAAGATTGTATAACTTAGGGGGAGTGCTAGGGAGGCCAGTGCGACCACTGGTGTAAACCACAGTCCATCAATCAGCTATGTGAGTAACGTGTATGATATTTCATTTCGACAGACTCATGTCTCTCACTCAATTTGGAGTTTGGGAACCTAAATTCTACCCCTTACAGTTTGGAATAAAAGTTCTAGTTCATTTCTTTGGAAGGCTTCGCAGTGGGTGGAAAAAGGCTTCACGATCATTTCTCTAGTTTAGATACAAGTTTCACAGCTGAGAAGAGAGAAAAAAGTTAGAATGGAGGCGGGAGCATGTGGGAATTATGTATCTCTGAAAAAGGAGCTTTGTTGGGGGGGTGACCCCGATAGTAGAGAGGACCTCTATTCTACGCCCACTCTTTCCCGTGGGTAGATTGTGGGGAGGGAACAAGAGTCAGGGTGGAAACCGTGGGCCGATCTAGGCTGATGAGTCTGGGCTAAGCTCCGGAGGTCCTCCATCTGTCCAGAGTGGCACAGTCGTGACATGAGCATATGTTGTGTCCTATCCCCGAGCTTGGCATGAATTTGGCAGAGAGAACCAGCGGGCTGGAGCAGACCTTGCTGAGGAGGCACCATGGGGTCTGCACGGGTCCAGAGGGTATCTGGGGGGCTGCCAGCATGACACACAGACAAGCCTGGACAGACCACACCCCCACCTTCCTCATATCTCGACGGGCGTAAACCCCCCCAGCTCTGCATAGCCCAGGGGAAAGGAACGGGGGCAGTGAATGGATTGACTGAAGCTTCTGCCACCTAGCACAATGGGGCTCCATGACAGAAATTATTTAGTTACTGGAAAAATGAGGGCTAGTCACATTTTGGGCACACCTGATTTTACCAGCTCATGTTGCTGTCTATGTAGGCTCACCTGGGATTTCTAAAAACCCTAACACAGTGCGCATCTCTGCACCAAACCGATCCTAACGCTTATCTAGAATGAGAACCGAGTCATCCAGGGTTGACTAGATTGGCGTTTCAGTCAGACTCTCGGAAGCCTGGGCCAGCTTCAGAGAGAGCGGTGCACCACCGAGGAGAACGATTCTGGAAGCATCTACACATTTTCCCAGGTGGATACAATATCAGTAAGTGCAGAGGAGAGATGGAGCAAAGCGTTGCTACGAACTACTCTCAGACCCCGAATCGCTAAAAGCTGAACCTTTTCCTGGAGAGGAAAGGATGGCTTCGGACAGACAGTCAGCAGGGCCTCTCTCTCCACCAACTCGACCCGCCCCTTCATCAGCCGCTCGTCACCCTGGTTTCTAAAGGAGTAGTCCGTGACGTTGTGCCTGCCCTTTCCCCCTAGCTTGCTAAGAGCCCCGACAACGTGTATCTGTGGGAGGCTGCAAACCCAGATGGCGCTGCAAGAACAGGGCGTGGAAGTGCTCTCCACCGACTCCTTTCCACCAGTCGACCAGTTTCATTAACACCTTCCATTTCCTGCTTTTACTGGCATTTTCACCGACCTTTCATTAAAGAAGATTTGAAACATATTCATAAGCAAATAGAAAAATACAACGAACCCCCAAGGATCCCAGAAGTAGGATTGGTGCGTGTACAGTTATGCTGGGTGTTACCAATTCCTCCTCTCCACAGGGGTGTACAATCTGCACCCCCACCCCAACAAATGAGAGCGCTTTGTTCCCCACAGCCCGCACAACCGCATATGTTGTCCACGCTTGGGAGTGTTGCCAATATAAAATAGGTGAGAAATGGTATCTCCTCATAATTTGAAAATGTATTTTTAAATCACGCCTGAGGTTGAACAGTTCTCATGGCAAGCCATTTTCATTTTTTCTGTGAACTGTGTGTTCATATTTCTAGACCGTTTTTCTATAGGGCTGTTAACACCATTATTCTCTATTTAGGTGCTCTTTATGTGTTAGGTGAAGCAATATGAAACTGCCGTTCTCGAACATCAACAAAGGAAGAGTTTTGCATGGTTGAACCCAACATTAGGGTGTATGATCCTGATGTTCCATAAGCTGCTGCTATTTGTTCATTGGTTTTTAATTACTTTTGTCATGCAATTTTTAAAAAAAAATCTTAGTAATCTAATTAATTTTTTCTTTACTGCTTATTACTGTTGGATTTGGGGTCCTAGCTCACAAAGTTTTCCCCATAGACACCACATGAGAACTTACCCATCTTTCTGTAGTATTTGTTGTGGTTTCATTCCTTTTTTTTTCTTTCATTTTAAATGCTTGTTTATTTTACACGTTACCCAGGTAGTGTGTTCTAGTACACAGAGTGAGGGTCTCATCTAATTCCATCTCTCCATGTGGCTCCCCGCTTACCTCAGCTCCACCTACTGAACACCCCGCCCCCCCACCCTCCATGTGAGGTGCCACTGCTATTGTACAATAATTGGAAATATTTCTGGGGTTTCTGTGCTTCTCCACTGGTCTGTCTGTTTATGCACCAGTGTTGCTCTGCATAGCCCGCCTTCCCTATTCAGTAGGCTAGCTTCCTGTATTGCTTCTTTTCCTTTCTAGAGCTTTCCTTGGTGTTCTTGCTTATTGATTCCCCCAAATGAATTTTATAATCAATTTGTCTAGCTCCAGAAAAATGCTTAATTATTCTTTTCTTCCCAGGTTAATTGAAGAATGACTGGCACATAAAATTGTATCTATTTAGGACTTCAGTCAAGATGGCGGCATAGGTAAACACAGCTCGCCTCCTCGCACAACCACATCAGAATTACAACTAAAGTGTAAAACAACCATCACTCAGAACCATCAGAAGTAGAGTTGAATGGAAGTCTGACAACCATGGAATTAGAGAAACCACATCCATCCAGACTGGTAGGAGGGGCAACGACATGGAACAGGCTGGTCCCACATCCATGAGTGGTGGATGAAAATTTGGGGGGGACATCTCGGGAGTGAGGAGTACCAGCCCCACACCAGGCCCCCAGCCCAGGGTCCAGTGCCAGGAAGATAAGTCCCCATAACTGCTGGCTGTAAAAACCAGTGGGGATTGAGTCAGTGAAAGAAACTTTTAGAGTCCCAGGCAGTTCCCCTTAAAGAATCCACTCACGGAACTTACACAAACTCACTCCCTCTGAGCTCCAGCACTGGGGTAGCAGCTTGAAAGACACCAGTGGCATACAGGGAGGAACCGAAGTGTCTGGCATCCAAGCAGAAGCTGGAGGACAGTTTTTTCTCAGACACAGAGGCAGGCAGAGGCCACTGTCCCTTTTCTGAGCCTTCCCCCCTACAGAGCCACAGAGCTGGCAGGTTGGTGCCATATCTGAGACTCCATCAACCCAACTAACACTATTTGTCCTGGAGATCCACCGAGACTCTGTCCCAACAAACTTTAAATATGCAAAGAGACACTACTTTAAATATCTCAAGTAGTTTTGCCAGAAAAAAAAACCCACAGGACACCAATTAAATTTGAATTTCAGATAAACAGAAATAATTTTTAGTATATTCCACATATTATATAGGACATAATGTTATTATATAGGACATATATCTCCTATATATAACATATAGGAGATAATAGGACATAATATGGGACATAAATAAATAATATTTATTATTTATCTGAAGTTCAAATTTGGCTAGGTGCCTTACATCTTTTGAAATCTTCGTTGAGTAATAATTCATACACGATGACATTCACCCGACTAAAGTGTGCAATGGGATGGTTTTCAGTGTAGTCACAGAGTCGGGCAGCCACCACCACGATCTCTGTCTAGGGCATTCCCTTCAGTCCCAAAGGACCCGCACCCACTAGCAGCTTCCCTTCACATCCCGGCCACCCAGGCCTGGGCAGCCCCTGCTGTTTATTGGGTACCTTTGATCTCTGTTTTGTTGCTATGCACTGGCCTGTCTCGACATTTCATATACTTGCATCTGGTAGTCCATGATGCATCCTGCATGTTTATTTCCCAAATCTGACAGCCTCAGCCCAGAGCCCGTTGTCTAGAACAATGAGGAATATTTGTAACTGAAGGCAAGGTGAAGGGGAAATCAATGAGCTACAGCAGGTGGGCAGAGCCGCGCTTAAGACAGCGGGGGAGCTTCCCCTCACCACGATGTGGACTCACTCATCACAGGCCCCCACACTGGAAGGCAGCCAGTCAGTCGCTCTGGCTGGTTTAAGGAGAAACCTTTTCCCCTAAAGGAAACTCACAGCAACACCAGCAGAGCCAGGGACGGAGCGTGGCCGCGATGCTGCCTGGAACATCACCAAGCACATCGCAGAACTGCCTGCCCCGGGACATCTCGCATCTCTGTGCGGGCCCTGGCCCAGGGCTGCTGTCGCCAGGGCCTCTGCCATCCCCACACCCGCCAGCCCAGGGTCTCCACCATGCTCAGCTGTGCTCCCCGAGCAGGAGAAGCAATTCCACGCCAGCATGCCAGAGACAGTGGAAAAGCTTTGAGGTCGCTAGGGAGGCCCCCCTTCAGTTCTTACCCCTGGGGTGGGGAGTGCACTCGGGGGCTACTGCAGTCACCTTGCTGGGCCCTGGCTGAAGGAAGACTAGAAAAACTAGCTTCCAGTTCCCACCTTGAGGAGGCAGGACCCATCAAGTGGGAAACGGCCAAACTGTAACAGAGAGGCTTTCAAAAGATTCAGAGCCACCTTAAACATGGCACAGACCCCCCACGGCCACATGTCTCCACCTCTTCTCCTGTTTTGCTAGGGAGGATGTAGAAGTGGCTGCTGGCATCAGACAGGTGCGGCTGGGCAAGAGGACGGTGCCAGGCACCAGTAACTCCTGACTGTGGCAGAGGGTCCGGGGGCTCTGGCTGAACTGAGAGCGTGTTTGCAGCCTGGAACACGGACATGTCCATGATGCCTGTCTTTCCACAAACTCCGATCTTTCGAATTCCCACTCCAGTGCAACAAATGTAATAAAAATCCACCCACATGCCCCATCCAGTGAAATTTTGCCCATATTTTGGGGAAATTCCTTTAAGATCTTGCTTTTCAAACTGCTTTTGTTTCCAGTGATTTGTTAAATGGAAGAATCACAATGGTTAATTCGCAGGCATCATGTAAGCTCAGGTATTTTTACAAAACAAGAACATTGAATGTACAATCCTTTCAAGTGTAATGGATTTTTCAAAAACTAGTATCAAAGTCAACAATGAAAACATTTGGCATAATGTGGCATTTTACAGGCATCCATTAACAAGTCGTTACTTGTGAACTTTGAGTTTCTCTTTCTCCTTTGGAGATAAATAATAACCTCATGTTTCAACCTTTTACAAGGAGCTCGGAAAAGCTTAGTAGATAAAACAACACCGTGAGTCTAGCTCTAGACAATATTATCTGTGGGATCGGCTGGAAAAGAGAGTCTAACAAGCCCCAAGATGAGAAGATACACTCCAGCTGCAAACAGAGGCTTCCCATAGTCCTGGCTGAGGTTTTTCCTCCAACTATTGCCCCCCTTTTCCCTCTGCTGGTCTTTAGGTGCAGAAAAGTCGGTCTGAACTATTGCTTCCAGGGAAAAGGTATTGTTCAGCCAGTTGTAGGAAGGGACTTGGAGAGTGTTTACTGACATTGTGTCAACACAAGGAGAAGAAGGGTTAGATGGAGCTGCTCACCTCAGCGGGATCAAGGTTGGAGAAGGCACACACGCTGTAGAAAGAGGTGATAACGTGGGGGATAACAGATGGGGGACCAAGGAGGTATCCCCCGCAAAACAAAGACAAGTGATCCCGTCGAGATGCTCTCAGAGAGGAGATGCTCTCAGAGAGGAGATGTTCAAACACCAGAGTGAGATAAGTCGGTGGAGTTAAGAAAAAAAACGAAGAACCAAGGCACTGCTGAACATTAATTCATTGTGTTTTCTGTATCATAAAACATTAATGAATTAGACACAGATGGTAACAGATGAAACTGAATTACTGGCACTGAAGAAATGTTTAAAATAATCTTACCGAATATGAAGGGGGGAACGATAAGGTTACGGAAGCAACGAGAAAAGGGGTGACACAAGGTCGCCTGAAGATGGCTGGGGTCTCTGAAGTGACGAGTTCGGCGGTGAAACCGAAGGAATACTGAAGCCCTTCCCAATAAGGAAAAAGCTCAAGGGACTAAGGAACCACTGAGTCTGCTGACTGATAGTCGCACTATTTGCAAAGGAAAACGGAGAGTACAGAACGATGGAATCCAGGCCATAGCCGGCTTACGTACGGGTTGCAAGGAAGCATTAAATCCTGAAACCATGAGGTGAAAAAAATTAAGACAAAGTACGTACATATGTATATATGTTATATCATATTGATGCTATGAATTCATGTGAACAGAACAAGCTTTTCAACATTTTATAGATGGGGTCACAGAAATCAAATCAAAATGCGTATTGCATGCGAGAGAAGGATGGAAACACACAACAGAAGTAGGGAAAGGAAGAGTGAACACAGAGAAACTGCACAGCCACGGTGTAGAGGAATTCCCCCACGGTTATTGTTTGTTTGTCTGCTTTTTGTCACAGACACTTTACTGTCCCTTAGTCACGAAAATGTTGTTTGTTTATTTCATAGTCTCCGCTGGTTTTGTCTGTACTTGTATAATTTCACTTTTTAGAAACTTAGATGTACCCCTGGGCCCATTGTGAAATATGGACCCAGTGTTTTTTTATCTGTCTACACAGGATTCTCCAGTTTTCCCAGCATCGCGATATAAAATGTTCACCTTTGCCCCAGTGACCCAGGAGTCGCCCCCATCATTTTCTAGGCTAATGTACATAGTTCCATCTATTGCTGACCTCCTGGTCTTGCCATTGGTTTTTCTGTGTGTTCACACACCGTTACCATACCGTTGAAATTACCAGGGTTCTGGGATACAGACAAATACCTGGAGGGTTAGTCCCCCTTACAAGTCTTCTTTTCTCTGCTTCCCTCGTCATGCTGGCATGTTTCCTTCTTCACACACACTTGGGTGTCTTCCGCTCCCCTGACTGGGTCTGGAGAGGGCTTGTTGGGATTGCACCAGTTTTATGAATCCATTTAGGGAGACCTTCCATCCTGATGATGTCGCAATGCCCTAAGCAAAAATGAGCAATATCTTTCCATTCATTCAAGTTTACTTTTGTGTCTTTCAAGGATGACTATAGTTTTTTTTTTTTGCAGAACTTAAATGCTTCTCCCTAAGTTTATTCCTAGGTGTTTTATAGTTTGCTACTATTATAAATGGGTTTTCTCTTTCATGATATTTTCTAGCTGATTATTTCTTGCATGTGTGAAATTTATTGATTTCCCTAGAGCAGGGGTGTCAAACTCATTTTCACCGGGGGTCACGTCGGTGAAAGGCAGCCTCACGGTTGCCCTCAAAGGGCCGAGTGTAATTTTAGGACTGTATAAACGTAACTACTCCTTAACTAGGGCCAAAGAGCTTGGCACTGCTTCTGGGTAGAAACAAGGTGCCGGGCCGGGTAAAACAAGGTGGAGGGCCGGGTTCAGCCTGCGGGCCCTGTGTTTGCCACCTGTGCCTTAGAGCCTCTCAGAGCACCACGTGCTGAGATCTCTTCCCTCGCCCCTGCTGCACCATGGGCTGGCACTCGTCATCACTGCGTTCACGTGGGAGCTGAGTCAGCCACACAGTTTCAGGTTAGGGCGCAGGCCCGGCACCTGCTGGCTCCACAGTGGCCTGCCTGCTCTGCTCAGATACATCCCTGCCGCCTGGGGGAAGGCACATGCGGCGATGGTGAGCCGTGACCTTTTCTGACCGTAGGCTCTCGGACCTGCTTCTCAAAGCGTGTGGAGTCCGAGAATACTTTTCCCACGTATCCCCATTAAAGTGCCATTGGCATAAATTTGGCCTGGACTTTTTTCTATGGAAGTATTTATGGTTTGATTTTGGTAAAGTTTTCTGTATGACTTCCTCTTCCTTGGGTAACTACCACGAACTTCGAAGTTGAAAGCCACACACACTCATTCCTGTGGGTCCCAGCGTGGGTCCCAGCGTGGGTCCCATTGGGTTAAGATCAAGATTTCAGTAGCACTGCTTTCTTTCTAGTGCAGGGGTGTCCCACCTTTCCGCGTCTGTGGGCCACACCGGAAGAAGAAGAGTTGTCTTGGGCCACACATGAAATACACAAACACAAATGAGAACTGATAGGCAAAAAAAAAAAAAAGGTCTGTGCATAATTTTCATGGCATCTGCCACCTCAGATAAGCAAAAAAACGTCCTCACATAGTAACCCTAATTATGCAGCGGCTCTTACAATAATCTTTTTAAAATCATCAAGCAGGTCCCAAGTTTGTGATCACTCATATAGAAAATGTACATATCTAAGTAATACAACGTAGTATAAAACTTAGTCATAAAACTAAGTGATATTTTAAGTAAATGCAGGATTTTGTGTGGGGCCTCTTTCCTAGCTGCCCTGAGCCGCGTGCAGCCTGCGGGCCGTGGGGTGGACACCCCTGTGCCGGGGGTTCTTGGGGAGAACATGCTTCCCTCACTGCTCCGGAGCCTAGAGGCCACTCGCCCTCCCAGGGAGTAGCCCCCGCCTCTGTTCCATCACACCTCCTTGTTCTGTCCGATGCTTCTGCCCCCTGTGATGCCAACCCTTGTGAGGACATCGGGCCCACCCAGATCATCCAGCATAACTGCCTCCTATCAAGACCCTTAATTTTTTTCAAAGATTTTATTTATTTTATTTTTAAAGAGGGAAGGGAGGGAGATAGAGAGAGAGAGAGAAAGAAACATCAATGTGCGGTTGCTGGGGGTCATGGCCTGCAACCCAGGCATGTGCCCTGGCTGGGAATCGAACCTGCGACGCTTTGGTTCACAGCCCGCGCTCAATCCACTGAGCTACGCCAGCCAGGACAAGACCCTTAATTTAATCCCGTCTGCAAAGTCCCTTCCTCATGAAAGAAAACACATTCACAGGTTGTGGGAATTAGAAGGGGGGCATCTTTGGGGGCCATTATTCTGTTCACCACATTTCTCAGTTTTTTTTCCTATAACTTTCTAGTTGTCGGAATATCTAGGTAAAGTGCGTTTGGGTATCTCCTGGGGAGCCACCATGTGGAGAAGAACTCAGACCGGAGTCTGATGACCTCGGCTTCAGTCCCGACTCTGTCTGACTGGCTGGGTGACCTTGCGGAAGTTTTTAAATCATCATCTTCTTTATCAAGAAAATTTTTAGATAATAATAGTGTCTACTTCTTAACATTACCAAAAGTAATAAATGAGTTGAAAATACAGCATAATGAAGCCAGCACCTGGTACATAGTAAGCACTCAGTATTTGTTGGCTGTGGTCTACTCGCACGTCGATGGCAAAAAAAAAAAACAACAAGATACTTTTTAATGGGACTACGTTAATGTCTTATTTAACTCATGTAGGCATTCTCAGATATCAACTAATAAATTATGTTTTGGTGACCCAAACTGAGCCCTGGCTTTACTAGCCAAACAAGGGAACACCAACCAGAAAGCCACTGACCACCACAGGCACACAAACATTCCCCCCACCCCCGTGTCCCACCCCCGGGAGTGGCGTGAATGACTCCAGCAGAGTGGCAGAGACAGTGGGGGGCGGGGCTCTGCTGTCCTAGGTCAGCACGGGGTCAGCTAGGTCGCAGGGCACTGCCTCCCTGACATCGCTCTACCTGGTACATCAAGTATTAGCTATGCACTCATTGCGTTATACAAGAATCATCGAATCATCACGTGCAATCACATTCTAGTCTGTCCGAGCCCCTGTCCACCTTCCAATAACTCTTCTCCCGGGGTAGCACGCTATCAAGGAGAGATGCTTTTCAGGGTCTGGGCCCAGATTCCGTTGCTTCCTTCTGCAGGCTGAGCTTGGCAAGTCTGCCTGCCAATGTACCGGCTCCTACATCTGCAATTATAATTGAATCCACACAGTTAGATTTAATCATCCAATCTCATATAATGCATTAGTTATCATAGTTTCCTGCTACTTTAAGCATATTTAGTTTACAAGCTACTGTATTCCTAGTGACTATGTTTGGCAAAAGGTTTTATTGGGATCTACAACACTGTCTTCCTTCCAATTCAATCCAGTTGAAGGGTGTGCAGGTTTACAAACATGAGCAAAAGAAAGAAGTTAGAATGGTTTTGTCTTCATAGCACTCGAACTTCTCCTGGTCCTATTATTCCATTCAATACGAGACTTTGAAGGGATTACCCATCAGCTAATTCTTTCTTGACTTACCTATTAGACAAACTTATTCATTATCCAACTCTTAAGGACTTCCGAGTTAAAGACCTTTAAACTTTATTAATACAGAAGAAATATTAAGTAGAAAATGCTCGGTTATTCCATGTGCCATCATAGTTGTTTCAGATTCTTTTTAGACATAAGTTTCTGTCTTGATCAGCATATTTTATTGGGTTAGAACTTTGTGATGGAGTGAAATTTAGCTAAGCAAATAGTGATGAGGGTCTTTTCATGGTACCATGATTCTTCAGTTTGCTTAAGGTTTCCCAGCAAATTCTCTCGTTGATTTGGGTCAGCATATAGCATGGGTGCTAGCTTGGCACAGCGGACTCAGTAAGTCAGAAGACCCCCTCACTGTAGCAGCAGGGCTAATTCCTAGCACGCCTCACGCACCATCCTGACCCACCACCCTCACTGTTCACTTCACCTCCTCCTTTATCTCCCTCACACCAACCAACTGAATGCTTTGAGCCTGTTTCCTGGATGCACCCTCATTTCTGCACCATCTCCTATTCTCATCTAATGGAATAAAGTTATCCAACGAAGTCTTCCCTCCCCTGGAGCAAGAGTGGCCAGCTCAGAGGCGGTTCTGTCTGTCCCCTTTCCCCCACTGGGTTGTTTTGCCTATACCCAGTCAGCAGGTTCGGCAGTGGCATTTATCCTGGAGTCACCAGACACCCAGTAAAACTCAGACATCCTGTGCAGGCCGCAGCCCCAGGCTTTGTTTCCACTGAGGACACGCTAGCACTGGAGGGGCTCCGATGGGCCGCAGGAGACTTAAAGCGACCTCAGCAGGGTCCCCCAGGGCTCAGTGCAGGCTTTGGACAAACTCTATGTGTGAGATGTTTTATTTTCATCTTGCCGTGTTCCGCTCTGTATTTTGACTTGGAGGCATTTTGTTGCCATGTAGCCCCTTAGTGGGACTTCATAATCAACTAACATTTGAATGGGACTCAACAGAGGAAAGAATGAAGGCATTTGTGTTAAAGAATCCAAGCTAGCAAAGTGTCGCAGGTTCGATTCCCAGTCAGGGTACATGCCTGCATTGCAGGCCATGACCCCCAGCAACTGCACATTGATGTTTCTCTCTCTCTTTCTCCCTCCCTTCCCTCTCTAAAAATAAATAAATAAAGTCTTTAAAAAAAACCTTACGAATTGTTTATTAAAATTAAAAAAAAAGATTCCAAGCTAATGATACTAGAAAAATACCAAAATAAAGAAGATGATTTTCATATATGACTTTGACTACAATGAAGATTGTAAATGTAACTAGGGATACCACTTATATAAAAAGAGAGATGTAAGGATCTCGCCACACACAAATGCAGAACACTGAAAGGTGACAACCATCATTCGAAGGTAACTGTGTACACAATTTGGACAAGACTCCTGAAAGAAAATGAAAGTTGCTGATTGTATTAGGAACTCACAGTCAACTCTCTGTTGCTCCTATGAGATGCACTTAAAATCCTGGGGCCTACAAAGACTCTAAGCGAACTTGTGGCGTAAAGTCAGGGCCCAGCTGGGACTCTGCACATGCAGATGAGGTCCAGCTGGTCAGTGCAGAAGCAGGTACACTTAGATCTGGAGATCCAAAGACTGATACAGACAGAGAAGGTGATGGTTTCCTCTGGGAACGAATAAAATCCATAGCAAAATACTCACATAGCAAAATACTCACAATACCCATGGCGAAAGACATGGGAAGAACACTTGCCTTAGATGCTGGCCCCTCACTGCCCCAGGAAACGAAGCTCAGGAGGACACCTAGGAAGGAAGCCTCCTCAAGTTCGTTGTCAGGCAGAGGTAATGCATGCTTGCTAGCAACCGCTGCCCTCGTCCACGTGCTCCTGGGTTAGCACAGGTACCGAGGAGCAGAGACCCGCCAGTCATTCTGTGGCGGTTCAGATTCCAGGGTTTCCCGGAACTGAAAGAGGTGTTTGGTGGTCTGGATGTATTTACCAAGCAGGCTCACTCGGGCCCGCAGGAGCAGCCTCTGACTGAAAGATCTGCCCACCAGAGCTCCCACAAGTTGTCGCTGAACAGCACTGGAAAGATTTCACGGGGAGCCCATCCCTGACTTCTGCGAGTAACACTGCCCACACTGTCAAATAACAGGGTTGTCCCTCCACCGAGTAATAAATCACCAGGAAATTTATAAAACCTCCCTGATCCTTTCCGTTTGACCAAACAATTAGCGTTCTTTCAGAAGCTGCGATCAACACGTGAAAATGCTGTCTGGTTCTGTAAACGGAGATGACAGACTGGATATACGGTGCATACCTCACAAAGTCCTGAGACGGGGAGAGGGCACATGCCGAGCCGTCGCCCGGAGTTTGTTTAGAGTGGCCTGCCAGCCTCCATTGTCGTCGAAGGTGGGGATTCCTTTTCAAAGGAATCAAAGGATGCTCTGCTGACATGGCTATCTCCTTCAATACACCGAACTGGAGACACTTTCTTATAGGTCTAGACATGCACCTATTGTCTTCATTGTCTACTAAACCCAGCCTTGCTTCAGTGCATCTGGGATGCGGAGGAGGAGTCTTGGAATCAATAAAAGTGTCTCACGATGAGCACGGGAAAAACGAAACCATTTGCGCCAGTTAACAAAAACACTTGATCCAACTGCCAAGCTCTCACGGAGCATTAAGGATGTGGACCACAGAGACGCTGCCTATTGTTTCTTTCTTTCCGGCATCCTTCTCTGAGGTTTGCACGGGCCCCGTGATTGTTTCTGCATGCCTCTGCAGGGCCCCGGAAGAGCCGACGTGAGGAACTTGGGGTTTGGGGACCAAGTGGGCCAGCTCCACATGTCCATCAGCTGAGGGAGACGCGAAGTGATGATTTGTCACGTTCGCATGTGTTGAACTCACAGCACTCGCGGCAGCTGAAGAAACCTTGGTACCTGTACAACTGTAATATCCTAGCAATTTCATAATGAAATTCACATGGAATCCCCCAACCCGGCCAGCTTTGTGTCAGCTTTCTTAACATGTTCCAGTTGCATGAAATACTAATTAAAGGCACTCATTGTTAACTGATATAAATAGTCCCCACTTAGCCCATTATAGGTACGGGCTGTAAAACAAACAATTACGTGACAGATGATACATGCGAACATCGAGAAATTCGGTAATGACATTTCTGTAACACTGTAACCTCTTCAACCACCATATGTTCCACATTAGGAACTGAAAGGGGTGCTGATTGCGAAGGTGACGCACCCTCCAGCTTGTGACTTTCTTCTAAGACTAGAAAGCACCTCTGAAGGATTTACATTACGAATGGAGTTGAGGCAATGAAATCATTCATGGGAGTTGGTCTTTAACTGTTCCATGTGTCTGGGATTCTGCAGCCTGGTGCTAAGCAACAGCAGCATCGGGCTACCTACAACACTCCCCGATCGGAGGAGAGGGCGGCCACCAAGGGACACCGTCGTGTACAGCAGAGCGTGTCTCTCTTCCAAAGTCAGTCATTTGTCCCTGTGCACCCAGGTTTAAGAGATTTTGACACGGTGGGAAATTAGGTTTGAAATGTATTATTTTTCCCCAAGAGGTAAGTCAACTACATGTCAAAATGATCAATAAATATAATCATTGATGAATTGCCACGAATGAATGCAGTACTTCTGGCCATCCAATAAGCACGCCAATTAATTCAATTATGAAGTGGAGAACCCTTTCCTACTCCCTTGCCTCTGTCTGATGCTCAGCACGAATCACAGGTGTTTCTTCTGAAACATGGGCTAAACAGACAGATCCTGTGACAGCCAAGAGGCAGTGACATACACATTTTAGCCGAATGGCAACTTCGAGGAAGAGAGTGTAAACATTCTATTAAACTACAATTTTTTATGTACAAATGGCAAATACCTACGTATCCAACCTCTAGTAATTCTGAAAAGTGGCGGTTTTTTTCAGAATCACTAAATTCATTACCACGAATTTCTCTTCCTGGCCTCTTTCTATTTACCAGGTGCTATGTGAAGGACTTCGTGGGGCTCATCTTACTCAAAAGCCTGTGAGATGAGTATTATGATTACTACTCACACTTAACAAACAAAGTGATTTAGGTATAGAGAGAGTAAGAAACTCGCTCAGAGTTTTGATCGGCTGTTAGGAGCGAGGCTCGGTGGTAAGTGTGGGGACACAGAGGCAACGAGATAGGAATGGCTCTGATTCTCACAGGACGTGCAGTCTGGTGAGAGGGGCAGACATGAAATCATTAGTGACAAATAATTAAATGAAACCATACTAAGCGCCATGAGAACGTGCACGGGTAAAAAGGGAGGTGTATCCCAGTTTAGATTACGATTTGTCCGGAGAAGCAATATTTGGGGGCAAGTGAGTATGAACAGGATCCAAGCAGGCAACGTGGTGGTAAGCGTTTCCTAGACAGAGCAATGATGTTCATTCGGTGCCTGGAGAATAGAAGGACCTGGGCATTTGCAGAGAGAGAGGGAGGGAGAGAAGGAGGGAGAGAAGGAAGCAGGAAGCATGGGAGAGAGAGGAAGAGCCAAGTCACTGTGGGTTCTGCAGATTTTGCCAAATTTTGTGGACTTTCTCATAAGAGCAACTGGGAACCAACCACTGGAGCAGGAGTGTCACAGATCAAATTTGCATTAAAAAATTATCCTCTAATCATCAGGTGGAAACACACAAATCTAGAATGTGGAACCTTACACTTCACAAGCTCGCTTATTTTCTCTAGAAATTCAACATCGCAAAAAAAGGTATACGTTGCAGGGAGGCGATAACGGAGGGATGGGGGAGCATGCCGGATTAAACAATGTTAAGAGGTAAACAATCAAATGCAAAGTATGATCCTTGATTTGTTCCCGGCTTCCTAAGGGACAGCCATAAAAGAAATTTTAGAAACCATATGGGAAATTTTACTATACACCAGTTACTAAATTACATCTGGGCATTATTCATAATTTTCTTAGGTATGGAAATAGTGTCGTGGCTATGTAGGAGCATACTTTTGTTTTGTTTTGTTTTTTTGAGATGTGCACTAATGCACTAAGAGACAAAATGGCATGATGCCTATAATTGTTTTCTGAACCATTTCAAACTCACACACATATACACAACTAAATATTGCATATATGGTTTTATTTTATTTTTGTCTGTCTGATTTTCTACCTGTTTAATTTTTTTGGAATAAGAGGTTAAAGAAAATCACCTGGGTTCTGGGTAAACAGTGAGTAGTGCTTCAGTGGCAAGAGTTAAAAACAGAGAGATGAAATGGCAGGCGGTAGCATAAATAGGGGCAACGACTGAGGGAAGCTCTGACTAACAGTCTTGCAGCAAGGAGGGAAGTACATGGAGGGAGGTACATAGAGGTACAAGGAGGGAGGTACATGGAGGGAGAAAGTAGCATCAGCAGCATATGGTGACCTGAGTACTTTTGGAGGGAAAGGGGGGTGTCCAAACTATTCAACAGGGCTGATTTTAACATACCCTTTTCAGACCTACACAAACCAATTGGATACAAAATTAGTGAGAACACAAAATGTGAACAATCAAACTAAAAATTTGATCTGATAGGTACATATAGAATCCTGAACATCAACAAATAAAGAATAGACATTATTTTTATGCACACTCAAAACATTTCTAAAGACTGACCACATATTGAGCCAAAGAGACTCAAAATACTATAAATTTTTCAGATCATAAATGATCACATTCTCTCATTTGACAATTCTGTTAAGTTTTAAACTGATACTTAAAAGATAATTTTAAAATTTATATGCATTAAAATAAAAAAACACACTGCTAAATAATTCATGGGTTTAAGGAGAAAATAATGGTGCAAATAATAAAATATTTAGAACTAAATAATTAAATGACATTGAAAATTGTGGTTGAAATATAGATGTATCTAGAGAGAAATGTATACATTCAAATGCTTTATTAATACACAAGAAAATAAAAATTACAGGTACTCAAAAATGGAAGCTGTAAAAAGAATAGAGAACTTAAACTATAAATAAAGAAATATTACAATTACAGAGAATTTAACAAATAGAAAGCAAATTCAGTATTATAGAAAGGATCAACAAGAGAAAATTCTTTCACATTTAAAGTCATGAAGATAACATATTCCTAACAAAAAGGAATAAGGACAAAAGAGAGAGGAAACAAATAAAATTAAGAACAAAAATAGAACATTCCTATAGATTCAGGGGAGACATATGTAATGTTAGCAAATTTCTAGAAATAAATCCATATCACTAATTTGAAAATTTAGATGAAATGGACAACCTGCTGAAAAATGTAAGTAAAAATAATTTATGAAAGACAGAAATAAACATAGACCAGTAGCTACTAAAGAAATTGAATCAGTAGTAGAAATCTCTCTTCCATAAAAACATCAGGCTGGGGCTATTTGTATAAGTGAGACCACCAAATATTAAAAAAGATTATTATATCATACAAGTTATTTCACATTATAGAAAAAGAAGGTTATTTCCTCAAGATCTGTGTTGAGTGAGGCCAGCTTACGTGTGACAAAAAACCTGACAAGAACAGTGCATGAAAATGAAATTTTAGATGGCTCTAACTTATGAATATGAATGTAATGGTCCTGACTCAAGTATTAGCAATGAGCAAAAATTATGCATCATAAACAAGTAGAGTTTTCTCCAGGAATACATGGAGGGTTCAGCTTTAGAAAGTCTACCAATGTAAATGATCCCATTAAGGGATTAAAGAAAAAATTTACATGACCATCTCCATAAATACAGACAAGTCATTTGATAAAGTTCAGTATTTATTCACGTTAGACAGGAAAAACGCTGGTCTCACAATGTGAGGGCAGATCTTTCCTGTTGTCTCCAGATTGGGGTTAAAGTTCTAAAAACACTTTGAACAGCAATTTTTAACTGGTGGGCCACAACTATTTTAAACCCTGCAGCACCTCTCTACGCAGTCAAGGACACTGACCTCTTTCCCTTATACTGTCAGATAAAAAAAAAATGACAACAGCCAACACAACAGTAGCTGTCCAGTGTGAATGCCCTGTCTTAAACCATAAATATGTTGGTCATATAGTAGAGCTGCATCTTATTGGTCATATCGCACAATAATGTTGTATCTGATTGGTTAAATCTTGGTACCAGAAATCCTTACATACAAGCACCAGGCACCTGATTTTTTAAAGGGTCCCTTTGGAGCAAAATAAGTTGAAAATTATGATTATTATTATTTTGTAAATCCATCAAAATGATACCTATTTTTGTTAGATCAGCAAAAAATATATTTTCTGGTATTCCTTATAATTTTAGTGATTAGTTTATGTGTGCCATGAAATGCAAAAGATTGAAAATCACTGGCTTAGAACAAAGCCTTAAGTACTTCACATTCTGAAGCAAGTTGCTCAACTGACCACTCGTGAAGGAATCGGACAGGGGAAGGTCAAATTCCTCTGGTGTCGACACTAGCATCACCCAGCTCCGAGCAACCTAGGAGACCTGTAAAATTTCACCCAGAAGGCTAACACGTCAGAGCTGTGTGCTGGGCAACCTCCCATGTGTGCACATGGGGAAGACCGGAGGTACCCATCTCTCCCACAAATCAGGTGAGAGGACCTTTGAAAGAGCCACTTGGAAAAATCTATCGTGTCCCTTGACTGGTCACTGCCGACCTCTGGATAGGGGAGATGTTGAAAGGCTGACTTTCCTCCCTTGGAGTGCTCTTGTGGCTCTTGGAGGGGGTTGGTGGGACTTCTTGCATTTAGTTTCCTTCCCACAGCCAAGGAAGATATTTCCTACCATTACCTTTGCTTCCTCACGCCCCAGACCAGTCCTGGAAAGACCACCACGCCAACTAGCGAGCTGGAGAAAAGAAGCAGCGAGGAAATAAGGAGGAAGCTGCCACGCCCCTTTCTCTCGCTGCAGTGTGTGCAGCCCGACTGGGCCCCCTGGGGAGCCAGGGAGTTTTACGTTGGATTCAAGTCTGGAGTTTTAATATTAAACTGGACTTGACTATTTATAACCTTAAGGTAGCTGGAGAACGTTTTATTACCTGAGACAACTGGCAAAACTAGGGATTCTGCCAGGATTTCATCCCAGGTAGGAAAGAACAATTCAACAGAGCTAAATTAATCAAGAACCGAGGAGAGGAGAAAAAAGCAAAGGTTATTTCTGCCTGTGTAGTGCTGAACCCAGCCTGTTCCATAAGCTGGTTGCACTAGAAACAGCAACTGCCTTGTTTTGATAAATACTATCTATTCCAAACCACAATGGGTACATTTCATGGGACTTTGGGAGTGCCCTTATTAAAGTCAAAGAAAAAGATCAGTATGATCACATGCACTGGTTCTAGTCATTATTGCCTGGAAAACTGTAGCCAAAGCAATAAGGCTAGAAAAAATTATATAATAATAATAAGAGGAAAGAAAGAGAAGAAATGTTATTTTTTAGACAACGTGATGGTCCGTTTTAAAATGCTAATAGAAATATAAACTATTAATTTTAAAGCGAGGTTAACATACAGAAGTAAATAATGGTCATTATGGGCTCATCCCATGTTTGCATCCCAGTCATTAGATGCATAGTTTCTCCTCCATTCTAGAAAGTACTGATAGCCCTGGCTGGAGTAGCTCAGTGGATTGAGCGCGGGCTGCAAACCAAAGTGCTGCAGGTTCAATTCCCAGTCAGGGTACATGCCTGGGTTGCAGGCCATGACCTCCAGTAACCGCACATTGATGTTTCTCTCTCTCTCTCTATCTCCCTCCCTTCCCTCTCTAAAAGTAAATAAATAAAATCTTTAAAAAAAAAAGTACTGCTGTAGTTGAATCGTGTTCCCTTCAAATTCATACACTGGAGCCCCAACCTTCCGGTGACCCAGACCAGGACTATTTGAACACAGGGCCTTCAAAGAGGTAACCATGTTAAAATGAGGTCCTTGAAACGGGCCCTACTCCATTGTGACAGGTGTCCCAGGAAGATGAGGAAACTAAGACACATGCCAAGAGACAAGGGGGACGTGCTCACACAGAGCAAAGACCACGTGAGGACACAGTAAGTAGACAGCGATCTGCCAGCCGAGGAGAGAGGCCTCGGAAGAACCCACACCTGGGTCTCGCTCAGACCTCTGGGCTCCAGAACTGTGAGCACGTGAATTTCTGGTGCTTCAGCCACCGGTCTGCGGTATTTAGTTATGGCAACCGGAGCACATTAATGCAGTCTTATAAATTAGCAATGTCTATTAAAAATGTAACAGGAAATAAAATATCCCATTTAACGTAGCAACCAAACTACAAAGCACTTAATTCAGGAATAAATCTACAAGTTTAAGAAACTTTGGGGGACAATTACAAAGCTTCTTAGAAGAGATAAATACCTGACTAAATGTGAAAATACAGTAACTTTATTCACAGGAAGATAATATTATAAATATTTCCATTCTCTCCCCAAGTTAATCTGTATGTTTAAGGTAGTGTCAATTTTAACTCAAATAGGGTTTTCATGAAAGAGGAAAGGGACAATAATAACAAAAAATTGATAGAAAACATGGGGAAGGCACATGACTATGGCTACATGATTCACTATGCAACTAGAATGTAAAAGCCTTAGTAATTAAATGAGTGGTGATTATGCATTTAGAAAGTATTATTTTAGCTTTCAGTATCAAATATAATCATTCCCTTTGTTGTTTTCAGATTTTTGCATGATGCTAAGAAAACACTCCACCATTCAGTTTTCTACAACATTATCTTATTTTTATAAAGATACATATTTGACAAATGCCTTCGTGACATCTCAGGAAATGATCACATGGCTTTTTTTTTAACCTAATAACAAATTATATTATATCGATTAATTTCTTATGTGGAAACACCTTTTCATTTCTGGAATAAAGTCAACTTGGTGGTGGTATGTAGTCCTTGCAACATGTGGCTGAATTTAATCACCTGATATCACATTTGGTATTTGTGAATCTACATTCACAAGTCAAATTGATCTATAGTGGTTTTTTTTTTACCAATTTTGTATTTTAGTATCAAGATTTTCTGGTTTTAAAATGTATTAGGAACTTTATTTTTATTCTTTGGAACAGCTTAGGCAGTATGTAAAAAAAATCTGTTTTTTTTTAATGCCTGATAGAATTTGCTAGAAAAACCTCTTGGTTTATGGTCATTTCATTTTGGGTGGTACAGTTTGCTGACAACTTCTTATGCTGGTTGCAATGCTACTGTCTATGTAGGTTTGTTACTTCACATGAAGTTGGTTTTGATAACTTAATTTAGAAACATTTTTCAAGATTTCTTAGCAGGGAGATATATGTTGAAACAACAACAAAACGAATCTATGTGTCAGGCTCAGTCTAGGGGAGGAACAGCTGCCCATGAACTCCTTAGTGCAGACCTTAGTCTCAGAGTTTTGGACTAGAACAAGGGTATCATGGAAACTCTAACTTTTATTAAAAAAATTTTTCATGAAGTGACTGAGAGCCCCACAGGCTAGCGCCTGAGTACGTGTTCTCTGCCCAGCTTAGGAGACACAGAGAAACACGGATCTAACCTTTTCTCCAAAAGTTCTCCCCCTCTGGTTACAGTTTTCTCACACAATGAAGAACAACGCACAAACGCACCCCACCGCCCAGCGGCGTGGACTGTGGTACAGAGAGGGCCCCCACGAGGATGAATTCTTCCCTGTCTCTTTCCACAACTGCAGCCTGTCAGCCACACAGGCCCTCGGGTCGGCTGATGCTGGGCCGTGCGAGCCCGTTTCGGGAGCAGCCAGTTAATTTCCATCTCTCTGCACACCTGCCAGTCCCGTTCCCTCAGCCCCACGCCAGCTCCAGCCTGCCATCGACACCAGAACTGTATGTGTTTCAGATTCCTAGCCTAGGTCCCCAAAGAGAATTCTGTTTCTGCTCATGAAAAACAGCGCTGAAGCTGCTGCCAGGTTTAAATTATTGTGGGGCCCTGAGCTTGGGCGCACACACACTTGGGTCAATGTCAATGTGAGACACTTAGCAGCCAAGAACCTGGGCTTCTTGGGAGGCTGGCATCTTAGGGCCAAGGTCTAAAGGAAGTACTCCTTTTTGTTTCAACTTTGTTAGCTCTGTTTCCATTTCTTTTTTTCAAAGAATGTCTGATCTCTGAGTGCCCGTAACATTTGAGAGAGGGAGAAGAGAAAGCAATGGGAGACACAGAGGTGATAGAGATAGGACAGGGGAAATTATCTGTATAAAATTAACTATTTTTGCCTCAAAATAGAAAAAAGAATGTTTTGCAAATTTGTAGAGCTTTCGAATTTAAAAACAGAGCAGGAAAGAATGCCTCTGAGGCTGCCGGGAATGGCTCCAAAGCAGAACTGCTAGCAAACAACAGTCGCGAGAGGAAAGTTCAGGGGCCACCTGCATGTCACCAGTGCCCTCGGAAGGCCCTGGGAGGGGCCGGAGAGGTGGCATCCTGGACAGGTTATTTTATGGTGAGCCTAAACATGTCAGAAAGAGGACCCCAGGGACCGCATTTCACCACCCAGCCACCAGGGCCCCTGCGGTCGGTTGGCTGCTGGCCACGAGGAGGTGAAAGGCCACTGAACAACTGTGATGCCTCGGTCCTGTGTCTGGTGTTTCGGGGTATTACAGGAACTTTATTTTTGGAAACAGCCCCAGAAGTGAAAGAGGCTTTGCCCGTGGGTCCCTCATTTCCACCCTGAGTACAAATAGAAGTCGGACAGAAAGTTGGTCACTGGCCATCTGGGTGGACACAGCCAAGATCGAATAGAGCCAAATAGGAGCCTCGGGGGGTTAGTGTGTGAAGATGTAAATGGGCAGCACCTCAGGTCTCAGTGGGCGGGGCTGGGGGGGAAGACAGGTCCCAGCCCCTCCCTGTTGACAGGAGAAGCAGTTTCCTAAGTCAAGAAACTTGTGGATTGGTTTAGAAAATAGCCAGCTGTCTTCAGTTGTCCCCTGCAAGCAGTGGAGATTAAAAGGCCAGGGCTAGTATGTCCAGAGTCATGTGGGAGCATCCACTGTCGCACCCCAGAGGCTCACCTGAGACGGTGGTGAAAGTAGAACAGACAAGGAAAACCGAATATCGGCCTGGCAGTGCAGGTGGGCATGCGGTTGGCAGAGGGGCTGGGAGCGCATTTTGAGGCCCGTGAAGCCAGACTAACAGAACCACCCAGTGTGGGAATACAACAGTTTCTCAGATGTTATCTGGGTTTCAAAGGAACCCGGAGAAGTCCGGAGAGGTGAGGAGGCTGCCTGAGCTCACACAGAAAGTTGGTGCAGATGAGAGTGAAGCCATGGCCCCACTGGTTTGGTGATGGCAGCCACGCTGACTTGTGTGAGATGGTATCTCACTGTGGCTTTAATGTGCATCTCTCTGATGATTATTAATGTTGAGCGTCTTCTTGTGTGTCTATTGGCCACCTGTATGTCCTCTGGAGAAGTGTCTGTTCAGGTCCTTTGCCCATTTTTTAATTGGGTTGCTTGTTTTTTGGGTGTTGAGTTTTATAACTTCTTTATAGATTTTGGATATTCACCCCTTATCAGATGTGTCGGTGAATATGTTCTCCCATTCTGTGGGCTGTCTTTTGTTGATGCTGTCCTTGGCTGTGCAAAAACTTTTTAGGTTGATGGAGTCCCATTTGTTTATTTTTTCTTTTGCTCCCCTTGCCTGGGGAGAGATATCCAATAAACAACAAGTGCTGGGGAGCATATGGAGAAAGGGGAACCCTTTACATTGTTGGTCGGAATGCAGACTGGTGCAGCCAGTGGAAAGCAGTATGGAGATACCTCAAAAAATTCAAAGTGGATCTGCCTTTTGACCCAGTGATGCCACTTCTGGCAATATATCCAAAGGAACCCAAAACACTAATTCAAAAGAACATAAGCACCCTATGTTCAATGCAGTTTATTTACAATCACCCAGATATGGAAGTGGCGCAAGTGTCCATCAGTAGATGAGTGGATAAAACAACTATGGGACATTTACACAGTGGAATACTACTCAGCCATAAAAAAGAAGAAAATTTTACCCTTCGAGACAATATGGCTAGACCTGGAGATCATTATGCTAAGTGAAATGAGCCAGTCAGAGAAAGACAAATACCATATGATTTCACTCTTATGTGAAATCTAGTGAACAAGCTGAACAAACTGACAAGGAAAGTGGGGACAGACTCATAGATGGAGAGCAGACTGACAGCTTGGGGGGCGGGGGAGCTGAGGGGGCGGAGGGACTGGGCAAAGAGGAAAAAGGACTCATTGACAACAGGGTGGTGATTGCTGGGAGGAGGTGGGTATAAGGGACTAAATGGTAATGGAAAAAATACATACAATAAGATTAATTTTTTAAAAAAGAAAAAGAAAAAAAGGCAAGGGCCTCCTATTCTTGGTGCAGCGTTCCTCCAGTCTCAGCATGGAGTGTGTAAACAGCCCCCCAGGGTCTGCACAGTTGCTGAGCACCCCCTCTGTGCCTGGTGCTGTCAGGGGTGCCGGGCGATGCAGGGCGGCTTGGAGGCAGTGCTGTTGGGAATGCAGAAACATACCACCTTACCCTTTCCTAATCCCGGACAGCTTACAAAGCACCGAACACAGACTAGCTCACTTACATCTTGGTCCTCAAACAAATCTGAGAAGTATGTATCCTCAACATACAAGTGAGGAAGACCCAACCTTGCTCAAGGGGACCCAGGCAGGGACAAAGTCAGGATATAACCCAGATGCTTGACCACCAAATTTTTCAGTGTGGCTAGACAGATAAAACATAAACATGTGTAATAATTAGTAAGTTATATATTATGGCACTATAGTTAATATGATACATCCTCGCATGACTTACCATGTTCCACCCATTTGAGATGCTTCTCAGTAGAGAATCCAATAGACAGTTAAATTCGGTGCAAGGCATACAAGATCTGGGGCCCATCACATACACATGGCAACAGAAGTCACACAGGTGGATGGATCTGAGGTTGGCCCTTCCACCAAATGTCACCATTTTATTAGTGGCGTGTATGAACACACAGAGGGAGGCTACTTTATAAAAAGTCATCATTCGTGAAACAAAATAGACTGAAGAATTCGGAATCAACCTGGTCTATCTACTCTGGCTGGTTGGAGCTTGACGCTCTCCCAGATCTGTGTGCACTCTGGAAGGTACTCAACTGGGAACTCTGCGAGGACCGTTCTTTTCCCGTCTCCGTGGCGTCTCACTCTCCCTGTGCAGCCTCGCCTCCAGGAGAGAGAACACTCCGCAGATCCACGGTCCTTTCTAGCTGCGGTTTCATCTTGCCGTGTTCCGCCCACCACGTTCCAGCTGCATCAGCTTCCAGTGCTCTCGCCTCTGTCTCCTCAACGCAGCAAAACCATGCTCTGCTGGGGCCCCCTCCCTGCGCTCCAGGACAGAACGTGTCTCCAGGAAGAAAACCAGGATGCTCACTCGTCTCATGTGTTTCTTTTCTTTCGCTCCAGGGACACAGCACTGTTCTGAAAGCAGCTATTCCATGCATGTTACCCAGTTTTATAGCTGCGTCTGATGTGAGGGAAAGTTTACCGCCACTGAAGCTTCCAACGCGGCCAGAGGCGTAAGGGTTCCTGGGTAGTTTCAAAGTGATGCAGAGCTGCTGTGTGTGTGGAAATGACGCTACCTGACACTTTAAAAGTAATCACGGATGTTAAAATGGTAGCCCCAACCATCTCGAAAATAAAAATGTGAAATAAAAACTTTCAACCCAAGGGGGCACGAGACAAGATAGAATGAAGAAAACCTGATGGTTTGAGTGGTAGAGGGGAAGGGAAAGGGAAAAATGAAGAAACGCAGACGAGGATTCCAGCGCCAGGAAAAGAAGTCGAGCGAATCTACAGATGAGACTGTTTACTCCTGGCAATACGGAGATGATTGAGGTATTTGAAGAAGACTTTAAAATAAGTATTGGATGTCTAAGATTCTCACAGAGCCAAAGGAGGAACTAACATCATGGAAGAATTAGAAGTTACAAAAGATGAAAGGTAGACATTGAAAACCATTAGAGCCCTAGTTGGTGTCGCTCAGACCAAAAGGTTGCTGGTTCAGTTCCTGGGCAGAGCACAGGCCTGGGTTGTGGGCCAGGTCCCCAGTGCGGGACGGGGGATGTGAGAAGCAAGCAATCGATGTGATGTTTCTCTCCCTCTCTCCCTTCTTCTCCCCTCTCTAAAAATAAACAAATAAAATCTTTAAAAAATTGTAACTGAAATAAAAACATCACTAAAAGAATTGACATGATATGCTGAAGAAAGAATATTTCCTTGGAAGATAGAACTGAGAAATCTACCAGATTATACAAGACAGAGGGGGTTCCAAAAAACCCAGCATTATCTTTTTGAGGGCTGGCCCCTTGTAGTACAGGCATCCCCCTAGGTGAGTGTTCTAGGAACCCATCCATATCAGTGTACCAGCTGGCGTTGTTGTGAGAGGCTGCACTCAGCTTTAGTAAAATGTTTTCTGAAGACTCTTTCAACACTTTCGCCCATTTCACGATGGGTGATTTATGAGTACACCTGTCCACACTGCTGAGTGTTCAGCAGTTTTTGACCAAAAACTGCATGACCTCCACACCCCACCCTCCCTATGCACCCAATCTCACCCCCCAGAGGCCTTTTTTTTTGTTTCCTCAGATGAAAAAAGTCCTCAAAGGGAAATGCCTTGCCAATGTGGAAGAGGTGAAACAAAAAATAGCAGAAGTATGAAAAGGCATCAACACCGATGAGTTACAAAGCAGTTTGGAGCAGCAGAAAAAAATGTCTCGGTAGGTGCATCGCATCAGATGGAGAGTACGATGAAGGTGACTGAGGTTTAAACGTGTAAGAATAAATACAAATTTTTATAAATACGTTCCAGTTTTTTGATTCCCCCTCATATAACACAGAGGGATAAAGAAACAGCTAGTTATGAACCAACACATTCCCACCCAAACACCTAAAAATACACACACACACACACACACATATATATATATATCAAGATGACTTAATCATAAAGAAAATTTTACCAAAAATGCTATCAGAAAGGGTAATTTTAACATACTTCTCTTAGAGACAATTTTGATTAAAAAAAAAAAGCAAACATCAAGGATTCTTGAATAACGTGACTTTCAATCTTAGTCTAAGGGACAGTCTCCGGTGCAACAGTGAAACGGTTGTCTGTCAGGTGGCCACACAAGGCCAGTCTCTTCCTGGCCTCTATTCTCTACCCTGTTCCTTTGCTGAAAGCCTCTTTGCTTATGCAAATACCATAGTCTTAATTACAATAGCTTTATAATCCATTTGTCTTCTACTCTGGAAGACTGAAAAGGTTAATCTGTAGCTTCCTTTTTCCACCCTGTGCTTCACAACTTTGTAACTGTATTGCAGGGTCATCACCCTTCACCCTTCAGTATACTATAAAACTACATACAGAACCTTGTGCTAAAAAGCCTCCAGTCTCCCATCTTGACACTCCAGCTGCAGGCGATCACCGAAAGCGTTGCGGCTTTTCTGTCGCCTGGGGCAGCCTTCTGCCAGAAACCAGCCTGGATTCCCAGCCTCTCTCGGGGTTCCTGCCTGATGCAAGTCACCAAGGACAAGGCACCTATGGACGCTTAGTGTTAATTGACCACTCCTTCCAGGGGGTTCGCTGTTGCTGGTTTTGTTTTCCTGCTAACTCCCCTTAGTAACTCTTTGCTTTTAAGAATTACAGACTGCAATTAATGTCTTGCTAACTTCCAGAAGCTTTAAGACTTTCTTTTTTGGTTTGGGGTTTTTTTTTAACTTTTTTTTATTGTTGTCTCCTTCCCCCACCCACTACTCCCCCCACCCCAGCTTTAAGACTTTTTCTTAGCTTTCCACATGGCCTTAAGTTCATCAGGTATGCTATGGGGACAATGGCCCTGTGTTTAGGGCCGCGCACGACACCAGTTTGGTTCACTTTAGCCCCATGAGACCATACCAGCTTTGCTGGGCTTTCTGTTTCCCAGCAGCGGGCTCTGGCCCTCAGCCGCCGGCCAGCACCAAGGACTGACGCATCCTGCCTGGGAGCAAAGCCACTGCTGGTCTTTAGTGGCCTCGGAATGGTTTTCCGCCGCCTGAAAACTCAGTCCATCTAGTCCTCATTGCTTCCAGAGCTTTCCAATGGCTTTGAAATACAATGCTTGCATTTTATCTAGCTTTTCTAAGTGTTGCCGATCAGAGCACAGGACTGCCGTGACCAATTACATCACCTCCTCCAGTGACAGTGTGTGAAAAAGTATCAAAGTAGAAGCAAACGTGGTGACATATAGTAGCTATTAATTTTGTGTTGAATGGAGTTTCCTTTTTCTGATTTTATAAATTCCTCAAAGCGAAATAACTAAGATGGAAAGAACTAAAGATAAAAGCATAAATAATTAACTAGGAGAGAAAAACAGGGTGAAATGGTTAAAACCCCCACAAACAACCGGATCTATTTAAGGGGAAGAGAAAGGGACAACGCAAAGAGTCAAGTGTGTGCAGAAAGACTAGGATCTACTGTTCATGAGAAAGTGTCGTATTTCACTCTGAGTAAAAAGGCGTAGTTAGAGTCGCCAAGGCCCATTGTACCTACCAACAATTACGAGGAAAACCTTGTGAAACAGCTTAAGTTACTAGGCTGGGTCGCCGGTTACAGGGTGTGCTTGGAGAAGCCCCGGAGGCTGACCCTGACAGCTTCCCCACTCACCTGTCGTGCGTGACCTTGACTCCTACATCCCCGTCTCCTACCTGTAGAGTCAATGCTCTGGGTTACGGACCATATGTGTGGCTTGCTCCGATGGGATACCCATTTCTACCACAAAGGCCTCAAAGGCCTCAGCTTGGAGGGGAAAGCCACCCTCCTCAGCTTGATCTAATCAACACAGGATCCATAAAATTAGCAATATCATCCAGGATACTTTGAAAAACATGAAGAGTCTAAACATGAGGATCACAGACTAGAAATTTATAAATACAAGTGAGTGTGGGGAGAACTTAGTCAATAAGTCTCTACCAACATTTTCCTGTATACCCAGCCATCCATAATAAGTGGGACATATGGTAGATATTACTAGTAGCCCAGAGAACATTAATTCTCTTTTTTCTCCTTATTTATAGAAATCCAATTTTGTTTGGGAAAGTGGGGAGTGATGCGTATAAACAAAATGCTTTCTTGTCAGGATAACTTGCAGCTAGAGACTGACCAGGTGGTACAATTGTGCTCAAAATTCAAGGAGAAGTGTATTAGATATGGAAAGGTTTGTGTTTTCTTGATTAAAGAAATCGACTCAGTTGGTATATGCCTTTCTTCCTTTTCTCCTTAAGTTACTTCTCCCCAGAACACAGTTCTGATGTCTGAGGATGAAATAGCTATCTTGAAAAAAATACCATATGGATGGGGAAGACAGAACTATTTCCTTGAGCAGCTGCACTGTTCCCAAATTGACAATCTTCAGACTTTTTTTATGTGGAAAAAAATAAGCGCACTGAAGGTGATTATCTGTTACATGCAGCCAAATGCAACCCGAATGGAAGGGGATGGGAAGTTATTACAGATTTTTACAAACTTGCCATCTAGTAGAATTTTGAGAATTCAAAGAACTGTTTTGAAAACAAAGATTGATCAAATATGCCATATGGAAAGCATGGGGAAAAAGGGTTTTCTGACAAAATAAGGAAGAATAGTGCCTGGTTATTGGGGTTCACTGGGTACATCGAGTGATTCTTTTTGAAACCTATTCTTTACACAACACATGCTTACTCATCATTCCTCTTGCTGTTTATACCAAAGTCCCCATCCTAGCCTGACAACTCCTCTGGCCTTTCTCCCTCTCTTTCAAAACATACCAAACTTACTCAGAATTTTTCCTGCACTTGACCTTGCCATTCTTGCCCACCTTCTCACACCTTCACAATCCATTCCCTTCTTTCTTGCAAGTCCTTCTTTGCCCTTTCCAAAGTAAAGTCGTTAAATTGGCTCGCTTGCTTTTATTTCTCCTTTTCCACCGGTATCCATGCCTGCGTAACAACCCCAGGCATAGAACTGGCAAAAAGCAAAATTATCTGTGGTGTGAAAAGGCAGATGGGAGCCATTAACATCATCTTTTATTATTTTTTAATTACATGTAGATATGCGTAATTAAAATGCACTTGTAGACACACGCATTCGCCGCCTTTATTGACACACAGAATGAAACAAGGCTTGCCGTAATAAGGATCAAATGTCAACTTCCACGTTCGTCTACCCCTTCGATTTAACGTGGCGAAACTAGAACGCGCCATTCAGTTCTCTGAACAGGAGCACAACCAGCCCCTTTCGTGCCATTCAAAGCAACCCAGAAAACCACTTCTGAACAACGACGGAAAGCCCCACACCGGCCGTCCGGCCGGCCGTCAAGCACCTTGCGACCCTGCTCGTCGGGGACACGGGGAAGCCCTCTCCTCTCCCCTCCACTGCCAGCCGCGTTCCACGGGAAGCCCCAGCCTGTCTCCTCTGCGCTTGGGAGGCCACATACCAAGAAGCAATTTCTGCCTTAGTAAACAGCGCCCTTGCTTCTAAAGCCACATCTCACATTTTCTTTTGGGCTTCTGATGCCCGTTTTTTATTGTCATCTGTCTTTCATCAGCCTCCCACGGAGAATTCCAGCTACCAGTACTAACGACGTTATGCACAGTACCACCGTGGATGCCAGCACGAGATGGAAATGCATACTTTTTTTGTTAGGGTGTATAAACTTCCTGGTTTAATGAGGCAGAGTTTATCTCGGTTTATAGTAAGAAAATGCCTTGGTGTGTGTGTTTGTGTTATGAAGAAAAGCTAAAATTAACACTTTTAGGATTGACTCCAACACATGAGTAAACCTTGTTATAAGCAAAAAGAGAAAATCAAGGTAGAAGTTGATGAAAACACCAAACCAAATTAAATTTGATCTAATAGTGTTTACTTGTTTTAACATCTGGAAGAGTTTGGGCATACACTTGCAAGCATTTTTAACGTAACTTTAACATAAAGTGTGCTTAGTTGCCACAGATGTATTTAAGTTGGGTCCTTTTGAAGAAGTGATTCTTTAGAAATTTTCTCTTTTTTTTTTTTTTTTGTATTTAACAGGCAAGAATCTGGATCATGCCCTGGCCAGTGTGGCCCAGTTGGTTGCAGCATTGTCCTGTACACTGAAGCGTCACGGGTTTGATTCCCCACAGGGCACATACCAAGTTGTAAGTTTGATCCCCAGTCGCAGTGACCAACCGATATTTCTGTCTCACATGAATGTCTTTCTCTCTCTCTCTCCCCTCCTCCCCACTCCTCTTCTCTGAAGCAATGAAAAAAATGTCCTCAGGTGAGGATAGAAAAAATACACTTTGGATCATAAGGTACCAATGAAAAAATATCTAAACACCTTCCCACATGGGTTCTCAAAATAACACCCTAGTATTTCCAAGTACAATTTTAAAAGACCCTATACCCTTGCCGGGTGTGGGACAAGCGGACCTGGAGGACCTCCTGTATAGGGATTGCGAGGGCGTACTTCCACCTGCAGAGAGAAGAAATGAACTGGCCTTGACTCCAGGAACATGCACTAAATCCCAGAAAGTAAGTCCTCTCCAGTTGAGGGGTTCAGCTGACTTTCTTAAGTGCTCCAAGCTAAATGCTAATTCCTACGGTCCTTATAGGCTCTGTCCTTCCCCTCCCCGCCCACCATAGATCGCCCCCACCACCACCACCACCACCACAGGTTACACGGGTAGGGTCGGCCACGGTGTAGATCATTCCCAAAGTGCAGGGCTTTTGATAGGAGAGCTTGCACCCCGTTGTACATACCAGGGGACACTCTACATGCTGCTGGATAGGAAAGGTGGGCTAGGTATTTATGGGGACTAGTCTGGGAAGAAAAGCTGGAAAGGGAATTAATTGGAAGACCCAGAAAAGCCCCAGTCCAACTTTGCAAAGCTTAAAATCCTGTTCTTCTGTTACAAAAACTAAAGATTTGTCTCATTTTCTGGTTGGCCTCAGCATAACTGTTTACTCCGCAGAAATCCGGTTCCCCACACCCGACTTCCCTCTATGTCTGCTCCCCCTTAAGGGTTCATTCCCATTTGGTCTGTCAGCTCTGTCTTTCCTGAATTCTCAGGCTGGTCTGTAGCTTCTTGCTGGGCGGGGTCATCTCTCAGACTCACTTTTTCTCTTCTCTCTCCAGGCCTAACTGACACAGGACTTCCTGAGTGCACAGCAGGTGATGAGCTCTGTCGGGGTGTTAAGAAAACACAGCGCTGGATAATCTTTTGTGTTTGGACTCTTTTTTTTAAGATTTTATTTATTTATTTTTTTAGAGAGGGAAGGGAGGGAGATAGAGAGGGAGAGAAACATCAATGTGAGGTTGCTGGGAGTCATGGCCTGCAACCCAGGTATGTACCCTGGCTGGGAATCAAACCTGCGACACTTTGGTTTGTAGCCTGTGCACAATCTACTGAGCTACGCCAGCCAGGGGCTGTGTATGGACTCTTGAAGCACCCATTTAACATGCCAGGAGAGAGTGAGATGACAATAGGTAAAACTCTAAGTTGTCAATCAAAGAAACAATTTCTCTTCCTCCTCCTCCTCTTTCTCCTTCCTTTTTTCTCCCGTGCTCTGTTTTTCCTTCTTGCTGTGCTACACCTTCTGGATGCAGATCAGAGGAACTTGTCCTGCTAGAGGTTCAGGCCACAGCTGTGTGTGTGTGTGTGTGTGTTTGCTAAGGACTGTGGTCAGCACAGTTGGCTTTCTTAGGAGAAAAGTCTGGTTTACATGGTGATAAAGCTTCACGCTTCTGATTTTTAAAAAATTCTGTGGCAGAGACATACCCTCTAAATTCTCATCTTCAGACATAGCTTCACCCACGTACTCATAGCTCAGGGCAGCCTGTGGTCTGCTTATTTACTCCTCAATCTTTGTTGCCAATGGGGAATGTAGGTTAGCCACAGAATCATTCTAAAAACATTAAGAATCATAGCCATTCCTCTCTCTTCTTAGCCTTTATGAGCATTTACTACCTTCATCCATAGCACTTAAAACACCTGACCAATTCCACTTTTTCTACTCCCTTTATCACTGCCTTTTGGCATTTCTATACCCTGAACAGTGGTTTTCAAACTGTGGCCTCTGGACCAGCAGTGTTGGTACCACCTGGCAGTTCAGGAATGCTCATTCTCCAGGTTTTATCCCAGACCGACTGAATCGGAAACCCTGGTGGTGGGGCCCAGCTACCTACATTTTCACAAGTCCTCTGGGTGATTCTAAGCACTCTGCTCAGAGAAACAGCGCTTCCCTTTGCCCTTACACTGGAAAGACAGGACAGGGAGGAACCCAGGAGATCCAGGCGCGGGGATCCAAAGAATCACTGCATAAGAGGCCAACCCACGAGTCTGCACCACAGACCCAGCTGCGGGACACACCCCCGGAAGACAACTGCCTCGGAACCAGGGAGGGAGGGATTGCCCAGCATAACCAGTAAATTGCAAGGAGACGAACAGAAGCATCTGCTACTGACATTTTCAAAGGCTACATTTTTCACAGGTACATTCCAGAGTGTAACGAACCACTTCCACATGTGGGGGCTGATCTCTCAACGATACATCTTACCTGCCTCTTGTGTCATCACAGACTTCTTTAGAAGTTAAAGTTCACTTCAAAGTCAGAGTGAAGCCAAAGCTTTTCCAGGTGCAATGATGAGTCCTCAGAGATGTCGGGGACCAAGCCCCCAGGAAAACTGTGAATTAGGGGAGGGCTGTGTTCATGCTCCCCTCACTTCCTCCTTACACCCTGCCCTCTTCAATGACCTGGAGCCCCCACAGGAACCTCATTGGCTGGGGCCCCCCTCCTAGAAATTCTCATTTCATTGTTCTGGACGGAGTCTATCCATTTGGTATTTCTAGAAAGCATCCCAGGTTTTTGCAGACCCACCTACAGCAAGGGGATTCATGAATGTTTTTCCAGTACTTACCTTGTGTGAGCTTCTTGGCAAGGTGGTGGAAGATTCAAAATGGCACAGGGCAGAAGGGAGTGCCTTCAAGAAGCACAGAATCAGGATGGAATGTGGAACAAAATATACACATCTAAGCAGAACCCCCAGTGCACTGGAAGTGCCACACCCGAGCTGCCGCAATTGCTTATGTGCGCCAAAGGCAAGGTCGAGTTTATTCTGAGTGGAAACAAATGGATACAGCTCCACAGAGGAAACCGGCTTCAAATGTGGCTTTGGGGGATGTTTAGCAGGCAAGGGGGAAAGAACATTTTGGAAGAGAAAACAAAAATGAATGAATGTGTGGAGACGGGGGAGTTCAAAAACTTTGGAAGAATCAGCAAATACTGTACAGTCACTGTATACAGGGCATGAGGTTGGTGTACACAGGGAAGGTCGTCCAGGCAAGATTGTAAGGGTTTTTGAATGCCTTGGTAATGATTTGAATCTTATTTCCAATTAAAAGTAATATAATACATACTTTAGAAAAATACATCACTTGAAAGATAACTACTACTTTTACTAATGAAAGTGTTACGAGCTATATTTAGCCAATTCAGTGAATACATTGATCATTTCATTTGCTTTGCTGCAAGTTCTCGTGCTAGACACTATGAGGAATTACACAACACCCAGGGCAACAATTTTTGACTGTAATAAATACTGTTGAACCTTCCACTCACATCTTAGAATCCTATGATACAAAATAGAATTTCATGGGTTCAATTGTCACTTTCTCTTGTTGCTGTTGATACTAATTCTTGTTTAAAAAAAATAAAAGCAGTTTATATGTGCTGAGAGGAGCCTCCAGAGCATTAGCCTGGTGGCTGCTTACATGAAACACGCACTGAAAGGCTGGGCTGGGGGGGAACAGTTACGCCCCAAGACCATCCTGAGTGAGGGCTGCATCCCAGGGCAAGCGCCCTCCGCACACGGGTTTCTGCACATCAGGCACCTCCCAGTGAGGACACCTGGGGTGCATGAACCACGTATGAATGTTTGTAGGCAGGTGTACGTGCTTCGTTTTCTTTTTATTCAGGAAAGAAGGCTCAGTCACTCTTCCTTTGCCATCAATATACCGTATTTTTTGGACTATAAGATGCACTCCCCGCCCAATTTCGGAGGAGTAATAGTTGTTAATGCTGCTGTTGAGTTGTTTACATTTGCATTGGTGAAATATTATGTTATTTATGTTATTAAATATTTTACCACATTTTATGGTTCAAAACTTTTTTTCCTATTTTCCTCCTCTAAAACCTAGATGTGTCTTATGGCCCAAAAAATACGGCTATCTCCACTGTCCTCCAAAAGGCACTGAATACTCCAATAGCGGACATCTCTCAAGGTGGTGGAGGGGAGCACTAACGTGGTGAGATCTGAGAGCACCACATAGGCTTGCCTCAGCACCACGAGATGCTTGCAAAGTGACCTTGGGTAGGTCATTGTCCCTAAGTCTATATGTCTTCATCTGAAAAGTAGAAAAAAAATTAAAAGTACTTGTGTCACAGGAATTTGGGAAGTTTAAATGAAATGACAGTGCTAAAAATGTAAGCTATTAGTACTAATAGAGTATGCAGGGCCTTGTGCTGGATGCAGGGCGTGGAGAAGCAAATGGGACAGGGCACCAGCTCAATGGCAAATCAGTAAGCACCCAGCACCTGGGTGGCATCAGCACTTGCGTTCCCCAACTTCACCAGGTAGGAGACCTCTGACCTGCTGGCTTGGATCTGCTGAGTCCTGAGCCCAAGGGGATAAGGCCTGAGATGGAGGAGGGGCCATGTGTGCTGCCCCTAACCTGTAGGAAGGGGCCACAAGCCAAGGAATACTGGGGGCTGGAAAAGGCAAGGACACAGATTCTTCTCCAGAGCCCGCAGAAAGAACCAGCCCTGTTGACGACACCTTGATGTTAGTGCAGAGCAACTGCTTTCAGACCCCGATCTCCCAGACCACAGAGGAATACATGTCTGTTGTGCTGAGCAACCACGCTCGTGGTGATTTGTTACAGCAGTCGCAGGAACTAACACAATAAGATTAGAAAAGGAAATTAGAACCAGATCTCGATTGCCCGCTTGGGAAGTTTTGTCTGTGTTCCGTGGGCCTCCTGTCCCCTGGTCCTACTGAAAATCCAGATGGGTGCATGCTTCACACTGGACAGGTCCTCTAATTGAAGCAGTTACCACACAAAAAAAACCTCCTCCAGAGACACCATTCCTACACACCACTATCCTCCTTCCCCAGAGGGAACCGCTTGCAATGTGGATGTCAGACTGGACGAGGTCCAGGTTCATTACAGCTATTCAGGTCTGTGTGCTGGCCGTCTCTGGGAAGCCCCACGCCAGGAAGGTGGATGTATCCTTTTCCTCCTGCACCTGGGATCCGCCTTGTGGCCAAGACCAAAGCTATTACAACTACAGATTTACACCGGGTTCTCTGGGCTTCATGCACGCCCCTGAAGATGGCCAAACCCTCTCAGACTGCCCCAGCTGCCTGGCACAAAGTAACATGGGAAATGGCTTCAGGGGGGCCACACAATGCCGCAAACATTCAGGGAAGGAACATCCTGGTACTTCAGCTAACTGCTAAGATGAGAACTAAGACAGTTCATTTTAAAGAAACTTTCATTTCTTTAAAGATAAAACATCCTCACCTGAAAGACCCAAACCAAGAAGACTTCATTTTAACAATGTTCTTTTTCTCTTTCATGTTTGATTTTAATTATATGTATAATAAATGAATATATGCATTTTATAAATATTTACAAAAAATATCACTGTAAATAATAATAAAAGCCCCCTTAATTGTTTCCTCTCCAAAATCTCACTTCCCTCCTCTAGAACTAACAAAGATGATAATAATTCAATGTTCATTTTTCAGATTTTTTCTAGATATTGAAACTGACATACATTGCATGTAGTATATACAGAGTTGGAAATGGACTTTTTTATGTAATTGGATGCATAATACAATTTTTCTGTGACTTCCTTTCAAAAATAATATTTTTACTTAAAAACAGTTTTAGATATACAGAAAAATTGTAAAGATGGTACACAGCATTCCCAGATACCCCGTACCCGGTTTTCCCTGTTATTAACATCTCTCATTACTAAGGCATACTTGTTACAATTAATGAATCGATACTGATAAAGTATTAATAACTAAGGTCCATTCTTCATTCACATTTCCTTGGTTTTCACCTAATACCCCTTTTCTGTCCCAGGATCTCATCCAAGATGCCACACTGTGCTTAGTTGTCATGACTCCTTAGACTCCTCTTAACTGTGACAGTTCCTTAGGCTTCCCTTGTTTTTTAAAAATACGCTTTATTGATTATGTTATTACAGTTGTCCCAATTTCCCCCCTTCCTCCCTCTCATACCATATGGCCATTCTCTCCAGCAATCCCCTCACCCTTAGTTCATGTCCATGGATCGTACATATAAGTTCTTTGGCTTTTCCATTTCCTATACTTTTCTTAACATCCCTTGTCTATTTTGTACCTGCCAATAATGCTTCTTAATCCCTGCACCTTTTCCCCATTTTCCCCTTTTCCCCCACTCTCTCTTTTTCCCTTCCCAGCTGATAATCCTCAAAATGATCTCTGTGTCTCTGATTCTGCTCCGGTTCTGCTTATTTCTCAGTTTGTCTTTTAGATTTAGTTATTAATAGTTGTGAATTTGTTGCCATTTTAATGGTCATAGTTTTGATTCTTTTCTTCTCATATAGCTCCCTTTAACATTTCACATAATAATGACTTGGTGATAATAAACTCCTTTAGTTTTGCCTTGCCTGGGAAGCATTTTATCTGCTCTTCCATTCTAAATGGTAGCTTTTCTGGATAGAGTAATCTAGGTTGTAGGTCCTTGCTTTTCATTATTTTGAATACTTCTTGCCAGTCCCTTCTGGCCTGCAAAGTGTCTTTTGAGAAATCAGCTGACTGTCTAATGGGAATGCCTTTGTAGGTGACCTACTGCTTTCCTCTTGCTGCTTTTAAGATTCTCTCTTTATCTTTAACCTTTGGCATTTTAATTATTATGTGTCTTGATGTGGTCCTCTCTGAATCCAACTTCTTTGGGTCTCTCTGTGCTTCATGGACTTGTATATCTAGTTCCTTTGCCAAGTTAGGGGAGTTTTCTTTTATTATTTTTTCAAATAAGTTTTCAATTCCTTGCTCTTCCTCTTCTCTTTCTGGCATCCCTGTGATTTAGATGTTGGTACATTTGGAGATGACTCCAGAGACTCCTTATACTATCCTCATTTTTTTTAATTCTTTTTTCTTCTTGCTGTTCTGGTTGAATCCTGGCTGAGGTAGTTTGTAAGGTTCCTCCACAATAAAGTTACTCTTTCCCCCTTTCCATTCTCAACTCTTTGAAAGGGCAGAGTATCTTCATAAACTATTTGCAATTCTTCATGGGAGATTTGTATACTCCCTCCCTGTTTGTTTTATTCAATTTATTTATATCAGTATACACTTATGGATATGTATTTTATACTTTGCATTAGAATCCAATATTGCTTTATTTATTATGGTTTACTTTTTTCACTTGTCTGGTCAACTTTTACACTCTTTTAAACCACAATTCTGAAGCCATGGTTGTATAATTATTTATGTGTTCAGATTGTCATCATTTTTTAATTGAGCTCTTTCTACATGAACTGTGGCGTAGAGATGTTTTTGACTGCAACAAGAGAGCTGACATCATTTTAATACTTCAAAAACTAATTTGCGTGGGAGGAAGTAATTAATGGGGGGCACTGATGTCTGCCATCACAAGCAGTGATTTGGAAACCCAGGAGTATCTGGACACCCTGGGAAATTAGACATTCAAAAAGCATCTTCACGAAGCCCACTCCCCCTCAGATGCTCTTTGGTTGCCTTTAATTTAAAAAGGGCACCTGTTTCTTTTTCCTTTTTGCCATTAATATTGCATTAATTACATCCTCTCCAAAATATGCAGAATATTTAAATTGTTAATAACTCTTATGATTATACAAGGAGTACAGTCACCGATGTGGTGAAATTGGAGATGTTGGGAGGGTGGAGTCCTAGGGCTTCAGACTGAGTCTGGGGAGGGGTCAGGGGTATTTGCAGGCGTCTAGTCTACTACGTACCGGAAGTTTGCTCCTTGATGTTCAGCAAACTTCTGAAAGGAAGCGATGTGTTCAAATCACAATAGTGTGAGAAGATGAATAATGATAAAGCTCTTGAGACCTATATTGCCCACATGGCAGTGAGGGCACAGAGAACACATCTGATCCTTGCTGACCACCACTTGGACTGCTCATTAATCTTCCTTCAGTTCTGCTAGACTTCCCTTCACTCAGTGTCTCTTTCTCAAGCCCACAGTCAGGCTTCTCTGATCACTTTCAGGAGTTCCCCACAAGTCATTGTATTTTGCTGACAAGTGCACTTCCTTTCCTGGGATATCCCGGTGACAATGGACCCACCTCGGTCCATCCATGCAGGCCAGCAGGAAGTGAGAGCAGCTGGGGAAACTGCTTCCTCTTGACTCCAGCCCTTTAGTGGACATTACTGAAAGCCCCCAACTTCTGGAATTAAACTGTAAGAAAATGTAGTCCCTTCATCTTTTTACAAACACTGAAGGAGACCAAGCCCATCTATACTTTCTCTTCTGGCACAAAATCAAAACAAACAAACAAAAGCTTCTTTACAATCTGTTCCTAATTGCTTTTTCTTGTCTTATCTTCTCATGCAGGCTCACAAGAGTTCTCTGCTATTGCCAGGCTGACCTCTTCCTCACTTCTCCCCTCCTGCCATGTAAATTTTCACACCAAGTGTCTGCTAAACTGCATGCCACTTACAGTGACATCTTCACCTCTTCTCCTACAGACCCCACCTTTAACGTCATGGTACAACTCAAAGTGTACCTGCTCTGTGACCCCTCATCACCTCCAGTGCTAGAAATTTCCCCTTTCCTGTAAACATGGTGCATCTTCTGCTCTGCAGAAGTAGCCTGTTATTCCTCCCTTGGCAGATATGGGCACCTACACATCCTGTGCGTCCCCAAAAGCTCTGACCATCAGGAATTGCTTCCTGAAGAACATATGCAGGAGACATGTTGGTGAAGCACAGAAATAATTCTGCGCGGGAAGTGAAGATGATATGAAGAGGGCTGCCAAAAGTCAAAACAGGTACTTACCTTCGCTCCTTCCCCCAGAATCATTACAATGAAGGAATGTAAGAGATGTGAATGCCAAATGACAACAAAGGTGAGAGAAGGGGTTACAGCAGACAAGAGGTGGTCAACACAATTTAGGATGTGGAAAGCAGATATGCAAGGGCTAACCCAAATCTGTCTGCTAGGAAAGGAACTGTGGAGCCAAAAAGAGGCCATTGATTCAACCAATACATCTCTGGAAAGGCAAAGAGATGGAAGGGTGTCAGTATTTCCAAAGGCCAGGGTGTGGGTGGAATCTGAAAACAGAAGGGCTGTGTATGCCTTATATAAGAATCTCTCCCCAAGCTGCATACCCCAAAATTGCCTTTCCACCATTCAGGCACACAGCAGGTTTACCCTCTGGAAAGACTTTGGACTTGAGGACCCCATGCCCAATTAAAGGCAGGACGAGGACCTAAAATAGAAAGAGGGCCGTATAAAACATCTGCTGGTGAAATGATGAAAGCTTTAACTTGCCCTGCTCAGCAGCCAGAACACCAGGAACCAGGCATGTACTTCCCAGGCCTGGGTAGAGAATTCCTCTCAGGGGAAACTGATTAGACCTAAGGGACACGAAACCAACTTATCCTGGGGGCCCAGTGGAAGAGCCAGGTCTTTGCCCAATAATCCTAAAGCAAAGCTCACAGATTAATGAATACTCTTCCTTTCCCCACCCCATCCACAACTGCCAAACCTACACAGGTTCAAATCTGCTTTTTAAGGTCTCGACTTAAAAATGAATCTCCGTGCCACTCACTTGCACTAAGACATTTGCATTAAGTTTCTAATATGAGTCCAAATCAGACAGAGAGAGAGAGAGAGAGAGAGAGAGAGAGTTGCTCAGGGGAAACAGGGCAACTGAAGAATCAAAAAACATTTTTTAGAAAAGAATAAATATCCTTTTATATAAGAAAAGATATTAAATCTATGCAGAAGAGAATAAATGCTGTTAGAGGAGTGTAAACAAGAAAAACTCTTAGAAATTCAAAATATTATAGCACTTAAAATTACGATTTAAAAATTCAGTAGACTATATACATGATCAAGGAAATCTGGAAAACACAACAAAAAAGATAGGTGAAAAGAGGAAACAATAAGTTAGAAAATTTAAAAATAAACCCATGAAGACCAATATTCAGTTGGCAAGCAAACTTGAAGAAATAATCAGCTAAAGAGATTGTAAAAAATATATAAGACAATATTCTAGGCCCTGGCCAGGTAGCTCAGTTAGTTCAAGTTTTGTCCTTACACACCAAGGTTGTGGGTTTGATCTCTGGTCAGGACACATAGAAGAATCAACCAATGAGTGCATGAATAAGTGGAAGAACAAATCAATGTTTCTCTCTCTTTTTTTCTCCCTCTCCCTCTCTCTCAAAAATCAGTAAAATAACAAATAAACAAAGAAAAATGTTCTTGAGCCAAAGGATATGTTTTTCCAAATCAAAGTGGAATAATGTATGCCCAGCCTGCTGAATTAAAATAGAAGACCCATCAAAGCATATCATCATGGAATTTGGGATAAAGAGAACACCGTGAACATTTTTAGAGAGAAAAATCACACAAAGACTTTTTCCCATATAAAGAACAAGGAATAAAGAATTGCCTCATACTTTTCAAAAAGTAGCACTGGGGGCCAGTTGACAGTAAAGAAATCCCTTGAAGTTCCAACTGAAAACTAGATTTAATCTAGAAATCTATGTCCAAACTATAATCAAACAAGAGCATGGAATCAAGATATTTTTAGGCATGCTAGGCCCTATAAACGTGTTCTTCCTTGTGTTTTTTCTTAGTAAGTTACTGGATGGTCTGATCCCTCCAATATAAGGGTCTAAACTCAGAAAGAGGCAGACATGAGGTCCAGGCAACCAGAGGTCCAACTTGGGAGAAAGACGAAGGAAGTTCCCAGAGTGCTGGTCAAGACAAATCCCAGGACACAGAGATGCTGCAGCCCCAGAGCACAGACAGTCCTCAGTGGTAGAGAAGGATGGACAGATGGATTGAGGAGGAATAACTCTTAAGAAAAAAGCAAAGCCCAAAACATTGCCTGAAGTAGCGGTTGACATTGAGAAGTGCTTTCTAGCGCTGCTAGGAAAACTGGATAAGAATTAGTTATATGGATGACAACAGGAAACAAACAAACAAACAAAAAAAACGATTGACTACAAAAAGTTGTAAGAAAAGATAATGAGTAATCCGATATGCATGGCTCATCTTTGAATGATATTTACATATTTATATAATGCCAGACACTGAATATCAATTTCACTAAAAGTGGTGCCATAACTATAAAGGGGGAATGGGGAGATGGGATGGGTTTGCGTTTAGAAGGGAGGCAGAAGGCTGGTGCAAAGAGAGTTAAATCCTCATCTTCATAGGGAAAAAAGCAAACAGGTAATGTGTAATATTGAAAAGTTGAGAAGAAGACAACATAGACACGATGTCAAGAGACATGGCAGAAAATGCCAGAGGAAACAACAGCAAGAGTGGCAAGTAGCTACTTCTGGAGCGTGAAGGTCAGAGGTGGAGGAGGGTGGATAGAACAGGGAGCTGCTGTTTCGTGTTATAAAGTTTATAACGTCATTTGATTCTTGCTTTTCAGAGAAGCAGATGGTACAGAGCTTACAGGCCCAGACCTGGATTCGGATTTCAGCTCTGACACTTGTGGGCTCTGTTCTCTCCATGCCTCGGTTTCTCCTTCCAGCCAGAAATAATAGTAATGTCCGAATCAGTTAATATATCAAGCATTTAGAAGGGTGGTACTTAGTGTTTCATAAATATCTGTTATTATTGTTAAACTGTTTACACATATAACTTAACAATTAAAATGGAAAAATGTCAAGGAGTATGCAAATATTGCTTTAAGCTCTACTTCTGAACACTCTGTTTTTTCATTCTTTAAAGTAATAGCCAGAATTTTATGTTCAATTTTGCCCCAAATTTAACAATTTCTGTCCCCCATTTTTTTCCACTATTGAAAATGTCAGTGTATGGTACCAGGTGGGTACTGGAAATCTTGGAGGGAAAACTTTGTAAAGTATATGATCATCTAGTCACTATGCTGTACACCTGAAACTAACACAAAATAATACTGAATGGAAACTGTAATGGAAAAAAATGATAAAAAAGAAAAGACACACAGTTACATACATTTTTTAAAAAGTCAGTGAATACTAAATCTGCTGAGAGGGCTTGGGGATTCAGCCCTCCCCACCACGGTCCTGACGGGGTGTCTAGGGAGAGGTCCACGCCATCATTTAAGCCCTCCCTTGGCTGGAGCTCCCCATATGCACCCAGAATGCACCAAGCCAGACTTGGGGTGTGTGCTTTTCCAAATAACAAGTCATAAATCGTCCTAGATCACTGTGGTCATCATGCAAAGATTTGTTGTCCAGCCAGGGTCGCAGACAAAGCTCTGGGTTTCCAAAATGAGTGAAAGAAGCATGAAGAGACATTCTAGGAAGAAACTCGTCACTAGCTCTGCATGGGCAAAAGAGGACCCTCCCGTACCGCCCCCCCACCCCGCCCCATCTCTGCCCTGTGCGTTCTCCTGACACAGTGGAAAGCGACATGCTGCTTCTGTTTCACTCTCCAACACGTACTTCTGTCTTATTCAGCTAATGCCCAGTCTCACGTCACCGGAGTGCTTCCATTAGGGAGTGTGATAAATGAGTTTGCGCACGGCTCTGACATCTACTCATTCGGAGACCTTGCATAAATACTGTCAGCTCTCCGGATCTCAGCCTGCTCCATTATACAATCTAAGTGTCGGACTGCCACGAAGGATCCACGCCCTCACTTCACCCAGAGCAAGCAAGGCCTGAGGAAGCGAAGGGACTTGTGCAAGGCAACACGCCAAATTAGAACTGGGACCTGAACCCCTGTCTACTAAGCTCACGACACTGCTCTATCCACAGTGCTTGATCAGGTACCTCAAGTATCATCTCCCAACCACAGACTCTTCCATTCGCAACCCCAGAACACCGTCCAGAAACCCACAGAGAGCTAGTATCATTCTTTCACGATATCATCATTTCTCCCCAAGGCTTCAGCACTAGGTTTTTATCTTACCAAGAAATTCCCAACTACAGTAACAAAGGGAGGATTAAAAGTGCCAGACCAGTTGAAACAACCTTTAACTTGCATTTGCAGTCAAATCGGCACATCTGACAACGAGTTCTCATTCAAAGTCAAGGACTCACCCCGTGGTGGACCCGCAACACCGCCACACTGGAGCCTCGCAGGAAGGCAGCAGCTTCTGAACAAGCGAGGGAGACGGAGAGCCAACTGCTCCCTTCCCGTCCCCCTCCCCTGCCCACACCCACCCAAAGGCCAGTCTCTAACAAGCTGTTTGGCAACTCTGTTCAAGACGGCGTAAGGTCCAGGAGCGGATTGGGAACAGCTAACACTCTGGCAACCATTTTCCTTCCCCATGAGCCCAGACTTCAGTGGGCGTGCAATGTGGCATTTTGCCTCTGATTTCAACCCGTTCTCCAGCAATTCAGCATGGGAGAAATAAATTCGGCGCCCGCGCAGGACCGGCCGGCCAGCCCCAAGGCCCCTGCCTCCCTGGCCTGGAGAGACCCTGGGTGACCCGCGTGTCCTGGGATCTCCGTGCCGGAGCACACGGAACAGGCCGCCGCTCGCCTGCAGGCCGGCGCCGGAGGGTTGCCCTGCGCCAAGAGAGCAGATGGGCCCCCGATTCAGCCGAAAGCCGCCTCGGGAATCTTTGAGGATGGACGAGCCGTTTGACTTTTAAGCCACTCGCAGCAGCTGTCGGCAGTTAACATTATATATTCTGGTCTCTGTGAAATTGCTAGAGAGGAAAAGTCTAGAATACAAGCTAAGGAAGCATTGGGTCCTATTTTTCCATTGCCTGGTCCCCCCTGGTTTTCTGGTTTCACCTGCCTCATTCATCCGCCACGTAACTGACCAGGGAGAGAAAACATGTCTCTGAACGTAGCCTGCCCTTACAAGGAGTTAACCAGGGATCCTTGCAGTCTTCAGCATCCAGTCCCCATGCCTTCAGGTGGCCCCACCAGCTCCTCCTGCCCCTTCCCCCTCATTTCTGCTTTAGCCGGGCAGAGCCATGTACAGCCCAGTTTCTCTCTCACCTCTGACCTGTTGAACATGAGCATTTCCCTGTGCTCAGAAAACCTCCTCCCAAGTCTGGCCAGAAACGCCACCTCCTCCAGGAAGCCCTCCTAGGACCCTCCAAAGCGAATATTGAACATCCCTCCTTGGAAGAGCCACTGAGTTCTTAAAATGGCCTCTAACAAGACACATTTTCTCAATTTGCCCCTCAGGCTAGGTTGTGAGCACTTTGTTAGGGACAGTACCTTCCTCCTCTGAGTACCCTGCACAGCCCCCAGGGATTAGAATGTGTTCAGGGACTGTGTTCATTTAACCATTCTTAAGGGCAGGAAATACGCCTTACTCCTTTTTTTTTTTTTTGATCCTCCAGGTAACAGATGCTCAAAAGTGGTTTGTGAATGATTGAATAAATCAAATAGCTGCATTTCCTGAACTTAAAGAATTTGGGCTATGCTTTACATCATGACATAAGCAATATAGTCGATAACTTTGTTATAATTATGTGTGGTGCCAGGTGGGTACTGGACTTATGGGGGGGAAATCCCTTTGTAAGTTATATAAATGTCTAACCACTATACTGACTGCCTGAAATTAGTACAATATCGAATGTCAACTGTAATTGAAAGAAATATATTTTTTAAATAATTATTAGAACATTTTTTAAAGATTTTATTTATTTATTTTTAGAGAGGGGAGGGAGGGAGAGAGAGAGAGAGAGAGAGAGAGAGAGAGAGAGAGAGAGAGAGAGAAACATCAGTGTGCGGTTGCTGGGGGCCGTGGCCTGCAACCCAGGCATATGCCCTGACTGGGAATCGAACCTGTGACACCTCGGTTCGCAGCCCGCGCTCAATCCACTGAGCTATGCCAGCCAGGGCTGAAAGAAATATTTTTAAAACAACAACCAACAAACAAAGAATTTATGCTGTATTCTCAGACACATGCAAGTCTAAGCGTGAACACTGTCAGCCAGGGACCTCGTCTTTAAGCAGTTCACCATGCCCGGCAGTCCCCAGGTGGCAGTCTGCTGCACGAGTTCCCTCCCTCCTGTTCCATTTCCTCCTCCAGGCTGTTAAACGCTGCCCTGCAGGCTTCCTCTGCTCCAGGTGACTGTGGAGCAGCAGTAGGTCCCACCCCACCCCGCCTGCTCCAGATGCTCGAGCCCTCAGGACGTACAGACAGGAGCCAGGGGAAAAGCTCGCTTACATTTTCAGCTGGACAACTGCACCTGCGACCCATGGATGGCGCTGGCCCCCGGAGGTCCTCCACCCTTCTCACATGGCTCTCTGAAAATAAGCCCTCGTTAGTGTCCAATCGAGGTGGACCCGGGAGACAGGGGTATAAAACGAGGTACGAAGGTGCAAGTTAAAAAGAATTGTTACTTCTCTTTCTCACTTGGGTTCTGCCTCCTCTAGCCTAGAATGTTCCCTTTGCAAGACAGCGCAGGCTGGTGTGCATATAGGCTTATTGATCTGAGCCTGAGGTTTCCCTAAAGCTATCGATCTCACCTTCCAGGAAACAGTGTACTTTAACCAGGATGTGACATCACCTCCGAATTTGGTATCAGCTGTTCCCAAGGAAGCCTGTTTTTGTAAAGGGGCCACCGGCACACCCAATAGACACTCGGGCAAGTTTGTGAATTGCTACAACATAAAAAGGCAGGCCCGGTTTGAATTACCAGGCTCTGATTCCTCAGCGGAGTTCTGGTCACACTCACTACACAAACCATCTGGAGCCTCTCTCTGGCACTTGGTTATTTACTCGAAGTCCCAGGTGGACTTGGAGCCCATAACTCACTGATGTCCGCCCCTCTTCTCCACGGACAGCACCATACCTCTTCCCAGCGGTCACTCCCTGGCCATCCATCAGCCGTTCCAATTTGGGGATCACTTGCCAAAGTGTATGTTTCTCTTTGGGGATTATCATTATAAATTAATGCTTTAAATGTTGGGACGAGTCCGCCATTTTCCAGAGTGTTTTGCTTTTATTTTTTTTTCCTCTGAATCTCACATGTCTCAACTTATAAAGGACTCACTGATTGCTCCCCAGTGTTTCCTTCCTCCCTTTATAAAAAATTCCGGTAACCACCAGACCATACGCTCCAACCCCTTTTACTTCTCTGGAAAGTCAGCACCAAACAAACCAACAATGAGAAACTCCACCAGCTCAAGGCCCTCGGTGAGAAAGACCACTGCTCACCACTTAAGATCGAGCATGTTCCCAAGTCTCTCTGTGCCTCTGTTTACCAGAGGAGGAGGCAGGAAGACTTGTAGTCTTAACCCACATCCTGGGAGGTGCTGGGCCAAAGCGCAGTCCAGGTGCACAGAAGTCAAAAGAGAGGGAGAGGTGTGGTGTCTCCGAGGCGCAGAGAATGACAAGGACTTAGAGAGCAGGGGGAGGAGCAGGAAAAGGTGACGCTGAGGGGGCATCAGAGAGCCCCATGATGAAAGCCCTGGAGTACCGTGGAAAAGAAGTTTGAATACTACTTTCAAAGTGACAGGAAGTCATTGAAAGTTTTAAGAAGGAGGAGTCATGTGTTTAGACTTTGTTTTTAGAAATTAGCTTCTCAGAAATGCGGAGGCTGGGTTGCAGAGATGCAGAAATAAAGGGAGGGAATGCACTCAAGGGCCTGTAGATGGGCAAGCGAGAAGGGAAGGGAGCCTGAACTAAGGCGACAGTATGGAGCCAAGAGGACAGGACAGGTGAGAACGCTTTCCGGTGGTCACAGGGAGTGGAGGAAGGAAAGACTTGCATCAACACTAAGGTTCTGGCTTGGACAACTGTAGGAATGCCAATGCCATTCACCAACACAGGGAACAGAGGGAGTTTTTCAGAAAAGGGGAAGGTGAGAAAGGAATTTCGTTTGGAGATCTTTTGAGTGAACGACTTTCGGAAACTCAAATGGAGTTCCTAGTAGGCAGGAGAATGTGCAGGAAGAGGAGAGATGTCGATGCACAGTGTGTGGAAACTGAAACCACGGGGAACATGAGACCGCCCTGCGAGCAGGTGCAGGGTGAGCAGAGGGGAGAGTCGACCATGAGTTCCTGCGTACTCCCCAACCAGAGGATGGAGCTTTGGGGAGAGGGCAGTCAACGAGTCAGTCAACTGCACCACTGCCAGGTCAGTCCTGTGGAGTAGAAACTGGAAAGAAGTGGGCTGGGAATGAATCAGAAGAGATAGTACATGTGGTCAGTACATGTTGTATTTCAGGAGGCTCAGCATGAAAGGAGAGAGATAGGGCCAAAGAAGAGTATTGATTGATTGGTGGGTTGTGTTATTTTTTTAAATATATTTTATTGATTATGCTATTACAGTTGTCCCATTTCCCCCTTCACTCCCCTCCACCCTGTACCCCCTCTCCCACCCACGTTCCCCCCCTTTAGTTCATGTCCATGTGTCATACTTGTGAGTTGTGTTATTTTTAATTACCTTTTTGTTTGGGGATGATTTTAGATTTACAGAGAAGTGGCAAAAACAGTCAACTTCCCCACATTGTTAACATCTGACACTACCACGGTACATTTATTAAAACTCAGAAATCAACATCGGTATACCACTATTAGCTAACTTCCAGAATTTACTTGAACTTCATGAGCTCTTCCACTAATGCCGCTTTGCAGTCCCAAGATCCAGTCCAGGTTCCACATCGCATTTTGTGATTGGTATCCCCAGTGTCCTCGGGTCAGTCTTCCTTTATTTCCATGACCTTGACATTCTTGAGGAGTACCAAAAGCCTGCAGAATGTCTTCCAGTCTAAGTGTGTCTCATGGCTAGACTGGGGAAATAATACTACGGAGGTACCTGCCCCACCCTCATCCCTTTACATCGGGAGGTACAACAGTGACGACACCAACTTTGATCACTTGGTTAAGGCAGCGTCTGCCGCTCTTCCGCACTATGAAGCGTCTGCTTTTCAGGTGTGAGGTTGGGGGATGGAGGGTGGAAATCAAGTGCCTCCTCTTGTTTTATATTCAAGGTAAGAAGGATCTTCCCTATTCAGCCTATAATCTTTATTTTATCTCCTTTATCTGAAAACTACAACGTGCAGAGTCTGTAGCACACCACGGAGCACTTAATCACATGAGAGTTTATGTGTTCGTTTGTTATTTCACATGCACTATTCACAGTCCAGGCAAAACAGCTCAGTGCCTACTCTGGGACTCATGCTATCCTTCACCCTTTCCTCAACTCGTGTGACCACCATGTCTATCATTTTTATCTATTAAACATCTCTTAAGCTCAGTCGCAGGTGATAATTGACAAGCTTTTGTCAGATTAACTGAGTCCTAAATGCCTTACTTTTCTTCCAGCTGGAGCCCCGCCCTCACTCCTGACTCCTGGTACGTACAGAAATGCAGCAAAGGAAACGAGACTCCCTGAAAACTTCCTCTGTTCCGTGGCCAGACTCTAGTGCATCGAGTAGGAATGCAGGGTTGAGGCTCAGTGTAGTGCATGGACCTGTTTGCCTTCATCAACTGCTTCTTAACCTTTGGACTGAGCAAACTTGACTTTGGCTTGAAAGTTGAGAGCTCATCCTGAAGAAATGGCTCATAAAAAGCCCCATTCCTGGCATTTTTTTCACAGAAACTCCTGAGGAACATGTGTTTGAACAAGAATTCTCTCTTTTCCCTATGGCTCTGCTTTTAGGATGCTTGTAGACTGGGCCCTGTCTTAGGAAAGGACAAGAAGAAAATCTGGGTTCTAGGCTCAGCTCTGTCACTAACTTACACTGGAAATCAGGGCCAGCCATCCCAACTTCCAAATCTCTGTCTCTATTCTGTCACCTCCTGATCTGGACACTAATAAAATGAGGGGTCAGGCTGATCCTAAGTGATTCAGTGCAATCCACCAGCGACTTTATGACGTGGCTATGATTTGATTTCAATTTCTGGAAGTTCTCTGTTACAGTCCTAGCACAGTGTGACTGGTCTGGGGAGTGTTTTGTGGGAAGCCATATCTCAGAAGAGTCACCTGGAAAAGGAATTAGGGCTGCACAGGTCAAATTCCAACTTGGTGAGTGGTGTGAGATAAATGTGGGGAAGCCCAGTGGAAAGAAGGGGGTCCTAACCTCTCGAGAGACACCCCACACAGCCCCCAGTTGCCTCCAGCCCCATCCCGTCAAGTGGGGTTAGCCTGCTGTTGAGTTCGCATGACAGATGGCTCTTGGGCCTCCAGAGTGTTCTCCAGCCATCACTGGGTTGTCAAACTGCAGACAAAAGCCATTCATTGCCCTCACCTCCTCTCCTAAATTCTTCCTACTTCCATAACCTCTAGAGCACGACATGCCGCAGCCATCTGTGGGTCTCCCACTCTCTGCCTATCTAAAGGAACCATGTTTTTCTTAACTGCAAAAATGCAGGGCACATGAGCTGACAAAGAACATGGTATTTTGCTAATTAATCCTCACTGCAAAGATGGTCTAGGGAATATAGCTGGTACTAAGATATTATTACTATTATTTCCACATTATTTCAATGGTTTCTAACATCCTTTTGGAATTGAAATGGAGACTGTTTTAGAAAGTTCGGGTGCAGGGCTGCCTGGCACACCTGCCTGCCTCCTCTCCTTCCCTCTTACCCTTATAGGTCACATTGGCGAGGAACTAACATGCTATGGAGGTGAACAAGGAGTAAGGAGAATACCTGGTCAGACTTCCCTGAAGGCAGAGGAGGCTGCAGCGCAGTGACATTAGAGGGATATGGGGTGGTGCCTCTGGCCGCCAGTGTCATACCTACAGATACTTAAAAATCTAACCATCAGAAATTCAGAACTTTGACACAAACTTTTATCTGTAGTCAAACAAAATCCCCATGAGCTGTCTTTAATAATCGTCACCTTCGGTGGAAGGGCCTGATGTCAGGTGGAGGATGGTGAAGTATCGTCTGTCTGAGATGAAATGGTTGGCAGAGGACGCTTGCTTGCTGCCTGCACCATGTTCTTCAAGAAAAGCTCCTCCCTGGTGGAAGCTCAGAGTGTGAGACCCTCCAACACACTTCATAATCCCAGAGAGAAAGAGCCAATGGCCATGAGGACATGGCCAAGGTCATGGTAGCCTCATCTTCATCCATTGCAGCGGAGGAAACTGGGCTTCTCCACCATTACTCACCAGAGCCCCTGGCCTAGGAATCCAGGGCCCTGAGTTCTGACCTTGGAATCCCCAACTGTGAAAGTAAAAGGCAGATGGCATGATCTCGAACAGCTTGCCCACCCAGAATGATGAATGGTTACTTTAGATGAAGCAGATACTTTTTTCAGAATGACAGGACGTGTAAGTGAGACATGGATAATATGAATGTCAGGGACATGAGAAAGATGAGGAGAGAATGGGGAATTGAAGATGTAAAGGTATTCATAGGATTGGTGAGACTCTCCATATGTAATCCATACAATCTCTATGACTGGTTCCGAGAAAAATGTCTGTCTCTCTCCTCTGTGACTTACACTTCTGATATAGTAGCTCACATTCTATTTCGTCTTAAGACTCCCAGGATCATTTTAATTGAATAGCAAAATCAACTAAAATCCATTTTATTTGATTCACCACCATTCTAAAACAAACAAACAAACAAACAAATAAAAAAGAACCACAGTACCTTACCAGGAATTCCTATCCCCATCTCCTAGGGAAGAATCCCTGGTCCCAGTGGCTTATAAGGTCCTACCTATGGGGTCGGCTGAAGCTGCAACCCTCATCTCCACCAGTTCTTTGGAGCCTTAGGGTTGCTTGAACCTACCTCAACTGGGCTAAATTTCTGGTCCAAAGTGCATATCAAAGTAAAGCTTAATTCGGGTTACCTGCTCATAACCTGGGTAGGACAGTAGTTTGTGCTGCTTGTAGCCTTGGAAATTCCACCAAGCCCCTCACAGGCTTCTGAGCGTCTTTGGGCTAAGCAGCTGGGAGCTCTAGGCCTTCCCCCTAATTCAATCTGTGCAGCTCCACTTTTATCTGCTGTATTTATTGGTCTCCGTGTAGGTATTAAAAAGTGTTTGAGGACCACTGTAGGGCAAGTTCTAGTGTGCAGTGTTATTTCCAGCCTGAACACAAGTTCCAGTTTCTTTACATGACATGCTAGTAAATTTCGGCATCAGGGGCGACAGGAGCAGCCTTAAGGTCCTTAAGACATAATGTCACTTGTCACATCAGGATGCCTCCAAGGGGTCTTAAATCCAGAGGAACATGTGAGTAGTCATTTCATGTCTTAAGACCCCTCTGATGAGAGGAGCCTCGTTACCATGTGTGCACAGTAGCTAGCATTTTACATAGACTAACTGGCCTGTTTTCATGCCTTTTAAATACCCACAGGCATCCTACCTACATGAGGAGCTGAAGGCCTACAAACCATGGTCGTAAAACTGTTTGCACACTACGCAAGTGCTAAGGAGCACCTGAAACCACTTTGCTTCTATTTGTTTTGCCCCCTAATATGCACACTGGTATATTAGTGTTTCTTTTGAATTCCCCTGGGTTTGGATATTATACACCCAAGTTTTACTTCAAATTGAGTTTTCACAGCTGGATTATAAACCAATGGAAATGTTGACCTAGCACCAACTATATCATTCCAAACAGGTGTTGTTTTAATTAGCCTTATCGTAAAACAAAAATTAAAGGAAAACATTTTAACGTACCGAAAGAGTTTCTGAAGGTCTTAAAGGGAGCAGGCAAATTGTTGAGGACTTTTAAGCCTTATCTCCTTTTCTCAGAGGCTCTCTTAAAAAATTCAACGGCACTTCTGATGCCCCAGCCACCGCCTGATGTTTTCAGAGGAGAGAGAAAGCTGGCTTCCCTGGTATATTCGCCAGTGGAGAAGTTTTTAAGTAAATCAAGAGAGGCCTCCCAAGTCCGTTCATCTGGATCTTAGAGGGTCCTCATCTCAGGCAGGAAGAGGATAGCAAGGCATCTTGGGATGTCATGCCCCACCTTAAAGAGGATTATCACTCTTTTCCATGCAAAGACAAAGGAGCTTTGTGAGTTTGCACTTCAGTATAGGAAATATATCTGCTGTGTACTTAACGCAGAGGTGGAAGGGAGGTTGCAAAAATCCTACCCTCAAGGAGTCGCGCTCATAGTTGTACACACATGAAACCGTTTAGAGAACAAGTTAAAATTGGATATGAATTAGCTCAGGTGTGCTGACATTTCAGCAAGACAGCACACACTTTCTTTAGCCTCAGAAAGTGTAGAATGATTTCCTGGAGAAAGCAGATTGGCAGGTGAGCCTCAGCGATTGAATACGGAGAGAGAAGCGAGTGGAGCACCTCAAGCATGGGGGGACAGCGTCGGGCCGGGTGTAGGGCAGAGTCACTGGGAGGGCTGGTCAGAGTGGATTGCTGGGCCTCTGGAGAGTCTTTGTCAGCGGGTCTGTGAGGAGGGTTCGAGAATTTGCATGTCAATCAGCTTCCCTGCTGATGCGGATGCTGCTGATCCATGGACCACACAGGACTCAACGTATAGTTATACTCACATCTTTGATTGATTTGAGTGGAAAGACAGAAAACAAAGTCAACCAAGGGAAAAGGCACATGTGGCAGAGTTTGGAAGGAGCCAGGCTCCAGCTTCAAGAGTTCTCCCCTGGTGGAATCCCACAACACATGCTGAATTCCTGCAGCGGCGAGTTGTGACGACACGTGTCAAGTGCTTGTCTGCCAGGAGAGCTCACGGAGGCTCAGCACTCAGGATGCTGATTGAGTACCAGTCATATAGACAATCCCTGTCCAACACGTACCGGCGTTCCAGACTTCCAGGAGGAAAGCAGGCGTGCGCCACGAATCATATTGTTTGCACACAGTTTAGGCACGGTGAGCCCCTCCTCTCAGTTCAGGGAACGGTGGGGAACTTCCCAAATTTGAGTTCCCAGATGTGTATGTAGTCAACCTTGCAAGGGGGTCTTTCTCGTTAGAGCTGTCTCAGGCCCACTGTGGTAGGTCTCTTTTATACAACCCCATTCTATCTCGTGTTATTGTTACAATATCTACATATATTTTTTTAAATTTTTAAAAGATTTTATTTATTTATTTTTAGAGAGGGAAGGGAAGGAGAAAGAGAGAGAAACATCAATGTGCAGTTGCTGGGGGCCATGGCCTGCGACCCAGGCATGTGCCCTGGCTGGGAATTGAACCTGCGATGCTTTGGTTCGCAGCCTGCACTCAATCCACTGAGCTGCGCCAGCCAGGGCAATATCTACATATTTTTTAAATCCACAAGACATCATTGTTACTGATTTTTAGAGCCAATACTCAAGTTTACATTTAATTTTTCCATTGTTCTTCCTTTAGTATTTCATGTAGGTCATTTCCTGCTGGGAATGAGATTTCTCAGCTTTTGCCAGGAATGTCTTTATTTCCTCTTCATTTATGAAGGGCATTTTTGCTGACTATAGAATTCTAAGTTGGCATTTTTTTTAGCACTTTAGTAATATCATTCTATTGTCAACATAGTTTTCTTTACTTCTGTTGCGAAATGAGCTGTTTGTCTTAAAGTTATTCTTATAAAAGTAATGTATCTCATTTTCTCTGGCTACTTTTAAGAATTTCTCTTTATTTTTGTTTTTTGGTAGTTTTATTTTGATATGCCTAGGTCTTGGATTTATAATGACTTTTAAATTAATTCTCACCCTATTATTTCTCTTCAAGTATTGCTCCTGCCCTATTATTTTTCTAACATTATACGTATGTTAGACTAGTGGCTCTCAACTGGGGATGATTTATTTATTTGCCCCAGGGCAAATATACCCCCACAAAAATAATTTGACTCAAAATGTCAACAATGCAGAGATTGAAAAACCCTGAATTATACTTTTCACTATATCTGCATCTCCTACACATTTCTATAATTCTTATCCTTTTTTGTCTCTATGTGTCACTCTAACTATTTTTTACTAACCCATTTTCAAGCTCTGAACCCATTTACTAGCTCTGAAAAGAGCTTAGTAAGCTCTGAAAGTTTAAACTCTGTCTAGTCTGCTATTAAATATATCTATTAATTTCTTACTATCAGATATTAAATTTTTTTGTTCTATAATTTCCATGTAATTATGTTATACAGACTCCAGTTCTATGATGAGATTCATCATATTGCCCTTTATTTTCTTAAATATATTCATAAAAATCATGTTTAAACCACATCTAACAATTCTAATGTCTTGGTCACCTACCTGTTTGTCTTATCTGTTCACTTTTATTCTATTTTTTAACATGCTTGATCATTCTTTGCTGAATGTCCAATATTATATATAAAAAGTGTAGTCCTTTTGATGATACCATCTTCTTTCAGAGAGAATTCAGTCTCTCTCTCGGAAGGCAAAAGGAACAGATGACCTCTCTCCAGAGACTGAACTGATCTGAGACTGGGTCCCATCACTGAAAAGCTTGGTCAGCCTCTGGTTGGCTTGTACCTGAGCATAATCCTCCAATGAGCTGACCTGAGAGCCTAAGATGCCTTCAGGGGTCCCCTCCTGCTTTCCAAGTTCTAAACTCCATTTTTAAAATTTCTTGGCATCGTATGATCTGCTCTGCTTTTCAGCTGCTTTCTGGACAATATCTCAACCTCTTGTCATACCTGGCTTAATTTTCAAGTGTCTAGAGAAAAAAAAAAACATGGTAAAACAGTACCAAGTGTCAGGCTTATTTCTCTGTACTTTTCTTCTCTTCAGGATCTTGGCCCTCATGTGTTAGCTTCCTTGAAAATCCACAGTTCCGATCTTTCGCTGTCCTGTTGTTGTCGAGTGCCACTGAGTCAGCTCTGAGCTCTGGTGACCCGATGAATCAGTGACGTCCACAACATCCTGTTCTCAACAGCCCTGCTCAGCTCCTGAAGATTCATGCCCATTGTGTCTCTTATGGAGTCAATCCACCTAACGTTTGCTCTTCCTCTTTTCCTGCTGACTTCTATTATTCCAGAATATTGTCTGTCCCAAGTCTGTTCCTGACTTCTCATGATGTACCTGAGGCAGGGCAGCTTTGGTCTGGTCATTTTTTGCCTTCAGTGATATTTCAGGCTTAATTTCCTCCAGGACCCACTCATTCAGCTTTCCAAATTCCACGGTCTCTGCAGGGCTCCCCTCCAATAGCACATTTCAAGTGAATCTTTTTTTTTTCCTATCAGCCTTCTTCGCTGTCCAACTTTAACATCTGTACACAGTAATGGAGAATATGAGGATGTGGGTGAACAGAGACTTGGTCTCTAATGATACATCTTTGCACTTAATCTTTCCTAAGTCTTCCATTGCTGCCCTTCTGAGTTTCAGCCTTCTCTTCACATCTTGCCTGCAGTCTGTATTTGAATTCATGACAGAGCCAAAGTAAGCAAATCTTCAACAATTTCAACATCTTCATTGTCGATGTTAAAGTTGTGTGTTTCTTCCATAGTCATGATTTTTGTCTTCCTGATGTTCAAATGCAATCCTGCTTTGACACGATCTTCTTTTACTTTGCTCTCTAGTCCTTCATATTTTCTAGAGCTCCACCGCTTCCCTACCCATTAGAAGTGGCCCTCTGGCTGCCTTCTTAACTTCTTCCACCAAAAATTCCCAAATGCTCTGTGGAAAACATCAGGGTGCTCACTTCGTTGAACTTCCTTTCTTTCCAGGATTGAGCTCCCCAAGTCCTTGTTCTGTCTGTAGCTCCCTCATGCCTTTGAACACTTTTTAAAAATCAAGTTTCTAGTTGTTCTTGGCAGCCAGTTAAGTCTGCCACAAGCTACTGCATCATAGCCAGAAGCAGAGTTTATATTTAGAAATTCAGTTGGACATAAGGAAAATACTTAATGTATTTTTCTATGAGTATTGTTGGATACTATACTGGGTCATCAAAGGCCGGCATGGTCTTTCTGTCCTCTTTAAAAGCCAGAGGAAATTTCCTTCCAAGGATCTTCGATAATTAAAGAGGCATGCATCACAGTGAGGCAGTGCAAGAGGCAAGGAAATCATACAAAATGATTGTTCACGATTTCCTGTGACCCTATCAGTCTCTAAGTCCTGCCAATACTCAAACGCTCAGAATTTGAACAGAGCCATGCATTTTCTTCCCACAGTTCTCATTTGGTTTGCACATACCTCAGAGGTGGCAAGTTAAAGCAGAAGAGCTAAAATAGGAGCTACAGGTTTACACAATGTTTTCCGTTTGATCATAGGAAATACAATATGTTTGTACTTTTTCTTTTTAAATCCCGTCCATGAAGCTCCACTCACTATGTATAGAATGCAAATTTTTAGGAATAGAAAGAGGTCTTCAAAGGGATTTTGTATAATCTAGGAATTTCAAACCACAGTTTTCTAGCAACATTACAATCTTGTCACCTCAGGCCTTTGTCAGTCTGTTATCAGAAAAAAGAATGATGGAATCCTATGTGTCATTGCATGCAGTCATGAAAGAGCCCTGAACATATCACCTCTCTAAGGATGCATACTGAGTAGAGGTGAATGTTATAGGTGTGAAATCACAGGCATTCAGTGTAAGGGCCAGGAAGATTATTGACGTAAGTGTGCAGCCCTGTGCAGGATAGACAGGCTGGCCATTCCTAGAGATGGATTCACAGAAAAGGAAGCCCTCCCAGCAGGAGGCCCCGCTCTGTGTCTGGAAAGCAGCTTGCTGCCTGATGCCTTGGGGCTGGGAGATGGGGAGACAACAGGCTCCAGTATGTGGCGGGACTCTTTTTTCTCCAACACTCACCTTTCCTGTGCATCTCTCAGAGATGAGCCCTGTGCTTGCAGGTCTTGTGAGGGTACTTTGCAGGGAAGCTTGATATGGTCCCTAAAATACTGAACTGTGGGGTGAGATGGCCCTATTCAATCATGTGAGTTTGGATTGGCCCTTAGTAGCCCTTTGGAGCCCAGTGTTCTCTGTTTTAAGTGAGAGAGGTATGAATCCATGACCCCAACAACCTCACCTGATTGGAATGGACTGTGGGTCCATGACTCACTGCAGACAGGTAAAAAGAAGCAGGTCAACAAGAAGTTGTGATTCCTGGCGCAGAGGGCCTGCACTGTGATGTTAAACTTCTCAACAGACCTGATTTTCAGCTTTTTCTCAGCCTTCTGCCATCCTATACTTTGCTATAGAGATAGAGATAGATTCATATGTATCTTGAGTCTTTATGTTTTTTCTACCTCATATATCACATATTTCTTAGCAAAATATGCCAGGGTCATGTGTTAACTGAAAATATAACTCGTTATCTAGTTGATATCAAAATATATGTTAAGATTCTTCTGATGGTCATTTTTTATTAACTTTATGGAACCCAGACAAAGCTGAGCTGCTTAGCGTTCCAGTTCAACATGCAGTTCAAATCAGAAGAGGTCTAAGACTGGCATTCAAGAAAAATTGCAAACAAATGAACAAATAAAAAAAAACCCTATTTTTTGAAGTCTAAAAACATGGCACGACCTATAGGAAAAAAATCCTATAAAATCAAATTTTGCTCTAAATCATTCATTATCTTCCCAAAATTTCACTCATCATAGCGTGGCCATCTCTTGTTGTTGTTATTAATCTGTTTTTTTAAATAAAATGGTATTGAAATAAAAAGTGACTTGAAAGAGTGAACATTAAAAAATTTACTCAGCTCCCCCTCTTCATTGTGCAGCAAGGGAACAGCTTTGGGGAGGACCAAAGGCTGGCGCTGGCTCAAGTCTCCCACCTGAGTCTCAGCAGCTCCCTCACCTGCTCCGTCGCTGAGCTTGCAGACGACATTCTAGAAATGTGCAATTTGCCTCTTCCTTCGAGCCCCACGTGCACCTGTCTGCAGTTATCTCTCTTTACGGTGAATCCTTTTCCTTTCTTTTTTTTCCTTCCATCTCCCCACCTCCCAGGCAGCAAACATTACCTTGTTCTCCATATGTAGGGCTCTTATTTTGTTTTGTTTCGATTATTCATTTTTGATTTTTCAGATTCCACATATAAGTGACATCAAACCATATTTGTCTTTCTCCGATTTATTTCATTTACCAAAATACTCTCTAGGCCCATCCATGTTATTGCAAATTGCAAGATTTCATTCTTTTTTGTGACTGAGCAATACTCCATTGGTATATATATGAAATCTTCTTTATTCATTTATCTATTGATAGACACCTAAGTTGTTTCTATATCTTGGCTACTGTAAGCAATGCTGCAATGAACATAGGAGTGTGACAGAACAAACCCATGGAGGGGTGGGGAATGATATACTATTACCTAATGGACCCCCCCTTTTCTCCCAGGGTCCCCCTGTACTATGTTCACCTTACCTGCCACCAGGGAATTATAGCTCTCAATGTCAGAGACTGGTGAAAAGAAAAGGAATTATTTATTCAAAAAGTTATACGGACTCAGAGTAATGACTTAATGTCTTCATTAAGATACCAAAGTCCCTTAAAACACCCACAAACACACACAGTCCTCCCTTCTCCACTTTGCCTAGTTCAGGGTACTACATCTCAGGAAAAGAAATAGAAGTCCATGGCTCTGGTAGCCCCTGGTTCTTCCCAGTAATCCGTGATTGGCTGGCAGGCCTCCCTCAGCTCCCAGCACCATCAGCCGTGTGGCCACCGTAATCTCCAATTCTTAATCTAAATTCACATGGCACCTTCTCATGGCCCACCAGCAAGAGTCCTTTCACCCCTTTCCTTCCCACAGCGTCTCTCCCGCATTCTTCCAAACTGCTAAGAGAGAGATCTGCATTGCTGCCACATCTTGCTTTCCAGCTTCCTAAGCTGCGTGGCAAAGGGAGTCCCAAAGACACACAGTTCTCCCTATCTTGTCAAAATCCTTGTGGTCCCCCTCTTTCTCACTAATGCCGCGTGGTCCCCTCTTACTCCAAGCTCTCACGCAGGCACTGTCACCAGGGGAAGCTGCCTCTCAGTTACATCCTGTGTGTGGAAGTCATTCCCATCTCTGTGGCCCAAAGCATGGCCACAGCTATTTAACATACCCAGGAAACCAGTTAAAAGTTAGAGATGTTAAATGACCATGCTTGAGGTTAGTTGCAAAACTGTTGCTATGCAAAACAGCTTTCAATGGCCCTGTTTCATGTGTCCCATTTCCCAGTTCAGACCTAAGGGGTGAGGACACCCTATCTTATTATTGTTTCCTGGACACCCTGAGTTCTGGACCCTGTGACAAATCCCTATTTGGAGGGCCCCCTGGCTGTACCCTGTTATAGGAGTACATGTATCTTTTTGAATTACCATTTGGATGAATATGCAGGAGTGGAATTGCTGGGTTGTATGGCAGCTCTATTTTTAATTTTTTGAGGAATCAGCATTTGGCCACACTGTTTTCCATAGTGGCTGCATCAATCTGCAATCCTACCAACAGTGTAGACGGGGGTCCTTTTTTCTGCACCCTCGCCAACACTTGTTATTTGGTGATGTTTTTTGATGATAGTTATTCTGACAGGTGTAAAGTCATATCTCATGGTGGTTTGTATTTGTATTTCCTTGATGATTAGTGATGTTGAACATCTTTTTATGTATCTGCTGGCCATCTGTATGTCTTCTTTGAAGAAATGTCTATTCAGGTCCTTTGCCCATTTTTAATTGAATTGTTTTTGTTGGTTTTTTAGTGTTTATGAGTTGTATGAGTTCCCGATACATTTTAGATATCAGCCCTTCATTAAATGTGTCATTGGCTAATGTCTTCTCCCATTCAGTAGGTTTTTTCATTTGGTTGATGGCTTCCTCACTGTGCAAACGCTTCTTAGTCTGCTGCTGTGGTCCCTTTTGTTTATCTTCTTGATTTCCCTGGCCCAAGGAGATATGGCCAAAATGACATTGCGAAGACTGGGGTCAAAGATGGCATGGCAGTCTTAACCAACCTCTTTCTCCACTATCTCAAAACTGCCTAAAATGATGCCAAAACTCAACTCTCAGTGGCTCTCACACTTTTTCTGCCTCTTCCCCACATCTCTAGGGCTCTGCTTCTCCTCTGGCTCTTCTAGAAGGGAAGTCATTCAGCTTTCACTAGGCTCACTTCCCTTCTCCTTCCACCACTTACCTAGATCAGCATCCCAAACCCCGGGGCCCAGAAGACGCCGCAGAAGTCTCCTTTAGAAGTCTGCACTCACTGGCAGCGGGTGGGAAGGGAGTGGGGGTGGGAACGGGGTGCAAACACCTATATTTTAAAACCATTTTAAGATACCTGTCATATTCGTGCTGTGAAAACTCCATTAAAAAAGTTACAAGCATATATTATGTCAATTCACCTTTGATTCTCCAGCCCTAGAACGAGACTTAAGTGGATGCATTCTTTTTACTAGTAGATAACCAAAAAGGGGTCTTGCATGGAGAGTGTTCTGGTTAGATTCCAATTTCTAGGTGTGTGTGAGGCACATTTATGTACACTTGATATAGTTAGATGTGCATGTGAGAGTTTAGCAGGGGGCAATTCTTTGCATTAATAACAACAAATACGTAGTTAGCAATTTACCATATTTCACACAAGTTACCTCATTGGATCCTTATATCTCCCTGCACATGGGTAGGAGTTGAACCATCAGCCCCATTTTCTACAGGAGGGAGTGAAGGCTCAGAAAGGTCAAGCATCTTGCCCGGGGTGGGTGGTCACTGAGTCTAGGCATTCCAATTTCAAATTCCAGAGAGTGTCCACTTCCCCGAACTTCCCCTAACTTTATTTTCGTGTTGTTGTTGTTGCCAGGTGCATGCGCACACATACACAAACACACACAGGAGCTCATTGAAACGTGGCCAAATATTCCGCCTGTGCAGAGCGTTCTCTCTCTGTATACACAATCATGCACTGAATCAACAAAGTCCTCAGAGCCGCGCAGTGTCTGCTCCCAGCAGAAGCCCTGACCCTACAGCAGAGTAAACACTACCGCTGGGCCAGAGCGACGGAGCCGGCTTCATGCTTCCCCCGGCGCTGATGTGCTTTGTTTTTTAAAGCGCTCGCCATTTATTTACATTCCCATTATTTTCATTTTCTTGATCCTCAGAACCTCAAAGGAAGTCGCCTAATGGTATGCCCCAGCCCCTCCCTTGCCCCACTCGTGCTGGGAATGGGAGCAGCTCAGAGTGACGGAACTGACTCTGTAAACCCTTCAGGAGCATTAACGGAGCTGCTACTATAAGCAGCTGGAGTTGCCATTTGCATCTCACCCTGTCTTACTTTTTTTTCCTCAAAAAAAAAAAAAAAAGTAAAAAGCACCCACAATACCCTGGGGGAATTTTCCAGGACAAGCTGCAGGTGCTATGGATATTTTCATTTAATAATCATTCTTGCAATTCAGCACATTTGTAATCCATGTGGTAAACTCTGACTTACATTTCTCCCAGTGGACGCTAGCCAGATGCAGAAACCCAAGAGCTCGGTGCGGGCCCTGCGTCTTCCTTCTTTTATAGTCCGTGCATTTGGATGTGTTTAGCATGATCTGGGAGTGCAGGGTAAGGAATGTGCTGTGTTGAAAAGACCCTTTTGTTGACATTAAGCAATCATAAATATACTCGGGAATTATCCTCCTCGCATTTATTGTGGAGTGCTTTAATTGGATGGCCTTCTCATGTGATATCATCAAGAACATATGCATATTGTTGGCAACCCCATTGGATAGCGGGGCCGGGAGGCATATGCAGAGCGGCACATTCCTAACATCTATGGCTTGTCTCATATATGTCGCCACATCTTCCCGCCAGGATTGTTTCCCCCCCGCACACTCCAAGATGGTAACTTCCCAATCTGTCCAAATTCTATTTGGAATTCTCCTGGACTGTGTAAATGTCAAGGCCAGTTTCCTTTCCATGTGAAGAGCTTTGAAAGGTGAACTGCCTGCTTAACTCCCTCATAAAATACAAGCCAGAGGGTCTTCTTCTTCTTTATTTTTTTTAGGGGTGTGTGTGTGTGTGTGTGTGTGTGTGTGTCAGAGGGGGTGGGTGGAGGGGATGGTTGGCCAAAAGTAAAAAAAAAGAAATCTCTTTGCAAGAATGACGTCCTCCTAATTTTCAGCACATAAACAAACTGTTTAAGCCTGCATAGAGCCAGGTTCCAAATGAGGGTTCTTTTGGCTGAGACAGGGCTGTGGCAGGCAGATCCAGTCTCGGAGGCGGGCAAGCACATCGGGGAGTGATGCCACCTCCTGCAGGCCTGGGGGAGGGCACTGGCAGGGTCCTGGCAGGACACAGATGGAGCACTTAGAGGAGTCACTCAAGGGATTTTAACAAAGGGACTCTATACGAAGGTGTGAGTAGAGTTAAAGAAACCCACCAAGAATGGGAGCTCACGGGGACTCAGTGTAGTGGGAAACCCTTACAGCTTTCAGACCGGAAGGGAACCAGCCATGGCCAGACCCAGGGAGAGGGCTCACCTGCCAGGAGCTAGGTGGGGAATACAGCGTCACCGTGAAACCGCACTGGTGCAGAGGGTGAGGGATGAGGCCGAGGGAGGAGAACCCAAACCTCTACTTCCTCCTCGCCTCCAATCCCTCCTGGTGCCTCCCATTGGCTGAAACCAACAAGTAGACAGAGGTCAAGGAAAATAGCTTGGATGACACAGTCTGGAGATGTCAAGTCCTGGGAGTGTGGTGATGCAGGATGGAGGGGAGAGGGGGCCTTCAGGGGGTCTGCAGGGGCAAACAGAGACTCACGGGAAACCACCAAGAGGCCTACTCAGAGTTCTGAGTCCTCTTGAGCTTTGCCACATCACCCATCACATGTCTTCTTCGTAACTCCATGATGCAATTACAACTTCATCATCCAAATAGAGAAAGCCAGGGTCAGCAAAACAAAACCACTTACTCAATCTTGCACAGTTCAATGGAGCTTCCCAGTGACAGAATAGCTAGGCTTTTGCACTGGGAGGTGATGGGTGGAACTCAAATGAGCATGGTCCGAAACCAAAGCTCAGCAATTCTGTCCTTGGAAAGTTCCCCTGAGGTCTAGAAATTTTTAACTGTGGATTGTGAAACACAGCATCCCAATGGGACCATTCTTGGGTTTCAGATAGACAGGAATGATTGTTGAGATATTGAGAGATGTTAGACCACCTCAAAACTGGTATCCAAATCCCCAAGTTTGGATAGCAAACATTCAGATAATGACAATTTGAATAGCAACGACTGTCAGAAAAACTGAAATGATAGAAACATCATTCAGGAGAGACAACAGTCTCATAAACAAGTATTACAGGTTTAAATATTCATGAAGATCTCTGGGACAGTAGTCATTCTAAAACCACGCCTTTGCTACCTTGTTCTGGGAAACTATATGTGTTATTAGTGCAGAGTTTGATGATTGCTTAGGGAAATTTACTTATTTGGGGACAGCAAAGAAAAAAAATCTTGGACATTTAAAAATCATAACAGAAAAGCATATATCCGCCAAAGAACTTGTACCTCATAGAATTTGTAGCTGCCTTATTTACAATAGCTACACATGCAAAACATCCCAAATATTGATCAACAGAATGGAGAAACAAATAATGCTATATTCGTGGAATGGAATCCTACTCGGCAATGAAAATGAGTGAACTACCGCCACATGCAATGACATGGGTGAATCCCAAAAGGAAGTTCATGAAAAGATTCCAACACAAAAGAGCACAGACTGTTGGATTCCATTTATGTGAAGTTCAGTCTTGGAGGAAATTGATCTATGGTGATAGAAATCAAGTTGCCTGTGAGAAGGGCTGTGAATTAACTAGAAAGGGACATAAGGAACTTTCAGGGTGATGAACAGCTCTAGATTTTCTTTGAGGTGGTGGTTATGTGTGTACAGTTGTCAAAATCCACCAGACTGAATCATCATGATGTGTGCATTTTACTGTTTATCATCCCAAAGAAAAAACAACAACAAAACAACAGCAAGAAACACAAGGAAATGCACCTACATTTGCCTCCTAGGGGGTACACCATAATTCCTTTCTGGGGCAAACATATTGATAAGCTGCTCTAGATTTAAAAGAGAGAGAGAGAGGGAGAGTTCCGGATTCAGACAGGAAGGCAAAGAGAGAGCTGACACACTCTGGATAACAGAGGAGAACACTGGGGGCAGGTGAGAACAGGGCAGATGGGAGGAGGAGCGGAAGAGCAAACTGAAGGAGTGGGTGGGGGACTGAATGAAGAAATAACATCCGGAAGGAAATTCTTTGTGCTGAGGGGTGAAAGACTTCTAGGTGTTGCAATCTTAATCGCGCGTGTTGCCCCCAAACCATGGTAAAATTGGATACACATAAAGATTAAATGCAAGGAATAGTTTTAACTATGGAGGGAAAGAGGCCTTGGTCAGTCTGGGACACAGAACCGAGGTGAGCCATGGGGCGTGAGACGCAGACAGGAAGAAGAAAAGCAGGTGGACAGAAAGGAAGAAGCTGGACGTGCTCCAGAGTCCCAGGGGGTCAGGCGGAGGACGTTCAAGTCCCTGCCTCTCCCCACCCGGCCTCCAGCTCTGCGCTAGGAGTGAACGCATTACAGACTCGATGGACAAGCTGAGTTCAGCTGCCCTCAGCTGGTGACCACACTTCGCAATAGGTTTTTTAGAAAACATTTGGTCGTTGTTCGTAAGTAATGTCATTCCATGCTTAGATATTTCCATGACACATTAATATTATTTTTACTTTTGAACTACTCTGGAATTTAAAGCATCTTACAGTTGACGGATAGTATGCTATAATTTACCAGCATTTATTCTTTTTTATTTTTTTTAAAGATTTTATTTATTTTTAGAGAGGGAAGGGAGGGAGAGGAAGGGTGAGAGGGAGAGAGAGAGGGAGGGAGAGGGAGAGAGAAACCTCAATGTGCGGTTGCTGGGGGTTCTGGCCTGCAACCCAGGAATGTACCCTGACTGGGAATCGAACCTGCGACACTTTGGTTCCCAGCCTGCGCCCAATCCACCGAGCTATGCCAGCCAGGGCATATTCTTTTTTATTTTTTTAAGATTATATTTATTTATTTTTTTAGAGAGGGAAGGGAGGGGGAAAGAGAGAGAGAGAGAAACCTCAATATGCGGTTGCTGGGGGTCATGGCCTGCAACCCAGGCATGTACCCTGACTGGGAATGGAACCTGCAACACTTTGGTTCTCAGCCCACGCTCAATCCACTGAGCTACGCCAGCCAGGACCCTATTCTTTTTTTATTGATGAATAAAATAATATTATGTGTTCCAATCGATGGTGCCCTCACTTTGAAGGAATATGATATCATTGGCACAGATTAACCAATGAGGGCTTTCCTCCCCTTTACACTGAAATCCTGGAGCGTCCACCCGGTCACCCACCCTGTCTGTCTGGACCAAGGCTCATTACTGTGCCTTCCCAGGCAGACCAGGAGTTTCGGCCCAGCCTGGGCCTCAGTGATCCAGAGTTGGCTGTGGGAGCAGCTGGCGTTGGCTCACAGCTTTGGGGTCAGGTGAAGGTGGGCTTGGGGGTCCAAGAGGCATTCTGAAACACAAAGCAAAGCAGGAGAGATGGAAATGGGCAGGGAGTGCATGGGGAACAGCGATGAAAGTGAAATGCACGGTGAGGAGACGGCACTTCGAGTCCAGCGCGGGAGGAAGGTAAGAATATGAACACCCAGGGAGGGACACCGCCTAGAAAGCAAGCTGAGGGGGAGGGGTGCAATCCGCTGTGGCCTGAGTGTTCCTTATTAACAACTTCCACGTCGTGCTGACTTTGAGACAGTGGTTAAAATGGAGAGAGACTCGAAAAGCATCTTCTCCTTTTGGTCTTTTCGGCCACTACTCTATCTCCACAAACACATCTGATAAAATGGAGATAAGTCTTAAAAAATGCTTGCCCCTCTAGGTTTCCACTGGCATGGTCTGGGGTGCTATTGGCAGTGGGGGTGGAAAATCCACTCATAGCCGAAGGCCAGCCCTGAGGTCCCTGCTGCTGACGGCCCCCCACTGGCGTGTGAGATTGCCCCTTGGCATGGGGCCCTGGATTAGTCTGCCAGGGCTACCACCACTCCTGAAGTTCGTGCTTTAGTTACTTTCTCCGGAGAAATTACAGGGAGCACCTAATTATTTTCCTTGTCTGTGGTCTTCTCCCTTCCCAGTCCATCCTATACTCCCCAGCTGGTCACTGTTGAATCACCACTCAGATCCGTTACTGCATTCCTCAGGGGTCTCTCCTGGCACCCACTGATTAAAGAATAAAGCCCACATGCATTCTGGAAGTCAATGCCCTTTGGGGTTTGGTTCCAAGCAACCTTCCCTACTTTGTCTTCAACATTCCCCATGTGAACCCTGCAGCCCAGAGATTCCCAAGTCCAGCCATAACCAGAGTCCTAAGAGGATCCGGGTAACTATGTGGATGCCCAGGTAGAGCCCTATGGAGTCTTCATCCTTAAAAGTCTGATGCGGGGTTTAGGAATCTCCCCTCTTCAGTGGGGCCCTGCTGATCCTGATGGTTGTCTAGTTTGGGTGCTCCAGCCAACCTGAACCTTTATTGCTCACTTGAACAAATCCTTTGTGGGTTCTTCAAAACCACCTCCATCAGGAACCCACCGTTCTCTGACTCCTGTTCCCCTTATCTCAGCGTGCTTTCTCCGCGCCAGCCGCAAAGTTTCTCTCCCTCTTCTTAACTCTTGCCCAGTCTGTTTCCGTCTTTCACATGGTCCCTCTGGCTTTCTTCCCTGCATTTGCATTGTTTCTCTCTATGGCTTACCTCCCTATTCAACGGTCAACTTTTCGAAGCCCAATTCCACGTCTAATTAACTTTGCCAATCAAAAACCATAGCAAGGAATAAATATCTCTGGAATCTGCCAGGGACTCAACAATCCTAAATCTCTTTGGGAGGAGAAAGTCTAACTTTTTTTTTATTTCTATAAATATTGGGACCCGATTTTTACAATAAGCACAAGCTGGAAACAATATTCTTTCCAATGAAAAATGTCATGCCAGATGGAACAGTCATGGAACTTCAGGATCTCTTTCACACTTTTTATAAGCTGCACAAACCTGGTTTTCTCTTTCTGTTGTTCATTTGGAGGGAAGATATGTCTTTTCCTTGCTCGCAAGAACATTTCTGTTCTCACGTGATGAAAATAATCGGTTTGAAGGTTGCGGGGTACATGGTCATTTGTCATGAGGATAGAAGGTAATAAATTAACAATCACATGGAATTAACATATTTAGACAATCACTTAATCTTCAGGGGTTAATCTTCCACGGCTGTATTTCTAAGATGAACTGTTCCGTAGAGTTTAAGATCTATTTTAAGACGAAAACAGAGCTGACGGAGGAGAGACCCCTCGGAGAAGGACTCCGCGGATTTCTCGCACCTGTGGCTTTTCATTGCTCCTATGGAGAGCTTAGGCCGGTGGACACTGGGGGCGAGAAGCACTCCTCAGGGAGGGTCTGTAGGAACGGTAGAGTTATTAAATAGCTCCAGTGTCATGGGCAATAGATCTAGGCTACAAAGACAATGCAAAGAGAGGTTTCCAAACTAATGTCCCCACCTGTAACTGAACGCAGCAGTGATGAATATAATCCCAAACAGCAGGCAATCCGAAAAAATTCACTGAGCTCTGGAACACATTAGAAGTTGTCTTTGAATTCCTACTCAGCCTATTCAAAACTTTCCCTTCATTTTACAAAATCCTGAAACATATTGTTCTTGTAATGAGTTCATGTTTCATCCTCGATATATTTTTTAATAAAAGATAAACAGATAGATAGATAGACAGACAGATAGATAGTTAAGATTCCAGGAAAGCCTTTGAGAGAATTCTGGATAACACAGAGTACTGTGCCCATTTACCTTCCACCATAGTCTCACCTCCACACTCCTTATATACACACCTACACAAGCTTTCTTCACCGCAACATGGCAAATTCCTCCCCCCCAAGGATCTTACAAGTGTGTTTTAGAGAAGATGTCCTCCCAAATAATTATGGTGAGTTTAACTCTTTAAATGTTTAATTCATTTGTATTCCAGTTACTAAAGATTTTGCTAAACACTGTTTCAAGGCATAGAGGTCAACAGCAACCATTTACAATGCTCATGAATTCCACAGGTGAGGAATGTGGACAGAGCAGAGTGAGGATGAACTTTCCACTTTGCTCCGTCACAGGCCTTGGCTGGAAGGCTGGCTCCATCCATCACTCACAGGCTGTGTGGCTGAAGCTAGCTTCTGGTGGAGAGCCTCAATCCTTCTTCAGTGGGTCTCTTCATGTGGGCTAGCATGAGCGTCTTTGCAACACGACAGCAAGTTTCTAAAGGCAAGAGTCCAGAGAGAGAAGGTGCTGGGCAGAAGCCATATCACCTTTTATGACCCAGCCTTAAAAAATCACGCAACATCTTTCACTCATGGAGGCAGTTACAAAGTCCAGCGTCGTCTCAAGAGGAGGAGAAATAGCCAGTGTCTCTGAATGGGGAAGGGCAAGGTTCTAGAACTGCATGTGGGACTGGGAATCTTACAGCCATCTGTATTAGGGTTTGTTGACTTGGAGCTTCTCTGTGGGATGATCTGGGTGGCTGCCCTGTGGGGAAGACCTGGGTTTGGTGTTTCCTTTTGGGATTCCTTAACATGTATTCTTTGAATTTCTTACCTGGGGCATTCATATTTTAGGGGACTTGCTGGGTCTGAAGGAAAAAAGACTGGGGAAGTCAGCATTCATCTTTTTATACATACAGAGTTTCATTATCTCCTTGTATCCAGTAGGATTCTCTGTCTTCAACTATACCAACGTCTTGCTACCAACCCCCAATCCACAGTTCTTCTGTTTTACCCTGTTCAGAGAACAAACCTCTAGTCTCTGCGGGGCTGGAGGGGGTCAGTTACCCAGTGGCATAAATTTTGGAAGCTCTAGAGATCTGACTGCCTTGCTGACACTTTTTACCCAATCCTATTTGTTTTCGTTCTCACTACTACACCCAGTTACCAGGGAAACCAGAGCTGTCCCTTCTGAGCATTCTGAGTCCCTGATGGGCAACGTGTTATTCCCAGCTTTCTCTGCCTCTGGTTTTGTGTTCAGCTGTTTGCTTTTTCTAACTCATTTACTCCTGGTCGGTATGCTTTCCAGCTTGCAGTTTTTGGCTGTTGTCTCCTCTCTTGACTTCCCCATTCTTGAATCTCATCCCCACGGCTCTAGGGGGGTTTTGACAGGGAGCCAGTGTAGATGTACATGTTGGAGCTGCCACCTTAGCCAAGACATCTCTTGATGGCTTTTTCAGCCATTGTTCAGGCAATATGATTAGCAAACCCCTAAATATCCTATCTGTTCATCTTCCAACATGACCCAGGTTTACAGCAGTCCCCTTAATGTACAATAGCCCCTCACACTGAGTTTCAGGTGTGTTCTAACTGGTACAGAGTATCACTGCACTTCTCTCATTGCACACACTCAACTCAGCACCTTCCAGATTGTGGGGCCACAGTAGTGTCCTTCAAGTGATGAATAGATATTCTGAAGAAAAACTTTGGAAAATACTGCGTATCCTCCTCTCAAGCATTTAAAAATGTTATAAATTGAGAAATAAGTGTGCTTACTTTTTCTACTCCTTGTTTCCAAAACATTTGACTATATAATTCCATTTTTGGAGAACATCTCAGAAGACTCTAGTGCAATGTTCCTCAAAGTGGGATTCATTGACCCCCTGTAACAGATTATTTGGGTTTTTTAAAAATATCTTTGAATAACTTTGGCTCTATCCCAGATCTTGAATCATATAGAGCCTTGAAAATCTGCATTTTAGAACAGGCAGCTCATTTGTATGTGATCTAATATTACAAGAGATCCTACTCACCACTATTTGAACTTTCATGTGAAGGACTCTTCTCTTGGCCCTTGCCCCCATGCCTTACACATTCTACCTTCTCAGGAGGAATGATGCCCCTGAGCGGTGAACTTGGAAAAGTAAAATAGACATGCTTGGCTCGGACCCTGCATCTCTCTCCCCACTCTGGGATCTGCCTGCCTGTCAGGAGTACATTTCACTCTGTGGGGTGGCCTCTATCTTGGGTGAGGGAGGAAGCTTGTCATTACTCAACTGCTCCAGAAACTGCATGGAAAAGTATATCAGATAAGTTCAAAACAACAGAAACCCCACTTATTCAAAGCGGTCCAGGTAATAGTTTATTCTTTGCATGCCTATGCCCATCTCTCACTTCATCCTGAACTGAGGCATGTTATGCATTGGGGGGAATATTATGCATTAACCTGCCTCAAATTTATATTTGAGGATAACTGGACCTAGAGGCACGTTTCAGAGAGAAATAAGACATTCTATAAGTATATTTCATAAAACAGTACTATTCATTTTACCTTGAAAAAAATGTTGCAATCATGAGATGAGCAGAGAAGGTAAAGATTTCAGTAACTGAAATTCATTTCAGTTCAGTAATTCCCAAGGATTTGAAAATAGCCAGACCCATCCTTCATATTTCTTTTAAGATCCCCCTTAAGACAAGCAGGGAGATAGGGGATCAGCATGGGTAATATCTGGTTTGCTTAGGGATAGAAGGGGTCCTTGGAAACAGTCTTAAAAGTGGTGGTAGGAGAACACCTGGAGAAAGCCACTTTACGGAAAGCAGGCTGCAGGGACCCGAGCAGGGGAGGTCATGTTTTACAAATCGGATGGAGGTCCTTGAAGAGATCCCTGTCATGAAATGAAGGAGATTTAGGGGCTGTATAAAGAGGGCTTTGATTTTAAATAAGATTTGACAAGATTCCACATCCAGGATTAATGGGCAAGGAGAAGGGCCACGGAATGGGGGGAACACAAGGTGCAAGATAAAGAATGGGCTCAAGAAAGGGAGAGGGATGAAAGGCAGGGCGGGGCTTCGTGACTCGGAGAGGGATTACCTGAGTGGAGGGGGGGATGGTAGTACAGAAAGTGGTCCTGGAGCTTTGGGATAGCTTTTATTTATAATATGCATTGAAGGGGAGCCAAACAAAAGAACAAATGAACCAAGTCTGGAGACCATTTAGAAACTTGGACCCAGTAATCCTAGCAAATCACAGCCCATAGGGGTAAAGGTGTTTGCCTATGACCTGAGGCCTTGGGCAGAGAGGTAAAGACCAATAAAAACCAAAGACACCAGGATCCATGAACCAAGGAAGGAAAGAGTTAGTCCAGTGACATTTCCTGAGGCCCACGCTATCGGTAATTGTGAAGTCAGCCCATTTTGGTTGGGTGTTTCTAGCCTTCCTTTTCAGCCCTCTCCCCCAGAGCTTCCCTTTACCTCCACCCAAACTACCCCCAACCTCACCCCAACTTCTTGAGTTTCAGGCACCCCACTGTTCTCACACTTGCCTCTCTCCCTCCCATAAAAACCTAATGTCAGTAAAGCATCTAACTCCCCCTAAGGGATGAATGCTAAGAGGGAGTTTAAGGCATTACTCTTCCTCTGGGTATTTACATTTTAAAGGAAGAGAAAAAAAATTGAAGTCAAAGCATTATAGCTGTTGGGATGGAATTTCAGAGAAGGGTTCAAGGAGGATGCAGTGGGTTGTGACGTGTCCCTGAGGTCACTCTCAGTGGCTGTCTCCTGCACCTGGCGGTTAAACCAACGTTGGTCCTGCCAAACAGTATTCTGGTCTTCAGTGCTTCCAAAAACATACAATCTGTGAAAATGGAACTTTAAATACTGGGTTTGCGGAGGGGAAAAAAAAAAACAGTATTGACAGGCCCTGGCCAGCAGATACCATGTTATAACATCATCATACAAGAATATTAAGGAAAAAAAAAAAGAGAAAAGAGAGGAAGCTGAGACCCAGAGATATTCAGGCCCTGAATTGAAGGGACTGTGTGCCTTTACCTTCAACACCCGCTTCATCCTCCGGACTGAAACCCTGCCTTGTCAAATGCTGCTTCTCCCAGAAAGATAGGGACAGAAGTGACTGTATCGTTCCTCTTCTTGTTGCTACAACAGTAGAGAAGTGGGGAGCAAAGATGTTTTCTACACCGAATTCTCATATGAACTCAAGGAGAAGAAGGTGGGAGGGAAGCAAAGTTGACATGATGTCCTTCATTCAGCCACCGAAGTCTTCCTCCATATTTGGAACCCTGGGAAGCTGGAATCACTTGCAAGTGGTGAGTATTGTCCTTTCGAAATCTACTCGATTTCTTTCTAAAGATACAGAAGTGTGAGCGTCACGATTATAAAGAAAGGAGACAGTGTTCCCACAGCATCTCCGCTTTCATCCAGAAGTCACATTCGGCAGCCGTAACTCGCAAGAACCCAGCTGAGTTCAGTCTGCAAAAGGCATCTGAGCTTTTAAAAGGCTATAAAACACCCCATGAACTTGATCACAGAAGAGTCTTTCACATCCCCATTTGGAGTTATATTTGACCTCATACATTAAGTCTTAATCAGATTAATTACCTCAGGTCACATTAGGAGATTAGAAACAGGACAGGGAAAGAGTAGGCATACGACAACCTGATAGAAGAGGAAAAGAAATAATGATGCTAAAAAGGCAAAAGAACATTAAAGAGTGCAGCACTCTGAAGCCATCTGGGTCTGGGACAAAGTATCTTGTACTCTTCGGTGCGCCCCAGGCCTATGCTCCGCCGCTCTGCTGCCAGCTCACCCCACACCAGCCACACCAGCCACTGCTGCTCTGTGACCTCACCAAAGCTGCCTCACTTTTGCCCGTAACGCTCCAAGGCAGCTTATCAAGCGGCCAGCCCCTTCTCTCTTCGAATCCTTTCACCGGTGTTTAAATAGCTACTCGCAATCTGCATCCCATTACCCTGTTGTATTTTCTTTGTAAATGATAATTACTATTTGAAATCATGTGATTTAAATGCATTTCTGCTTGTTTATTGTCTGTCTCCTCCCCTTGGAATGAAAGCTCCACGAGAAAAGGGATCTTGCCAGGACTGGTCACTAGGCCCTCCCGTCCTCGGAGGCAGGGGACAGCTACTCCATAAATGCTGGTGAAGAGCTAAGGAGAGGGGGCCCCCATGCCACCACCGTGTCCTCTCTAGGAGGATGTGTTCTTATCAGTGTCCTCCCTGCGAAACACAGGAGCATTTGTGTGTCCCTGGCACATCTCCCCCCATGAGTGGATTGCTCGTGTGTCGTGTTTGCTGGAAATGCTCAGTCCTCAAGAAAGACCTGATCCTGGGAAAGTGCCCTGCCCTCAGTAGGGATGCTAAGAAGGTGGGAGGAAGAGAGTGGTTGCTTGCTTTCCCTCCGTGGGTGAAAAGGAAGCCACAAGCTTTTTTTTTTTTTTTTTTGGCCTTTCCACTAAAGTGCCAATAAAATAGAAACAAAGCACACATGTGCCAAGAGTGAAACAACGAGGCGGAAGTGGCTTGGGTCTGTGGTCTGTTACCACATGACAACGTTGAGTTGGAGCCAAGGTATTTTCCCTCCAGTCTCTGGGTATCTGGAAGGCTCTGCTTTGGAACAGAGAGGATCGGCCTGTCGTAGGACAGGAGCTCCTTGCCTGGCAAGGGGAGTGAAAGAATCCAGGAAGACAGTTTTCAGCAAATCCACGGGTCCAGAAAATTAAAGTTACCCCTACGCAAGCAAAGTGTGGCTCAGGGCCACATCCATCCAGCCTGCTGTCTTCTTTTGGGGGTGAAGGAGACCTTGAAGGATACGTTTTTAGTAGTTTTTATTTCCCCAAATAGACTTTAATTTTTTTTAAACCTCCTGATGTTTACTTAGAAACTTGCTAGTTCCTAGAAAATAAAATGAACATGGCATAGAGGAAAGGTCATGAGTTTAGAAGGCTCCCCAGCCTTCTAACCTGAGTTAGCCAGTAACCTGAGTTACTGCCCTGCCTCTTCTACTGACTAGTTCTGTCGGCTGCCTGTTTTTGCCGATAAAGTTTTATTAGAAGGCAGCCATACAGCTGTTTACATGTTGTCAACATACGCTTTCCCACTACAATAGCAGAGTTGAGTCGCTGTGAAAGAGACCACGTAGTCCCCAAAGCCTAAACATTTACTATTTGGCTCTTTATAGAAAAATCTGCCCACTCCTCCCTTGTACTGGGAGTATGAAAAAAATACATTGTTATGCCAAATTGCTGATATTTGTCTGTTTTGATTTTTAAAATTGCAGTTTCATGTAATTCAGTTTAATAGTTCATTCTTTCAAACCTGCTCTTTAATATCCATCTCAAAACAATGTCATCCATGAAGGCTTCCCCAGTTCTTCAAAAAAGATAGGAGCACTCGCTTCTCTCTACCCCCTGGAACTTTGCTCCTCCATTTGGCTGACTCTGTGTTTGCATAACAGTCATTAGGTGTACAGCTTCCCCTCTACTAGCCAAATGTACTTCTATAGGCTAAATTGTGTTCCCACTTCCAAATTTTTTGTCATGCGTTGAAGCCTAAACCCCAGTACCTCAGAATGTGACTATATTGGGGGGCTTTAAATAAATAATTAAGTTGAAATGAAACCCATGGGGGGGGACCCTAATCCAGTATGACTGACGTCCTTAAAAGAAGAGGAGATGAGGACGCACGAAGCGATGCCAGAAGTGTACGCACACCAGAGAAGACCATGAGAGGTCAGAGTGAGAAGACAGCCATCTGCACGCCAAGGAGAAAGACTTAGAAAGAAACCAAACCTGCCAACACCTTGATCTTGGGTTTCTAGCCTCCAGAACTCGAGGAGGTAAGTTTCTGCTGCTTAAGCCACCCAGTGTGTGGTATTTTGTTATGGCCATCCTAGGACACTAATACAATTAATCAATGTAGAAGTTTTGTTTTTTTTTGCCTTGTATCCCATTCCCAGTAGCATCTGGAGCCACATGTCTAGTATTTGTTGATTATCTTTACAGAATTAAGTGAAACAAGATGCCATAACATGATGTATCTGGGATTCAGTCTGTTGATTCTCTAAAATTCCTGGGGTGTAAATAAGAATTTTCTGCACAGAAATGTTCTAGAAGACTCTAGAATGGTTCATTTACAAACATTTATAAACAGCTCAGGCCAATATCAAGTTACACAGCTCCGATGATTTACTGTTTTACATGAAAATTGAAAAGCATACTCCTCTCCTCTTGGTCTATACATGGAGGGAGAGAAATAACCAGAGAACTGGATGAGAGCTCTGTCGATTAGAATAGCAGGCCCTTGGCAGCCGATTCCGAGTAACAACTTTCAGGGGAGACCAATAATGAACATGAAACAGAAATATTCAATGTGTAGTTCTAATTTACATTCCAGATGTCAGACTCTGCAAAAGGAGGCCATGTAGCAGAGATCAAACAATCTGAGGAGCCAAGCTTTCCCGGTTGATCCAAAATCGGTTGAGGCAGAAGTGTGACTGCTTCACATGGGACCGTGGCCAAACGCAACCTGAAAGAGCTCGCCTCGCAAATATCTCCCCAGCGCAGCAGCTTTCCCGACGGCTCATTTCTAAATGCAGAAATGAAAGGTTGCAGTGCGAACAATGTCCAGATGCCCAGGCAGCCTGCTCTGTTGGCCAAGTCCATCGACCAAACAGGCATTCTCTTCCTTTCAGACTTCCATGACAGACCATGGTGAGAAGCATTGTTTGATCTACTAGGGGCTTTATTAACTCATAAAGCTTAATGAGGAGATATCTAAGGAGACACCATTGGGCATTCCGACAAATTGGAAAATCAGAAGTCATTGAACACTGTCGGTTCTGATCTTTCCCAGGCCTGTACATTTCGTCCAGGGAATTTCCACACAATTATGGTAAAGCCTGAACCACATTATCTCTAACCAAGTCCTAGTCGTAGTGGCATACAGGACCCTCCACCCTGAATAAAGCAAAGGCTAATAAAACACATGGAGCTGTGGTCTAACTTCTCAATAGAGGGACGATCAGGTTTTCAATGATGAGTTTCTTAAGTGTCTCTGGAAAATAATGCCTGGTCACCAATTTGCCTTTGGCCACAGGAACAAGAAAAAGAAAAGTGTTTCTAAATTGATACCACAAGTCCTTTTCCTTTGTGTGTGGTGGGGCTGTTCCTAAGAAGTTGAAATTCCCATTGTTAGTCCCTGCTGTTCAATAAAAACATCACTTGGTAAGGCCGAGTAAACACTTCATGAAACCCAAATCAATCACCCCATCGATAAATGTCCTGAAGGCGGCTGTACAGAGCTACATGTATCTGGATAAACGAGACAGGGACTACCACAATAAGAGTTGTTTAGTTAATTAAATAATCTGGACTTTAGGAGGTTTTTTAAAAGCCCAGACTTATCACCATTATACAAATAGTCAATTGTCCTGGTAATTTCCAATCTTCCTCACGGTATGTAGACTTTGAAGATGAAACCTCATGTGTGGTCCTTCCGGTGGCCCAGATCTTGAGTGCGCCAAATCCACGTGCTTTCAGGACGGCATTTATCACGTCACACACCCCTGCAGCCCCAACACCCTGCGGTCCTCCCACCCAAAGTTTTCTGCGGCCCTTTACTCCCAAACACGTTACAACCAAACTTCCTCAACTGGTCTCCACAGTCTTCCGCGCTTCTTCTCCCGTCCAAGTCCCCAGTCTTCTCCAAAACACACCTGCTGCTCAAGTCAAGCCAGATCCCTCCATGTCTCCAAACTAAAGTATGTTTTGTCTTGAGTCTTTTCCTTTTATGTCTTCTTCCTTGCCTATCATGTGAAGGATTTCTTCTGAGGTACAGACTCCAGCCCTACATGTGATTCTCTGAAGGTTGCATTCTGCAAACAGCACCCAGCATTTATTCCTACATCGTTAATCTTCCATATCACATGGCTTTGCAATTAATTATATTTTAAAATACTTTTATTTTATGAGTTTTTCAAGCCTTATTAGAATATAAGCCCCATTTTTACTTATTTTTTATTTTATTTATTGCTATAATCTTAGCATCCAGAACAGTGTCTGGTCCATGAGAGAACTAGATAGATATTTGTTGAATGAATAAACAATTGAATGATATCTCCCTAGTAGAATGTGGAATCTCTCCAGGGCAGGGACCATACTATGATCCTTTTATTTTCACTCTTGCAATCCACTGTGCGGTACATCCTATTTACCAAGTACTTACACTTATCAAATGCCCAGTGACTGATAAGTCACTCAAAAGTTCAGTCATAGACGAAGGTTCTCTGTCAGATTTGGAGACAAATGAAGTGAAATAGCTGTGTTACAGTGGGCACTGCCTAAATTCTCTCTGGAAAAAGAAGGAAAGAGAGAAAAAAACAGCTATTGTTAAGTTTGGAAATAAAAGAACTGTCCCATAAGATTGAAAATGATATCACCTATCATTTAAGGTCTTTCTTAATCATCTAATTTCATACAACCATTGTTAAGCAGTTATGTCTGCTCTATAGAGAATAAAGCTTATTAAAAATACCATGTCCTCCCATTTCTATGTGGACACATGCCTCTGAAGTAGACAAGGCTGGTAAATATTATTACACCTATTTTACAGGTAAATAAATCAGTAAGGATATCATGTCAAATATTATATCGCTACTAAATGGTAGAGCTGAGACCAACATAAATTTCTTTCCCAGTTTGTCTTCCATTTTTTTCATGACACCTTTACAAAGGTGCATACTGGTAAGGAGAATTTCATGTCGAGTCACTTGCCAGTCTCGGGAATATTCCTTTTTTTTTCCTTGATATTCCCAATAGTCTCAACCTCCATTCACCTGATCCTTATGAGAATCCAGCTGTTGGTAAATGGGCAAAGCAAATCATTGCAATTCTGAATGTAGCTGGGTAATTCTCTGAGACAGTGATCAATGCACTACTGCAAATTCTAAATTTGCTCCATGGCACCGTTACCTCAAAACCTAGCTTTTTGTTTTTGGACTTGGCTTACTTCTTGGGAAGGACAGAATCCAGAGAATGGAAGAATTAAATCTCGACTTTTTATTTCTAACATATAGTCTATAAATCCAAAGCCGAGCCAAGGCTTTCATCGTGAGAGCCAGGCTTTTATACAGAATAAAAAAGGTTGTTTGAATCTTCAACAACTTGGGTGGACTCAGGACACAAATCTTATTCTATAAATAGTAGCGCTAGAAAGAAATCAGATTTCCCGCCAAAAATGACATGAATTCAGTCTGCTGGGGGGGGAGGAGGGTGTTGAGACGGGAAGGGGGGCAAGGGTCAGCAGTCAGTGCCTAGGGCTCAGAGAAGGGACTCTAAGGCCCCATCTGTCCTTCTTGCAGCCAGCCCAGCCCTAGGGGAAGGGGGTGCAAACTGCATTCAGATTTGCATGTGGTGGGGAAAAGTTGGTTCTTGGAAGAAAGAGGACTGGCACCTCACTCTGGCCAGTAAGCTGAGCTGAGAGCCTCTCAGATGTGTCCTGCACCCCAGGGCAGTGAACAGGTGGGGGGAAGCTGGGAATGGTTAGACCTAAAGAAGCCAAAATAACCATAGTCAGATCCTATTGCCCTAGGGATGTGTGAGAGCAGTCAAACATATCCTTTGTCCTTGAGGGAGAGGCTGGACCAGAAGAGGCCTGACAAGCGGCCGCCATCAGCAGCAACAGCCCCAGTGGGACAAACCTGGGGCTGTGGATGGATCCCGGACACCAGCAGGGGAGACACAGGTCAGTGTCACTGCGAATGAGGCAAACTCCGCCAGACGACCACAAAGGTCAAGGACAACTATGCCAGCCCCTTGCCCTAATGTCAACAGGTGCACATCAGCCCTTCCAAAAACAGTTACATGCTGCTCTGAGCTGACAAAGGGTGAGGGGAGGAACACCAGCTGACCGGGTTTCGGCGCGAGCCTGCCCAGGAGTGATGAAAGTCCCTGTTATCAGGCAGCATGGGACTCAAGAGAGTGATTTTTTTCCAAAAAAATCGAAAACTCACAATTTTACATACCAGAATTTCTACCAGTGAAATCCGTAAACAATGCACATGCAGAAGGTGATGGCCTGAGAAGTGTGCAGACCACGGTGGGACGCAGAGCCAGCAAGGGAGCACCAGATCCCTTTCAGAAGCTGGGTCTGTCTTCAAAGGGTTTTGACTTGCCGACCTCTGGCTGGCCTGCGCCCTCCTCCCAGACACACCAGGCAGACGAGTAAACACAGATCACAAGTGGACCACATGTTCCTATTCTCCTTCCAAGTGCTCTGTGGATGTGGGCCTCCCCGCCTCCAGGCTTTTTATCTGGGTCCTCCTGACGGATGCTCAGGCCCCACAGAAGCATCCTCCCTCCTCCCCTAGCCAAGCAACGGCTTAGAAACTACGATCAGAATGATGGGAGAGTCCCGATATTGATGAAGATCTTCACCAGAAACTTTTTTCAATGCCTGAAACTCTTCCTTCACTCATGTCTTTGAGCAAAATATTTCCCTTGCTGGTGTCTTTGTTGAGGTGCTGATGGTCCTGGGAAAGAGCTTAGAGAGTCCCTAACACACCACTAAGAAGCAATAATTGTATTCTTTCCCTCTATGATATGGGTGACCGCTGAGAAGCAGGAAAACAGTGAAGGAAGAAAGAAGGAGCAAGGAAGGAAAGTCCATAAGGGGGAGTTGGGAGGAACCAGAGAGAACTTTGCCCAAAATATTTCTCGAAGGTAAACCCAAGGGTACAGTGGACTACCTGCATGCTGCTGGGATCAGGGGAATGCCCTGTCAAAGCCAAGGGTGCCCAACGGAGGGCAGAGAAAGGGAATGCTGACCTCCGTGCTTTCTGATGCGTCTCCGCTGCACGGCTCCAAGTCAGTCAAGCTACTCACCCGTTGTTTTGGAATGCCAGTCCAGCAATCTTCATTTTACCATTGAATTTCTTAGCACCGAACTCTTTAGCTGAAGTTTCACGTCGTCTGCAAATACGAAAATGGCTGTCTTACACCAGTATAGCCCAGAAGCTGACAAAGAACTTTCATAATGATCTTATCTGCTCCTTTTTGCATCGGAAACCGATTAAGGAAGCAAAGTGTCACAGTTTGAGCCTCCAGAAAGTCACTTTTGATTTTTACTAGGAGAAGATGGGAAGAGCGAAGGGGATTCCGGAAAAATTCCTAGAAGCAGCATCGGATGTGATGCTGGGAGTGGAAGGCCACTCCCACAAAGGCCCCGGGGGCTGGGCGTAGCTGGTGGAGAGAGCTCAGCCTCTCGCGTGAGAGCATCCTTGTAGACCACTGCGGTTCTCCCTTCACACCTGGCAGGTATTTATATGGTGCCAGAGAAGGGGCTTTTATTTCTAAATTATGCGTGTGGATTTGCACCTTTATTCTATCAGAATCAAGCTAAATGTTATTCTACCACACTCCATAAAGTTAATGATACAACATGACTAGGGCTCTTTCCTGAAATATGACATTCTTCAGGGACCCAGAAAGTATTAAAGGGGCTGGATGCCAGGGCCAAATCACGCCCCGCGAGTCACATAGAAGTTCCGTAAGTACTTATGTATACCAGTGACATATATATTCCTCGGTTTCTGTGAATTCGATCAGCAGGTTTACGTGCAAAGCCCCCGATAAAGCAGAGGCGGCACGGCACGGGGTTGCCCGGAGCTGAGCAGAGCAGGCTGAGCCACGCTAGACTGCGGGGAAGCGACGACCTGGTCAAGGCAGAGGGCAAAATTACGGATTCAAAATTAGAAAGGATCCTAAAGTGTGATTCTACAGTGTGGCACAATTTATGAAATCGGAAAATCTCTTTTGTGTTGAGTTCACTATTTTTATATCACCATTAATCAATAGCTGTATGAAACAATGAATTGCATTTTCTTGACCCCGCATAATGGATTTGGGAAAGTAACTTAATTAACTTAAAGCAATTTTTAAAAATATTTTCTCTTCATTCCCCAGATTTCATTTGCATTTGATCTGATCACAGGACAATCAGTTCATCTGAGGCATAATATTCTACCAAGAAACAATAAATATGCACATATTTCCGTGTGTGTGTAGAAGGCACTGAAACAGAATTCTAAAGGCCTGACTGGTTCTACACTTAAGACATTCTGGGTGCAACTGGTAGTCAGTGTGGCCTTTGATGAATTCTCTAGCCTCTCTGGGCCTCAGTTTATTCATTGATAAAATGGGCACAATCCACTCTCTCGGGATTATTATGAGGAGTACATGAGGCCACATACATGAGAACAGCTCATCCTTGAACACTAATTTATTTTATATATTAGCAACAGAGGCATCTATCCTGTTTGTCTTTTCTTCTTTATTTTGAGTCACAGTCTCTCAGATCTGGGGTGGCTTATACGTGATTAAGATACTCAACCATTTGGGGGGTTCCTATGGCAAAGCGGCATCAATACATAGCCAAAGTTCCCCACGTTCAATCCTGAATGAATAAATGTTTCTCAGGGTCTACCAGCACCGTTCCACGGCACCCTTCGTGATGATGGAAATGTTCTAGGAGCCACTAAACACAACTGGCTGTTGGGCTTTTAAAATGAGACTAGTGCAACGTACCAAATGAGATTTTAGTTTTACTTCATTTTAATTAACTGAGTACAAATAGCCACGCATGGCTAGTGGCTGCCATGTTGGACAGTACAGGCAGGCCACTCGTTAGAAAAAGTAAAGCTGCTCCAGAGTTCATACCTCACTAGAACCTGTCTCCAAGCGTATGAAGGCAAAATAAACATAGAGGGCAGCCCCCATGGCAGCCTCTCAGTCTCAAAGGGGAGCCTTGAGGGGACGGCATTTGATAAAAATGAAGAAAAGGCCAGTGGTGAGATTTCTGGAACTGAGGCAAGAACATGATATTAGGAAGAGGATTCTACTCAAAGGATCCCCTATAAACCACTGTCTCCTCCATGTATGTCTCCGTCACCTCTCCAGTCACTCATCCGTCCCACCCCCCACCTGCCCAGTGTCCCGCTTACAGAGGTGAGGCAAGGCACAGCCGTAGCAAAGATGTGGGCCTCTTTCAAGACATTAATTTTTCCAAACGAAAAGACCGCAGTAGCTGTACAATAGTCAGGGGAGTATGTGTGTGTTTCTTCCCCTTTTTTTAACAGCTCTAATTTCAGCATTGAACTTGAGACTGATCATTATTTCCTCCTCTCATCATCTTGCAGTATGCCATACCAGCGCAGACAAGACTCCCAATGTCAACATTGTTTGCTTTCCTTTCAGAGCAAGACACGTTCAGTCCTACCCTATAACACATTTAGAGCAGATGTTCCTAAAAAGGATAAACCAGGTGCTTAACATATTTTATTCCAAGGGGTAATTTTAGAAATTATTGCAATCAATGAGCTAATAATAATGGTGGTAATGATGAGGCCAAGTTATTATTACCTATTACCTTTAATCATCGACAGCAACTCAATTGGACATAATTAGAGGCATCATCATAAATAACGTGGAGCAGATGGAAGATGCTGGGCTCTGCATTTCCAGGACCGCGTGGGAGGGTTAATGACGGAGCAATGGGCATGAAAAATGGGCCACTTATGTCCAAAATTCACCCTGCACTTGAATCTTCCCTGTCCGATACCCATAAAAACAGAGCTGACATTGACAGAAGATATAAACAGCCAAAGCCCACTTACTAAACTTTGCAACAGCCTTCTCCCCATCACTCACTGCAAGACCCCGGCTCTACCCCATTACCATCCATGAAGGTTAAACAGTGGCCTTGTTTGTTTCTTTCTTTCAATTTCACTGGCACAAGAAATATAGAGCAATAATCTGTCCTGACCTTCCCCTAACCTCCCTCATTCCAGAAAATCATGACCTCAGGGTGATTTTCACCTTTTGAAAGCATGCAAATGCTTTAGTGAGTCATTTAGCATTAATTGAATATTTGGCATAAAATACAGTAAGAACCAGCATCACCTCCCATTCAAGAGCTCAACAAAACCACCATTTACGATGTCCTGGCAACTGTTGTATAGGTGCAGAGTCCATGAACGTGCAAGACCCAGTTAGGTGTTTGAGGAGGGTAAGTTTATCTAAAAAAAAAAAGAAAAAAGCTCGGGACCCAGGGTTTTCCAATGAGGTTCAGTTCCTGCAACTTCCATGCACTGGGCCATTAGATGGGGCAAATCACTGGCCCTCTGGGAGCCTCTGTTTTACCCGCTTAGCTTGTGTAGCAGCCCCCTCTCTGGGAGCCAATGACTCCTACCCTGTTCTTCACAACAGCGTCCTTCCTGCCCGGCTGCAGTTGTAGGTTTTCTTTCCTGCCCTGCCCACAGAGTTGGAGAAGGTACTGTACTGGGTGGTTCCTACCCTTATCCCCAGCACCTGGCACAGGCTGAGCATTCAAGAAGTGTGGTTTTTCACATCCCTAAAAGGACTTGCAGTCTAGATGGGCAGACGAGACCAACACCCACAAAACGGGTGCCGTAGAGCATTGGGAGGATCGGTGAGGCTCAGAATGGCCAGGCAAGTCTATGGGGAGGGGGGTGTGGGATTGAACTGGGCTTCGAAGGCTGTGCTAGAGTATTTACAGAGGAAGAAAGCCCCCACATTGCCTGCCACACTGTCCAATAATTAGCTGCCCCCCTTTTGCTTTGGTTTCCCATCAGCTAAAGGACAGCAATATTGATGCTTAAGAATCATGTAGAAATGAAACAACTGTTTTCTAAAAAAGAATTTTAATAGATGTACTCATTGCCCCTCAAAGACAAACACCATGTAGACATCATAATGATGATCACATTGAGGAATAAAACAGTAATGACGCAGATATTGTTTCTGATGCAGATATTCATGTGATAAACATTTCATGCCTGTGGCCTTTGAGGGAAGTTTTTACTCCACTATCTCTAAATGAATAAATACACGTGATCCATAAATATGTCCAAAGGCACTTTTCTCTACTTGTGCTCACACATACCTCACTATAACATGTAAAACAAATTCACTGAAGAATTTTACGGAGTCCCAGTCTTACAAAAATCAGAATTCTCATTAAAGCCAATAGGAATTTGGTATAAAAATTAATAGCAGGATATACGCATATAGAATCTTATCAATAATATCTTTACAACCTGTTGGTCTCTTTGAGATGTGCCAAACATAACCAGGGTTTATTGATGGATATGATATTTGGGGGCATAAAACTTAATATGTGTTTTTCTTTGCTCAATTAGTAAATTTCATCTAAGTTAGTACTGTCATGAGGTCTCCCACAGCAAGGGCCAGATGTCTTTGCCAAAGGAGATACTTTCATTTCGATCATCTGCCTCAGTGTTGTAATTCTCCACTTCACTTCATGCAATTAGGGAAATTCAGGCGAAGGAAAAATCTTCTATTTGAAAAAAAAATTATAGCTGCAGTATACCATGTTCTATACATGAGGTATGAAAGGGGGTAAAAAACATGAATGGGAGGATCTCAGTCCTCAGTAAGATTACAGGCATGCTTTAAAGATATTCCACATCCCATTCCAAACTATCGTAATAAACCATGTGTCACAATAAAGGGACTCAGAATTCTTTTTTGGTGGTAGAAGGTTTTACCTTCAGTTTGTAAAAAAAAATGTAACACCTGCAAAGCACAATAAAGCAAAGCACAATAAAACAAGGTATGCATGTGTAACTTAGCTGATAAAGGAAGTGGAGAAGAGAGGCTAGTAAACAAATACTATAGAGGTAAGTAAAAGGAGAGAAATAAACTTAGGGTCCTATGAAATTTGCAAGAGAGGAGAGGTTCTATTCAAACTGGGAGGATGACAAAGGAGCATGGATTAGTCGGCCCATGGTTGGCTCTGGGCTTTTCTTACTGATTTTAGAGAGTGAGGAAGGGAAGAAGAGAGAGAAGGAGAGAAACACTGATGTGAGAAAGAAACAATGATCAGTTGTCTCCCGCACATACCGCAGCCAGGGACTGAACCCACAACCTAGGCACGTGCCCTGACCAGAAACTGAACCCGCGACCTTTCAGCTTTATATGAGTGCCCAATCTGCAGCCCATGGGCCGCATGCATCCCAGGATGTCTATGAATGCAGCCCAACACAAAATCATAAATTTACCTAAAATACTATGAGATTTTTTTGTGATCATGTGACACAATGTATTTAACGTGTAACCCTTCTTCCAATGTGGCCCAGAGATGCCAAAAGGTGGGATACCCCTGGGTGAAGCTCTAACCAGCTGAGCCACACTGGTCAGGGCCCATGGGAGATTTTGACTAGAAGAGTGAAGAACGTTGTCAGTACAGAGCAAAATGCTTGCACGGTGACAGGGAATCAGAGAAACACAGGGGAACGCAATGCGCATTCCTCTCCTCTTTGCCCCCAGCTAAGGGATATTGGGAAGTAAGTTCGGAAAGATAGATTGGACCCCAAGCTTTGAGGACGTTAAAGATCAGACTAAATATTTTCAAGTTAACTTGGTAAGTCATGACAGAATACTGAAGATTTTTTTAAAAATCAGGTTAGTAGCCTGCATGAATATATTATCATTATTTACCTTCTCACATCTAATTGCTCTCGACCCCTGGCAATCTTACTTCATCTCTTACCGCAGTGCTTCCTTCCTCATGCCTTGTGTTAGTGTCTCTTCATTCCAGAATATTCTCTGTCATATTTCCTATCTCCTCCCCTACCCGCAAGACATCAGTCCTAAGTAGAAACATGATTGCATCATCCCCCTACTTAAAACCCATCAGTGGGCTTCTCTCCCCTATAGGAGAGTGTCCCAACCCTTGGCATGACGTTACAATTTCCATTTTCTTCTGAACTTTACCTACCTGTCTACCAGTAACCCCTCAAACACACATTCCCTGAACCCCTTATTTTTTTAAAGATTTTATTTATTTATTTATTTTTAGAGAGGAAAAGGAGGGAGATAGAGAGAGAGAGAAACATCAATGTGCGGTTGCTGGGGGTCATGGCCTGCAACCCAGGCATGTGCCCTGGCTGGAAATCAAACCTGCGACACTTTGGTTTGCAGCCCGTGCTCAATCCACTGAGCTACACCAGCCAGGGTGCTGAACCCCCTATATTTTTTTTACCAGAAATTCATCTCTATTCCATTAAACACCATGACTTCTCATACCTCTGAACCTCTGTGTGAGTAGCCTCCTTATCTGCCTGCGAAACACTACTTATCTTCAGAAACTCAGCTCAGATGTCACCTGCTCCACAAAGCCTTCCCTGATCATCCCCAGCCTCGCCCCAACAGCTAGGTCAAAACCTTGTCTTCTTCTCCATTGCAGCATCACCAGAGAGCCCCGTGATTCCACTTCTCGAATTTCTTTGCGTTCCCTTCCATGCCTGTCTCCCCGCAGCACTAGGCGCCGCCTCTTACCGCCCTCTGCAGTCCTAAGGCAGGCGTTCAATACGTAATGGTTGGATAGGCTAATTCATGTACTTTTATCAAAACAACTCTCTGAAAACAGCCAAGGCAGTCGGGAGTAAAGAGCTTTAGAAAAAATGAGTATGACAGTGATGCCTTAGGTAAATTGGATGTGAGACTGCAGATTTAGGAGGAGGGGGAGAGGATGATGGATTCTGCTTTGAACACGGAAAATATGCCTTTGGCGTCCACTGCAATCAGCATCTGCTCTGGAGGCTGCGGGTGCTTCTGATTAGACAGGAACACAGAATTAAGTCGTCCTCTTCACTTCCCGGGCCTAGCGCCCTCATCTCTTTTGATAACTTCCTCCGAGGTGACTCTGAATTTCTTGAGGCTTGTCTCCCTTATCCAAACATTTCCTTGAACGAGAACTCCAATGGGCATGTGTTCAGAGCCCGTGTCTCTGAACGTGTGTGAGCCCGAGGGAAGGAAACACAAAGTGATTTGCAACCTGGCGCTGGAGGGAGAGCAACTGTCAAGGGGCTGCGATTGTTTTTGTTATTCCTGCCTTGCTTTAAATCATGTCTGTTTATTGTTATTGTCTTGTCCCCTCACTGATGCTCAATCCCTTTCCTCATCACAAGTGTGAAAGAAAACCTGGCAAAAGTTACCACGGCGAAAGTTCCGAATCCATAATGGATTCATCCTGAGATACAGCACCACATCTGTTAGATATTTGGAGATGCTGTCCATCCTGCCTTAAGGGGTACTTAAGCAGTCAGGCTCCTTTCCCCGTGGAAGGCTATAAAACACCAAGAGTTAAGGAGCGGCAGCAAAGTGCGAGCGATGCCTGCGTAAAAGTGCTATGGCTTGTAGGTTGCATATGTCTGAAGAGGGAAGACTGGCGTTTAAAGTTAGCGCGTGTTCTTGAACTCACACGTACTCAGAACTTGAACCAAAGACCACAGCGAGAAGAAGGAACGTGCACGAAAAGGAAACTAGTTGTGTGGTGGAGTTGTTCATTTGCTAAGCCATTTTTGCATGCTTCTGTTGAGAAGTTCATACTGTTCTCTTTTATTGTAAAGTCATATGAAATGAATGTTTAGAGAACCTTCTTCACGGGCAGACTTCCAGCCAGAGAAGGCGCACACTGCCTCCCACCGCCACATCAACATTACAACTACACGAGAGGGCAGCCCTCAGGGAGACCTGCCTGGAGACTCGCTGAGCAGAAGTCTTTACAACTAAAGATGTGAAGGAGAAGCCGTGTGGAGACAGACACTGGAATGTCCAAATGAATCACCTTGGTTTTTTTTTTTTAGAAAAATCGGACCATCTTAGTATCTAATGCCTGTACCATATCACTGGAATCTGGCTGTCCAGTTACGGCTGGCAACAGAAACAGTTCTTCAGGAAAGGGAATGAAACCCAGGTGAAAGACCTTCTACCTGGGGAAACAAATGAGCTGCAAATGATCACCAAGCATGTCCACCACGAAACTGGAAGCTTGTTATAGCTGTTCACAGAACAAAGAATTTCACTGCCCTGGCCGGGTGGCTCAAGCGGTTGGAGCACCCACCCATACACCAAAGGTTACGGGTTTGAACCCTAGTCAGGGCACATGCCAGGCGGCAGCTCCAGCTCTGGTCAGGGCGCGTGCGCAGGGGAGGCAACCAGGTGATGTTTCTCTGTCACACCGATGTTCCTTTCTCTCTCTCCCTTCCTCCTTCTCTAAAATCAATGAACATATCCTTGGGTGAGGATTAAAAAAACATGTTAAAGAGAATACCAGTGTCCCCCCAGGAAGAACACCTTGGCCTTGCCGACATGCCCCCTCCCCCATGGCCGCGTCAGAATGCTGCTCTATGCTGTCTAAGGCCCTTCTAGGCTACGATTGGCTAGAGAAGGACCTTGCTGAGCAAACAAAGCCGAAGGGTGTGGCCCCGGGAGGGACATATATAGGGAGTTTAGGGGGCCTGGGGTAGGCCACTGGGCGACACTGGCATGGCAAGCGTGACCAAGAAATACACAGGGGCTTAGCAGTTATGGAAAAACCAACCCCAAGCACCAAAGAGAGAAGAAATAAGAGGAAGGCCACCAGTCCACTGAGGCCCAGGGGCGGAGGCAAGGTGCCCAGGACAACCATAGGGGTAAAAAGAACCCTTCAAGAGAGTTCAAGGAAAAAGGCCTCTCCCAAAACTCCCAGTCCTTTAAGCAAGTCTAAGAAGTCCCAACGTCCGGCACAGTATAGCCATTATCACAGGCTGAATGAGGCGCTGAGTCAGTACAAAAAGGAGCCCAAGACAACCACGAAGGCAAAAAGACCTCTTCGAGGGAGTCCAAGAAAAAAAGCCTCTCTAAAAACTCCCAGCCCTTCAACCAAGTCTAAGAAGTCCCGACGTCCCGTGCTCTATGGCCATTATCGACGGCTGCGTGAGGCACTGAGTCAGTACGAGAAGAAGCCAGAGCAAGATGAAGGAGCGAACGATCCCACCACTTCCAATGACTACCGGGTGGGCTGGAACTTCAGAGGGAGTCCAGGAGCCCCACAGCTCCCCTCGAAACCTCCAAGGTCCAGCCGCTGAGAGGCGGTCAACAACACAGAGACCCAACCACGCAGCAACAGGGCACACCCCTGGTGAGGAATAGAATAAAGTCAACCTGGTGTGAAAAATAAAAGACTCAAAGAACCTCTGTGGAAGCCTTATTTCTTCTAGCCACGGCTGGTGTGGTGAGGGTTCTAGAAGCTTTCTTTGTCTTCCTCCCATAATATTAAAGCTTACCAATGAGCACATCAGCACCAGAGAGAGAGGGGAAGGAAAGTTGGAAAGGAACAGAAGAGAAAGGGAAAGAGCGGGAGGGGGAAGCTGCCAGTTAAATGAGATACAGTACCGAGAAAAACATGAAAGAAGTACAGAGATAGCTTAGGGAAGAGAGAAGGCACGAAAATGAAGAAACAAGTAAATGATAAAATAGCCTTAGTTCAAGAAAAAAATGACAAATTATAAAATGCCCTCAACTTGGTGGTAAAAAAAAATATCCTGAAGAAAAGACAAAATGAATAAACAAAATAGAAACAGACTCACAGAGGCAGAGAACAAACTGTGGGTTGCCAGGCAACTGGAGGACTGAGTTAAAAAGGTGAAGAAATTCCAGCCATAGGGAATATAGTGATAATATTGTAGTAACCATGTTCGGGACCAGGTGGGTACTAGAATTACCACAGAGGAACATGTAATATAGTGTATAATTTTCTGACCACTATGCTGTATACCTGAAACTAAGGTAAAATAATACTGGACATCAACTGCCATTGAAAAAAATTTTAAGTGTATTTTCATGTCAATAGATATAAAGATATATGTCTTTGTTTTAACCATGTTTCATTTATGCACATTTAACCCCAAATGTATTGGTGAATGTTTAGGGATTTTGCATTTTTTAATATTGTAAGAAGCTCTGTGATAAATTTGAAAAAAATCCCAAAGCAAAGTCACCACAGTGGCAATAAAGACAAGTAATTATTTGAAATCCCACTTGGAAATTCAAAGAGGTTATCAAATTATAAATGAGGAAACTATACTTGGAACAACATTTTAGCAATCCCATCCAAACTTAGAACTTGAGGGAAAGAGAGTCTGAGAAAAGACAGACGTAAAACAAGAAGAGAAAAATCGGGAGACAGAACAATAGAAAGGAAGAGAGGGAGAGAAAGGCAGGAGCGAACCAAAAGCTGAGATATTTGTTTCATGAAGGATTTACAACCTGCAGAGGGTTATTTGTCATTGCTGAACTTAGAAATCTATTATCCTGTATTAACAGGAGACCAACATGTCTAGAGTCATTGGCTCAGAGTGTTTTCAAAATGTGCCTTCATCCGGAGGACAGGGACCCCAGTTGACAGGTGGTCTCGGCGTTCTGAAACGGGAGAGGACAGGGCCCTAAACCCGCCGGTTCCCACGCCCACTACCCTGCTCCTGGCCAGAGAGCCCCTCCGGGGGCCCGGGCGCCTCTGAAGTCCGGAGAGTTTGGGATGGAGACGGGGGACTGGCTGTGGAAAAGAGAATGAAAATTTATTATCGGGACCTGTGGGGGTTTCATATAAAAGCCCTAAATTAACATTTAATACTCACGAAATTTTGTGCTGTCACCCACTCTTTATTGCTTTGGTGTTGGCTGAGCCCTTTACATATCACGAGGGGCCAGTGTCTGATCTTTGCAATTGTGGGGGCAGGGTGGGGGGGACTGTGCTTCCAACTCCAGGATGAGTCTTAAGGAGGCAAGAAAGAGGACACCACCCCATACTCCCCGAGTATCTAAGAGAAGGAGGCCATGGAAATGCTTTGGCATTTTATAAACCAACTAGAATGCCTGCCATTAAAGGAGTTTCGCTGCCCTCGGAGATGCCCCCATTCCAAACTGCCCACTTCCTTGTCTTGTGGCCACATCACGGTCCCCTGCCTGCCCATTCTGTCCCCAAATTCCACTATCAGCCATGCGTCCTGCCACACCCCAGCCCCACAAAACTGCTCCACAGTAACCTCCCCCACCACTCTCAGCTTAGCCCTCACTTCCTCAGCCTGCCAGACCACCCCGGCGCCCTTTCAATCCTGGGTCCCCAGAGCGCCCTTTGCTTACATGTCCAGTGTGTCACAATGCCCGCTGGCCCTCTCTTCCCCATCAGGACATCAGGTTCTTGGAGATGGACACTGTTTACAGCTGTCTCTCCAACATCCAGCCTGGTATCTAGTATTCGAAATACTCTGAGTTACTAAATGAATGGGATTTAAAACCAGGTCTTGGCTCTAAAACACATGTTCTCTCTGCTTGACCATGGTGCTCAAAGTCCTCTCTGCTAGGATGGTGCCGGTGGGGTCAACGTTTCAGAAATAAAAGCAGATTCCTGGACCCCAAACCCAGACTCACTCCTAGTCATTTCTTTAAGCATTAACGAGTGAGTGGCACCGAGTTTCAGGAGTAAACTAGAATAATTACCTTTAAAGAACCTATGAGCTTTCGCTTCATATTGAACATACAAATTACTGTGCTTGTCCCTGGGGATGCAATGGTGAGAACGACAGAAAAGAAGGTTCCAGCTGTAAGGAGCTCACCTTCCAGCAGACTAGCAGGCATTCAACTATTCATCGCCCAGGTGTTAGGAGGGGGTGCAGCAGGGGGACTCTGTCCAGCCTTCCTAATGAAGGGCAGTTTGAGCTGACTTTGGAAAACTTACAGAAAGTTTAGCAAGGTGAAGGGCAGAGGTGAGAAGAAATTGGGGAAGAGAGGAGGGCAGGAAGTACGTGCAAAGGCCCTGAGGCATGAAGGAGTGTGGCCTGTTTCACAAACGGATTGCAGGTCCGTTCAGCTGAGGTCCAAAGAGAGGGGGAAAGGATGGCCTGAGATGAGGCTGGAGGGGAGGATGCGGGACTTTGCTCCTGCCTCCCCTTCCCAGCCCCAGTGCAATGGTTTTTCTTATGTACATTTAAGAAGCGTACAGATACTTAAGCTACCTCTATTTTCAACAGGAGCGTGGTAGACATACTGTGGATATACTTTTCACTATTTAAGATTGTGCGCTGGGTTTTGTTTGTTTGGTTGGGGCTTTGCTGCCATTAAAAAGTCTATGACCCACACTTCCTTATCCACACTGGTGTATCCTTGAGTGGTTGCCTGGATCTAACGGCTGGATAGCAAGCTGCGGGTGGGAAAGGCATCAGAAACACAGAAATAATAAGTTGATGTTAAAGGGAGAATGTGACTTTTATGAGATAATTAAATTAGAAGTATTGAGGATTTATGACTAAGGCAAGGCTGTACTACAGATATGCATTTGTGACTTTCTGAATCACATTTTGTGGCTCCAGCCTAGAGGGTTTTCAAATTATGGGTCTCCATCTCTGGTGCTGGTTATGTCTAGCAACAGCAGTACTGCATGGTGGTTTAAAACTCCTGCTTTGGCTCCAGAGGGGTTATTTAATTTCTCGGCTCTGCCGCTTACTAGTTGTATGACTTAGAGCAAGCTTCTTAAACCTCCGACTCCTCGTCTACAAAAAAGGAGATGAAACTATGACCACCACGTAGGACCATTGTGAGGACTAAACGAGATGATCCACGCAAGGTGTGTAACACCTGCCTGGGCGGGGAGCACGCCGTCAAGGGCGGCCGTGGCCATCCTCAAAGCAGAGAGCAGGCCAGTGTGCAAAACGGCTTTCCCTTATAGAAGGCTTCCTGTGTCAGGACCTGGATGTCAGCACTCACCTGTGGTAACTCATCTGACCTCACAACCCTACGAGGTGAGTGCTGTCGCTGCATGTTTCATAAATAAAGAAATTGAGGCCAGGAAGACTAAATCATGCCTAGTTCATACGTGGCAGAGCCAGAGCACGGACCCAGGCAGCCTGATCAGGCTCGTGAGCCAGCCAAGTCCTCAAGGCCAGAACCACACGATGTTACAGCTGGGAGGGAACGCAGGGATGAGCCAATAAACCCCAGTTTATAGATGAGAACGCAGAGGCCCAGAGAATTAAACTGACTTGCTTCCAGATCTCCCATTTACTCTGAGCGAGCCGTGACCATTAAGAACACATACGGCGGTGGAACGTTGTGGAGTTTGCCTCTTACAAATACACTTTCGTTTAGAAGACCAGAGGCGTTCTGACTCTTGGACATCGAGTAGCTCTTGCGCAACGCTGTTCTATGATTTAAATGTTGTTCATCCCAAAGCATATGGATTTGATTGTTTTAATGTTTATAAGTTTAGAAATGAAGGAAGCAGAAGAGACCTACAGAAGAAGACAGTTTGAGGGGGTTCTTTTTTAACCCAAAAGGACTCTTCTTGTTAAAGTTTCAGATACTGGGCAACAATTAGTCGGTTCGGTTCTGCTCTCCGAACCCAGTCAGCTCGTCGATGTCGCTGTGCATTGGAATCTTTTGTCTCTGCTCCCTGGGGATCTACGTCGTGAGCAGTGAATCCCTTCCGTTTGTAAATAAAGCACCAGAGAGCAAAAACAATCTCTCCATTCCGAACTCTAGTGAGAGTTATTTTTCTGCCCCATTTATAATTCCCTCTAGGAATTCTTTTAAGTGCACTCTGAGGTACTCCCAAAAGAACAGAGAGAGGAGCAAAAAAAAAAAAAAAAAAAAGAAAGTGAAGAAGAGTACTAATTCTGGCTTTCTCTCCAACCTGCTGTGTGACTTAAGCAAGTCACTTAAGCCACCTGGAGTTTGGTTCCCTGATCTCTGAATGTGGCACTAAGGGCCTGAACTGCTGAGAGGACTGAGACAAGGGACGCAAAAAGCACCTTGAAATATTTAAGCACCTTGAGAGTATAATGTCACAGAGCCTTTGCAGCCATGGTCTCCTATGTCCTTTCCCAGGCGTCGGCCTTCTCCTCGGTGAAGATGCAGTTGAAGCCCGATCCCCCCGAAGACGCCTGCTCTGAAGCCTCTGTCCTCACACACACAGCGCGTCGCTTAGGAACTATCTGGTCACGGTTCTGCCTCCCTGCCAGACCACAGAACTAGTCAGCCATCATTTTCTTTTTGTTTTTGTGGGGTTTTTTTTAAGTCTTCCAAATAGCCACCAAAGGTTTCCCAAGCACGTATCTCTGCATTCGTCAGTCTCAAAGGCTGGAAATGAAGATGACTGAAACTCGTCCCTGCCCTCAAGGAATTCACAGCCCGCTGGGAGGAGCGACAGAGGGAACGAACCGTCACCACTCGGCGTGGCCAAGTCAGGCCTGCAGGGGGCGCTCGGGGAGTGGTGCCAACCCTTTGCTGCCGCTGTAAGTCATTCTTCCCCTGCGCCTGCTGGCGGCAGGCTGGAAGTTCACGTTCACTCCTTCGCCGTCAGCAGGGTCTCTAACAGATATTAGCATCAAATCTGATCTCCCAGTCCTCGAGAAGGAGGTTTCCTGTCGCCACCCACCAAGCACCGATGATGTGCTCCAGGCATTTCTCTCACATTCCGGTGACCAAATAACTCTGGCACCGTTGACCACACACCCAGGTGGTGCTGCATATATAGGCCTCATAACAGCAACTAATGAATCGCTCCCTTTGGCTACATAAAGAGCCGAGCCCACGTTGCCTCTGGCACCCACCAGGAGTTACGGGCCCACCTCAGAGGAGCCTCGAGTTAAAGTCACAGCTACTTGGGTGTTTCTCTGCGTATTCACGGAGATAACAATGGTCCCTTATAACTGCAGAATACTCTACATTTCACAAAATACCTCCATGCCCATCATCCCATCGATCATAACAACTAGTCATTGCAGTCGAGAAAAGGAAGATTATTTTTCTCTCTTTTCTAGACGAGAAAACTGAGGCTAGGTGACTCAGACCCAAACCCAAGTTTGCTGACTCATAATCCAGTGCTCTGGTGCCACCCTCTACCATGGGACACGTGTGTCCAGACTAAGAGAAGAGGAAAACTCCGGCACTTACATTGTTGCTACTGTTCATGAGTCAGTGGAAATCATCAGACATGACCCTGGACTGAGCCACCGTCAAGGGGCCGTGCCGGGTGCAGAAGAGGATAAAAGAGGAAGACTACCTAATGTTTCTGCAACACCCGGCTAGAAGGATGCCTAAGGCAGACACACAATTAACCACACAAAAGGGCAGAATGAAGCAAGGGCCATAAAAACACCTGAACGTTTGTATTCGCTTGTGGGTTGGTGGGTTTAAACGAAGCTGAGTGGAAATAAATGGATTTGGCCAAGGTGGAGGGAGAAGCCAAGGGCTTGAGACGTACAGAGCAATGGGAGATCCTGTCCGCCCAGCAGCATGTAGAGGCGGTGGGCGACAAAGGGTCTAAAGCTGGCCATTGGCTGCTGCCACTTCACCTGCCAGCCATCACGGTGCTAGTCAGCCTGAGATACACTGCATGCACTCACAGCGTCTGCAGTAAGCTGGAGCAGTTCACCTTCCCGACATCCTCTACCGCTTCACAGAGTCTAAGAACCTTAGAATAGCATTCTTTCATCTCTGCCTCCCTGGTCTTTGTGCTGCTGATGTCATCTTCTTTACTCTTAGTCGTTTTACAAACACCAAATACATTGTTTCTATTTTTAAAGTTATCTTTTAAATATATCTGAATAATTGAAAAAAGTGTATAGATGTCATTTTATAGGCTCTCCCCCTTTGTGCAGACTCATATTTCTTTTTTTTTAATTTTAAAAAAGATTTTATTTATTTTATTTTTAGAGAGGAGGGAAAGGAGGGAGAAAAAGAGGCAGAAAAACATCAGTGTGTGGTTGCTTCTCACATGCCCCCTGCTGGGGACCTGGTCCACAACCCAGGCATGTGCCCTGACTGGGAATCAAACCGGCGACCCTTTGGTTTGCAGGCTGGCACTCAGTCCACAGAGTCAGATCAGCCAGAGCATCCTATTTCTACCTGGTACCATTTTTCATAGGTCTGAATTATTTTGTTCAACATTTCTTGTACCACAGGACTGCTGGAACAAGAACTACTGTAGAAACTGGCTTTTTAAAAATCTTTATTTTTTAAATATTTTTATTGGATATAAAATTCTAGGTGACAGTTTTCTTTTTAGCACTTTCACTTCTTCACTCCACTGTCCTTTTTCTTGCATAGTTTCTGATCAGAAATATGCAGTCTTGCTTGTCTTTGTCCCTACGTGTCTTCTTTCCTCTAGCTGATCTCAACATTTCCTCTTTATCATTGCATTTGGAATATGATGTGTCTTCCTGTCATTTTCTTTGTGTTTCTCATGGTTGATCTTTTGATCTTTTGTTTGTTGATCTTTTTTTGATCTATGTCTTAAGAATTTTTATCAAATTTGGGAATTACTTAGCCATTATTTCTTCAGATATGTGTGTGCCCCCTTCTAATTCAGAGCTCCGATTACACATAAATTAAGTTCTGGAAGTTGTCTCACAGCTCACAGATACTCTATTCTCTTTTGGTTCCTCTGGGTTTAATTTTGCATAATTTCTATTGCTATGTCCTTGCATTCATTAGTCAATGTTTCTGCAATGTTTAGTCTGACGTTAACTAAATTTCAAGTGTATTTTTACCACACACATTATAGTTTTAGCCTCTAAATTGCTATAATTTTTTAATAATTTACATGTCTATGTAACACATTTAATCTGTGCCCTAGTTTTAGCACATGAAATATAATTATACAATAATAACATTTAACATCTTGGTAATTCAAACATCTGCATCAGTATGCATCGATTTTAATTGATTTACTTTTCTCCTCATCATGAGTGCTATTTCTATAGCTTTGTTTTGCTGTTTGTTTCACTTTGGTTTTTTGCACACTTGGTAAAGTTTTATTAGATGCCACACATTGTAAATTTTACTTTGCTAGATGCTGAATATTTTTGTATTCCTATAACTATTTTTCATCATTGTTCTGCAGTCCAGTTGATTGTTTGAAAACAGTGTGATCCTTTCAGGTTTGCATTTGAGGTTTGTCCGGTGAGACCAGAACTGCATCTAATTTAAGGCAAATTAATCCCAACCACTGAGGTGAGACTCATGAGAATTCCAGTCCATGCCCAGTGAATTTTAAGGTTTTTCCTGTCTCACCAATGAGAACAGGCTCAGAACTCTGTTTAGTGATCCAGGAGAACCCTCTGCAAACCTGTTGGTTTCTCTCCATGCAGTTCCCCTTTCTTTGGCACTCTGCCACGTGAACTGCTATTACTTTGGTGTCTCAACTGTGTTCCCTCGTCTCAGAGAGACTAACAAGCCCTTCCCAGGATCCCCGCCCCCTTTGCTCCAGCAAATCCTGAGTCTTACCTCCTTTGTTCCCCATGTCTCAGAGATCAGTTGCTTCTGTCTTCTGTCACCTGATACCCCGTTGCTTGAAAATTCGCATTTTCTTTATTTTCTTTGTTGTGTGTGTGTGTGTGTGTGTGTATTTTATATTTAAGTTGTTTTAAGTGGAAGGGTAAATCCAGTTCCCATTTTTTCCACCTCACACTTATAAGCTGGTTTCTTTTGTGTTGGATCAGCCTCATATTGAAAATCTTAGTTTATACAAATATGTCATTGTGATTGTGAATGGTAATTGCACATATATAATTTTTCTATTTAGCAGTAGAAATTCTCCTGTAATCTTAATCCAAAGAAAAGGTAACTTATATTTTACAAATAATCTTTGGTATAAATGAAGAGCTCAGATATAACATTTATTTTCTTTTGGGTGGGCCAAGTTTAAATCAATTATTATTGCAAGGTTCACAAGGAAAACATTTTTCTTCAATGTTTCAAATTTCTCTTCTGGAAAATAAGGATTAAAAGTTTAAGACATAGACAGCAGCCAGAGGGAAGGGGATGGGGGGATGATGGTGGCAGGGAGGGGAAGGGACTAGTCCAAGAACACGTATGAAGGACCCATGGGCATGGACAACGGTGTGGAGATTGATTGTGGGAGCGGGGGGTGGGCTGGGCAGGGGAGAGAGAGCAAAGGGGGAAAAGTTGGGACAGCTGTAATAGAATAACAATAATGAAATGAAATTAAGAGTTTAAGTCTCAGAAGCAAACTGTAACAATATCTCTACATTTATTTTATTCAAATTGGCTTTATTAATAGCATTCTTTTGCATATGTTACAGCAATGTTGGGAAAGCATAGCAACTAGGGTGACTATTTTTGGATCTTGCTTGCCATCACAACATCTTTTGGAAAGTCTTGGATACATTTGATGTGTTAAAATATAGCATTGGTTTTCCCTGCAGTTTTAAATTATATTTGTTAAGAATGCTAAAAATATCAGTGAAGTGGCCAAACTTGTTACCCATATGACATCTGTAGAAATATTTTCCAAGAGACATTCTTTTACAGCTCTCATCCATGAGTCCCTGTGCAATGTTCAGTATTTTCTCGTCCAAAACCAAAGGATTTCAGAATGATGTAGTAGTGAAAAATGGTAACCTACAATCTCTAAACAAAATATTTCCATAATCCAGTTACCTAGTAAAATTGTTTTAATCAATTAAAATTCATTCAGTGGATTTTTAAATATATCCATGAAAATCAGCAGAATTTTTTGAGACTCACAAGATTTATGAAATATTTTTAAATGTTTTGAAATGGAACCATTATAGACACTAACCAGTAGAATAAGTTTTATATACTTTTCAAAAGGCCTGATCACCTGCAATTATTTTTATAACTTTTCCAGGTTCATTTTTGTTGACTAACATTTTTTCTTCTCAATCTAGGAAGAAATTCAAATCTAGAACTCTATCTAGATTAAATTTACACAACTAAACAAATTCTCTATAAAACTGTCTTGCTACAATTATCTCATATAAATTAGAAGCATTACAATTAGCAGGACACTCATCAGATTGGATTGCAAAATCTGTACATGAGTATAATGATTCATAAACATTGAAATATTATTTAGTAATAAATATAATATAAGATATAATGAAGGTAAACAGAATCAACATATATGGAAAAAATAATTTTTCCAGTGATTATATGAGGAATTGTACCTTTGTCACACTATTATTACTTAGACTATTAAATATGATGATAACAAGGCTTACTTAATGGTTGCAGAATGCTGTAGAAAATGTTGCAATAACCCTGTCTTTTTTTCCAATGAAAATATTTGCAAATTTTTATCAACAAATTTGGCATATTGCATTGCCAAGTAGATTGTTATCTTTTGATTTTGAAGGTTCAGTGTTTCATAACAAAAATACACTGGATTCTGTGATTCTCATTGTTTTTGGCATTTGTTAAAACTACATTTTTAATAAACTTAATTATAATGTATTTTTTAGAGTAGAGTCAATGATTTTCCCAATATCACAATTTAGATCTAGGAGTTGAAACTGAACATGCATAATCTGTTTTCCTAATAAACAATATTATTTTATTACGCAAACTGTACCAGTCAGAATTAAATACCACAGTTTTTACAAACTCAGAAAACATCATGTTCTGAACTTCCTTTCTGAGAAATACACTAAAAGTTTCTAACTGAAATTCAGTTGAAAGTCTCCACTCTTGCTAAGAGCAGAGAAAAAAATTCTCACTTTGCCTCAAAACTATGGGTTATAATAACCAATAAAACATTAAACTCTGCATATTAACCTTCCTGCTATATTGATAATCAAACAAAATCAAATCAGGAAACAATGAGCAATAAATAAAAAACTCACTTCTACCTAACATGTGCATTTATCATGTCTCTTTCAAGTGTGTCTCTCACGTAACTCATAGTAGTTGGTCTAATATCAGTTGCAATACATACAATTTTTACTCAGAACCTTTGCAATGTCCTCATATTTTACATCTTGTTCTCTTCTATTATACATTTTCCTTTAAGTATTTCCATAGCTGCATGACACAACTTCTTATATGTTGTATTTTCATTTCCATTTAATAGAAAAAGATATTTTCTAATTTCCCTTATGATTTCTAGACACATTGATTGCTTAGAAGTATTTAATTTTGATATATTTGAGTATTTGACAAACTCTGTCCAATGACATTCTGTAATGGATTCTAATTTAAATCCATTCTTAGCAAAAGGACATACTCTGCATAATTTTAAGACTTTGAAATGTGTTCAGTCTTGTTTTATGGGCCAGAAGACAGTGCATCTCATGAACGTTCCATGTACATTTGGAAATCATGTGCACTGTTACTGGTGGCTACAGTGTTCTATAAATACAAATCAAGTTGGTTGCTGGTGCAGTTCGGGCCTTCTACATCTTCAGCAGGTTTCGTCTACTTGTTCGGTCATTTACTGAGTGAGAGTATTAAGTTCTCCGTCTCAGCTGTGCACTCATTTCTCCATTCAGCGGTGTAAGTTTTTACTTCATGTACTTCACACTTCTGCTAAGTACACACACATTATGAACTGTCACATCCTTTGATAAGTTGACTACTTTGTAACAATGTAATCACTTTGAAGTCTGCTTGTCTGATATTAATATAGCTGCTCTGACTTTCTTTTGGTTAGAGTTTGTATAGGATATCTTTACCCATCCTTATAATCCTAACCTAGCTTCATCTCTATTTAAAGTGAATTTCTTATAAATAGTATATAGATTTATCTTGCTTTTATATATATACACACATATACAAATACATGTATATGTATGTATGCATAGACACACATGCACACATACGAGTCTGGAAAAATTCCAGCCATTGTTAATATGACGAGAACGGTTTACGTGACATTGATGTAACCTGGCAGCCAAGGAGAGTGGACTGGAATGCACATGCATGAACAATGATGATTTCACTGTACTAGTCAGTGGGGACAGCAGACACTGTTGAGTGAGCATGTGTACTCTGTGGCCGTTGCATTCAAAATGACTGAGCGAGTAGAGCAATGAATCTGCATCAAATGTTGCACTAAACTTGAACATTCCTCCACAGAAACTATTCAGATATTCAGAAGGCTTTCAGGGATGATGAAATGAGTGCAGCACAAATGAAAATGGTGTGCAAATGCTTCGAAGACGGTCAAGAATCTGCTGAAAGACGGCCATGAATCTGCCGAGCCACCTTCTGGAAGGCCTGGAACAAGTGGAACACCTGTGAATGTTCAATGTGTGTGGGGCTGCGATCACCAAAGATCAGCGACTGACAGTGTGAGAACCGGAAGCTGATTTGGGGATTCCCAAAAACTACTGTGTCCGAGATTTTGATGCTAGATGGTGTCGCAGCAAATTTTGTTCCACAGCTTCTGCTACCAGAGCAGAAGGAACATTGTACCGCAGGTGCTGATGACTTGATTAAAACCAGTACAAATAAACCAGGTTTGGTACCCTGCGACTTTTGGCTTTTCCCTAAATTAAAATCACCTTTGAAAGGGGAGAGATTTCAGATTGTAGATGAGATTCAGGAACATACAACAGGGCAGCTGATGGTGACTGGGAGAACTGCGTGAGGTCCCAAGGTGCCTACTTTGAAGGGGACTGAAGCATCATTGTCCTGTGTGCAATGTTGTAGCTTGTATCTTCTTCAATAAATGTCTCATTCTCATATTACATGGCTGGATAGTTTCTGAACAGACTATACATTCATATGTAACTATAAATAAAGCTCCACTGCTTTTCAGCTGGGGTATGTGCACTATTTACATTTGACCTAATTATTGGTGTGGTTAAACAAAAGTCTATCATCTTGTTGTCATTTGCTCTGTGTCATCTGTTCTTAGCTGCTTCCCCTCTCTTTTCTTGGCCTTTTTGATTATTTTTGTGTTCATTTTATCTCCACTTGACTCATTAAATATACCTCTGTTTTAATTTTGCTTTTTGGTTATTGCTCTCTGGTTTATGAGATCTTTAACTTATAAAAGCATATTCTTTCTCTAGCTGACTTCAACATACTCTTTTCATCTTCAGTTTACAGCAATTTGAATATAATGGGTGTAGGTGGATAATTAATCCTGCTCAGAGATTTGTTGAGCCTTTCGGATCTTTGATTTATTACATTTCATTAACTCTGGAAAAGTCTTGGCCTTGATCTTCTCAAATATTTTGTCTGCTTTGTTCACTTTTTCTCCATCTGGGGCTCCAATTACACATATGTCAGACTTTTGATATTGCCCCATGATTCTTGGATGGTCTCGTCCCCCATTCCTGCCCTGCTTGAATTTCCTCTCTGTCTTCAGTTTAGATGATTTCTATTGTCCTAACTTCAAGTTCACTCATTTCTTCAGCTGTATCCAATCTGCTTATAAACTCTTTTAATATAGTTTTCAGCACTTGACTCAGTACCAATCTATTCTTAGGTTGTCTGCATTCTCCCGTGGTTAACATAATTAATAAGTATTAATCATGGCTATTTTAAATTACAAATTTGATGGTTCCAGCATGTAATCTCTGTGGATTGTTTTGTCTTTTCACAATGGGTTGATTTTGTTTCTCCTTTTGGGGGGTTTCTATCATTTTTATTACATAGAAAAACAATATAGGTGGAGTTAAAAATTATTTGCATGCAGAAAATCAGTCAGGCCCTTAGTGTGGGGAGTTGGTTCAATTTAATTGATTTGGGTCCAAGTTCCTTATTGCTATGGTTGCTTTTGGTGCACCACAGGCTCAAATTCCTCCAGCAGCAGGCCACTCTTACCTTTGCTTAGTCAGAGTTCTGAGGAGTTTGCTGCAGGGTTCTTGCTCCACTCTCGGCTTTCTGCCACTCTACTACGGAGGGGCCTGTCTCCATGCTCTGGACCAACTCCAGCAGAAAACCCCTATGCCTGCAGCTTGGTGCAAGACTCATAGCAGGGGTTCCAGGTTCTCCTGATCTAGACTCAGGGCATTGAGCTTTTTTTGGTGTTCCTGCCATTTCATCACCACGACAGCCAAATTCTGACTTGTGTCCATGTAGTGGTGATGGTGTTAGTAGGGGGTTGAGTGGCAGAGTTTCTTGTCCCCTTCTCAGTGATAGAAGACATCTGCTTTGCATCAGGGCAGAATCCTGCATCCAAGAGAGTTTCGAGCCCTTTGGTCACCATTGAATGCCCTTCCTTTGGTACAGGAGAGTATCTCAGAAGTCAGTGGTGTTTCATTTCTATATATTAGCAGCAGCTGGTCCCAGCACATCTGCATCACTGCAGTGTACCCCTGTCCTCAGGCTCCTGCCCAGGCCCCAAGCTTTCTTCTGAACATGCACAGAGACCAGTAGATCCCTTGTATCTGTGTCTCCCAGTTATTCTAACCTGTCATATGAGTCCATGTTCCATGTATAAGAATTCATCAAAATGTTAGCTGTCTTCTTCTCCTCCCCTTTTAGGGTGGCCACTTCATCCCATGTTCTGACAAAAGTGAACATGTGTATCTTCTCTTTCTGGAGAGATTTGTCACTCCTGCAATTTAGCTTACCTGGTTGCTTTGTGACCTTAGCTCTGTTATGGATTTAAGGAAAGTATTGCTCTGTTGATTATTCAGGCTTTTCTCATTCATAGGGTAGAAGCACAGTTATCTTGTGGTTTTCTACATCTGAAGAAAAACCAGAATTCAATTCTGTTTTACATTACCCCATTCTCTTTTATTTCAATTATATCTCAATAAGGTTAGAAAAAAACTATACCCATGCTCTTCTATTTCTTTTCATTCCATCAAAAACAAACAATCACAGGTAGAGAACACCAAATTTAAAATTTCACAAGCCGTTAATTAGCCCTGGCTTGCTCAAACCCATAAAAAAATGGATATGATGAATTGTTAGAATCAAGGAATCAAAATTTCCTCTAGACCAAGCACTCATTTCAATAACATTAACTGTGTATCACTCATCTCAGTATCAGCAACTCCTCTGCAGGTTTGAGAACAAAATAGTCACTCAATTATGTCAAAGAAATGAAATGCATGGGAAAATTTTGAGCTTGGTGGAAATAAGAATTGTATAAAGGTTGGAACTTCCTAAATCTTTAAGGACTAGTATACTACCAGATGTGAACATAAACCAGACAACTTCAGCTTTAAAAAAAATCATATTATAATATCAAAGGACAAATATCCCTCCAATGAAGGCTACACACACAAGTTCCAAAGTTGTGTTTTGAGAAATGCATGCCATGAATAAATGTTTCTCCAAAATTTCAGTTTTGATTGGAATGACACTCTACAGAGATTGTTTTTATGGAGCAATCTGTCTCTCCATTTTATAACCAGGTCTTATAACATGGGACTTTTGCTGAAGATTAAACTCATAAGGTAAGTATTATCATAAAGCTATGGAGAAGCAACTGGAAACAAGGCAAAGAGTTTGCCTAAGGGTTACAGCAGGATCTACAGATTTGGAAACTGCTGCACCCATAGCCAAGTTGCGTAGCTGAGCTTCTTAAGAAAATGGTTATGGAAAGACCAAGTAGAGGATCCAATGATACGCATAAAGGGAAAGTCCCACCTACTCTGTTTGGGTATGGAACTGAAACCAGCAAAGAAGCCCAAGGGAAAGAGTTTGATAATGATAAGACCAACAAGGAAAAAAAGGAAAGAAAAGAGATCAGACCTAAGTAAACCAGTGTGAGTTCCTGCAAAGCACTCTGATAATTTTATATATTATCTATAGCCTTATATTTTAAACATGGCCTGGCTCTACAAAAGCCACAGTCCCCGGAGTGGGGCTGACAAATATACCAGGTATCAGGGGTTATGTAAACAATCTTTGGTGCACTCCGTAGCCTAATTTACTGTCATAAACATTGTGGGAAGCAGAAATCTCTATGGCAGCTTGGCGTGGATATTCTCACTGTCGGCAGGGAAGATTCATGGCCTCCTCACAATGCCGAGACCCCACCAGCATTTACCAAGACAGATGACTTGGTGACAGACACCTCAGGCTGAAAGTTAATATTTAGCCTAGTACGATGAAACACGAGAACATTAGAATTGTGCCCCTGGGCCAGTCCCTTGGTCCTTGCAGTTCAGGAAACTGTCTCTGACGAGGACTCAGAGCGTGAGTCCTAGAGGGCTGGGATGCCACAGTCGACATCAGCCTCAGGGGTCAGAGAAGTGACCAATCACCCTGGCCTCCCTCAATAACCCATGCTATACCTGTCATCCATGGATGAATGGAACCTCTTTGCAGTCTACTTATATTTTGGCCAGTACCAGCTCTTAAGCTAATAGATTCCAGAAGTGTATTCACTTCCTTCTGTTGAGACTATCTCCCTTTTATTTATTCTAAACTTAGTACTCTTGAATATCTAGAATTTGTGTTTGGTAAACGAGCCTCAGCTTATCCTCCCCACCCCATCAAGACTTGATAAACTGACTTGATCAAAATGCATCCTTATCTTTCCAAAGGAAATATCTTTTTTTTAATTTTTTAAAGATTTTATTTTTTTATTTTTAGGGAGGGAAGGGAGGAAGGGAGGGAGAGAGGGAGAGAGAGAGAGAGAGAGAGAGAGAGAGAGAGACATCAATGTGCGGTTGCTAGGGGTTATGGCCTGCAACCCAGGAATGTACCCTGGCTGGGAATTGAACCTGGGACACTTTGGTTCCTAGCCTGCGCTCAATCCACTGAGCTACGCCAGCCAGGGCTGGAAATATCTTTTTTTGAGATTCAATTTTTACAGCTATTTCTTCTCCCTCCATTTTCTCAATCTGTTCAGCTGTGTGTCTAGATAAAAAAAAATAGTCAGACCTTAATGATATAAATTAATATTCTCCTGTCAGCCATGGCTACCCTACCCTTTTCTATTTTTCTCTGGAATTGAAATTGAGCAACATTTGAACAGAAGGTGTCTGATTACAATGACTCTCTCCAAAATACAAGGGAGCAAAACAAACACTTTTGTCTCAGTCTCTGGTTTCAGATGGAACCAATGCCTTGAGTGTGACTCAGGGCTTTAAGAAAATAGCATTACCTTAGGATATTTCGGCAACCAAACCAGCAGATCCAAAGAGTATCATCTTTCAGAGTACTCCCTCTGAAGAAGGCTACATGCCTATGCCAATGACCTTGCCTTTGCACAGAACACATCTGTAATCATGCTTTTGGAAATTCCTTTAGAGTTTTTGTGTAATTAAGCTAGCATAAAATCTCATTGATTTCTATTTGTACTTCTTTTACATCTTCATCCAGGGACACTTTTTCACTGCTTTTATAAAGAAAGGATTTAGACATCAATGTGAGAGAGAAATATTGATTGGCTGCCTTTTATAGGTGTTCCAGCCAGAGACCGAACAACAACATAAGCATGTGTCCTGACCAGGAATCAATGGTTTGTAGGACGATGCCCAACCACCTGAGCCACACTGGACCAGGGCCATATTCTACTTTGGAGTAAGAAGTAAAAAGCATGTCAATTTCAGAGTTTACTTTTTAGTCTGGCCATTAAAAAAAAATCACCTTCCCAGTAGGTCACCACTGAGGGTGAACCCTTCTTAGCAGTCTTACCATGACCATGTCCATCAGCAAGCACCCCTGGGAACCCATACTAAGTGGGCTCTGTGCAATGTGGGATGGAGCAGTCCAAAAGATATTGTCCCTATTCTTAAAGAGCTTGTAATCCAAGTGGAAGCCTAATACAGGTGTAACATGAAAAATGCTAGATGAAGATAAACATATGTGAGAGTTTAGAGGACTTTGGGCTAAAGCAGTCTGAGAAGTTGTGCACAGAGGGACTGGCAGAGCTGGAAGTGTGTGGATGTCCTCTACAGGTTGAGTGACACCAAGTGCAAAGACAAGTTTGACTAAAAGTAATGGAGTGGGACATAAGCTCTACTACTGACTTACGTTGTTATTCAAAAGTTATTTAACCTCCTGATTTCTCTGTTTCCTCATGGTACCCACTTCTGATTCACAATGGCAGGCTGAACACAAGCATTAACTTCCTTCTTCCCCTTAATCTATTCATCTGATGTCATGCAGTGGCATGCAAAATGTATTTGACACCCAGAATAAATCATCTTTTATAACCCCTTCTCCTTTGTAACAAAATTACTTTCAGTAATAGTCATTATTTCCTTGTTTTTTCCCCATAGTTTAAAAAAAGGAGTTAACTCATGAACAGGAAATTCCCACTTAACGATATTATTCTGACTTTTAAAAAGATTACATGTGTGAACTGCAATTTGTACTTACCATAAAAAGTATTACACCTCACAATTTTCTCTGTATACCACCGTTTTAAATTTAAATACACATAAAACTCAGAATGGTCACATACAATGAGACAATTACAGTGATTCAAGTTCTGTTTCTTTATCATTACAACATTGCACTGTCAATGCTATTTCAAATCTACTGTGTGAATGCAGGAGTGTTAGTGCCACAGGGATTGGAAACACAAGTACAAGTTTGAAAGATTCAAAAACTCTACAAACTTATTCTTGAAACAAGCATGTGTAACTGAGTCTACTTGTGTTGGGTCAACTGTATACTTGGGAGCTTTCCAAATTAACTTCCCTGTAGAATCGAATGTTCTTTAGAAAATAAGTAGGAGGAAAAGTGCTTATTTGAAACATACATATCTATGATTAAAACTCCACAGTAACCAAAACAATTGTTAGAACTGAGCTTTTTAAAAAGATACTTAGTGCGGGGGAGGGTAGTGTAGGGAGAGCATTTTATCCCTGACCTTGATGATAATACATACCAGACTTTCTTTCAGTTAGTTTTATTGTTGTTTATAAATTCTCTACCATCAATGCACCCCCTTCTGCCTACACATTAAATGAAGCTTCCCAAGCTCCCATCTCTAGCATGCCACAATAGTAAAATACAAAAAGGAAAAATGCATTAAAAGCACTGAGAAAGGGAGTAATAATCATTAAAAAATCCTAGACAACCAGATCATAATGCCTATTCAACTAGGGTGTAAGGTATCACAGCCCAGAGCATGTGTAGGAGGAAGGCTACCACGTGACTACATTTTCATCACCGTTATTTAGAATGAGTGAGGTAGAGGGAATAGGAGAAGAGGCAAACGTTGAGATGGAGGATGAAGAGCCACCTGTAGACTCTGCTGGATCAGCCTGATACAGTCCCTTCTCCAAGGCCCTGACCCATTGGTGAAGACCTGAGAAATGCTCCCAAAGGAATTAAGCAATCTGTCTGGGAAGATTTTGTGCTCCCACACAAGAGTTGGTACCCCAAAGTGACTCTCTTCAGCCCAGCAGAAGTAGAGGTAGGAAGCCTGATAATTAACACCCTCAGTGTCCTGCTACTTTACTGAATTCATTTATCATTCTAGCACTTTTTTGGTAGAGTTCTCTATGTACAGTATCATCTGACCTACAAAGAATGACATTTTTACTTCTTCCTTTCCAGTTCAGATGCCTTTTATTTCATCTTCTTGTCTGATCGCTGTGGCTAGGACTTCCAGTGCTAAGTTGAGTAAGAGTGATGAGAGCAGATTTGTCTTGTTCCTGATCTTAAGGAAAAGTTTTTGTCCAGTGAGTATGATGTTACCTGTGCGTTTGTCATATATGGCTTTTATTATGTTGATGTATGTTCCCTCTATTTTCACTTTGCTGAAAGTTTTTATCACCAGTGGGTGCTGGATTTTATTAAGTGCTTTTTCTGAAACTCGTGTGATTTTTCTCCTTCATTTTGTTTATGTGGTGCATCACATTTTTTGATATGTAGATGCCATGCCAATCTTGCATCTTTGGAATAAAGCCCACTTGATCATGCTGTAAGTTTTTTATAATGTGTTGCCGGATCTGGTTTAATGTTTTGTTGGGGATCTTAGTATGATGTTCATCAGGTATCATCCCACAACTTTCTTTGCAGTGTCCTTATCTGGTTTTTTAATTCAATAATACTGGCCTGGAAAATGATCTTAGAGTCATCTCTCCACTTGAATTTTTGGAATAGTTTGAGAAGAATCAGTGTTAGTTCTTTGAATGTTTAGTAAAAGTCACCTGTGAAGCCATCTGGTCCAGGACTTCTGTTTCTTTGGAATTTTTTTATTACTGCTTTAATTTCATTACTTGTATTCAATCTATTCTGATTTTCTTATTTTTTCTAACTCAGTTTTAGAAGATTGTATGTGTTTTTAGGAATTTATCTATTTTATCCAAATTGTCCAATTTGTTGACATACAGATGCTCATAATATTTTCTTACAATCCCTTGTGTTACTGTGGGGTTAGTTGTTACTTCTCTTTCATTTCTGATTTTATTTATTTGGGCCCTCTCTCTTTATTGCTTGAGTCTTGTTAAAGGTTTGTCAATATTATTTACCTTTTGAAAAACCAACCCTTGGTTTCATTCAGCTTTTGCATTTTTTAGACTATATTTCATTTATTTCTGCTCTGATCCTTATTATTCCTTTCCTCTGTTCACTTTGGAATTTGTTGTTCTTTCTCTAGTTTCTTTAAGTTAGATTGTTTATTTGAGATTTTTCTTGTTTCTTGAGATAGGGTAATGGTATGAATTTCCCTCTTAGGACTGCTTTACTGTGTCCCCTAGATTTTGGATTGCTGAGTTCTCATTTTCATTTGTTTCAAGTATCTTTTGATTTCTTCCTTGATCTCATTGTTAACCCATTTATTTTTAGTCACATGTTATTAGTTTCCACGTCTGTGTCATTTATAGTTGTTTTCTTGTGACTGATTTCTAGTTTCATACCATTATGGTCAGAAAAGATGCTTGATTTGATTCCAATCTTCTTAAATTTATTGAAATTTATGGAGACTTGGTTTTTGTTTTAACATGTGTTCTATCCTAGAAAATATTCTATGTGAGCTTGAAAAGAACACATATTCTGCTGCTTTGGAGTGAAAAGCTCTGAAAATACCCATTAAACCCATCTGATCTAGTGTGTCATCTAAGGCTGCTGTTTCCTTGTTGTTAAATGAGGATTTTAGTCAAGGCTTCTGGGGAACTTACAGAGAACCAGATGTTCCGAAGTGAAGGAACAGAATGCAAACAAAACCTGAGAAACAAACAGAAGGTAATCTAGAAAAGAGAAACAAATGTCAAAAGAATGCTAACAGCCTCAGAGAGGGTTAAGAAGAGAGGGCATCCATAAAACAAGAACAGGCTACCATGATTTTTTTAAAGGTGCAAAGAGCAAGAAAGAGTTCATGGAAATGAAAATGTGTTATTTAAGACAAGGGCTGGAAGAAGGAGTTCAAGAAAACTTTCAGAACATAAGTTTAAAGAAAGACAAGGAGGAGACAACTGGACTCAAACAACAACAAAAGTAAAATAAAATAAAGCAAGGCAAAGAAGAAATATATGGAAAATTGCACATGTAGTGCTCACTTTGGCCACACCTACACTAAAACTGGAATGATGCAGCGAAAGTTAGCATGGCCCTGCACAAGGATGACACACAAATCTGTGGAGTGTTCCGTATTTGTATAACTTCCAGCTCTTAAAAGTCAAATTATTTAAAGAGTACATAATACAATAAATAGGCCATAAAACCTTTATGCTTTAACTGTCAAAGAAGGAAAATTATACATTTAACATGTGTTTCATTTTTCTCAAAATGACTAGTAATTATATTAATATTGATGAATGACAGAGGAGGACTTAAGAAATAAAATGTGACAATCTGATTCTCTAGATGTCTGTACCTTATCACAGCATGATAGAACATTAATGCTTTAAAAAGGTAGAAATCATCTAGGTCAGTAATATTGAAAGTATTTCACTGAGGACTAGGATCCGACAAAATTTTTCTCATCAGGTTTAAAGAGGAGCTGAGCACACCAAGCCTTGGGCCCATCCCTCTAATTTAAGTAAGGTGCTTTCGTTTGATCTGTTTTTTATCCTGGGGTCCTGTATAAAGTTGCATTTGTAAAGGAGTTACTTGCTACAGAACTAGGCTGAGGCAAGCAGTGCTAACACGTATGTGTCCCAGGCAGACTGTATTTTTAAAATATTTGCTCACTTATGCAGAAGTACTGAACACGGCATGAAGGAGGCAGAGAAACAAGACTGCCGGTGGCGAGGTCCAGCCTCCCCTCTGTTGTCCCGGGTGTCTTGGATGCGGCCCAAGCTCGCCGTTTAAGAGAACAACAGCCCGGTGGTAAACCAGAGTCCCCCCCTGTAGAAGGATTTATCCTCCATCTGTTGTTTCTTAAGCTTGCTCCTTGGGAATCTCACCCAATATCCCAAACAGCTTACTCTGGGATCACATATGGTCCTCTTCCTGAGAGGAGTCTTGATAAATGCCGTTTTCTCCATCTTATTTTGTTTCCACTGCTGTTTTAACACCTCATATAGATGGATATCCCGGGCAGCTACTCCGAGGGCCAGCCCCGTTATCTGGCTCAGCGCATTTAATATAAATGTCTGATAACCACTCATTGAAATCAAACCTCTCATCTGCTGCTGGAGAAACTGACATCCAGGAGACAAAGTGACTTCACTGAGTGATGTTCCCGTTGTATCCGACGATGCTGCCACAGTTCTGATCACTTCACCTGGGTATGTTTTTCCTTCTCAGAAGGACATCAGCTACCTCAGTTAAGACTCATTGCTTAGATTCTTTTTCTAACTCCTTCTGCACAGTGTTGAGAATAAAACAGGTGTCCAGTAAGTACTTGCTGGCAAATCTCTTTAAAAACAGTTTTTACTAAGAAAACAACTTCCACTTTCAAGTAGTACAGAGCAGGATGTCGTGGCTCAACATTTTTGCTTGCGACCACTGGGGAGAAAAATACAAAAACTATTTTAAAATAATATTTTTAAGATATCAGATAACTGGAAGAACAAAAAAAAAGCTAAATCTTCTGAATTCCCATCAAAGAAAATGTCCTTCCTAGGGCTAGCTGAGAACTGCTGGCTATTTTCTCTGCCAGTCACGGTGCTAGCAGAGGTGGAGGTCATTTACCACGGCAAAGACAAAAGGAGAGATTTAAGAATCACACAGACTACGCCGAAGGATTCCAGTCTAGTCAAGCCCCAAATTTACCATCATGTTCCCCACTGGGACATCTGATGAGGTTTAGGGAAGTACAAAATGCTGGTAACAAAAATCAAAAGGTGGTCGCCTCTGTTGGCGGGTATTGAGGGAGGAGCTTGGTCGGAAAGGGGAAGGTGGGAACTTCTGGTGGTGACGAGTATGTTCTGTAACTGATTTTGAGAGGCGTGCGCACACACGTATCTGGGGAGGTGAGAACTACAGTTCTCTCGTATAGAGAAAATCCCAGTTCTTGCCTTCTCCTGCGAGCCTTTTCTCTGGGTGTCTCCCTGACCGTTCGCACCGTACACTTCACTTCTGACACTTACAACACAGCAGAGCGGGGCAGAGTGGTCAGGGGAGAATGGACAAGCCGCACTAACATTTCAGGGAAGAAAGGGGGGTGGCTGGGAAGAACCTGTTGCCTCTTGGAACGGAATGGAGACCAAGAGAGGAAATGGCATGGGAAGGGAGGGAGACGCCAGCAGGGGGCAGATTTCGCCGGGGTTTTTTGGCCATGATAAAAATATGGATTTCTTTTCTATTTATAAGGAGAAGTGATGGAAGGTTTATAAGCAGAGAAGTGGCATGACATAATTTATGTTTTGAGTAAAGCACGCTGGCTATGATTTAAGATTAGAGTGAAGGCAAGAGACCGGTTAAGAGGCCATCACGTAGAGAGTTGATGTTGGCAGAGGCTTGGCTGACGGAGATGGCGTCTCAGACCAGTGGAGACTTGGGCTTCGGGGATGTCGTCGGCAGGGCTTGCTAATGGGTAGACGTGTGGATCGGAAGAAAGCCTTTCCTCCCCCTTCACTGAGTATTCAGTGCCTTAGTCTCCCGACACACCGTTTCTCCCAGGGTTCCTTCTACTTTACAGGTTGCTTTCTCCTTCTCTTATTCTTCTATTGCACCCTGAATACCTCCTTGCACCCCCTCTCTCCTCTCCCCAGCCCCTGTATTCACTAAGTGCTTGATACTTTCCCCCTCTTCCTTCTACAGATCCCCCTGAGTTTTTCAAAACAGAGACAGGACTTTTTTTTACTGCCTTCATTCCCAGACTTGTCCCTTTACTCAGGCCCGCCTCCTGGTACTAGATGTCATGGCTGGAATGGCCCCACAAAGGCTTCTAGCTCAACACGCATGACATTGAACTACATCCACTCCTGCACCTTCCCCTGAATTGCCCTTATTGTTTAATAGCATAACTTTTATCTCCTAATCCAAGCTAAAAACCTGGGGGCTATCCTAAACCTTTCTTCTCAGCTCTCGTTATCTCTCAGTCACAGCGCCCTGTCAGTTTTACACCTGAATTCCTGGGCACATCTTGTCCCAGCATCCGTCCCTCTTGTTACTTCCTTAACTCAGACAGTCATCTCCTCTATATAGATGGTTTCAAATATTCCTACAGATTTGTCTCTCTCAGCTCTATCTCTTCAAATCCCGACTCCACCTTGCCTGTGGCATCCTTGTGTGGTCTGTATACTGCTCAATCCAGATAGTGGTCTGTACTCAACACATTTTTATGTTTTCTGTGCGTAAAACTTCCATTAGTTCCATTGGCTCTGCGATAAAGTGTAAGTTGCTTACACAGCATACCAGACCACCTGTGACATGTACCCCACTTACAGCACTCACCTCATCTCCCATTATTTCTCGACAACCATCATATGCTGCAGTTACACTGAACTGTTTAAGTTCTCCCAGCTTTCCCTAGTGTTCTATGCCTGGAAATCCAGCTCAAGTGTTTTCTCCTCTGAGAAGTCCTCTCTCATCCTCACAGATTTGACCAACTTCTTCTTCACTTTGAGAGTTTCCATGTGGACATTCCTCCTACATACCACTGGTTTGACACTGCACAGCAACTAACAGTGTGGTCGCTGTCTTCATTCTCCTTTATTCCCACTCCTCCGTTCCTATTCTTCGTTCACCCTCCCATAGGCAACCATGCGTTGGAATGTGCTCAGACAAAATGTGAGTCTTATTGTTTTGTACTGATGTATTTTTAGTTTACAAAAATTGTATTGCGTCCTGTATCTCCTTTTATAAAAAAAATAATTGTATGCTATGGCCATGCATCCATGTTGCTTTATTACAATTAGCACGATGCTTCTAACAGATTACTCATAGTATCGCAAGGAGAAAACACCCCCCACACTTTATCCACCTATTCTGCAGGTGTTGCGCAGACAGAATGCCCTCCGCTCCTTGCTCAGAACTAAGGTGGCAGTGAATGCACTCATTGAGGCCTCTGTCTTCTGTAAATTACCTGCCATTTGGCCTGCTAAGAGCACATACACACCAGAGAGGCTGATAAAAAATATGTCTATTTTTTTTTCAAATCAGAACTGCCATCTTCTTCTCCACGCTGATTAAGAAGTCATTATCTGTTTGTTGTCGCCATCTTTCTCGGGTTAGTAAACATGTGGAGTCTCCCAAGCAACCGGCTGGCTAACTCGTTTCTGCACCTGCACGGCAACGACCCTACAAGACATCTGTTCTCTGTTTGACATCTCTTTAATTTTCTTAGTGGCTTATGGACAAAATCACTTGACTGAAACTTTTTCAAGTTTAAGTTATTTGGATTCACAAGAGCATTTTTCTCCCTGTTATAAATCAATGAGCCCAGTAAGATTAACTGCCTACATGTGAGCTTCAAAAGAGCCTGTATGGCCAGACAGAGTTGAAAGAAACACATAATTCCCTAACACACTGGATACAAGCTGATCAAAGTTATCGGGGCTGGTTACTTAATGCTGCACTTCCTCATTGTCATGCAATCTGATTTCAAGTAGTTTGAATCTAAAGCATATATTCCTAGATCTCAGAAAGTCTTCCCCTGGGGGTGAAAAAAAACCTATCATTTCTATAGCCTCAAAATGGGTGTCAAAATGTGTGTTTAGACAGATCTAAACTAAACTCTGGGCTAAAATTTGTGACATTCCATGTGTTTTAGGAATTAAGAGAAAAAGAAAAGAAACCTAGGAAGGGACCATTCCAAACAAGAACGACTCCTATACAGAATAATCACAGAATCCTGGAAGCAAAAGGAGTCGTAAATCCTTAGATATCGTGTCGTGAAGAGGGGGATTGTTGAGGCCCTTGGAACTCTAAGCAGGTTCCAAGGGTCCGTCACATGAGAGCTGAGGAGACCCGGAGGGCAGGGGCTCCCCAGAAGAGCCCTCTTTTTATTTTATATGTATATGTTAAATGTTGTGCTTTTATGTAAAAGGTGAGTTGAAAAAATTTCCACTCCTTAAAAATAAATGGGATGCCACTGCTCCAGCCCAGTCGCGCACACAAATCAATTCCTTCTATGACATCCCGACAGGCCGCAATGCGAGAGCCGCACGAACAGGCTGTCGCTGTGAGTTCGTTGTCCTGAGGCAGCTCATTTCCATGTTGGATATCTCAAGTTCCTGGGAAGGCCCTCTCTTCCAGAGTGCCACGTTTCATCTCCCTATAAATTCTAAGCCCTAGTTATGCCCTCTGGGATAATACAGAATTTCTGTGTGTTACCTCCCTCCTCCATGTCCCCTCAGCACTTAAAGTATGATTTTTTTCTTCACGTGCCATATTTTATTTATATTTTGAGACTACTGTTAATCTCCAAATCACATGTCCATACATCTATTTTCTTCTTTGTTGATTTCACTTACACTTAAATGCATGGTCTCTTCAACAAACAGTGTAAACAGATATTTACTATGTCTGTTACACGTAATACACACAAACAGCTTTGTAAGAGAAATGTATTGACCTCACCGCCACCCCTCACCCCGGCATTTCTTGATTATAAAGACAGGTATCGACACAATCCTGAATATATTCTTAGTACTACTAGTAGTCAGCATCCACATTGTTTCAAAAATGCACATGACTGTGACAATACGCATTGTCCCTGTTCCTTTAGGCAATCTAAACTGTTGCCGTTTCACTGAGCAAGAAGGAGAGAGCATGCGTGGCATTTCTGGTTTTCCTTCTTGAGACTTTTCTGCTTCACACAGCCATCTGACACTCTTCCCCTGCTTCATCCTGTAAACCTGAATTCTATTTCCAGTACTCCACGTTTGGGCTTACATGGCAGTGCCTTAACAGGAGGGGGGAAAATGATACTGCATTCTTTCATCCTGTTACCTAAAAACATAATAGGTGTACACATAGTAAATATATTCTTACAAATATCTGGGTCATGTTGATCAGCCAGAATTCTTCTACTTAATGTGTGAGAATTTTTAACTGTGATAGCTAATCGAGACATCAACATGAGGAGAAGGTTGATGATTTAAGACAAGCCTGAGATCCCTAAAGTGAACGGCCTGTGTGTTTGTCTTTCTGGTGACCGTGGAAGCCTCATACACTTTTTCTTTGGGACAGCCTTAGACCTCGCAGCTCTTAAACTTCAATGCCATACAAATGTTGCCAGTGTGCTAACAGTGGTATATCCTGTGCATCCACCTTCCAATGGAGTTACTTATTCCATTAATACCAATTTTCATTGCAACTCTAACTGATGAAGGAGCTTCTGAATATTTGGGTCCACATTTTACTTTCTGGTTATGTACTCCATTTTCAAAACTGGTCTGTGGAGGCCACCTGCTTTTCCCGTGAAACAAACAGTGGACCTGTCTGTTTCATGCAAACTCACCTTGCCCAGTTCCTTAAAGCACATAGCTCTTAAAATCTGTAGTGGGATCATTTATCCAGTTCACAATAGTTGCTTCTTTACCTTTGTCATCATATCACCTTAGAGTTGGTCACTTCCTTTCTGTCACGTCTACTGTATAAATATGCATCTTGAAGGCATGGATTATGTCTTTCTTATTTTGGTATCCACAGGGCAAGACCCCAGCAGATTGTTCAAGGCACTTGCCCTACGTTGGTTGATATTAAAGTCAAAGCAAAATATTTTTTTTCCACACTGGACCTGAAAGATGATAGGTAATAAAAACAGTCCCTAAAATCTCCGTCTAGGGTAAGCCTAACTATCAGCCACAAGCAAGAACCCTCACCTTCCCAAAATCTACATGCTGGCCCCTTCAAAACTCTACTTTTTCCTCCAGACACATAGAAAAGCCAGGAAAACCACCGGAGGAATACCATGAGAACAGCGTTTTGAAAGCGTGTTCCCATCAGTACAAACCCAACCAAGGAAATAAAACCCAGCGGTTTCCATGACAATCCCCTTGGAAAGATGGAGATCTCTGATAACACCCTCCCTAAGGGGCAGAAGGTTTGGACACCTGTTCCTGTTTAAGAACCAGAATCACATGCCAAGGCAGGTGGGAACATAAAAAAGTAGGTGTTCAACTCCCAGTAAACCTGGCTGGAAGCAGAAAAAGTACAACTATCCAGTAACTGTGGGTGGCACAATTATGAGAAAATTAGAAATAAAATCTTACTATTTAAAGTCTCAAGCAGGAGGGAACCTTGGAGGGAAAGGTGCGAGCTACGTACACAGCCAAGAGTAAAGGAGACAAGTTATGCCCCAGGAAAAGCCACTTTCCTCGCTCCATCTCAAAAACCTTGGCAGACCACAGGGCTAGAAAATGAAATCCAAACTCCGTCCGTGGTGACTTTCCAGGCCCGGATTCACAGAATAAACTCTTACCCGTATACACCACATATACATGTGCACACACGCGCTCCTGTTTCATTTCCAAAGAAGCCTGCCAGGGCTGAATGAAAAACATCCTCAGTGGCCTGGGAGGCAGCTCTCAGCGTGTGGCCGGGGACGAAGAGCTTGGTAGTAGGGATACAGCGATACTATCAGCGGGAATGTCCCCCTTCGCTTCGCTGAATTTCATTCACGTCCCTGGTGTCATCAGTGTTCACACCACCTACTTAACAATGACGATCAAGTTTATGTGTTCAGCTGTGACCTCCCCTCTGAGTTTTAGTCTCTGGTGTACTCAAATTTGTACCGTATGTTTACATAGCGGTGGCATAAGGGCACCTGCATATCAGCATGGGCAAAACGAACCTGTAACCGTCCCTTACACCCGGATTCCTTGTCCCAGGAAATGGCACCCTCACCTATCGGACTGTACAAGGCAGAAACCCGGGAGTCATTGCTGATGCATCGCACCATCAGATACACATCCAGCCGAAGTTCCCCGTCTGGTCACTTCTTCCCAAGTGCTTCATTCCGTCCACTTCACATCTCAGTCTTTCTTAGCCACCCCCTTGTTTCATCTCACACTGTTCTAGTCTCCTAGCGGCTGTCCCACACTCGCCCTTGCGTCTCCAAGCTGTCCTTCACTCCAAGCATTTCCCCTCATTCCCAGTCTAAGAACTCTTATCCCGGCCACAAAGTCTTCAGTGGCCTGGTTTCCACCTGCCAGCCGAGCATCACCACGTATCACCACACTTCTCACTCGGATGCCACACCAGACAACTCTTCAGCCCTTCAGAGCACCTAGCGACAGAGGTCTGGCTGAAGCAACTGCTTCTTCTTGGGATTCTCTTCTGGCTGACCCGTCCTCACTCTTCAGACCTCAGGGGGCTCACCTGCCACTCCCTCAGGGGAGCCTTCCTGACGGTTAGACTGGATCGGCACCTTTTCTACCTCCACAGCACTTGGTACCTTTCCTTCTGAGTACTTATCGCAATGGTGGTTTTGGATCTGAATACATGTGCTTTTGCTTCCAGTCTCTCTACCCTGCCAGGCTGTAAGTTCCCAAAGTGTAGGAACCACGCCTGGTTTCTTCACGACTGTGTCCTTAGGACCTTGATACCACTGCCTGATCCACGGGCATTCAGTCAACGTTTTGAATGAATGAACAAATGAGTATATGAATGAAAATTGGCACCGAAAAGTTCAGTGTGGGGAAAAACCAGGGGGCTGCTGTCTTCTCATCCATTCATGCAACATCTAGTGTTTGAATACAGAGAGCACTGGCTGACCACTTGATTTTTGTAGGCTGAGACTGTTTTTGG